>NC_140989.1:57781508-58487010 GCF_052327205.1 Somniosus microcephalus
CAGCCCAGCAATCCAGCAGCCGGCACAGCCGAGGGGCCTCGGGCCGCAGCCAAACAATCCAGCACCCAATTGGGAACGGGGCACAGCCGAGGGGACTCGGGCCGCAGCCCAGCAATCCAGCAGCCGGCACAGCCGAGGGGACTCGGGCCGCAGCCAAACAATCCAGCACCCGATCGAGAACGGGGCACAGCCGAGGGGACTCGAGCCGCAGTCCAGCAATCCAGCACCCGATCAAGAACGGGGCACAGCCGAGGGGACTCGGGCCGCAGCCAAACAATCCAGCACCCGATCGAGAACGGGGCACAGCCGAGGGGACTCGGGCCGCAGCCCAGCAATCCAGCAGCCGGCACAGCCGAGGGGCCTCGGGCCGCAGCCCAGCAATCCAGCACCCGATCGAGAACGGGGCACAGCCGAGGGGACTCGAGCCGCAGCCCAGCAATCCAGCAACCAAACGGGAGCGAGAAAACCAAGACTGTGAGTACAGGGCCCAGGGAGGGAGACTGAAGCCAGGGAAAGGTCCGAGGAGCCAGGCCGAGACAGAGGCCCAGAGACCTCTGAAGGGGGAGGGGAACAGCCCGGAGGCACCGGGAAACAGCGGCTCACAGACTCAGACCTGGGAAGGGTGAACCCAGGAGCCGAGGCCCAGGGACCACGGGGTCGGAGAGGGGGACCGGGAAAGGTCGCGAACAGGGAGAGGGAAACACCAAAGCCCCAGAAAAGCTTATTCTAAGATCAACAATACTTTCTCTACACTACCAAAAATGAGCGAATCAGAAGAGCCACAACAGCCCCCGAGGGACACTGAGAGCAACCGCTTCCAGATTCCCCCCAACACCACAAAAAATGCTATAAAATCGATCAAGCATGAGCAGATGAGAGAAAAACCAGAAACTCTTTTTGCTGACTGGTACAACACTGGGACAAAAAGTAACCTCATTTTCTACTCAGATCAGCCAGCGGCTTGGATCACAGCAATAAAATCACACTATACCAGTGGTAAGCTAGAAAAAACCGCTAATGGGTCCAAAATGAAAATTAACACACCAGGAGACAGGGCAACCACGACTGTCAACGTGTGCAATACCGGAACAATATTAGTGCAAGGCAACCTCGACAACTTTGCAATGGCCTTCAGGACACTGAAAGGAATAACTAAGAGGGGCAGGAACAGCCCCAGAGTGGCTAACAGGGGAAAAGCGACCCGCACTCCCCCCAACATTGACAACTTACCAGGAGGAAATCAGCCTGGTCAGGAGGTGAACGAGCCACACAGTTCAAACCAGACACTAACCCCGGGGACCCACAGCCACATGATACAACTGACAAACCCCAGCATAACTACCAGGGAGGAAGCCACACATACTCCCCCTACCAATTCCAGCTCACCAAGAGAAGAGCAGCATAGCCAGGAAATGAGTGAGCCTTCCAGGGTCGACCAGACACATACCCCGGGATCACACAGCCTGATACAACTAAAAGATAAATTTAATCAATTAGAGATAGAGATGGTTAAACTTAGAGAGGAGTTCCTTAAAATGAATCACGAACAAAAGCAAGAGAGGGAGAGACACAAGAGAGAGCTGAATCTACTTGAGAACCAGGTGAATATACTTGGGAATCGGGTGAAAGAGCTGCAGGAAAAAGAAGAGAGCCATAGAGGAGAGATAACACCATTAGACCAGCAACCAGGGGCTAGAGATAAGACAAGACAGAGCCGGACGGAACGGTTGCACTCCCACACGGAACAAAAGCAGCAGACACACAATACAAGGGGTGCCACACAGACCGACCAGCATACTGAATCTCAATCTTCCCCCACCACCGTGGAACCACAAGCGAGCCGCTCACAAGAGGAACGCACACACCAGACACCCCAGCCCAACACACACACTATGAGTCCAGGCGAAAGCCACCAGACAGTAAACACAAACAAGGCTGACATCGTAATACTCATAGACTCAAATGGGAAATTTCTATGGGAGAAAAAGCTCTTCCCTAGAAGTAAAGTAGAAAAGATCTGGTGCCCAACAACAGACAGAGCCATGGGATGGCTGACCAAAACCCGATTAGGCTCCCCCCAACACATAATAATACACACGGGCACAAATGACCTAAAGGCCCAACAGAAAGAGGTAGCAACATCGCTCAGAGCAGTGATTAGGAAGGCAAGCAGTACATTTCCAAACACTAGAATCACTGTTTCCACAATATTGCCGAGAACAGACTTCAACAACAACACAATTCATGAGATAAATGCCAGCATAGCAAGAGACTGCGAATCAAAACACAACGTGCACCTGGCCAAACACCCCACCCTCGATGAGGAATGTCTTTACGACCACGTCCACATCCAAAGGAAAAGAATATCGATCTTTGCTAAAGCCCTGAAGGACGTCGCTTTTAATCGGGTCCATACCCAGACTCCAAGAGGACCCCCCCCCCCAACCACCAGAGATCAGCGGGGTACATATCAGGACCACTACAAAGACCACCACCACACCAACCGAGACCAGAGAGGATCCCCATGCACAACAACAATATCAGACCTGCACAACTCCTGTCCCACAGGGGAACAGGACCGCTCCCAGCCAGACAGAGGGAGAGATGCACAGGACATACGCAATACCTCAGACAGAGACAATCCATTAAGAGACAATAAGCAGATGTGCAGCAGCATCTACTTCCGCCTTATGGATCAAGGACTAATTAATAGAAAGAACTGCAACCAAATAGTATTAACTTTTATAGACAACTGAGATGATCTTTTTTTCCCACACTTAGACACGACAAACACGTACCACTCTTTAACCTATCATAGTAAAAGATCAAACTTAACATGAAATCCTTATGTATTTCGACCTGGAATATCCAAGGTCTACGCTCTTCGGTGCTCGACGTGAAGAGTAGGACCCCAGAGTTCACAGATGAAACTAAAGATCTAGATATTATCATTTTACAGGAAACTTGGTATAAAGGAAAAGGACATACTGGCTGTCCCCAAGGGTACACTGAGCTGGTGGTCCCCTCCAATAAATTACCAAGAGTAACCCAAGGCAGTGACTCCGGAGGCATACTGATCTGGTTTAAAACAGAACTTAAGAATTACATCAAATTTATAAAAAAGGGCGAAAACCACATGTGGCTCAAATTGAGAGGGAGATTATCTCTAACACCCAAGATGTTTACATTTGCGCACTTTATATCCCCCCAATGGATTCCCCGTACTTTAAAGAGGACACCTTCTCCAACATAGAGGGGGAAATTATCCAATACCAGGCCCAGGGGAACGTGTTGATCTGTGGGGACCTCAATTCAAGAACGGGCGAAGAACCAGACTTCACCAATAATCAGGGAAACAATTACGTTTTCGGGAATAACCACTTTGATATCCCATCCCTTCCATACAGGCATAACTGCGACAAGCAGACAAATACCAATGGAAAACAGCTCCTACAGCTCTGTCGAAGCCTGGGTCTGTACATTGTCAATGGTAGGTTCATAGGAGACCTCCTAGGAAGATCGACCTATTGCTCACCTCTTGGCTGCAGCACAGTAGACTATATGATTACAGATTTGGACCCATCCTCTTTCAGAGCATTCACCGTCAAACCACAAACAACACTGTCAGATCACAGTCAAATTACTATGTATCTCAAAAAGACAGAAACAAACAACATAGAAACACAACCCAGTAAACTGTACAACACCAAAAAATCGTACAGATGGGCCAAAAACGACACGGAAAAATACCAGAAAACAATTAACAATGCATCAACTCAAGGTCTCTTGGACACCTTTCTGGATAACATATACACTCACAATAAAGAAGGCGTAAACTGGGCAGTAAATAACCTAAACAATATTTTCGATAATTTGGCAACAAGTGCAAACTTGAAAGCTCGCAAGAACAAACCCAAAACAAAAAACTATGAAAAATGGTTTGACCCAGATTGCCATAACATGAGGAAAAAACTTAGAAAAATATCAAACCAAAAACACAGACATCCAGAAAATGAGGAATTACGCCTTACTTATTGTCAGACACTAACACAATACAGAAACACACTCAGAACCAAAAAGAGCAATATATTAAGAATACACTCAGCTCCATGGAGGAATCCATTGATTCCAATTGTTTCTGGGACAACTTGAATACACTACACAAAAAACAACACGACGAATTGGCCATTCAAAATGGGGACACATGGGAAAACCACTTTGAAAAATTATACAGAAAAACACACTAAGGCCAGAGCAACACCAAATATGCAAAAACTGGAAAAGCTAGAAATGGCCATAAAAGATAACCAAAACCTGCTAGACTCCACAATAACAGAAAAAGAACTTTCTCAAAAACTCAAGGACCTGCGACCAGGAAAAGCTTGCGGGACAGATGGCATACTAAACGAGATGATTAAACACACAGACGACAAAATGAAACTGGCTATCCTAAAACTCTTCAACTTGGTTCTGAGTGTCGGTTACTTCCCTGATATCTGGAACAAAGGACTCATAACGCCCATATACAAAAGTGGGGACAAAGTCGACCCAAATAACTATGAAGGTATTCTGTAGCATCATAAACAAAAGACTTATAAACTTCCTTGAGGAGCACAATGTCTTGAGTAAAAGCCAAATTGGATTCCTGCCAAACTATAGAACATCAGATCATATCTTCACCCTACAGACCCTAATTGACAAACACGTTCACCATAACAAAAGCAAAATCTACGCATGCTTTATAGATTTCCAGAAGGCTTTCGACTCCATCTGGCATGACGGTTTATTCCTGAAACTTATCGAAAGCGGGGTAGGGGGAAAAACATATGATGTAATTAAATCAATGTATACAAACAACAAATGTGCAGTTAAAATTGGAGACAAACGGACAAAATACTTCCCACTGGGGCGGGGGGTGATGCAGGGCTCGCCAATCTCACTGACACTCTTTAATATTTACATAAATGAATTGGCAAAACTACTTGAACAATCTACAGCACCCGGCCTCACCCTATATGAATCCAAGGTTAAATTCCTCCTCTATGCAGACGACCTGGTTCTGCTGTCACCAACTAAGGAGGGTCTACAGACCTGGATCTGCTGGAGCCGTACTGCCAGACTTGGGCCCTGACAATAAATCCCCAAAAAACCAAAGTCGTTGTGTTCCAGCAAAGATCCAGACCTCAGGGACCCAAAATAAATTTCACAATAGGAACAACCAAAATTGAACAAACCACTAACTACACATACTTGGGCTTAAAAATCAGTTCTACAGGAAACTTCAAACTGGCTGTGAATGAACTGAAAGAGAAAGCAAGAAGGGCTTTCTATGCCATTAAAAAATCAATCCAAATAGAAATCCCAATTAGCATTTGGCTAAAAATTTTCAAATCAGTAATTGAACCAATTGCACTCTATGGCAGTGAGGTATGGGGACCGCTAACACAACAAGAATTTGCAAAATGGGACAAACACCCAATTGAGATCCTACATGCAGAATTCTGTAAAAGTATCCTCCGGACTCAAAGGAAAACAGTAAACAATGCATGCAGGGCGGAACTAGGCCAATACCCATTAATAATCACTATCCAAAAAAGAGCCACCAAATTTTGGAATCACCTACAAATGAGCAACCCCCAATGCTATCACTACGATGCCCTGAACTGCCAAGAGCTGACCATAAAGAAGAATACCCTCAGTCAACTAGTCCTGGGACTCAGTGAAGTAACTACTAACACTACTAACAATAACCAGCCACAGGACAGTGACAGCGTAACACAAAGAATTCGACCCAACACAATCGTCGCTAAGCAAAAGGAAAAATATCTGACATATTGGGCAGAAACAACAAAAACCCAAAGCAAACTCAATTGCTACTTGGCCCTAAACAGACAATACAACATAGCTGATTACCTGACCATGGTAACGGACAGCAAACTGAGAAAAATCCTGACAATGTACAGACTTAGTGAACATGGCCTGGCGATCGAAAAAGGTAGACACAGGCAGACCCAGCTACCAAGGGAGGACAGGATATGCTCTCACTGCAGTCAGTGAATGGTGGAGACAGAGATGCACTTCCTCACAGCTTGTAGAAAATATCAGGGCATAAGGGAGAATTTCTACCCAAAATTTACAAAAATATGCCCGGAATTCAGAAAATTGAATGACGACCAAAAACTCCCATACCTACTAGGGGAAGAGAGAAGTTGCATAACACTGGTGGCACACTATGTTACAGCTTGCCATAAACAGAGGGACAACCACTAAAGATAAGATAAGAGTATATATAAATTATATGAAAGTATATTTATACACTCAGGGATATATCTGTTTATACACTGTATGGATAGATCTGTATTTTTGTGAACAAACATGAATGTTTTCCAATGCTTTGGCAACATAAGATGTAGCTTGTCATGCCAATAAAGCGATTTGAATTGAATTGAATTGAAGGAGAGAGAGAGAGGGGGAAGGAGAGAGAGAGAGGGGGAAGGAGAGATAGAGAGGGGGAAGGAGAGATAGAGAGAGGGGGGAAGGAGAGATAGAGAGAGGGGGAAGGAGAGATAGAGAAAGGGGGGAAGGGGAGCGAGAGAGGGTGGGAGAGAGAGAGAGAGGGGAAAGAGAGAGAGAGGGGGAAGGAGAGAGAGAGGGGGGAAGGAGAGAGAGAGGGGGGGAAGGAGAGAGAGAGAGGGGGAAGGAGAGAGAGAGAGGGGGAAGGAGAGAGAGAGGGGGGAAGGAGAGAGGGAGAAGGAGAGAGAGAGAGGGGGAAGGAGAGATAGAGAGAGGGGGAAGGAGCGATAGAGAGAGGGGGAAGGAGAGATAGAGAGAGGGGGAAGGAGAGCGAGAGAGGGGGGAAAGAGAGAGAGAGGGGGAAGGAGAGAGAGAGAGGGGGAAGGAGAGAGAGAGAGGGGAAGGAGAGAGAGAGAGGGGGAGAGAGAGAGAGGGGGGAAGGAGAGAGAGAGGGGGAAGGAGAGAGGGAGAAGGAGAGAGAGAGAGGGGGAAGGAGAGATAGAGAGAGGGGGAAGGAGAGATAGAGAGAGGGGGAAGGAGCGATAGAGAGAGGGGGAAGGAGAGATAGAGAGAGGGGGGAAGGAGAGATAGAGAGAGGGGGAAGGAGAGATAGAGAGAGGGGGAAGGAGAGAGAGAGGGGGAAGGAGAGAGAGAGGGAGGGGGGAAGGAGAGAGAGAGAGAGGGAGGGGGAAGGAGAGAGAGAGGGAGGGGGACGGAGAGAGAGAGAGGGGGGACGGAGAGAGAGAGAGGGGGGAAGGAGAGAGAGGGGGGAAGGAGAGAGAGAGGGGGAAGGAGAGAGAGAGAGGGGAGGAGAGAGAGAGAAGGGGAAGGAGAGAGAAAGAGGGGGAAGGAGAGAGAGAGAGGGGGAAGGAGAGAGAGAGGGGGAAGGAGGGAGAGAGAAAGAGGGGGAAGGAGAGAGAGAGAAAGGGGGGGAAGGAGAGAGAGAGAGAGAGGGGGAAGGAGAGAGAGAGAGAGAGAGGGGGAAGGAGAGAGAGAGAGAGAGGGGGAAGGAGAGAGAGAGAGGGGGAAGGAGAGAGAGAGAGGGGGAAGGAGAGAGAGAGAGGGGGAAGGAGAGAGAGAGAAAGGGGGGAAGGAGAGAGAGAGAGGGGGAAGGAGAGAGAGAGAAAGGGGGGGAAGGAGAGAGAGAGAAAGGGGGGGGAAGGAGAGAGAGAGAGAGGGGGGAAGGGGAGAGAGAGAGAGAGAGCGGGGGGAAGGAGAGAGAGAGAGAGAGGGGAAGGAGAGAGAGAGAGAGAGAGGGGGGAAGGAGAGAGAGAGAGAGAGAGAGGGGGGAAGGAGAGAGAGAGAGAGGGGAAGGAGAGAGAGAGAGGGGGGAAGGAGAGAGAGAGAGAGGGGGGAGGGAGAGAGAGAGAGAGGGGGGGGAAGGAGAGAGAGAGGGGGAACGAGAGAGAGAGAGAGAGGGGGGAAGGAGAGAGAGAGAGAGAGGGGGGAAGGAGAGAGAGAGAGAGGGGGGAAGGAGAGAGAGAGAGGGAGAGGGGGGAAGGAGAGAGAGAGAGAGAGGGAAGGAGAGAGAGAGAGAGAGAGGGGGAAGGAGAGAGAGAGAGAGGGGGGAAGGAGAGAGAGAGAGAGAGGGAGGAAGGAGAGAGCGAGAGAGAGGGGGGAAGGAGAGAGAGAGAGAGAGGGGGGAAGGAGAGAGAGAGAGAGGGGGGAAGGGGAGAGTGAGAGAGAGGGGGGGAAGGAGAGAGAGAGAGGGGGGGAAGGAGAGAGAGAGAGAGAGGGGGGAAGGAGAGAGAGAGAGAGAGGGGGAAGGAGAGAGAGAGAGAGGGGGGGAAGGAGAGAGAGAGGGGGGAAGGAGAGAGAGAGAGGGGGAAGGAGAGAGAGAGAGAGAGGGGGGAAGGAAAGAGAGAGAGAGGGGGGAAGGAGAGAGAGAGAGAGAGGGGGGAAGGAGAGAGAGAGAGAGGGGGGGAAGGAGAGAGAGGGGGGGAAGGAGAGAGAGGGGGGAAGGAGAGAGAGAGAGGGGGGAAGGAGAGAGAGAGAGGGGGGAAGGAGAGAGGGGGAAGGAGAGAGAGAGAGGGGGGAAGGAGAGAGAGAGGGGGGGAAGGAGAGAGAGAGGGGGGAAGGAGAGAGAGAGAGAGAGAGGGGGGAAGGAGAGAGAGGGGGGAAGGAGAGAGAGAGGGGGGAAGGAGAGAGAGAGAGAGAGAGAGGGGGAAGGAGAGAGAGAGAGAGAGGGAGGGGAAGGAGAGAGAGAGAGAGAGAGAGGGGAAGGAGAGAGAGGGGGAAGGAGAGAGAGAGGGGGGGAAGGAGAGAGAGAGGGGGAACAGAGAGATAGAGGGAGAAGGAGAGATAGAGAGAGGGGGAAGGAGAGATAGAGAGAGGGGGAAGGAGAGATAGAGAGAGGGGAAGGAGAGCTAGAGAGAGGGGGAAGGAGAGAGAGAGAGGGGGGAAAGAGAGAGAGGGGGGAAAGAGAGAGAGGGGGAAGGAGAGAGAGAGAGAGGGGGAAGGAGAGAGAGAGAGAGGGGGAAGGAGAGAGAGAGGGGGAAGGAAAGAGGCAGAAGGAGAGAGAGAGAGGGGGGAAGGAGAGTGAGAGGGGGGGAAGGAGAGAGAGAGAGAGACCCAAATAACTATCGAGGCATCTGTGTAAACAGTAACCTGGGGAAGGTATTCTGTAGTATCGTAAACAAAAGACTTATAAACTTCCTTGAGGAGCACAATGTCTTGAGTAAAAGCCAAATTGGATTCCTACCAAACTATAGAACATCAGATCATATCTTCACCCTACAGACCCTAATTGACAAACATGTTCATCAAAACAAAAGCAAAATTTTTGCCTGCTTTATAGATTTCTCGAAGGCTTTCGATTCCATCTGGCACGACGGTCTATTCTTGAAACTTATTGAAAGTGGTGTAGGGGGGAAAACACATGATGTAATTAAATCAATGTATACAAACAATAAATGTGCAGTTAAAATTGGAGACAAACAAACAAAATACTTCCCACAGGGGCATGGTGTGACGCAGGGCTTGCCCATCTCACCGACACTCTTTAATATTTACATAAATGAATTGGCAAAACTACTTGAACAATCTACAGCACCCGGCCTCACCCTATATGAATCCAAGGTTAAATTCCTCCTCTATGCAGATGACCTGGTTCTGCTGTCACCAACTAAGGAGGGTCTACAGCAGAACCTGGATCGGCTCGAGTCATTCTGTCAGACCTGGGCCCTGACAATAAACCCCCAAAAAAACAAAGTCCTTGTGTTCCAGCAAAGATCCAGACATCAGAGACCCAGAATAAATTTCACACTAGGAACAACTAAAATTGAACAAACCACTAACTACACATACTTGGGCTTAAAAATCAGTTCTACGGGAAACTTTCATCTGGCTGTGAATGAACTGAAAGAGAAAGCAAGAAGGGCTTTCTATGCTATTAAATAATCAATCCCAATTAGCATTTGGCTCAAAATTTTTAAATCAGTAATTGAACCAATTGCACTCTATGGCAGTGAGGTGTGGGGACCGCTAACACATCAAGAATTTGCAAAATGGGACAAACACCCAATTGAGATCCTACATGCAGAATTCTGTAAAGGTATCCTCCGGACTCAAAGGAAAACCGTAAACAATGCATGCAGGGCAGAACTAGGCCAATATCCATTAATAATTACTATCCAAAAAAGAGCCACCAAATTTTGGAAACACCTAAAAATGAACAACCCCCACTGCTATCATTACGAAGCCCTGAAATGCCAAGAGAGGACCATAAAGAAGAATACCCTCAGTCAACTACTCCTGGGACTCAGTGAAGTAACTACTAACACTACTAACAATAACCAGCCCCAGGACAGTGACATCGTAGCACAGAGAATTCGACCCAACACAATTGTCACGAAGCAAAAGGAAATATATCTGTCATATTGGGCAGAAACAACAAAAACCCAAAACAAACTCAATTGCTACTTGGCCCGAAACAGACAATACAACATGGCTGAATACCTGACCATGGTAAAGGATAGCAAACTGAGAAAAACCTTGACAATGTACAGACTTGGTGAACATAGCCTGGCCATCGAAAAAGGCAGATACAGGCAGACCCGGCTGCCAAGAGAGGACAGGATATGCTCTCACTGCAGTCAGGGAGTGGTGGAGACAGAGATGCATTTCCTCACAGCTTGTGGAAAATATCAGGGCATCAGGGAGAATTTCTACCCAAAATTCACAAAAATATGCCCTGAATTCAGAAATTTGAATGACGACCAAAAACTCCCATACCTACTAGGGGAACAGAGAAATTGTGTAACCTTAGCGGCACACTATGTTACAGCTTGCCATAAACAGAGGGACAACCATTAAATCTAAGAAAAGAATATATACAAATTATATGAATGTATATTTATACACTCAGGGATATATCTGTTTATACACTGTATGGATAGATCTGCGTTTATGTGTTCAACCATAAATGTTTTTCGATGCTTTGGCAACATAAGATGTACCTTGTCATGCCAATAAAGCGATTTGAATTGAATTGAATTGAATTGAATTGAAAGAGGGGGAAGGAGAGAGAGAGAGAGTAGGAAGGAGGGAGAGAGAGGGGGGGAAGGAGAGAGAGAGGAGGAAGGAGAGAGAGAGAGAGGAGGAAGGAGAGAGAGAGAGAGGAGGAAGGAGAGAGAGAGAGGAGGAAGGAGAGAGAGAGAGAGGAGGAAGGAGAGAGAGAGAGGAGGAAGGAGAGAGAGAGAGGGGGAAGGAGAGAGAGAGGGGGAAGGAGAGAGAGAGAGAGGGGGAAGGAGAGAGAGGGGGAAGGAGAGAGAGGGGGAAGGAGAGAGAGAGAGAGGGGGAAGGAGAGAGAGAGAGGGGGGAAGGAGAGAGAGAGAGAAGGGGAGAGAGAGAGAGAGAGGGGAAGGAGAGAGAGAGAGAGGGGGGGAAGGAGAGAGAGAGAGAGGGGGAAGGAGAGAGAGAGAGAGGGGGAAGGAGAGAGAGAGAGAGAGGGGGAAGGAGAGAGAGAGAGAGAGGGGGAAGGAGAGAGAGAGAGAGGGGGAAGGAGAGAGAGGGAGAGGGGGAAGGAGAGAGAGAGAGAGGGGGAAGGAGAGAGAGAGAGAGGGGGAAGGAGAGAGAGAGAGAGGGGGAAGGAGAGAGAGAGAGGGGGAAGGAGAGAGAGAGAGAGAGGGGGAAGGAGAGAGAGAGAGAGGGGGAAGGAGAGAGAGAGGGGGAAGGAGAGAGAGAGAAGGGGAAGGAGAGAGAGAGAGAGGGGAAGGAGAGAGAGAGAGAGGGGGGAAGGAGAGAGAGAGGGGAAGGAGAGAGAGAGAGGGGGAAGGAGAGAGAGAGAGTAGGAAGGAGGGAGAGAGAGAGGGGGAAGGAGAGAGAGGGGGAAGGAGAGAGAGGGGGAAGGAGAGAGAGGGGGAAGGAGAGAGAGAGAGGGATAAGGAGAGAGAGAGAGGGGAAGGAGAGAGAGAAAGGGGGAAGGAGAGAGAGGGGGAAGGGGAAGGAGAGAGAGGGGGAAGGAGAGAGAGGGGGAAGGGGGAGAGAGAGAGTGGGAAGGAGAGAGAGAGAGACGGGGGGAAGGAGAGAGAGAGAGAGAGAGAGGGGGAAGGAGGGAGAGAGAGGGGAAAGGAGAGAGAGGGGAAAGGAGAGAGAGGGGAAAGGAGAGAGAGGGAGGGGAAAGGAGAGAGAGGGAGGGGGAAGTAGAGAGAGAGAGGGGAAAGGAGAGAGAGGGGAAAGGAGAGAGAGGGGAAAGGAGAGAGAGGGAGGGGAAAGGAGAGAGAGGGAGGGGAAAGGAGAGAGAGGGAGGGGGAAGTAGAGAGAGAGAGGGGGGAAGGAGAGAGAGAGGGGAAGGAGAGAGAGAGGGGAAGGAGAGAGAGAGAGAGGGGGAAGGAGAGAGAGAGAGGGGGAAGGAGAGAGAGAGAGGGAAGGAGAGAGAGGGGTAAGGAGAGAGAGAGGGGGGGAAGGAGAGAGAGAGAGGGGGGAAGGAGAGAGAGAGAGGGGGAAGGAGAGAGAGAGAGAGGGGGAAGGAGAGAGAGAGAGAGGGGGAAGGGGAGAGAGAGGGGGAAGGAGAGAGAGGGGGAAGGAGAGAGAGGGGAAAGGAGAGAGAGGGAGGGGAAAGGAGAGAGAGGGAGGGGGAAGGAGAGAGAGAGGGGGGGAAGTAGAGAGAGAGAGGGGGGAAGGAGAGAGAGAGGGGAAGGAGAGAGAGAGGGGGAAGGGGAGAGAGAGAGGGGGAAGGAGAGAGAGAGAGGGGGGAAGGAGAGAGAGAGGGGGAAGGAGAGAGAGAGAGGGGGGAAGGAGAGAGAGAGAGAGAGGGGGGGGACGAAGAGAGAGAGAGGGAAGGAGAGAGAGGGGTAAGGAGAGAGAGAGAGGGGTAAGGAGAGAGAGAGAGGGGGGAAGGAGAGAGAGAGAGAGAGGGGGAAGGAGAGAGAGAGAGAGAGGGGGAAGGAGAGAGAGAGAGAGGGGGAAGGAGAGAGAGAGGGGGGAGGAGAGAGAGAGAGAGAGAGGGGGAAGGAGAGAGAGGGGTGGGGAAGGAGAGAGAGAGAGGGGGAAGGAGAGAGAGGGAAGGAGAGAGAGGGGGGGAAGGAGAGAGAGAGGGGGAAGGCGAGAGAGGGGGGGGAAGGAGAGAGAGAGAGAGGGGGAAGGAGAGAGGGGGGAAGGAGAGAGAGAGAGAGAGAGAGGGGGAAGGAGAGAGAGAGAGCGGGAAGGAGAGAGAGAGAGAGAGAGGGGGAAGGAGAGAGAGAGGGGGAAGGAGAGAGAGAGGGGGAAGGAGAGAGAGAGGGGGAAGGCGAGAGAGGGGGGAAGGAGAGAGAGAGAGAGGGGGAAGGAGAGAGGGGGGAAGGGGAGAGAGAGAGAGAGAGAGGGGGAAGGAGAGAGAGAGAGCGGGAAGGAGAGAGAGAGAGAGAGAGGGGGAAGGAGAGAGAGAGGGGGAAGGAGAGAGAGAGAGGGGGAAGGAGAGAGAGAGAGAGAGGGAAGGAGAGAGAGACAGAGAGAGAGAGAGAGGGAAGGAGAGAGTTAGGGAAGGAGATAGAGAAGAGAGGAAGACACCCCGGGGAAGGGGTTGGACTCGGGGCCCGGCCGCGGTGACCCGGAGCCCCCATGCGCGGCGACCCGGAGCCCCCGTGCGCGGCCTAGCACCTCAGACCTGGCCCGACTCACCTCAGCTGAGCTCCTGCTCAGTGTATCTGTTTTCCCGGTCCCGCACTCACGGCAAGAGAGAGAGGGGGAAGGAGAGAGAGAGAGAGGGAAGGAGAGAGAGAGAGGGAAGAGGAGAGAGAGAGAGAAGGAGAGAGTGAGGGAAGGAGATAGAGAAGAGTGGAAGACACCCCGGGGAAGGGGCTGGACTCGGAGCCCGGCCTTGGTGACCCGGAGCCCCCATGCGCGGCGCAGCACCTCAGGCCCGGCCCGAGTCACCCCAGCTCAGCTGACACTCCGACCCGCCGCCGTCGCTCGCTGTCTCTCGGGCCACCCGGTTCTCTCTGTGTAGATAAATAGGTGAGAGAGAGAGAGAGGGAGGGGGGGAAGGAGAGAGAGGGGGTGATGCACGGGTGTATATGTCTCTCTGTGTGTATGTTCGCTGTCTCTCGGGCTGTCGGGCCGAGTGGTTGTCTCTGTCGATGTCTGTGTATCTGTTTTCCCGCTCCCGCACTCACGGCAGGCAGCAGGATTAGGCCCCGCCCACACACACCATGAAACACCCCCCGTGACGCACCGCGCTTCCCCCGTAGGATTGGTCAACCATCACGTCACTCAACGCTAATGAGCAGATTTTTTGAACGTTTTTTGTATACTGTCCGAGCAATTTTTGTCTGACCAAAAAGTAAATATGCCTATGACACTCCCCTAATCATAAGCTTTCTTTTGATATAACATATGTGTAGGTACGCTCTATAACTTTTGAGTTAAGCGCGGACATACACAGAGACAGACAGACAGACAGACAGACAGACGGACAGATCCATTTATTTATAAATATGTAGAAAAATGGCACAGACAAGCTCTACTTGGTAAAAGCATTGAAATTTTGGATTCAGGGCTCTGAAAAATGCATATTACTTGATGTGCTCAAGTCTAGTTGATGTAACCATCACAGTGCTGACTCGTGGAGTAATAAGAGCCACCAGCGGACAACACAGAGCTGTGAAATATTACAGAACCATGCAAAAGACAGCAGACTCCAAGATCTGGTAGAAGTCAGTGTTTTTATACACAGCAAATTCCCATGTGCTGGTAATAGAAGTATTTATAATTAAAACGATGTGCTGGGGCCTTTGGTTTACAGTGACTGAATAAAGCAAATTGCATTTTTATTACATAGGAATGTAGATTTTTATCTGTTTTGGGAACCCATGATTTCCACGAGAATGGAAAAACAGTGCCCCTGCCTATAATATACAAAGCAGCTGTTATTCTATATAATCAGGGCCATTGTTTCACCTGTGACCGAATAATTCAAATTCTGTTTTTATTACACAGTATGTCAGGATTCCTAATGTCTTGAGGATTATATTTTACGATTCTGATTTTTTGGCAAAAACCGAAAACCAATTTTTCTTGACCATGCCATATATATGATCTTGTTACGTCATGCGCTAGCTTCATTTAATTGGCATTATCATTCTTGCCCTTGTTATATGGGGATTTGTGCCCTGCATTAATTGTACTATAATTGTAAATGAGGTATGAAAATACCAGTATAGACACCCATCCCCTCATTTCCCACTCCTGATTGTGCCACTTCCATTGCTGCCTTCCCAAGGTGGCATTATGTTCACTGTAGTGTAATCCAAGGAGCCAGTGCAATCCCATAGAGTCTGTAGTGTGTTGCAATGTCATGATGTACATTAATCTTACTCTGCCTACTGTGACTCCTCAGGTCAATAGACAAATGTAACATGTGCTGGTCCAGTTGCATTGGCCACAACAGTGGACTGTCCAGCATCTTGTAAAACTCAAAGCACTACCAGCTTGGCATTGGCTCATAGGTTGCACATGTGCACATGCCTGGTGATACGCTAAATTTCTGAGGAACTCTTAATATGCCTTGTGCTTTGTCAGTACAGTCGAGCAACACAACTGATATGCATTGAATCAGTTTGGAGTTGGGCTTATCAACTTGAGCTGTCTTTATTGACCTTTGTATCTATGCTGTAACGTTCCTATTTCCTTTCCCAGTTCTATTCCCAAAATGTAATCATTCATATTTTTTTACATTGAACTGAATCTTCAGTGGGCAGCTGAAAGAAATGTCAGAAGGAAGGCCCAGCACAACGCTCCTGCACTGACTGGGACATATTTTCCTGTTCCTGCAACTGGGCATATTGAATTGCCTGGGTGCAGTGTATAGAGGAAATGCATAAGGAAGCCCACTGATTGCCCATCCATTAATTTAAATGGACTGAAAATCGGTGAGCTCCCTTACTGGCATGCGATCCCCCCGCACAATTTCCCCCAGGGGATCCAATATGCCCAGGTGTAAAAACAGGAAAATATGCCCATTGTCTCCAAGTGTTTCAAAAATCCAGCACTATTCTGGTAATGATCTCAATTCTGCCACCGCTCTATCTCCCACCTGAAGTTTGAATTGCTCCACCTGTTCACCTAGGATTGGGGGGTAATTTTAACCTAACCCACTTAGCCAGGAAACTGGCTTCAATGGAAAGTAAAACAAGGTGGGAAGGGGGGGTGTTGTAACATGGGCAGTTGCTCCGATCCCGACATTGTTACATTGCCGTAACCTCAATCCATTTTCCTGTTTCCATCCGGTATGCAGGGGCTCCCTCTTGGTGGCGAGGCTCCTGTCGGGATCCCGCCCTGCATACAAAATGAGCATTGCATATGAGCAGAATTCTGCTACTGCTGCAGCAAGACCAGTGCTGGAACACCAGATGAGGCATCTGGAGATTTCGAGCCCCCCCGCCCCCACCCGCTCCTCCAGGATTGCGGCACTTAATCTAGGCTGATACTTCAGTACGGGGGGAGGGGTTCGAGTCTCTTGAGGCCCAGTCAAAGCATTCATGATTGATTGAGATCCGGACTTCACTAACAGGGTTGTGGGTGTGGTGGGGGCTCTGCTGCAGGGTGCTCTGCAGTGGTACCTTTGCCCCTAGTGACCTGCAGCTTAGTCAGCCACTCAGACAGCACTTGGCAGATGTGATTTGTGGATGCCTCTGTAGACAAACTGTACAGGCTGCTTGAGACGCTCTCAAGTGGCAGCATGAAGTGCTAATACTGAGTTACCAAACTACGTATGTATGAAGGCTCTGTGACATCCAAATACCTGGGCTCACCAGTTGAAGTGGGCCTTGAGCTGACCCTCCAACAGCAGGTTGCGTCTCATCCAAATCTGCTCCGTGATTCAACACGTACTCTCTCTTGCAACTCACTGGTCAAAGAGGTAGGTTTTAAGGAGCATCTTAAAGGAGAGGCGGAGAGGTTTAGGGAGCAAATTCCAGAGCTTGGCCTAGGCAGCTGAAGGCACAGCGAATGTATCTGTACTGTTGCTTACCACTGTAGGAGTGGGTGACACAGGGTGCTGTGAGGTGCTAGGTTGAGTCTGCATATTGGGCTTTGGTCTTTCCTTGTCTTGGGTACCTAGAGGAGGAACATAGGAACAAGAGCAGGCCATTCAGCACCTTGTGCCTGTTCCGCCATTCAATTAAATCAGATGGATGATCAGTATGTTCACTCAATTTACCTGCCTTGGTTCTATATTGCATAATATTCTTGTCTAACAAAAATCTATCTATTTCAGTTTTGAATATTTCAATTGACCTAGCCTCAACAGCTTTTTGGGGGAGAGACTTTCAGATTTCCATTGCCCTTTGTGTGAAGAAATGCATCCTAACATCACCAACAACAACAACATCTTGGCCCAGTAATTCCTGTCACAACGCGTGAGTACGGATAGGGTACTCACGCGTGTGCCAGGAGGAATTGCCGGTTTTCAGCATGCACAGCGCATGCACTGAAAACCGGCATTTCCTGTCCTCTGACCCCAGGGGTTAAGAGGCTGAACGCATGCGCGGTATTGGGCAGCGCGTGCGACTTGGATTTCCTGTATTTTTACAGATTTGCGCATGTGTAAAGGGCTCCGGTTTTTACGCATTGAAAAACCACACGTAAGTACTTAGTTTTACAGGTAAGTGGTCTTTTAGTACAATTTAGAATTTTTTTTTCCACAGGTTTATTATTTTTAAAGAATCTACAGTAAGGTAAGTTTAGTTTTAGACCCTATTTTTTAAAAATTTATTTTTTTCAAAAATTTGATTAATTGTTTAAAATAGTTTTTTTAAAGTTATTCATAGTTAATTTAATTATTGGGATGCTTTTTAAAATTTTATTTAAAGTTTAAGAAGTGTTTTGGGGTGCCGTACTTTTCATGAGTTTGACAGTCTTCACTATCAAACTTATGAATGAAGTTTCCCCTCCCCTGATTGGCTGAACAGTGCTCACCTGATCCCAGCCGACACATCGCACTAACTACGCCGCTGGGTCAGGTTAGCACAGCGCGCCGACATCAGAACCGGGCCACTTACAGGAAATCCACTGCGGGCCAGGTTTCAGATGTCGGCGCGCCGGGTAAGTGCACATTGGGGGCTTGCACGAGCGGCAAGCCCCCGACAGGAATTACTGGGCCCTTGTATTTATATAGCGCCTTTAACGTAGTAAAACGTCCCAAGGCACTGCACAGGAGTATTTTGACACCGAGCCACATAAGGAGAAATTAGGGCAGGTGACCAAAAGCTTGGTCAAAGATGTAGGTTTTAAGGAGCGTCTTAAAGGACGAAAGGGAGGTAGCGAGGTGGAGAGGTTTAGGCAGGGTATTCCAGAGCTTAGGGCCTCTAAAGGTTGAGCGATTATAATCAGCAATGCTCAAGGGGGTAGAATTAGAGGAGCATAGATATCTCGGGGGGTTGTGGGGCTGACGGAGATTGCAGAGATAGGGAGGGGCGAGGCCATGGAGGGATTTGAAAACAAGGATCAGAATTTTGAAATCGAGGCACTGCTTAACCAGGAGCCAATCTAGGTCAGCGAGCACAGGGATGACGGGTGAACGGGACTTGGTGTGAGTTAGGACACAGGCAGCCGAACTTTAGATGACCTCAAGTTCACCCCTGAATGGCCTAGGTCTAATTTTAAGGTTATGCTCCTTTGTTCTGGACTTCCCCACCCAAGGAAATAATTACTCACAACACCTCAATTAAATCGTTCCTTAATTTTCTAAACTCAAGAGAATACAAGCTTAGTCTATGCAACCAAGTCTATTTAACCCTTTTAGTCCCGGTATCATTCTGGTGAATCGGCGATGCTTCCCCTCCAAGGCCACTATCTCTTGCCTGAGGTGCGGGACCTAGAACTGAACGCAGTGCTCCAGATGGGGTCAGACCAGAGCTTTACAACTGTAGCATAACTTCCACCCCTTTGTATTCCAGCCCCTTTGAGATAAACGCTAACATTTCATTAGCCTTTTTGATTATTTTTTGTACCTGTCCACTAGTTTTTAGTGATTTCTGTACATGGATCTCTAAATCTCTCTGCTTCTCTACAGTTCCTAGCTTCCATTTAGAAAATACTCTGATCTATCTTTCGTAGGTCCAAAACGGATGACCTCACACTTCCCCACACTGAACTCCATCTTCCACAGTTTTACCCACTCACTTAATCTATCAATGTCCCATTGCAACTTTCTGCTCCTATCTACAGTACTTACTGTGCCACCTAACTTAGTGTTGTCAGCAAACTTGGGTATACAGCTCTCTATTCATTCATCTAAATCATTGATAAATATAGTGAAAAACTGAGGCCCCAGTACAGATCCCTGGGGGACATCACTAGTTACATCCTGCCAGTTGAAGTACATACCCATTATTGCCATGCTCTGTCTCCAACCTTCTAACCACTTACCTATCCATGTCAAAATTTTGCCTCCAATCCCATGCATTTTCATTTTTGCTCACAGTCTCTTGTGTGGAACCTTATCAAATGCCTTCTGGAAGTCCACATAAATAACATCCCTAGACATTCCCTTTTATACCACAAAAAATTCAACTAGGTTAGTTAGATATGACTTACCCTTTACAAATCCACGCTGGCTGTCTCAGCTCATATATCTACAAGTGTTCAGTCACTCTGTCCCTAAAAGCAAAGCAGAAATCTTTAGCATCCTTTTAGGGGTCAGCTTTTTGCTCATCAAGCTGAAGGATGCCAGCACTGGGAAATTAAACATTTTCCCTCTTCAGGCATTCAGACCTTGATATTAACCCACCTACGATGGTGGGAGGCGGGGTGGTTAAAGTTTTAAATGGGGAACGCGTCCCCAACCCGCCACGTATGCGTCCGTTGCCATGTTACAGCGCTGGGTTTCGAGGCGTGTGAGTGTACCATCTTGGAGAGGTGGGACACTTCATTAACATATTTAAATCAGGATCTCTCCATGCAATTGGGGGCAGGATTCAAATTTAACAGTTGCCGCATGGGTTTCCCAGGGCTCGGGAAACCCGGCAGTAAAAGGGAGGCTGGAGCTGCCGGCTCAGGAAGTTAAGTGCCTTTTACAGCACTCCTTGTGGGCCAGGAGGAGTTGGAGTGCTTCCCTCCAGCCCCTCAAGGAAGCCTTCGGCCTCCCCCCTGCTAATCACAGCCGCTCCCTCCCTCCTGCAATCTCTCACTCCCTCTCACTCCCTCCCTCCCATGATGGCCTCTCTTCCCCACCACCACCCCCCCAAGCCCCAATATCTCATTCCCTCCCTTCCATGATCTCGCTCTCTCCCTCCCTCCCACAATCTCTCGCTCCCTCCCTTCCTTGTGCAGTTTTGGTCGCCTTATCTGAGGAAGGATGTTCTTGCCATGGAAGGAGTTCAGCGAAGATTCACCAGGCTGATACCTGGGATGGCAGGAATGACGTATGAGGAGAGATTGGGTCGATTGGGCTTGTACTTGCTGGAGTTTAGAAGAATGAGAGGGGATCTCATTGAAACTTATAAAATTCTGACAGGACTGGACAGACTAGATGCAGGTAGGATGTTCCCGATGGTCGGGGAGTCCAGAACCAGGGGTCACAGTCTAAGGATAAAGGGTTTGCCATTTAGGACAGAAATAAGGAGGAATTTCTTCACCCAGAGAGTGGTGAACCTGTGGAATTCTCTACCACAGAAGGCAGTAGAGGCCAATTCATTAAATATATTCAAGAAGGAGTTGGATATATTTCTTAAGGCTAAAGGGATCAAGGGGTATGGGGTGAAAGCAGGGACCAGGTACTGAATTTGGATGATCAGCCATGATCACATTGAATGGCGGAGCAGGCTCGAGGGGCCGAATGGCCTACTCCTGCTCCTATCTTCTATGTTTCTATGTTTCTATGTTTCCTCCATCCCACGATGGCCTCTCTTCCCCCCCAGCCCTTATTTCTCAGTCCCTCCCCCCTCCAGATTGCCAGGGACCGTCCCCCCATCCGCAAGGGTCCCCAACTGAGGCCTGCTGCCATTGGTTTTCCCGCCTGTCAATTTGGCTGGCTGCCGGGCGGGAAATGGAAGAAAAAAATTATAATTAAGTCCTGCTGTTAAATTCAGCAGGACTTCTGCATCCTTGGCCTTGCCAGGTTTTCCCCGCACTCCCCCTCAACATCCCCATAAATATTGGGACCTCAGTCGCCACATCAAGTACTCACAGTCCTGTTTGATGTACGGTTCACTCTACTCTGTGCCTCACAGCATCCAAAGAAGAGAATCCTTACCGGATCATATAACAGTTTTCAGTTACCATGCCAACCATACTTTTCTATGTGAGATTGATGTTGTAATGCCAGTTTAATTAATGTCAAATTAAGGGGTCATTTCATGCTGTGAGCTCATGCCCATCAGATACTGGGTTAGGAAACTGCCCAAGCCCATTTCACATAGAGCCAACATACAGAGGTTTACTGTAATTTTTATGAGACTGTAACCAAATGCATCTGATCACATCTTTGGTCTTGCATAAAAAAAATGTTGCTAGCAGCCTGCAGGTAGTTCAGACACAGCTGAAACTATAGGGGCAAGGATTACTATGCATGCTTTGATATCAGGTAGACAAGCACTGTATGCTATGACACAGTTACAAAGTCATCATATAAAGGAATTTTAGGATAGGCTTAATTCCTGGGACAGCCAGGAACAACTATTGTGAAACTTCCATCACAGAGGTGCCACACTGGGCACGTGCACTGCGCGGCAGCGTATGCTATTTCTGCAATCACTTCCAATGCTTATCTTTTGTATTAAAATAAAAGTAATATTTGTTCTGCAAAGTACATGAGAGATGCAACTATATCATTGCATCATTGATTTCAACACTGTGATTATCTTTATCATGGCAACCATATCCCATTAATTCCATCTGTGAGATATTTTAGTTTATCTCAATCCTGGTTGTCCCCTGGCTTCGATTATATCTGTAATAACAACAGAAAATGCTGGAAAAACTCAGCAGGCCAGGCAACATCCGTGGAGAGAAATTAGAGTCAACGTTTCAGGTCAAAACCCTTTATCAAGACTAAAGAGGCACAGGGAATGAAATAGATGACGAGGCCGGGCTGGGAGAGAACAAAAGATTATATCTGTGCTGCTCGGGCATGGTGGGGTTGTGCAGGGGTGTCATTTGTACTCCAGAGAGAGCATCATGTACTGTTTGTGATTGTTAAGTTAAAATAACTATTTTGAGAAACGGGAGGGGTAATTTTTACCTAACCTGCTGGCCGGGAAACCCACGGGTTCGTGTTGACTTCAACGGAGAGTAAAACCGGGCAGGGTGTATGTGTTCTTTGATGCAGACCTTTTTGTTTTATGTTGTCCAACTGTGTCTTTTTTTCTTTGTTGTGGGTTTTTCAAACGTTTGTTGTATTGAATTTGCATTTCGCACTTCAAGCCACGGTTTCCGCTAAATTCCAGATGATTCCAGGAAATGAGCAGATGGAGTGGTCATCTCTGTGGTGCCTAAGTGTTTTCCTTTCCAATATTATTTCAATGAGGAAAGTGTCCTCTTATACTATTATTAGCTAATAATAATAAAAAAAAACAAGATTGAATCTTAGTTCAAAGGTTTTGAAGCAGTGAACTTGATTTATTAATACTGTTCAGCATGGTTTTCTTTAGTTACAGACTTCAGAAACATGGTAATGTTCCCAGTCTTGCATCAGATCTGCTGGTCTGTATTGAATTAACACTACAAATCCTCTCATCATCGGAGGAGAGTCCCATCAACAGAGCCTGTCACGCAATGCGGTTTTGTCTCATTTCCAGCAATAAAACTTCAGTAAGAGACTTCGAATAAAATTGTGGCATCAGGAGGAGATTTCAACACGTTCCCCGTCCTGTATTAGAAATGTCACTATCATTATCTGCTTTGAGCAGAAAATCTCTTCTTTAGAAAAGACTCTGGCACACAAAGATTAAACTTGAATGAAGCAAAGCCAAAACCACAGAAGCATAGGTAATGATAGAGCGGATGACTCTGGCTGCTATTCTGGATGGCAAGCCTATTATTGTTGGCACTGCCTGCCCTGAATCATACTTGTGGAACTAAGTGTAAAAGCTACCAAGAAAATGTTTCCTTGTCTAATTTTCTGCTCTCTTCACCTAAAGGTACTATGGGAGAAATTGAGCTCTGCAGCACCCATTTTTTAGGCACTAATTCTAAAGGTCGAAAATCGGGAAGTGTGCTGGACGCCATCTTGGTAAAGGGGTATGTGTGTGTGCACCTAATGACCGCCGGCAGCATGCAGAACAGGTAGATTATGACGTTAATCAGTGTGCAACAATTAACCACGCACAGCTGAACATGCATTCAATGGCATGAAGGAATCCCCACATCAACGCTACTTAAAGGGATCATGAATTACTTACAGGTTAGTTGCTGGGTTATTTCTTCTGGCTGCTATTGTACAAGTTTTTGAAGCTTTCCTATACTTGCCTAAAAGTTCAGTAGTCTACAGGGAGTGGCCTGGCTGGTGCTGAAGTACTTTTTGCTGGTTTAAAGGCTTGTGCTGAAACAAGTTGCTTCCAGACATGGGTGGCCTGGTAGGCTGTCTTGGAATTGAGCATGGCTGAGAGAATGAAGCGAGGCCACACAGAGCAGGACAAGCTGCTAAAAGAGGGAGGAGGAGAAGGGCTCTCAGCAGGAGGCCAAATCTGCCCAGGGTCTTTAGGGAGCAATTCTGTTACCTGAACTTCAGTGAGGATCAATGCATGAGGTATCTTCACTTCACTAAATAGGTTGTGGCTGAAATCAGCCAACTGCTGCAGCCACAACTACAACCTAAAAGCAGGGCAAAGACTGCATTTCCTGTGGCTGTCAAGGTGACCATGACTCTAGACTCAAGGGTGATCTCGAGCAGCTCTGGGCCTAGAAGGGTCGGCTTCAGACTGCACCATCTCGGCTTGGGCTGCAGCAGTCTGGGCTGGCTGGCTGACAGGCAACAGCAAGGGCATGGTGGAGTGGCAGGGATGGGAGTACAAATGTTGTCATCCTGAGAGAGGACAGCAGGTTTGTGCTCTATGGAGCCACTGCCACTCCCCCAGGGAGAACAGGTCGATGGACTGCTATGTCGCCCTGGAAGCCCCTTTGAACACTGGTATCCAGAGCCATGATGGCAACAGTCTGGGCTTGCATGGCAGCAGTCTGAGTTTCCACTGCAGCACTCAGACCTTTGGTGGAAGCTGTTTGTGCTGCAATGGATGCTGAGACATAGGCCATCAGACGCTGCCTCACAGGTGTGCTGATGGAGGTGACCACCCATTCCATGTTGGAATGGATGGGCTCCATTCTCGGCGCAAATCCCTGTGTCAAGTTGGCGCTGGACTCCTCCATGCTCCTTGACATTGAGAGCAGGCTTTCCAGTGCACCAAACATGTTGGTGTGTACACCCATCAGCCTTCTTCTGTAGCCTGGCCCATCAAAGTCCTTATCTTAGTCCTCTGCAGCGACCATGCCCTCCGGCGAGCTTGCACCTGCGCTATCCGTGTACCTGCGCTATCCATGTACCTGCGTTATCCGTGTACCTGCTCTATCCTTAACCTGCGCTATCCTTGCACCTGCGCTATCCGTGTACCTGTGCTATCCTTGCACCTGCGCTATCCTTGCACCTGCGCTAGCCTTGCACCTACGCTATCCTTGCACCTGCGCTATCCTTACACCTGCGCTACCGTGTACCTGCGCTATCCTTGCACCTGCACCATCCTTGCACCTGCGCCATCCTTGCACCTGCGCCATCCTTGCACCTGCACCATCCTTGTACCTGCGCTATCCTTGTACCTGCACTATCCTTCCCCCCCACCCCCCCCACCCCATTCCTGGCTCCTGCGCACTTGTGCTCGCTGTCACAACATGTGCAGATCCCTCCTCTATCCTAGCCTCTAAAATACACGCAGTGTCAGTCTCTGAGCCGGTGGCTGCGAGTGTTACATTGAGTGACGGTGTCTTTTCATCTTCTCTGTCTTTTTCCTCTTCCTCCACTACCTGGCCAGGTTCCAGTTCTTGGGCATCTGAAATGAAAATGGGGCAAGGGTTGGGTTGTGGTGAGGGGAGAGGTGAAAGTAACACCCTCTGCAGCCTCTCACTCAGAAGAGGTTGAGGGATGAGGGAAAAGTGGGATGAGAGAAAGAGGATTAGGTATGTGGATACACTCATCATCACTCGCTTCAGCGCCACCAGTGGCCACAGCTTCAGCGATGCGCCTTCCCATGATGGCTAGCACTGCCTCCTCCATGAGGGTTAAAACATGCAGGCACGCTTGTCCTCCTCCAGTTCTTTGCTGCTGCCTGCTGTTATGTGCCATCTTCTCCTGCAAGAAAGAGGGAGGTGTGCCAGTGAGTGTCGTACAATATGTTTGGGTGATGTAGCTGTCATGGATTAATAGCTGCCAGCCTATGCGAGCTGTGAGTTGTGGGTGTGAGGCTTGCAACAGTGCTAAGTGTGTGAGGATGAGGTTAAGCATATGAATGTTAGGATTGAATCCTGATTGATGGAGATTGTTGGTAAGTGAGTGATGGGGGGGGTGGGGGTAGTGAATTGAGCAGTGGATGTGGCTAGTGGTGCAATTGATTGGATATGCCATTTGAAGATGATGTCACTCAGTTTGATAACTCGCATGAGATCATTAAACTTCTTCCTGCATTGCATCCATTTTTGACGAGCAACACTCCTGGCATTGTCCTCCACTGCTATTTCTTCCCACTGCCTCCTGAGCATGTGTCTTGCGGGCCTCCTGCCCCCCTGCGGGTACAGGACATCTCTCCTCTGTTCCACCTCTTCCACCAAGACCTCCAGCGCATTATCAGAAAACCTTGGTGCATGCTCTCTACCACGTTCAATTTTTGACAGCACAGATTCAGCTCACAAAAGGACTGCCACCACTTCCTGCATCCACAATACCCCTCTCCTTTAAGAGATGCAGGCTACCTTTAAGTAACACTAGCTGTGGTGTATGTAACCTGTTCCACCTTAAGAGAACTTAAGCCTGTTCCACCTTAAGAGATGTACTACTTTCTCTGGCTGCTGTATACGTAATACCGGTGGTGACCACCGGTATATAAGTACCTTGTAGTGATATTGCTGTTAGTATGGCCCTGACCTCCAACTAGTAAAGACCTGTTGAAACGTTATTCTTGTAGTCTGTGTCAGTAATTAATCTTAAATACAACTAGAACACACAGACTTAACAGTGGCGATGAGTCCGATTCTTACCCTGCGGCAGTTTATATCCACGGCGGCTTCGTCCACAGAACGGGCGTCGAAGAGAGGCATCCACCCTCATCACCCTGCTGGAAGACACGTCGCGCGGCAGGCATCGAGAACTCGGAGTGCAGAAGATATCCTGAACTCGAAGCCTCCATCAGCGGCAGTCAGCTATCTTCCTTCTACCTCGGTGGTGGGTAAGCCGGTCAGCGACGCGAGCAGAAAGTCAGCCGCGTTGGCTGTACGGACGGGGAGGGAAGACGGAGGAATAAGGGCGGTGAGATCGATCGCGACCGGAGATAAGGGCCGGGCCGCATTCGGGCCAAAAGGCGCAGCGTCTGGGGCGACTGAAGGTGCGAGAGCCGCGGTGAAGGCGAACGCAGCCGGTGCTAATAACCGGGCTGCAAGAAGGGCTGCGAGGCGCGACATCGGGGAAGCGCGAATGCCCGAGGGAGCCGCGGTGAAGCGGAGACAGCGTCGGGGGAGTTACTAACCGCTGGGAAAGGGGAGCAGCAGCGGCACGCCAAACGCCATTGCAGCCAGCGGGTGAAGAACGCGAGCGCGGGAAAGACCGCCAAGCACGGGAAACCGCCATTTTGTAGGCGGAGGACGAAGACAAGAGCGGGAAGCCGCCATCTTGGAAAAAGGGAAATCACTAAAAAAAAAAAAAAAATTGCAACGATGCCTAAACATGGGAACATTAATACCTTTGATAGCGACATCGAAGATTGGGCCACGTATGTAGAACGCATACAAAATTATTGTAAAGCAAATAAAATCCCAGATGATGAGAAAGCACTAACTTTATTAAACTTAATGGGTGCGAAGACATACGGGCAATTGAAACACCTTTTATCACCAGATGAACCGGCGGAGAAGACGTTCGAGGAGATTGTTACTGTCCTGAGAAATCATCTAAACCCCACGCAGCTGATGCTAGCGGAACGATTTAAATTTTACGGCAGAAAGCAGCTGAAAGATGAAAGCAATGCTGAATATTTAATGTAAGAAGTCACACAACACCAGGTTATAGTCCAACAGCTTTATTTGAAATCACAAGCTTTCGGAGCGCTGCTCCTTCTTCAGGTGAAGTGGAGAAATGCATAAAGACACAGCTTATATAGTCAGAGACTATAGTCATTCTCCAAGGCGGCCTTCGAGACACACGACAATGCAAAATCGTCGAGCAGAAACTGATAGCCAAGTTCCGCACTCATGAGGACGGCCTCAACCGAGATCTTGGGTTCATGTCACGCTACATGTAACCCCACCTGACGCAGGGTCATCCAGACTCGAGTCGACATTGGCTTGTTCTCTCTACACAGATGCGGCCGGACCTGCTGTGATTTCCAGCCAAAAAATGTTTTTTGTCTGTTTTTTTGTTTTTCATACAGACCCCAGCATCTGCAATATTTGACCCCTTGTGACCCCACCTCATTGTTCTTTGATGTAATGTTTCCCTGACTGACCTGTTTGGACACCATTCACACCTTTGACTGCTGTGATTATCTCTCTGCCGAGGTGTGATAAATGGCAGTTGGAAAGGTTACCTGTAAACATCTGACATGATTCTCTGACTATATAAGCTGTGTCTTTATGCATTTCTCCACTTCACCTGAAGAAGGAGCAGCGCTCCGAAAGCTTGTGATTTCAAATAAAGCTGTTGGACTATAACCTGGTGTTGTGTGACTTCTTACATTTGTCCACCCCAGTCCAACTCCGGCATCTCCACACCATGAATATTTAATGGAATTGCGTAAGCTAGCAAAGTACTGTCAGTTTGGAACGGGACTAACAGATGCGCTAAGAGATAAATTTGTGTGTGGATTATTAAAAGAACATACACAAAAGCGACTGCTCGAGGAGAATGAGCTGACGCTTGAGAAAGCGGTCACTATGGCAGCATCACACGAAGCCGCAGCGAGAGGCACGGCAGTAATGCAGCTACGGTCACCGGAACTCAGCACAAATCAATTGGTTTTGAGTACTGTAAAATGTTATCATTGTGGAAAGACAACGCACGATCAGAACCAGTGTTGGTTTAAAAACCAAGAATGCAGAACATGTGGCAGGCTTGGCCACATAGCTAAAGTATGCCGGTCAGGAAAGAAGACCAGCAACAAAAAGTCACCGCAAGGAAAATACATAAAGGTACACAAGGTGACAAAGAACAGTTCGAACGAACAGAAGTCAGATTCAGATGCCAGCAGTAATGAACTGGGTAGCTTAAGAGTACATAACGTTGGTAAGGATGCAGATCTCCAGACAATTTGGGTCACTCTTCAGATAGCAGGAGTCCAAGTAAAGATGGAATTGGACACTGGATCGGCATTGACGGTCATGAATAAGAAAGATTACAAAAGGTTATTCCAACATATTCCCCTACGGGATACGGAGATTATATTGAAAACATACACGGGGCAAAGAGTGTACCCCATCGGAAAGATAGAGGTAAAAGTGGTCCACAAGGGCAAAGAAAGCCAAGTAATGGACTTATATGTGCTACCTGAAGGAGGTCCACCACTACTGGGACGGGAGTGGATTAGGAAAATGAATATGGACTGGCACTCCTTAAAGGCACTAACGGTAGATTGCGGGGAAACAGATGTCAAACCTAAACAATTGTCCAGAATATTGGATGATGCTAAAGAGGTGTTCCAGCAGGGACTGGGAACACTGAGAGGAATTACGGCAAACATCAAGATTGATGAACATGCACACCCAAAATTTTTCAAAGCCAGACCGGTACCCTATGCAATACGACCTGCTGTAGAAGCGGAACTGGAAGCGCTAGAACGTTCAGGTGTACTGTCTAAGGTAGATTGGAGTGAGTGGGCTACGCCCATTGTTCCCGTTATGAAACGTCCTTCGAGCAACAAGCCAGGAGAACCAGGGAAGGTTCGCATCTGTGGAGACTTCAAGATCACTGTTAATCCGGTGCTTCACACGGTGCAGTATCCGCTTCCGCGGATTGAGGATATTTTTGCTTCGTTGTCTGGCGGGAAACACTTCACCAAGATAGACCTGGCGCAGGCGTACTTGCAGATGGAGGTTGAAGAAGAGTCACGCCAGTACCTCACGATCAACACGCATAGAGGTTTGTACCGGTATAATAGGCTGGTTTTTGGAGTGGCATCGGCTCCAGCAATTTGGCAGAGGGCCATGGAGCAGGTATTACAGGGAATTCCAGGCACACAATGTTACCTGGACGATATTCTGATTACAGGAGATGGTGATGAAGAACACCTCGCAAACTTGGAACTGGTGCTCAACAGACTGAAAGAGTATGGACTTCGAGTTAATCTTTCAGAAGCGGATCTCGTACTGTGGTCATGTCATTGACCGGGAGGGGCTTCATAAGTCTCCTGACAAAATAGAGGCAGCTGTAAAGGCTCCCGCTCCGGATAATGTCTCTCAGTTGAGGTCGTTTCTAGGGTTGATTAACTATTACCATAAGTTTCTACCGAATCTATCCATGGTACTGCACCCGCTGAACGCTCTTTTACAGAAGGGGGTACCATGGGAATGGAGCGAAAACTGTAAGAAGGCATTTCACAAAAGCAAAGAATTGATCACCTCAGAGGAAGTGTTCACAGAATCACAGAAACCCCACAGTGCAGATAGAGGCCATTTCGGCCCATCGAGCCTGCACCGACACATACCCCACCCGATCCCCGTAACCCCACGTATTTAATCCCCCTAACACTAAGGGTCAATTTATCATAGCCAATCAACCTAACCCGCACATCTTTGGACTGTGGGAGGAAACCGGAGCACCCGGAGAAAACCCACGCAGACACAGGGAGAATGTACAAACTCCACACAGACAGTCGCCCGAGGCCGGATTCGAACCCGTGTCTCTGGCGCTGTGAGGCAACAGTGCTAACCACTATGCCACCGTGCTGTTGGCTCACTTCAACCCGACACTGCCTATTCGGTTGGCTTGTGATGCTTCTCCATATGGTATTGGGGCAGTACTCTCACACAAGTTGCCAAATGGCACGGAAAGGCCAGTCGCGTTTGCATCCAGATCATTGACCTCCGCTGAGCGCAACTATGCGCAGATCGATAGGGAGGCTCTCAGCCTTGTATGGGGAGTGAAGAAGTTTAATCATTACCTGCAGGGCCAAAAATTCACACTTCTGACAGACCATCAGCCGTTGGTATCCATTTTTAACCCTAAGAAGGGTGTTTCGGTGATGAAAGCACAGAGACTCCAGAGATGGTCCCTTTTCCTAGGGGCACATCAATATCAAATAGAATTCAAAGGTACAAAGCAGCATGGCAATGCTGATGGGCTGTCGCGCCTGCCACTACCTGAAGAAGAAGAGACAACGAAAGTTGACCCTGTTGAGTTATTTCATTCGACCATCATCGAGTGTTTACCAGTCACCAATGCAAGTATTGAAAGAGAAACCAGGAACGACCCGACACTGTCCCGAGTCTACGAGGTGACAGTGAAGGGATGGCCAACACATGGTGATCCTCTGTTACCAGCATTCTCGGCAAGGCGAGACCAGCTGTCCGTCTGCCATGGTACTTTGATGTACGGGACAAGAGTGATTATTCCTCCCAAGTTACGGTAAAGAGTTCTAAAGGAACTGCATGAAGGTCATCTGGGGGGAGTTAAGATGAAAAGTCTTGCTAGGGCTTATGTATGGTGGCCGGGTATTGACCAACAGATAGAGGAGTTGACGAAAAGCTGCGCTGGGTGCCAAAAAGTGCAAAATGCACCTCCGATCGCACCGCTACACCCATGGGAATGGCCTTCAGCCCCATGGCAACGCGTACATATTGACTTTGCTGGTCCATTCATGGACTCCATGTTCCTAATTGCGGTGGACGCACATTCCAAATGGCCAGAAGTGATCAAGATGAGTACCACTACTTCAGAAAAGACAATTGCGGTGTTAAGAACAATATTCGCAAGGAACGGATTGCCAGAACAGATATGTTCGGACAACGGACCACAGTTCATGTCGGAAGAATTCCAAAAATTCTTAACGAAGAATGGGGTGAAACATTATACCTCTGCCCCATATCATCCGGCGACAAACGGGTTGGCCGAGAGATTTGTCCAAACATTCAAAAAGGCAATAAAGGCCATGAACGATGATCAGATTCCGTTACAACACAAGGTGGACAATTTCCTAATGGCATATCGAAACGCCGCTCATGCAGTGACTAACCAAAGTCATAGAGTCATAGAGTTTTACAGCACAGAAAGAGGCCCTTCGGCCCATCGTGTCTGCGCCATGATGTTTTATAACAGGAGGTTGCGGTCCAGGTTGGACTTGTTAAAACCAAATGTGCGGAGGGAAGTGGAAAACAAACAGTTCCGGCATATTAATAACAAGACCACTCGAAGTTTCAACGTAGGACAACCAGTGTTGGCAAGGGACTATGGAAACGAAAAATGGCAGCCCGGAACAATTCGGGCCAGACAAGGACCTCTGATGTACACAGTAGATATTGGTAACAATGTGATAAGGCGTCATGCGGATCAACTGGTAGAATTGAGAGCAAGGGTCGAACCCATGGTTGCGACAGAGACAACTGTGGAAGACGTTAATGAACCTGAAGCATCTACCTTGGCAGGGAATGTACCTGATGATGACGTCCAATACATAGGAAACCAACTAGAGGAGTCACCTCAGCAACAAGAATCAGAGACCACTGAAAGGTGTTATCCAACCCGAATCAGAAGGCCTCCTGAGAGACTGAACCTTTGAACTGTTTATACCTGAAGTTATATATGTATATATGTTATTATGTTATGTTAAATGGGGATATGACTGTTAAGCTAAAAAGGGAGGATCGTGGTGTATGTAACCTGTTCCACCTTAAGAGAACTTAAGCCTGTTCCACCTTAAGAGATGTACTACTTTCTCTGGCTGCTGTATACGTAATACCGGTGGTGACCACCGGTATATAAGTACCGTGTAGTGAAATTGCTGTTAGTATAGCCCTGACCTCCAACTAGTAAAGACCTGTTGAAACGTTATTCTTGTAGTCTGTGTCAGTAATTAATCTTAAATACAACTAGAACACACAGACTTAACATTAGCCACCTGCAATATCAGGCCCCCTGCTGATGCGTGCAGCCAATGAACAGCGTGGGTAGGGCTGGCCGCATGCAGAAATCATTTACAACAGCAGGCAGCATGAATTTAACGTCCTGCCTGCATTGCAATGAACGGGCACGGGTTAATCACGCACCGCGATCCCTGCGCGTGTTTTCAGGCCTTATCTAAGTTCTCCCCCACTGTCTCTTGCTGGGATAAAGTTCCAAACAGATGCACATGTGACTGTTCTTTATATGTGAGTTTAGATAGTGACTGACTTGAGGCTATTTGCCCATGGACAGCATCGCAGCCAGTCTGGATCCTCGCCTCATCCAGCACAAGGGAGTCGCGGGGTATTCTTCAGAATCAGGCACTCTGGCTGATCGTTTCCCTCCCTAGTGCAGCAGCACCACTGAGCCCAGCTGCTGCCCCAGCTCAGTTTAGATAACTCAGAATAGACTAGAAATCAAAACTGGGGTCTTTGTTTTCTGTACCACTTAGTGCCACACTAATTGGTGCACTTACCAACTGAGCTCGGCTCTAAACTAATGGGTTCTAACAGTAAATGTGTGACTGTGTCCCCAACAATGTTTAGCATTTTTTTTAATGAAGCTTAAGTGTCCTTTTTAAATGACATACAGGTTACTTATGACCAAGCACAGTTTTGAGGGATATTTTATTGTCTTCTTCTTCTTAGGCAGTCCCTCGGAACCGAGGATGACTTGCTTCCACATTAAAAATGAGTTCGCAGGTGACTGATGAGTCCAATGCGGGACCTACAGTCTCTGTCACAGGTGGGGCAGACGGTGGTTGAAGGGGAGGGTGGGTGGGGTGCTTGGGTTGACGTGCGCTCCTTGCGCTGCCTGCGCTTGGCCCCTGCTTGCTCCCGGTGAAGAGACTCGAGGTGTTCGCCGCCTTCCCGGATGCTTCTCCTCCACTTTGTGCGGTCTTGGGCCAGGGATTCCCAGGTGTCGATGGGAATGTTACACTTTTTCAAGGAGGCTTTGAGGGTGTCCTTGAAGCGTTTCCTCTGCCCACCTGGGGCTCTCTTGCCGTGCCGGAGCTCCGAGTACAGCGCTTGTTTTGGGAGTCTCGTATCGGGCATGCGGACAATGTGACCCATCCATCGGAGCTGATCGTGCGTGGTCAAAACTTCGATGCTGGGGATGTTGGCCTGAGCAAGAGCACTGACGTTGGTGCGCCTATCCTGCCAATGGATTTGCAGGATCTTGCGGAGGCAGCATTTGTGATACCTCTCCAGTGCTTTGAGGTGCCTGCTGTACATGGTCCATGTCTCTGAGGCATACAGCAGGGCGGGTATCACTGCTGCTCTGTAGACCATGAGCTTAGTGCCGGGTTTGAGGTCCTGGTCTTCACTCTCTTCCTCAGGCAACCGAAGGCTGCACTGGCACACTGAAGGCGGTGTTGGACTACGTCGTCGACGTCTGCCCTTGTTGACAGTAGGCTCCTGAGGTATGGAAACTGGTCCACATTGTCCAAGGCCTTGTCGTGGATTTTGATAATCGGGGGGCAGTACTGTGTGGCGGGGGCAGGTTGGTAGAGGACCATTGTTTTACGGATGTTTAGTGTAAGGCCTATGCTCTCGTACGCTTCAGTGAAGGTGTTGACGATGGTTTGGAGTTCGACCGCCGAGTGAGCACAGACGCAAGCGTCGTCTGCATACTGTAATTCGACGACAGAGGCTGGGACGACCTTGGATCTGGACTGGAGGCGACAGAGGTTGAACAGTTTCCCATTTGTTCTGTAAATTAGCTCCACTCCAGTGGGGAGCTTACTGAGGGTGAGATGGAGCATTGCAGCAAGGAAGATCGAGAAGAGCGTTGGTGGTAGGTGTCTTGCAAGCCAATTTACTAGGAAACAAACAAAAGAAAACACAATGGGACAGTCAGTGACATGATGACATCATCACATCGGTGATCACATCTGCTCGTCAGTGTTTTTCAACACATAAGAACATTTCATTAAGGTCACCTTAATAGATTAGTGTGGTGTGATACTGAGTCACTTAGACCAGGAAAGTCCTTGGACTGTGCTGGTTTAGCTGATTTAATCTGAGATAGAAATCAATTGCTACAATTTAATTTGGTCTCCACAGTCCACGGAAGGAGAAACTAGTATAGTTTCATATTGCTTGTTACTATCCAGTGATACTTGAATGTGTGTGGGAGTTGGATGAGGTTAGAATATGACTTGGCTGTGATATCCTCATAGTCAAATAACTTATTGATATGCAATAATGCTTTGTGGCCAAGCAGATTCTGTTGCAATGAAAATGTTTCACGGGGGCCATCGTAATGGCACTCTGTGCTGTGACAATGTCCCTTTAATAACAAGTTTTATTTATGCCCCTTTAAGTGTAATTTACTTGTATCAGATTTGGTCTTCTTTTCTCTGGGGGCAGTTGCTCTGGTTTGACAAAGTGCCACATAATAGGCTTGCCAGCAAAGTTGAAGCCCATGGAATAAAAGGGATGGTGGCAGCATGGATATGAAATTGGCTAAATGACAGGAAACAGAGAGTAGTGGTGAACGGTTGTTTTTCAGACTGGAGCAAGTGGTGTTCCCCAGGGGTCGATACTAGGACCACTGCTTTTCTTGATATATATCAATGACTTGGACTTGGGTGTACAGGGCACAATTTCAAAATCTGCAGATGACACGAAACTTGGATGTATAGTGAACTGTGAGGAGGATAGGGAGAGGCTTCAAGAGGACATAGACAGGCTGGTGGAATGGGCGGACAGGTGGCAGATGAAATTTAATGCAGAAAAGTGTGAAGTGATACATTTTGGTAGGAACAATGAGGAGGGGCAATATAAATTAAAGGGTACAATCCTAAAGTGGGTGCATGAACAGAGAGATCTGGGGGTATATGTGCACAAATCATTGAAGGTGGCAGAGCAGGTTGAGAAAGCAGTTAAAAAAGCATACGGGTTCCTGGGCTTCATAAATAGAGGCATAGAGTACAAAAGCAAGGAAGTTATGATGAACCTTTATAAAACACTGGTTCAGCCTCAACTGGAGTATTGTGTCCAATTCTGGGCACCGCACTTTAGGAAGGATGTGAAGTCCTTAGAAAGGGTGCAGAAAAGATTTACGAGAATGATTCCTGGGATGAGGGACTTCAGTTATGTGGATAGACTGGAGAAGCTGGGGTTGTTCTCCTTAGAGCAGAGAAGATTGAGAGGAGATTTGATAGAGGTGTTCAAAATCATGAGGTGTCTTGACAGAGTAGATAGAGAGAAAATGTTCCCTTTGACGAAAGGGTCGAGAACTAGAGGACACAGAATTAAGGTGATTGGCAAAAGAACCAAAGGCGACATAAGGAAAAACTTTTTTATGTAGCGAGTGGTTAGGATCTGGAATGCACTGCCTGAAAGGGTGGTGGAGGCAGATTCAATCGTGGCTTTCAAAAGGGAATTGGATAAGTACCTGAAGGATCAAAAATTTGCAGGGCTATGGGGAAAGGGCAGGGGATTGGGACTAGCTGAAGTGCTCTTGCAGAGAACCGGCATGGGCTCGTTCGGCCAAATGGCCTTCTTCCGTGCTGTAACCATTCTATGATTCTACATCTTGTGGCATTTTAACTGTGGTCGTCAAGGATATTCCCCAGTTGTTGAACAGTTTCTTTTTAATGTGTCACCTCGGCTTAATCGGTAGCACTCTTGCTTCTAAGTCAAAAGGCTGGGAGTTTCAGCCACACAACATGCTGACAATCTAGTGCAGTACTGAGTAGGTGCTGCATTGGGGGAGTGCTGCACTGAAGGAGTGCTGCATTGTTACAAATCTATGCTTTTGATGAGAACTGAGGTTCTGTCTGCCTGTCCAAGTGGACATTAAAGATCTGAAGTGAATTCTGCCTGTGCGCTGGCCAAGATTCCTTTCTTAACTAACGCTGCCAAAAAAGCAGTTTAACTCATCTTTCTTCTCATTCCTATGATAGCAAAATACTGCAGATGCTGGAAATCCGAAATAAGCCTTCCGGACTCAATATCGAGTTCAACAATTTCAGGTCATAACCTCGGCCCCTATTACATTTTTACTTATATTTTTTATCCACACCTTTGTTTTGGCCTTCCCCCCCCGCCTTCTTTTTTTTTTCTCTCTCCCACATGGCAGCTGTCTCCCATTCTGCCAGCACATTTCACACCTAATCTAGAGCTGTCTTTTGTCTCCACTAGTCCGATCACCATCTCGTCTCGTTTTGAATACCTCTTAATGTCTCTTCTCTTTTGTTCTCTCCCAGCCTGGCCTCTTAATCTATTTCATTTCCTGTGCCTCTTTAGTCTTGAGTCATAGAGTCATAGTCATAGAGTTTTACAGCACAGAAAGAGGCCCTTCGGCCCATCGTGTCTGCGCCGCCCATCCATCCCTGTCCAGTCTAATCCCATTTTCCAGCATTTGGTCCATAGCCTTGTATGCATTGGCATTCCAAGTGCTCATCCAAATGCTTCTTGAATGTTGTGAGGGTTCCTGCCTCTACCACCCTTTTGGGCATTGAGTTCCACATTCCAACCACCCTCTGGGTGAAAAAGTTCCTCCTCAAATCCCCTCTAAATCTCCTGCCCCTTACCCTGAATCTATGCCCCCTTGTTATTGACCCCCCTACTAAGGGGAAAAGTTCCTCTTTGTCTACCCTATCTATGCCCCTCATCATTTTGTATACCTCAATCAGGTCCCCCCTCAGCCTTCTTTGCTCCAAGGAAAACAACCCCAGCCTGTTTAGTCTTTCTTCATAGCTGAGGCGCTCCATCCCAGGTAACATCCTGGTGAATCTTCTCTGCACCCTCTCCAAAGCAATCACATCCTTCCTATAGTGAGGCGACCAGAACTGCACACAGTACTCCAGCTGTGGCCTCACCAGCGTTTTGTACAGCTCCATCATAACCTCCCTGCTCTTATATTCTATGCCTCGGCTAATGAAGGCAAGTATCCCATATGCCTTCTTAACCACCTTATCTACCTGTTCCGCTGCCTTCAGGGATCTATGTACATGTACACCAAGGTCCCTCTGACCCTCTGTACTTCCTAGGGTCCTACCACTCATTGTGTATTCCCTTGCCTTATTTGTCCGTCCAAAATGCATCACCTCGCACTTTTCAGGGTTAAATTCCATTTGCCACTTTTCCGCCCATCTGACCAACCCGTTTATATCGTCCTGTAGCCTGAGGCTTTCCTCCTCGCAATTGACCACCCCACCAATTTTCGTGTCATCTGCGAACTTGCTGATCATACCTTTTACATTCTCATCCAAATCATTTATGTAGATCACAAACAACAAGGGACCCAGCACCGATCCCTGAGGTACCCCACTGGACACAGGCTTCCAGTCACAAAAGCAACCTTCGACCATCACCCTCTGCCTCCTGCCACTCAGCCAGTTTAGGATCCAACGCGCCAAGGCACCCTGGATCCCATGGGCTCTTACCTTCTTGACCAGTCTCCTATGCGGGACTTTGTCAAAGGCTTTACTGAAGTCCATGTAAACCACATCCACAGCATTTCCCTCATCCACCCCCCTAGTCACCCCCTCGAAAAATTCAATCAGATTTGTCAGACATGATTTACCCTTGACAAAGCCATGCTGACTATCCCCGATTAATCCTTGCCTCTCCAAGTGGAGACTAATTTTGTCCCTCAGAATTTTTTCCAATAATTTCCCTACCACAGATGTTAGGCTCACTGGCCTGTAATTCCCTGGTTTATCCCTGCTACCCTTCTTGTATAATGGTACTACATTAGCTGTTCTCCAGTCCTCTGGTACATCCCCTGTGGCCAGAGAGGTTCACCCAAAACGTTGACTTTATTTTCACTCCACGGATGTTGCCTGGCCTGCTGAGTTTTTCCAGCATTTTCTGTTATTTCTTCTCATTCCTGTTTGTTAGAAGGATTTGATCGCCTATTTGTAAATCGTAGTTCTCTATGAAGCTAGCCCACCCTCTTACTTCATGCAGTACATATATGTGGTAAACCACTGTTATTGTTGTTCACCGTTGTTGTTGTTGTTGCACACTGTTGTATCTATGCATGCCTCAGCATGCCTCTGCTGGCTCCGCCCCTGGCTCCACCCACAGGCCCAGGTATAAAGGTGACTGCTCTGCAGCCCCCTGCCTTCTTGGAACCCAGTCAACCACGAGAGGCATGCTCTGTTCTTTGCTAATAAAAGCCTTTTAGTTACTCTCCTAACTCTCCGTCTTTTATGAGTAATTGATAGCGCATCAATTTTATTAGCAAAAACAAAATGTTGGCACCAAACGCTGAGCAGCAGGCTGCTGCACCAAACGCTGAGCAGCAGGCGCTGCTGCATGCCCTCAGACCAACATGCCTGGACCTAGACCCTCAAGAGGCAGGTTCGCCTACCAAGTTCGCACAATGGCTGCGTTGCTTCGAAGCTTACCTGGAAGCCTCAGCAGTGACACTAGATGGAAACAAACTAAAAATCCTGGCCTCCAAGGTGGGCCACCAAGTCTACACGCTCATCCAGGACGCGACTACCTACACGGCGGCTATTGATCTGCTAAAAGGACAATACACACGCCCGGTAAATACGGTTTATGCCAGACACCTCCTGAGATCCCACAAACAGCAGTCCGGGGAATCGGTGGAGGCATTCCTACGGGCACTACAGATACTCGGCCGAGCCTGCGATTGTAAAGAGGTATCGGCCGCGACACACGCGGAGGGACTTGTCCGAGATGCCTTCGTTGCGGGCCTCAAATCCGACTACTCCTGGCAGAGACTGCTGGAGAAGGGCGAAATCGACCTGAAGAAGGCAGTGTCCCTCGCGCTCTCGCTAGACGCGGCCCACCGGAATATGGATGCATTCTCCCCTAACCGCTCCGCACCGTGGACGCCGCAACCTTGGGTCATGGGACCGCCACCCCTGGCACCAACTGCTGCAGCGATGTCCAAGAGCCCGAAATGTTACTTTTGTGGCCAGGCAAAACACCCCAGAGCACGCTGCCCGGCGAAAAACACTACCTGCTCTGGCTGCGGGAAGAAAGGACACTACGTCAGCGCCTGCAAAGGTAAAACCGCTAACGCCAGCAGCGCCGCGTGTGAAACGTGGGGGCAGCCATCTTGTCCGCCATCTTGGACACCTCCAGCCGCGTGGGGATCGGGATCATGGGCGCAGCCATTTTGTCCGCCATCTTGGACGCCTCCAACTCCAATCGCGGGTGACCCGGACTCAACCACCGCCTCGTCTGACGACCACAGCGACTCGCTCGACCATATGCTGGCCTCCGTGATGCTGGACCAATCTCTCCCTCACCAACTGTCCAGGTCCATGATGGACATTACGGTAAACGGCCGCGCCACTACCTGCCTTTTCGACAGTGGGAGCACGGAGAGCTTTATCCACCCCGACACGGTGCGCAGTTACTCTCTCCCGGTCCTGCCAACGCGCCATCGGATCTCTATGGCTTCCAAATCCCATTCAGCAGACGTCGGTGGCTACTGTGTAGTGACCCTTTCAGTAAGGGGCACAGAATACAAAAATTTTAAACTTCTTGTCCTGCCCCATCTCTGCGCTGCCGTTCTACTGGGGTTGGATTTTCAGTGCCACCTTAAAAGTGTCACATTAATGTACGGCGGACCCCTCCCCCCACTCACAGTCTGTAGCCAGCAGCTTTTAAATCGCCCGCCGCGCACCATTTGCAGCCTCTCCACGCTTAAAGTCTCCCCCCCCGCCCTTGTTCGCTAACCTCACCCGCGACTGTAAGCCCATCGCTACCAAAAGCAGGCGGTACAGTGCCGGGGATAGGAGCTTCATTAAATCCGAAGTAGCAAGACTCCTGAAGGAAGGGATTATTGAGGGTAGCACTAGCCCATGGCGAGCACAAGTGGTGGTAGTGAAGACTGGCGAAAAACAGCGCCTAGTTATTGACTACAGCCAGACGATCAATCGCTACACCCAGTTAGATGCATACCCACTCCCCCGCATATCTGACATGGTCAATCAGATAGCACAATACCGGGTGTTCTCGACGATTGATCTGAAGTCGGCATACCACCAGCTCCCCATCAGGGCTGAGGACCGCCAGTACACAGCTTTTGAAGCTGACGGTCGTCTCTACCACTTCCTCCGAGTCCCCTTCGGCGTCACCAACGGGGTTTCGGTCTTCCAAAGGGAGATGGACCGAATGGTTGACCAGAACGCGCTGCAGGCCACCTTCCCCTATCTAGACAACGTCACCATCTGCGGCCATGACCAGCAGGACCATGACGTTAACCTAGAGAAATTCCTCCGTACGGCCCAGCGGCTGAATCTAACATACAACAAGGACAAATGTATGTTTCGCACCACGCGCCTCGCCATTCTTGGCTGCGTAGTGGAGAACGGAGTCATCGGCCCCGACCCCGACAGAATGCGCCCCCTTATGGAGCTCCCCCTCCCCCACTGCCAAAAAGCACTGAAGAGATGCCTAGGGTTTTTCTCTTACTATGCTCAGTGGGTGCCCAACTATGCGGACAAAGCCAGACCCCTCATCAAGTCCACCTCCTTCCCCCTGACAGCAGAGGCATGTGCAGCCTTCACTCTCATAAAAAAAGATATTGTGAAGGCCACAATGCACGCAGTGGATGAGTCCATCCCTTTCCAAGTGGAGAGCGACGCATCCGACTTCGCCCTAGCTGCAACCCTTAACCAGGCGGGGAGACCCGTGGCCTTTTTCTCAAGGACCCTCCAGGGCCCCGAGATTCGACACTCCTCTGTCGAAAAGGAGGCCCAGGCCATTGTGGAAGCGGTGCGACATTGGAGGCATTACCTGGCCGGAAAACGATTTACCCTGCTCACTGACCAGCGTTCAGTAGCTTTTATGTTTAATAATAATCAGAGGGGCAAAATCAAGAACGACAAGATCTTGAGGTGGAGAATTGAACTCTCCACCTACAATTACGATATCTTGTACCGGCCCGGGAAACTCAATGAGCCCCCAGATGCCCTATCAAGTGGTACATGCGCCAACGCGCAGGTCAATAGACTGCAGACCCTCCACAATGACCTCTGCCACCCGAGGGTCACCAGGTTCTTCCATTTCATCAAATCCCGTAACCTGCCCTACTCCATCGAGGAGGTCAGGACCATGACCAGGAACTGCCAAATCTGTGCCGAGTGCAAACCGCATTTTTATAGGCCAGACAGAGCAAGCCTGATCAAGGCCACTCGCCCCTTCGAGCGCCTGAGCGTCGATTTTAAAGGGCCCCTCCCCTCCTCTGACCGCAACGTGTACTTCCTCAACATAATTGATGAGTACTCCCGTTTCCCGTTTGCCATCCCGTGCCCGGACATGACCAGTACCACGGTCATTAAATGTCTGAATGACCTTTTCGCCTTGTTCGGCTTCCCTAGCTATATCCATAGCGACCGGGGCTCATCCTTTATGAGCGACGAACTCCGTCAGTACCTGCTCACGAGAGGTATTGCTACAAGCAGAACCACCAGCTACAACCCCCGGGGGAACGGCCAGGTGGAAAGAGAGAACGCGACGGTTTGGAAGGCCGTCCTCTTAAACTTAAAATCTAAGGGCCTTCCGACCTCTCGCTGGCAGGAGGTCCTCCCTGCGGCGCTCCACTCCATTCGGTCACTGCTTTGTACGGCCACCAATGCCACCCCCCATGAAAAAATGTTCACTTTCCCCAGGAAGTCCACATCGGGGACCTCGCTACCGACATGGCTGACGTCTCCAGGACCCGTCCTACTGCGGAAGCACGTGAGGTCCCATAAAACGGACCCCCTGGTCGAGAGGGTGAGCCTCCTCCACGCCAACCCCCAGTATGCTTACGTGGCGTACCCGGACGGGCGGGAGGACACAGTCTCCATACGAGACCTCGCACCTTCGGGTGCCCCTGAAACACTACCATTGCGGGAGGACACAGTCTCCATACGAGACCTCGCACCTTCGGGTGCCCCTGAAACACTACCATTGCCATCCACCACTACCCACAACCCAACCCCGGTAGACGGCATGCCGCAGCCCCAGGACCCGTCATTAACCACCCAACCACTCAATGAGACGCCAGATTCAACGTTGGACGCTGCACCATCACCGCCGCCACCACGACGATCAGGACGGCATACAAGGCCACCTGATAGACTTACTTACACGAACCTTTAGTGCACTTCACCCCACCGGACTCAATTTTAAACAAGGGGTGAATGTGGTAAACCACTGTTATTGTTGTTCACCGTTGTTGTTGTTGTTACACACTGTTGTACCTATGCATGCCTCAGCATGCCTCTGCTGGCTCCGCCCCTGGCTCCACCCACAGGCCCAGGTATAAAGGTGACTGCTCTGCAGCCCCCTGCCTTCTTGGAACCCAGTCAACCACGAGAGGCATGCTCTGTTCTTTGCTAATAAAAGCCTTTTAGTTACTCTCCTAACTCTCCGTCTTTTATGAGTAATTGATAGCGCATCAATATAATTGTGACTAATTGGATATATAGGGTTTTCCTAATGGGGTGTTTGTCCATCACCTAATAAAAGTTTGCTCTGGTTCTTTTTTATGATTTTAATTACTGTATCATGTTTTACAGGCTGCTCCACTTTGTAGCTAAAGATTAAATTACCCTGATGATCAGAGTACAAAGTTCTGCATTATTACAATCCAGTCAGCAAATCGCCTAGTAAAAGCAATTTCAGTTGCTGGGAAACTTAACTTACTCTTAAGAAAAATGGCTGCGATCATCATATCTACAGCCAATAAGGCTGTTTTGGCCGTTAGTGGTGCGTGCATATAAATAACACCTAGCCACCAGAAACCCACGTTCTGTTTCTTTTTGTGTGGTGAGTTACTATCAATAGTGAGTCAAGCCATCAAGTGCGAATATGTTTTCAATAATTAGTTCAAGCAATTTTAACCATCTGGAAATGCGGCTTTTAACCTCTGAAAATTACCATGTGGCGCTATCAACAGCATAATGCTATGCAAAATGGGATGTTTATTTGAAAGGAAAGGAAGGTTTTTAATGAGTACTTCTTCTTAAAAGTACTCTCCCTTTTAATAGAACAAAACAATAGACTTGCTATCAATTTATTTGACAATTTTGTAAAATGTCAACTTGTTTTGCCAACATGGAGACTTTTGAGAAGGTCCTTGCTCAGCCATTCCTGTTATGTCACTGATGTGGAACATCCTTGTGCACTAAAAACAACTGCACAGGAAGGGCTGTGACTTCAAGCTGCTGGCTCCTCCAGAGTCACCTGAACCCAGCAATCTATGCTATTGTCTGTCAAACTGTTTACAGTGTAGTTTCCTGCATTGGTTACAGCTCAGGAGAAGGCCATTTGCGCAAGGCTGCTTTGAAGGCACTGTTTGCTGTGGAGCCGCTCCAGGAAACTCTCTGTTGGCGGTGCCACCAGTGTTGCCAAGCTGGGAGGGCCAGTCTACTCAAGGGCTTCCATACAGCAATAAAATTGAAATTTTGTCAAAGGAATTTATGATGAGACTATTATTTTCTTCTATAAAAAGTAGGAATACATTCTTTCCCTTTTAAGACAAGCAAGAACACAACTGTTACGAAGCAGGAGGTAGAGGTCATTTTGGAGGCGTTCTGAAGACGTGGGCCTCCATCTATGAGGCTGCCATGTATCATTCAAAACCTCAGCATCTATAGCAGAGGCTGAAAACAGGTCACTGAAGTATTGACTGTCATTTCTTTTTACAATACGAGGACTTGGCAGGATTTCAGAAAACAGTTTAATGATATCAAAAAGACTGGCAAGGAAATTATGTTGACAACTTCTGGGCTCTCTGAGGCAATTGAGGTGGGCCTTGAGGCCTGAGGTTCCTCATACCTACGAAGGAATGTACCAGCAAATATTACCATTGACTTTATATACATGCCAACCTAGAAAACTAGCAGAAGCTGACCAACAGTTTCAAAAAAGATAACTCAGCCCCGCAAAGAGCTGACTGTTTAAAGAATGAACTTAAGATATGAAAGCAAGTAGCTAGAGCAGTTTAGAAAGTTGAGCAATAGGTGTACACCACACTCCTACAATGGTATTGAAGAAAAAAATGAGTATGTGAAAACCCGAAGGGAAAATCCAAATGGTGAAAGCACAAAATTGGTGGTGTGTTTCTAGGGAGGGGGCATGATCCCCAGAAAATCTTGAATTTTTACATTAAAGACCAATGCATTCTAGTTAATTTTAAGCAATCTTATGCTTCACAATTAATAGATCTTTGTTTTGGAGAGAAAGGTGGCACATTGTCAGAATTCTTGGGATATGCCCACCACCAAAATGCTTCAGGAGGAGGGATGCGTCCAAATTTTCACGGTAAGTTAAATGGGACGGTAACCTTGTGGTTCCAGGTTCTACCTAAATTCCACACCCCATCCCCCAGCTACAACTCTGCTTGAATTCTTTGTCCCGGGGATGGAACTTCTCGTCTTTTGGTTTTTTCCTCTTTACATACCAGTTTGGACTATCAGATATTCCAAGGGCATTCACTGCAGCTCTGTGGGATAACAATTGGGGTTTCATAACTATAAGTAGCACAACCACAATCAAAGAGGGCAACTTTAAGCCTGGTTTGCAGCTGACAGAAATCTCAGTTCTCTAAGGATACTATTTTAATCTGAGGAAAATCTATGACTAATAATGTTTCTACATATTTCCTTGGCACTGATCCTCAAGACACTGAGTTGCAGGTTCCCCAACCAATCCTCCGCATCTGGGTCCTCCTCCTCCTGGGATTCCAATTCCAGTCCTTGCTAAATTGTGAGGTTGCGAAAGTCAAAGCAAGCAAGGACAACCTGAGAGACCTGCTCAGGAGCATAATTTCCAAATGTATCAAGGCCGCAAAACCTTGCCTTCAGAACCCCTTTAGTCCTTTCAATGGCCACTCTCGTTGATTAATGGGCCTAATTGTAGCAATGTGCTGTTGGTGAGTTTGGCAGTCGAAGTGGGGTCAGGAGCCAAGGGAGAAAGTGGTTTGCCTCTTTCCCCAGAAGTCATCCCAATGCTTATCTTTCCTCAATAGAGCTGGGAAGCTTGGAGTTGTTCATGAGGACAGCATCATGAACACGCCCTGCAATTTTTGCAATAGCATTCAGGACTTGTTGTAGTTGGTCAAGGACTATTTGAACATTGAGGGAATGGAATCCCTTTCTATTCAGGAACTCAGTGGATCCATAATCGTAGCCTGCAGTGCAATGTGTCATCTATTGCCCCCTGAACTTTGTGGAAACCAGCAACTTGCTATAACTGAATGGCCCTGTCATATTGCTGCCTGAAGCCATCCCAAAATGGATTAATTCCCCAGCTCTCCTGAGGATGATATTGATGACATGTCGTGTGCAGTAAGGCACAAGACCCTGGATGCTTAACTGGATGGTCGAATCTGCAGCTCTACCCAGATCTGCTTTTATTGAATCGTACAGTGAGGCAACTGAATTCATCGCTTGTATAAGAAGCTTGATTTCACCACTAGCCCTTATTTCACCATTGGAATCACAAATGAACTCAGCCAATGGCTCTGTTGTATGTCTGCACAGCAACAGCAAGTAAATGTTCACTCAATAGATGTCTCAAGATTTTTTTCAAAGACTTTCCTTACAACAGATGTTAAACATATTAGTCACATAAAGGCCAATTTTTTTAAGTTGTGCTCACAGCAGAGAGGCCACCCGACAGGGGCACTTATCTGGCATCCAAGCATGTGCTGCCCATGATTTTCTGTCGATTGATGGATGAAAAATTGCAAGCGGCGCTTTACCAAATTGTAGATATGCCCTCCCTGAGGGCTAGGCTCCCTGCCAGGAGAGCAATTTTGTAAAATTGGCCCTGTAGTTTCATGGTATGTCTCTTGACAGTTTTTTTTTTAATTCACAGGGTAATTGCTTCCTTACTATATGTATTCCTGATTCACAGAGGAAAATAAGAGTTGGCATCTGACAAGTCTGTTATGTATCCTTGCCTTGGACCTGTTCATGACTAGCATCCAAATCCGCAACAACATAAATCTTGTACATGGAAGATACTCTGCTCTTTGCATCAGACCTATCCATGGCTACTCCTCCATTCCTATAGTTCCTAGATGATTTTGATGCCATTTTGGACTATATAACTAGGTAATATCAGAAGCACTCCCCTTACAGAGTCCGTGCGGTGAAATTGGTCTTAGGGCAGTAGCACAAAGCAGCCTGTTTTACACCCAGACCTATTTTCTTTTCCAAAATTGGGCGGGGTGTAAAATGGGCTGCCGATTCGCTACAGCCCTAAGACCAATTTCACCACTGTGTGTTTCCCCACAAGCTGTACGGAATTATGATTTGGTTCTTCTCCCAAAGGAATTAAGTATGTGGGAGATATATAATGTTCTAGCATACCTAAGCGAAACGAGACAGCAATGGTGTTCCCCAGGGGTCGGTTCTAGGACCACTGCTTTTCTTGATATATATTAATGACTTGGACTTGGGTGTACAGGGCACAATTTCAAAATTTGCAGATGACACAAAACTTGGAAGTATAGTGAACAATGAGGAGGAGAGTGATAGGGCTGGATTTTCATTGAGGAGTCGGGTAGGAGGTGGGACTACAACTTTCGGGGTTGTAGTCCTGCCTCCATCGAGTTCTAGCCAACCCAGGCGATTTTGACTTGATTGACCTCGTTGAGCCTGCCCAGCGGGCTCAGCAGGCCAATTAAGGGCCACCCGGCAACAGGTGACGTCACAGATTGAAATTTCATCTGTCAAGACCTTTTGACAGATGAAATATCAGCATTTTACAGCACTGACAATCTGTACTCCAGGTTAATTCCTTCCTCTCAGGATGATTTAAAGATCTCCCTGGAACAGAAAGCAGAGGCTCCAGATTTTGACAGCTGGCGGACATTCTGCTTTCTGTGCCGGTGAGATGAGGGACTCCCGAGACCTGAAGGAAGGAAGGCTGTAAAGGTAAGTAAAGGTTAGTAGAACTTCTTTAAACACTTTACACAGACCAAACACACTTACTTCTGCACTCATGCACCCATCACTCACCTGAACACCGGACATCTCGACCCCTCCAAGCCCTTCATCCCGATGGCCCGCCTCACTAACTTGCCGTGGTTTGGAGCCATCAGGAATCCCACATTTCAACAATGAAAATAGGGATTAGGCTAAAAACTGCCTATTGCAGTTAATTGGCACTAATCCCTTCCCGCCTCAGGGAGGCGGGTCCCAGTGCGGGGCGGGTACCCGCCTCCTTTGAAACTGGCATGGAGGCGGGTTGGGGGCGGGATTGTGTCGGGGCCCCCGATTTCGGGATTTTAAACCCCGACACGCCTCCAATCCCAATTCCACGGCCCAATGAAAATCCTGCCCATAGACTTCAAGAGGACATGGATAGGCTGGTGGAATGGGCAGACATGTGACAGATGAAATTTAATGTAGAAAAGTGTGATACATTTTGGTAGGAAGAACGAGGAGAGGCAATATAAACTAAAGGGTACAATCCTAAAGGGGGTGCATGAACAGAGAAACTTGGTGATATATGTGCACAAATTGTTGAAGGTGGCAGGGCAGGTTGAGAAAGCAGTTAAAAAAGCTTACGGGATCCTGGGCTTCATGAATAGGGGTATAGAGTACAAAAGCGTGGAAATTATGATGAACCTGTATAAAACACTGGTTTGGCCTCAACTGGAGTATTGTGTCCAATTCTGGGCACTGCACTTTAGGAAGGATGTGAAGGCCTTAGACAGGGTGCAGAAAAGATTTACGAGAATGATTCCAGGGATGAGGGACTTCAGTTATGTGGATAGACTAGAGAAACTGGGGTTGTTCTCCTTGGAGCAGAGAAGATTGAGAGGAGATTTGATAGAGGTGTTCAAAATCATGAGGGGTCTAGACAGAGTAGATAGAGAGAAACTGTTCCCTTTGGCAGAAGGGTCGAGAACCAGAGGACACAGAATTAAGGTGATTGGCAGAAGAACCAAAGGCGAGATGAGGAAAATCTTTTTTACTCAGCAAGTGGTTAGGATCTGGAATGCACTGCCTGAAAGGGTGGTAGAGGCAGAGTCAATCACGGCTTTCAAAAGGGAATTGGGTAAATACCTGATTGAAAAAAATTTGAAGGGCTACGGGGAAAGGGCGGGGGAGTGGGACTAGCTGAAGTGCTCTTGCAGAGAGCTGGTACAGGCTCGATGGGCCGAATGGCCTCCTTCTGTGCTGTAACTATTCTATGATAATGTTAACAATAAAAGATGTTCAAAAATGGATTTGCCAACTAATCTCACTGCAGTGGAAAGGAAATGTAATTGAAATAATATTATCCTAAAGAGTTATTGATGTGATGTTAAAGATTGTAGTATAGGTGGTTTATCAATACTCGAGTCAGGTAAAATACAGCAGACCGTAAATTAGTTTGAAGAAAGAACAGTTAATTTACATTCCTTATTAACTGTATGGTGTATTAATGCTACCCCCCCCCACCACCACACATACACCAGGCTAAGGAAAGGAAAAGACCTGGGGGAAGATTTTCTCTGGTGCAGCTCTAACCCAGAACAACTTCCATGTTTACAATTTCACTGGAAATAATGATTGAAGAAAATCTTTTTGCTACATTTGCAAACACGTTGTAGTATAGTGACCGAAGAAAATCTTCTTCGTTAGTTTGCCAACTATACAACAAAAACTCAGGCCGGAACTTTAATTTGGTGGTGGGGGAGGGGGGCGGAGGGGGGGTGCGGGTGGGGTGCTGGAAAGTGGTCGGGAAACCCGGGAGAGCGCTGCCAAATTTAATGGCAGGGCCTGATTAGCATTTAAAAATCACTGATTTGTTGAATCCGTGAATGTTAATGTATGGTATTCTTCAATAAATCGACAGAGACTGCAGAGGAACAATTAACAGGTGTTTACTGGATGCAGGTTACTCAAAAACTAAAGTACAGATCCCTACTCAGGGTTTATATACAGGTGTGGTCACTGCCGGTACTACAGTATACAGGAGCTGTAAAAAGTAGTTCTCCCCTTAAAGGTACATACACTACAATTCCTCCCCTTTTAGATTAACAATACCATAACATTCATTTAACAATTAACACTTTTAACATGTAACATTAACGGCAAATAGTCCATTTATAAATTCAGTCTTTGGGGCGGCTTCCTGATCCTTTCTGGATAGCGCCTTTCCTGAGTGTCTTGCTCTTGGTGCGGAGGCGATTCTGGCCCCCTGTCGTCGGTTGGTTCATCAGCTTCTGATGCTACTGTTTTTGGGGTAGATGCTACCGGTATGTCGGGTTCATCACCAGGTACGCGAGACCTGGGGTGGACTCTTTCCTGTGACTCTAGGATCTGGTGGACATGGCGTCTCACGATGTTCTCCCCAACATCCACGGTGTACATTAGTGGCCCCTGCCATGTGCATATCGTTCCTGGTTGCCATTTCTCTGTTCGGTAGTCATGAGCCAAGACTGGTTGCCCTACATTGAAGCTCCTTGTCGGCTTCTCATTGATGTGCTGGAATTGCTTATTCTCAACATCTCTTCGTACATTTGGTTTGAGCAAATCCAGACGAGATCTCAACCTTCGGTTAAAGAACATCATGGCCGGGGTCTGGTTAGTGATTGTATGTGTCGCATTTCTGTAGGCTAACAGGAAATTGTCCACCTTATGCTGCAGTGGAATGTCGTCATCGCACATGGCCCTTACTGCTTTTTTAAAGGTTTGTACAAACCTCTTAGCCAATCCATTGGTGGCTGGATGATACGGAGCGGAGGTGTAATGCCTTACCCCATTCCTTTTCATAAATCTTCGAAACTCTTCGGACACAAACTGTGTTCCATTATCAGAGCAAATCTGCTCTGGCAAGCCGTTCCTGGCAAAGATGGTCCGTAGGACTGCAATAGTTTTCTCCGTGGTGGTGGAGGACATTTTGATCACCTCAGGCCATTTCGAGTGCGCATCCACAGCTATTAAAAACATTGAGTCCATGAATGGACCAGCAAAATCAATATGCACCCATTGCCATGTAGATGAGGGCCACTCCCATGGGTGTAGAGGGGCATGTGGTGGTGCATTTTGGACCTTCTGGCATCCTGAGCAGCTCTTTGTCAGGTCCTCGATTTGCTGATCGATCCCCTGCCACCACACATAAGCCCTAGCAAGGCTTTTCATTTTCACCCCTCCCAGATGGCCTTCGTGAAGCTCATTGAGCACTCTCTCCCTTAACTTTGGTGGAATTACCACTCGGGATCCACACATCAAGGTCCCCTGGCATACTGACAGCTGTTCTCTTCTGGATGAGAATGCTGGCAACAGTGAGTTGCTATGTGCTGGCCATCCCTTCACCGTCAAATCATATACCCGAGACAGTGTCGGGTCATTTCGGGTCTCCTTCTCTATACCAGCATTAGTTACTGGCAAGCATTCAATTATAGTCGAATTAAATATTTCGACAGGATCCACTGCAGGTGCTTCCTCCGCAGTAGGCAGTGGCAGGCGTGATAGCCCATCAGCATTTCCATGCTGTTTCGTACCCTTATACTCGATATCATATTGGTGCGCCCCTAGAAAAAGGGACCATCTTTGTAGCCGTTGCGCAGTCATCACCGGAACGCCCTTCTTTGGGTTAAAGATGGAGACAAGTGGTTGGTGGTCAGTCAGCAAGGTGAACTTCTGCCCGTGCAGATAGTGGTTGAACTTTTTCACTCCCCACACTAGGCTGAGGGCCTCCCTGTCAATCTGGGCGTAGTTATGCTCGGCTGAGGTTAGTGACCGAGACGCAAAGGCTACTGGCCTCTCCGAGCCATCTGGGAATTTGTGCGACAGCACCGCTCCAATGCCATAGGGTGATGCATCACACGCCAGCCGAATTGGTAGTGCTGGGTTGAAATGAGCCAACACCTCTTTTGATATGATCAATTCTTTGCACTTCTGGAAAGCTCGTTTACATTCATCGTTCCACTTCCATGGTACCCCCGTTTGCAGTAGGGTGTTCAGTGGGTGTAGAACTGTAGACAAATTCGGCAAGAACTTATGGTAGTAGTTCACCAACCCGAGGAACGACCTCAGTTGTGACACATTTTCCGGTGCTGGAGCCTTGACTACTGCCTCAATCTTTTCAGGGGACTTATGTAACCCCTCTTCATCAATAACGTGGCCACAATACGAGATCTGCTTCTGGAAAAATTCGCATTTGTGGCGATTAGCTCGGAGCCTATAATCCTTCAATCTAGTGAGCACCTGCTCCAGGTTGGCGAGGTGATCACTGTCATTTTCGCCCGTGACCAGGATGTCGTCCAAATAACACTGGGTCCCTGGAATCCCTTGCAGGACTTGATCCATTGCCCTTTGCCAAATAGCTGGAGCTGATGCTACCCCGAACACCAGCCGGTTTTATTGATAGAGACCTTTATGAGTGTTGATCGTGAAGTACTGTTTTGAGGCTTCTTCTACCTCCATTTGCAGGTACGCCGGGGCCAGATCAATCTTAGTGAAGCGTTTCCCTCCAGATAGCGAGGCGAAAATATCTTCAATCCGCGGAAGCGGATATTGTACAGTGTGAAGGACTGGGTTCACTGTCACCTTAAAGTCCCCACAGATGCGAACCTTCTTTGGTTCCCCAGGCGTATTACTCAACGACCTCTTCATTACAGGAACGACGGGTGTGGCCCACTCGCTCCAGTCCACTTTGGATAGCACTCCTGAACGTTCCAAACCTTCCAGCTCTGCTTCGACAGCTGGGCGGATCGCATAAGGTATCGGTCTGGCCTTAAAAAACTTTGGGCTTGCATTTTCCTCCATTTTGATCGTTGCTGTTATGCCTTTTAGTGTTCCGAGTCCCTCCTGGAACACTTCTTGTGCGTCAGTTAGCATTTTTGACAGTCGTCCCGGTGTGACGTCGTCATCCTTTTTGGCATCTACAGTCAGTGCTTGTATGGAATGCCAATCTAGCTGTATCTTCCGGATCCATTCACGCCCTAGTAGTGGCGGTCCTCCATCTGGCAATACATATAGGTCCATTTTTGGTGTTTCCTTGCCGTTATATATAACGTTCACCCTTATTTTTCCTTTGGGGTAGAATTTTTGCCCCGTGTACGTCTTCAAGACAATCTCTGTATCTCTCAAGGGTATATGTGAGAATAGCTGCTTGTAGTCCCTTCGGTTTATGACTGTTAGGGCTGATCCTGTGTCCAATTCCATTTTCACTTGGACTCCGTCTATCTTGAGCGTGACCCAGATAGTTTGGTGATCCTCCATTTTGATTACATGATGTAGTTTCAGACAACCCAGCTCCTTGCTTCTGGAGTCTGTATCACTTTTCTGTTCATATGAACTACTCTCCGTCACCTTATGTATCTTTTTGTACTTCTCCTGTGGAGATTTCTTGCTGCTGGTTTTCTTTCCCGACCTGCAGACACTTGCTCTGTGTCCTACTTTTCCACACTGTCTGCACACTTGGTCCTTGAACCAACAGTCCTTGTGGTCGTGTGTTGTTTTGCCGCAGTGATAACACTTCACTGTTCCATATGACATTTCATTTGTGCCATATTCTTGCGATCTCCGTTGTATCTCTGCAGCGCCCCGTGCGGCTGCTTCGTGTGATACTGCCATGCTGAAAGCCTTGTCCAGCGTAAGATCCTTTTCTGATAGAAGCCGTTTCTGGGTTCCTTCACTTTGAAGCCCACACACAAACTTGTCCCTTAAAGTATCTGCTAGTCCCGTTCCAAACTGGCAGTGTTTCAATAGCTTGCGCAGTTCTGTTAAATACTCAGCATTACTTTCGTCTTTATGCTGGTTCCTTTTGTGAAACTTAAAGCTTTCGGCTATCAGCAGCGGTGTGGGGTTTAAGTGGTCCTGTAGGATTGCCACTATGCTTTCAAAATCCTTTTCCACTGGCTTCTCTGGGGTTATTAGGTTTCGCAGTAAGCCGTACGTTTTTGCACCCATGGAATCCAACAATACCAGTGCTTTCCTGGCATCTGGCACTTCATTCGCCTTGCAGTACACTTCTACACGTTCTATATATGTTGCCCAATCTTCGACTTCATTGTCGAACGCTGTGACACTGCCACTCTTCTGCATCCTTGGGTGTGGTTAGACTGGCTGTGGTGAAATAAGTCTTATAAGTATATACCTTATTCTACCTGTGTATAGTTTCCTATTGTAACCCTGCTGTTTTCTTGGTTGGCCAGGAATGCTGATGTACTGTGTATACCACTCTGCTGTGCCATTGATTGTCCTGATCTGTTACTTCGCCCCTGGCTCCGCCTCCTAGTTCACTTCTGAGAAGCTGGTCAGAAGGCTAACATGTGTGTTCTGTTCTGTCCAGTTCTAAGCTATTAAAAGCCAACTGTTTGAGTTATAACTACCAGTCTCTGTAGCTATTTAAGGTATATCAATTTTAATAGCTTATTACTTCCAGGGATGGACAGACTCCTGAAGCCGGAGCGTCTAGACAGTGATCCACATTCAGCGGACGCATCGAAGAAATTCGCACATTGGCTCCGGTGTTTCGAACATTTCATTGCATCGCTCGATGATGGGGCCAACAAACTGGGCCTACTGACTAACCTAGTAAGTCATCGGACTTACTCGCTAATCGAGGACGCTTCTACATACGAGGATGCACTCGCGACTCTCAAGGCCCAATACCTGAAGCCTGTTAACGAGGTGTATGCCAGGCATCTCTTGGCTACCCGCAGGCAACTACCAGAGGAATCGCTGGATGATTTTCTACAGAATCTAAAGGCCCTGGCGAAGGACTGCAACTACAAGGCCATGACGGCCATTTTGTACCAGGAAGAAGCGGTTCGCGATTCGTTTATATCGGGCCTTCGATCGAATTAAATTAGGCAGAGGTTGCTTGAAAGGGACACTCTGGCTCTAAAGACGGCCGTGGCTACAGCTCGATCGCTGGATGTGGCGCAGAAGAACTCCGAGACCTATGCGTCAGGCCATGCGGCCCTCTCAGCCTCGTGCGCGCCGAGCGAGGAGGTGCCATCCTCTCCGCCTGGGCCTCGGACCAGCCCTACACCACGGGAGTCTCCACCCAGCCCCACCACTGCAGCGATGTCCCGCGGACCAAGATGCTACTTCTGCGGCCAGCTCAAGCACCCCAGACACCGATGTCCTGCGAGAGACGCCACATGTTTCAAGTGCAAGAAACGGGGACATTTCAGCAAGGTATGTAAGGGGAATCCCGTACCTGATACAGTCTCCGCGGCCCTACACGTGGTCCCAGAATTTGATACCATCTCAGCGGCCGCCTACGGATCTACGATAGCCTCAGTCACGGTTGACCAGTCCAGACCGCATCCACTATCAAAGTCTATGATGGACGTTAAGGTAAACGGACACCCGACAAAGGGCTAGATTTTCAGTATGGGCAGTTTTGGGGCGCTAACCTTAGCGCCCGCCCAAAGTTAGCGCCCACCCCAAAGTAGCGCCCCGTTGCCGGGAGTTCAGTGGCTTCGCCCTAAGAGGTTGGTGGAGCGCTAAAAGAGGCGTTCCACTACTCTCTTTAGGCGCTAAGCCGGCGGTCCAGAGGGATAGCGCCCAGGCGGGGCGCAGCGCGGGTGCGGTCATTTTTGGACTGACAGCAGACCCCGTGGCGCCGACCAGCTCTTAAAGGGGGAAGGGACGAATTGGTCTGCTGCCACGCCCTGCACACTGCAGCCTTGCAAAGAGGCCTCAACACTGCTGCTCAGCCCCAGGGAGTCATGGCAACGCCAGAGAAGGCCCGTCAGCGTGCCCTGCGCTTCTCAGAGGGTGACCTGGGCATAATGGTCACAGCTCTGGAGGTGAGGCGCAAGATCTTGTTCCCAGAGAGTGGGAGGAATCCAACCCACCACGACTACACCAAAGCCTGGAAGCAGATCGCCCAGAGGGTGACGTTCACCGGCGATGCCCCCAGGACCCACAAACAATGTCGTAAAAAATACAACGACCTGACCAGGATTGTCAAGGTGAGTAGCCTTTCCAGTCTCCTCCTCATTCTTGCATGTACACCTGACATGATGGGCAAAGGGAGCTGAAAGTCCTATTGGCCAGCCCTCAGCCAGCAGCATTGGGACAGTCATGAGCATCAAATGGCCATTCGGCACTCTACACTTTGGCCAAGCTATTCCACCATGGGAGGCTGTGCACACTACATCAGGGCTTCACTCTGTCCAAGCTATTCCACCATGGGAGGCAGTGCACACTACATCAGGGCTTCACTCTGGCCAAGCTATTCCACCATGGGAGGCAGTGCACACTACATCAGGGCTACACTGCGCACTTACAGCCCGTCCTTTCTCTTGCAGGCTAAAGTAGCCTTTAATCGCCAGGCCCGTGCCAGGGGTGGCCGCGCCAAGCTGCAGAAGCTCACTCGGCTGGAGGAGCGCGCGTGTGTGCTCATGGGAGCCCGTGTGATCGTCCCTACAGCGTGCGGAGTATCCGACCCTCCACTGCCCGGCAATGGTAAGGACCTCGCCTTTTGGCCCTCTCGCGTCGCACTGGCCCATCTGAGCTACCTCCTTTGCCACTGTCCCACCAATTCGCTGAATGCCACCAGTCCTAACTCCCTCGCTGACGCCGTCTCCTCACTCTGAAGCTACTCTTGTGCATTCCTGCTTTCAGCTGGTGACGACCAGGACCCTGAAGCTGCCAGTGACAGCACCTCCGAGCAGGAGGAGGAGGAGGAGCAAGCCGGACCATCGGGGGAACAGTCACGTCCCGCAGGAGAGGAGGAAATGCTTGACACATCCTCACTGGACGAGTGCCTGGAGGAACTGTCGCAGGGCAATGCAGCTTCTGGGACCAGTGGCGTCCAGCCACCCAGGAGCCGTGCGCGTGGCCCGCGGCCTTCCCCCCAAAGGGGGGAAGGATCAGAGGGGAGTGCTGCTGATCGGCACACTCGCCGCCACCAACGTGGCAAGGGTCCCTTAGTTCGGCCCCCTCCTCCCCAGCGGGAGAGTCACGACTTCAGTCCGGACACCTTCACCTCGGAGGAGGTGCGGAAGCTGGATAAGATGGCCGAGGATTCGGACCGGCTCCACACGGAGCTCATGAGCGTGGTGGGGCGCATGCCTGAGGCCATCGAGTCGCTGGCGACCAGTGTGCGCGAGTTCGGGGCAGCAACTGCCGCGAGTGGCCGCATGCTGACTGATGCCGTCAAGACCCTGGCGGATGTGATGCGCGCGCACACCAGGACAACAGGGGCACTCACTGCTGCCACACGCGCTGTCTCAGGCAGGCATCGCCAGGGCAGCCGCCGCGCTGGACCATCCCAGCAAGCCGCCCCTCGGCTGATTGTTGCGGATCCTGCAGTGTGGGCCCGGCCGAGTGCCACCGCGCCACAGCACCAGCCAGCGCATCCCAGACGCCAGCTGGCCCACATTGCGCCATCCGTCGCCGCCATTCCCCCACTGGGGCGTCAAGGGCAAGCGGCTGCAGCTGATGGTGGCCAGGCTCAGGTGCGCCACTCAGCAGACGGCCCCTCGAGGCCCAAACGCCGTGTAGGCCGCCCCCCAGCGGCATCTGGCGGAAGGGCATCTGAGCCTCAGGCACCTTCCCCCAGCCTCGCAGCAGCCACTGGGCAGAGCTTGCGAAGGAGCAGCAGGCCAGGCAGGGGAGGCAAAAGGCTGGGCAAGGTCTCGCCCTCGCGGGCCACTCAGTAGAGGGTGTGGCCAGCTTTCCTTTGATATGGCGGTGGCCATCTTTATTTTGCCCATGGTTGTGTTGTTGGAGGGCTTATTTTTTGCGTTAGGCCGACGTTGAGGCCCGGTTTGAAGAAAGGTGGAGTGACTCCTCCCCAGTTTGTGGGAGTGAGTCATTTGTTGGGCTTTTTGTGGGGCCCGTTTATTGTTTTGGGGGATTCATGTGGGAAGGGCTTTTCATTTTTGTGTAATAAAAAATTATCTTTATTCATGCAGTCTCCATGGTTGTTCTTCTTAGTGTTTGTTGGCTTCGCCGGCTGAGGGGTTGCGGAGCGGCTGCATTCATCTTCCCTCATGGCCCCTGGCCATTCCCTGACAGGGGGCTTAGAAGTACCGTGTAATAAGGTGGCGTCGTGCGGCCCTTGGCCCTGGTCGCTCCCTCCTGGGAACGTACTCCTGCTCCTCCTCCTCCTCCTCATGCTCCTCCTGCTCCTCCTCCTGAGGTGCTGGTCCAACGTAAGGTGGCAGTGCCTGAGTCCTGCGGATAGCCAGGTTGTGTAGCATGCAGCAAACCACCACAAATTGGGAGACCCGGTCCGGCGAATACTGGAGAGCTCCTCCGGAGCGATCAAGGCAGCGGAACCGCTGCTTGAGGACCCCAATAGTTAGCTCGATGATGTTGCGGGTGGTTTGATGGCTCTCGTTGTAGGCCTCTTCAGCAGCGGTCCTGGGCGCACGGAGCGGGGTCATGAGCCAGGTGCACAAAGGATAGCCTTTGTCCCCGAGTAGCCATCCTCTTGGGGGAGGCTGTGCCTGGAACATGTCATGCACAGTACTCTGCCGCAGGATAAAGGCATCGTGGCTGCTGCCTGGGAAGCTGGCATTGACTGCCATGATGCGCTGCTTGTGGTCACAGACCAGCTGCACATTCAGAGAATGGTAGCCCTTCCTGTTGCGATACTGCTCGCCATGCTCCAGAGGGGCCCGCAAAGCCACATGCGTACAGTCAATGGCGCCCTGCACCAAGGGGAATTCCCCGAGTCTGGAAAATCCCAATGCGCGCTGATGCTGGCTCTCCAGGGCCATGGGGAAGGAGATGAATTGGCTTCTCCTTCTGAACAGTGCTTCGGTCACCTGGCGGATGCAGCGCTGCGCGCCGTACTGGGAGATGTTTGCTATGTCCCCAGCAGCGTATTGGAAGGAGCCGGTGGCATAGAAGTTCAATGCCACCGTCACCTTCACTTCCACCGACAGAGACGTCCTGCACCTGAGCTTTGGCCGCAGATCTCGGCGAAGCAGGTGGCAGATCTCTGCAATCACCTCCTTTCAGAATCGGAGCCTTTTAACACATCGCGCGGCACTCATGTTTAGGTAGGAGCGCTGCTGGCGGTATAGCCTGACTGGGTAAGGCCTACGTGGCCGACGCCTGTAGCCCCCTCTGCCTCTAGCCAGGGCTGCCCCTCTCACAATGCGTCTGCGAGCCCTACGGACATGGAGCTGCAGCTCCGCGTTGGCACCCCATGCAACCCCCATCAAATCCTGGCAAACACTCAAATTTCCAAAAGGCCACTTGCAGCGCTCTGGCCTGAGTCCAAAAATACCTGAGCTCTTGCTGCTTGAAACCAGTTAGCTATCCTCCTTGTTGTGTCTCCAGAAATGCGTTGCACAAGAGTGTTTTCTGAAAAAAGGCTGGCCTTTATACTGGAGAGCACGTCCCCTTTAATTTGCGCCCCCCGGGGCCCGCGCTGGTTGTGTTGCGTTCCTTTTTCCAAACGCTCCGGCCGCCAGCCGCACAATGGGGCGGTCCGACTGAAGTTTGGAATCGGGGCGCACAAAGGGCGTTGCACGAGGATGTGACGTCATTTTCTGCGCGCGCATCCGGGCGGGCGCTAAACTTTGCGCTGGCGCTAACGGGCAACTTAATTTGGGGCGGGGCGCAAACTGCGCTGCGCACGGGCGCTACATGCATAACGCCCAAAAATCACTTCTCTTAAGGCGCTAACTGCTGGCGCTATCAACTGAAAATCTAGCCCCTTGTGTTGCCGCAGCTCTGTGTGAAACTAATTCTAGGCCTAGCTTTCCAGTGCCACCACGAGAGCGTCACACTTGCATATGGCGGATCCCAGCCCCCGCTCACAGTTTGCGGCCTCTCCACTTTAAAGATAAGCCCGCCATCCCTGTTTGCGAACCTCGCCCCAAACTGTAGACCTATCGCGACCAAAAGTCGACGGTACAGTTCGGAAGATAAAAAATTTATAAAAGAAGAAGTAGGAAGGCTACAGCGGGAGGGTATCATCGAAAATAGTAATAGCCCGTGGCGTGCTCAGGTAGTGGTGGTTAAAACTAACAAAAAGAAACGGCTCGTGGTCGACTACAGCCAGACCATCAACATATATACGCAACTAGACGCTTATCCCTTGCCTCGCATCTCCGAGATGGTGAACCAGATTGCCCAGTATCGTGTGTTTTCCACTATTGACTTAAAGTCTGCCTATCACCAGCTCCCCATAAAAGTAGACGACCGTCCTTATACTGCTTTTGAAGCAAATGGGCGCCTGTACCAATTCCTTAGGGTACCCTTCGGGGTCACGAATGGAGTTTCCGTTTTCCAACGGGAAATGGACCGTATGGTAGATGAGAATGCGTTGGAGGCAACATTTCCGTACCTGGACAATGTTACTGAAATAAAGAATAGATTTGCCTTCCAAAGTTAGGCTTTATTAACTTTAAAATCGGCAGCATATCTTTCTACATCCAGTCCCAACTAAAGCTAGAAAAGGACTGAATTTAAGGTAGCCACAACACATCATGTGATCATCAACTACCAATGAGATTACAACACATATCCCAAGGCAGTTAACAAACAATGAATCACAATACTTTTACTAATCAAGGAATAATCACCACATTCACCCCTCCTTTAAAATATACTCCAACCCAATAACTTTTACAATTTACAATTAATTATTTACAACTAAACTATGCACGAGAATAAAACTATTTACATAACACAATACTAAATGAACAACAATAATAACATTACGCATAAGTATTAAGTATCTCTCAACTAAAACAATATACTATAATATTTCAACAATTTTTAAAACATTACTATCAATTTAAAAGTCCATTTTCAATCGGTCGACCGGATATCTTGTTCGTGTCGACCTTCTTAACCTTGGTGAAATTCCTTGCCCTTCCACGCCAGAAGGCACAGAAGTATCTTCAACAGGAAGGCTATCCATATCCCGATTCTCAACGGTTTCCGGATTAGAAATCCCATCAGAAGATGAACTGGAACGGTCATAAACATCTATCAAAGGCTGACTAATAGAAATATGATTATCTGCAATCGGATTGGAAATATTCGTAGTATCTGTAACAGCATCCACATTATCCGAATCATGACCATTATTATTATCCTCAGAAGAGGGCTGGCCCCCACAAGGAGCCAAGTCTTTAATTGAAACAGTACTTTCTTTCCCATCTTGGAATCGAATATGAGCATATTGGGAATTTGCCTCCAACAGCTCCACCTCCTCCACCAAGGGGTCATATTTTGACAATCTAACATGGCGTCGAAGCAACACAGGTCCCTGCATAGTAAGCCATGAAGGTACCGAATATCCCGTAGTAGATCTCCGCGGATAGTTAAAGAGCCTTTCATGGGGGGTCACATTAGTAGCCGTTGAAAGCAATGATCTAATGGAATGCAGGGCATCAGGCAGTACCATTTCCCACTGTGTATTCTTAAGGTTCCGGGATGTCAACACCAACATAACTGCCTTCCAGATCACCCCATTGTATCGTTCACACTGTCCATTACCCTGGGGATTATACGGGGTAGTTCGACTAGTAGAAATTCCCCGACTCTGAAGGTATTCCTTCAACTGGGAAGACATAAAAGAACTTCCCTGATCCGAATGGATATATGCAGGCATCCCAAAGATGACAAAAAGTTGAGTCAAACATTTAATAACTGTAGCAGCTGATACATCTGCACAAGGAAAAGCAAAAGGGAACCTTGAAAACTCATCCACAACAGTAAATATATATCGGTTTTGAGTAGTTGAAGGAAGAGGTCCCTTAAAATCAACACTTAAACGTTCAAAAGGAGAAGTAGCCTTTATAAGATGAGCTCGTTGAGGCTTAAAGAAATTCGGTTTACACCGAGCACAGATAGAACATGATGAAGTCATCCGCTTGACGCCTTCAACTGAAAAAGGCAAGTTCTTACTGCGTACAAAGTGTATCATCCTCATAACCCCAGGATGACATAAGGCATTGTGAAGATTAATAAGCGTATCTCCGTGAATCACCGAACAATAAGCCGTCGACAGTGCATCAGCAGCAACATTATCCTTCCCCGGACGATAAACTATGTCAAAATGGTAACATGCCAACTCAATCCTCCATCTCATTATTTTGTCATTTTTAATCTTTCCAAAATGTTTAACATCAAACATAAAGGACACAGATTTTTGGTCAGTTACCAATGTGAAATGTCGCCCCGATAAATAATGTCTCCATTTACGCAATGCTTCTACTATTGCGTATGCCTCTTTTTCTATTGAGGAATGTCTTTTTTCACTATTATTCAAAGTACGTGAGAAAAAGGCCACAGGTCTTCCATTTTGGTTCAAAGTAGCCCCAATTGCAAAATCCGAAGCATCCGTCTCAATCACAAAGGGAACCTGCTCATCAATGGAATGCACAACTGCTCCTAAAATATCCTTTTTAAAATTCTCAAAACATGTCCTGGCCTCCCATGATAGAGGATATGTCGTAACCCGAATAAGAGGCCGGATCTTCCGTGAAAAATTTGCAATCCAATTAGAATAATAAGAAAACAGTCCAACAACTCGTTGCAAAGCCTTAGAATTAGTAGGACAAGGTAAATCGATCAATGGTCGCAGACGTTCTGGATCTGGTTTAATCTTATTTCCCGAAATAATATACCCCAATAGATTTACCTCAGTAGTCGAAAAGACACATTTCTCTTTGTTAAAAGTTAAACCAACTTTTTCCGCAGCTTGAAGGAATCTTTTAAAATTAGAATCATGCTCCACCCTTGATTTGCCACACACTGTGATGTCATCTAAGTATGAAAAGGTGTCAGAGAGGGAGTTATCACTTATAAAAGCATCCATTGCCCGTTGAAAACAAGCAACACCATTAGTAACACCAAATGGTATTCGGCAAAACTGATACAGCTTTCCACCAGCCTCAAAGGCCGTATATGGTTGATCCTTCTTAACAATAGGAATCTGATGATAAGCACTCTTTAAATCAATAGTGCTAAAAACTTTATACTGAGATACTTTATTGATAAGCTCATCAATCTTAGGCAAAGGGTACGCATCTAATTGAGTATACCTATTAATAGTTTGGGAATAGTCTATCACCATTCGTTTCTTGTGTCTCTCATTAGTCATGACAACTACCTGTGCTCGCCAAGGCGAACAACTAGGTTCAATGATTCCTTCCAATAAGAGACGTTGAACTTCAGAATTAATAAATTCTCTATCCTGACTACTATATCTTCTTGACTTGGTAGCAATTGGCTTACAATCCGACATCAAATTGGAAAAAAGTGATAATGGAGGAATAGATAAAGAGGTTAATCCACAAATAGATAAAGGTGGCTTAGTCCCTCCAAATGAAAGACTAAGAGACTCGTGTAACTGAAGCACATCATGTCCAATCAAAATATCCGCACAGAGATTAGGCAAAACAGATAGGCGTATATCAGTATAAGTATTACCCAGAAGAACCATTTTCACAAAGCAACAACCAGCTATTTGTGAAGTAAGGGTCATCTGAGCCATACACACCTGATACGTAACAGGCGAAATTTTCAAATGCTTCTCCTTCGCAAACTGAAGACTTATAAAACTCTCAGTACTGCCCGTATCTATAAGGGCCTTCACTTCCAACCCATTAACTTGAGCCGTAACTATAGCTTTGTTTAGGCCATGAGCAAATGCAGCAGAAATTGATGCAATAAACGCCCTATCTAAAGGCTGAATAGTCACAGAAGAGGTAGTGGAGGAAGACCCTCCCACACCAGGAGAAGGGAAGGTAATTGAACCTGATGATTTGCACACACGTGCATAATGACCTCTCTTGCCGCATTTACTACACACAGCCTCCCGAGCAGGGCACTTCAGACGAGGGTGCCGGATATTCCCACAAAAATAACACTTCTGAATCCTAGAGGCAACGGCCGCCGAAGTAGAAACTGTTTCAAAATCTAGTAAACCACTCCCATTAAGTCCACATAATTCCTTTTCATCCGAAACTGCCGAAACCATAGTCGCAGGCCGATTAAAAAGAGCATAAGAATCCGAACTTCTCTGAGCCATATCCAATGTAAAAGCTTGCTCAAAAGCACTTTTAAGATCCAGAGTCTTATTTTCTAACAACCGCTGACGAATTGATCTAGACAGTAATCCATTAATAAAAGCATCCCGTACCGATTCGTCCTTATATTCTTCAGCCGTCACAGCCTTATAATTACAGTCAACACTAAGGCACCGAAGTGCTTGTAAATAAGTATCCAAAGATTCTCCCACCTGCTGCCTACGGGCAGATAGAAGATGACGTGCAAATACCTCATTCTTTGGTTTAACAAAAATCTTTTCCAATGTAGAAGTAGCCTCTTCATAAGTTTTACAGTGCAAAATATATTTATATACATCCGGGTCAATGTAGTTGATCAGCATATTCAGCTTATTTAGAGCCTCTTGATCCAACACGGCCAAAGAGTTTTTAAATGTACAATACCAATGTTTCCATTTATCATCCACTCCAGCAGAATTGGGGTCAGCCTTGAATCGTTCTGGTTGAAGATATCGCTCCATTCTAACATAAAGTTAATAAATTGAAATAAAGAATAGATTTGCCTTCCAAAGTTAGGCTTTATTAACTTTAAAATCGGCAGCATATCTTTCTACATCCAGTCCCAACTAAAGCTAGAAAAGGACTGAATTTAAAGTAGCCACAACACATCATGTGATCATCAACTACCAATGAGATTACAACACATATCCCAAGGCAGTTAACAAACAACGAATCACAATACTTTTACTAATCAAGGAATAATCACCACAGTTACTATCTGTGGACGCGACCAACAGGAGCATGACCGGAATCTCGCTAAATTTCTAGAGACTGCCCAAAAGCTAAACCTGACCTATAACGAGCACAAATGTACTTTCAACACTACTCGTCTGTGTATTCTCGGCTGTGTGGTAGAGAATGGGGTAATCGGGCCAGACTCTGAACGATTACGCCCGCTTAAAGAACTACCACTGCCACATAACCCTAAGGCCTTAAGAAGGTGTCTGGGATTCTTCTCTTATTATGCTCAGTGGGTGGCCAACTATTCGGACAAAGCCCAAGCCCTTATCAAGTCGACGTCCTTCCCTCTATCAGTAGAAGCGCAGGAGGCATTCACCAACATTAAACGGGACATTGAAAAAGCCGTGGTATGTGCTGTAGATGAGAGGATACCCTTCCAGGTAGAGAGCGATGCTTCTGATTTCGCGTTGGCTGCAACCCTCAACCAGGCCGGGAGACTGGTAGCCTTCTTTTCCCGTACACTACAGGGTCCTGAAGTCAGGCATTCTTCCGTTGAGAAGGAAGCACAAGCAATTATCGAGGCGGTCAGACATTGGAGACATTATCTCGCCGGCAAACGTTTCACACTCCTCACTGACCAGTGGTCTGTGGCCTTCATGTTTAACACGAAGCAGAGAGGCAAGATAAAAAATGACAAGATCCTAAGATGGCGGATAGAACTGTCCACTTACGACTACGATATTATGTACAGGCCAGGAGCACTCAACGAGCCACCCGATGCCCTATCTCGAGGGGTATGTGCCAGCCTTAGTACTGACAAGCTCCAAAGTCTCCACTGGCTAAAAATGGCGTCTCCCACGCTCTCCTTTCTTCTCCGCCGGCTCAAAATGGCGTCTCCCGTGCTTCTTTCCTCCCCCGCGGACGCTGCTCAGCCCTTGAAACCCCGGCCACGCTCTGCGCGTTTTCCCTTCTCTCGTTGATGCCGCTTGGTCTTCAACCCCGGCTGCGCCCTGTGCGCTTCACCCTCTCTCTTACCCCGTCGACGCTGCTCGGCCTTTTTGTGTGCCGTCGATCGGCTCCAGCCGCTGCCGTCCGGGAAGGGTCTGCGCCGTACCTGCTGCCAGCCTGCTGTACTGGATCGTCTCGACTGGGGAACCAAGCCCAGCTCTCCACAGCCTCCTCTGCGATGTTCAAGTCCTCTCCGGATGGTCGACGCCCGCACTGGTGGAATCGGCCTTCTTTTACAGAATTGCAGGTAGGTTCAAATCAACTCGTCGCCACCGTTGAATCCGTGAATGTTAATGTATGGTATTCTTCAATAAATCGACAGAGACTGCAGAGGAACAATTAACAGGTGTTTACTGGATGCAGGTTACTCAAAAACTAAAGTACAGATCCCTACTCAGGGTTTATATACAGGTGTGGTCACTGCCGGTACTACAGTATACAGGAGCTGTAAAAAGTAGTTCTCCCCTTAAAGGTACATACACTACATGATTCCTGCCCGCAGCCAGACATATGGAGAGGCTGGCTGGCTGTCGGGCAGATAGGCCTGCGGCACCAGGCCACAGAGAGGAGGGATCGGTGAGGGGGATCGGATGCTGGATGTGGGGAGGCCAGAAGGTGATCGGGGGCCGGAGTGGGAACGTCGGAATATGATTGGAGGCCAGGGTGGGGGGAAGCTGGAAAGTGATAGGGAGCCGGTGGCGGGGGGCAGAGGGTGATTGGGGGGCTAGACGGAGGCAGGTTGGAAGGTGATCGGGGGCCAGATAGGGAGAAGGCCAGAATGTGATCGGGGGACCGGAGCGGGGAGGTCAGAAGGTGATTGGGGGCCAGAAGGGGTTGGTTGGAAGGCCGGAGGGGGGATTGGAGGCCAGAGAGGAGGTGGGGTTCGGGACCTCGGCGGGGGGGGAGCAGATCGGAGGCCTCGGGGGGAGCTCGGAAGGGTCGGGGTGGTGTCCGATTGTGGGTGTTGGCGAGGCAGGGACACTAGATCCAGCAGGTAAGGGGAAAGGCACATAGCTCCTGGATTCAGCAGTCCTCACCTTCCTTTAGCTGGCGGGTTCCCCGAGACCCGGGAAACCCGGCCAGTCAAAGTTAAATTTAAAATGAATATTTAAAGTGTCAACCTGCCTCCTGTGATCAGGTTGATTGCCCGCCCTCCGTCCCGCCTCCGCAAACCGGAAGTGGGCGGGTTGGAGGTGGGTTGGGGTCGGGATTCAGATGTTTAACTCTTTAACCTCTCAGGCGACCCAACCCTCCCGTTTTTTGGGGGTTAAAATTCCCCCCTTGGATTCAGAATCAGGAGCAGAGAACATACGAATGTTTAAATTGACTTAGAGGCAAGAAGGTACAATAAGGAAAAAATATCTGGAAGAAAAGCGATCGATAACTAGATCAATTTCAGACATTCAGACAAGTAGATACACTTTTTGGTTAGGATTTCAGTGTATCACGGCACCATACTAATGGAGCCAGTAAGTTAAAATAAACTGCTTTTGATGCTTGCAATAATTCAGCTCTGACATCTGAAACCGGATGGCAAAGTAGGTTAGAACAGTGTGTCCTTTCACCTCTGGGATCTGGGTTTGAATCTATCCCAGATGAGTCTCCTCCCTCTGGCAGCTGTTAAAATGTTACATTTCTGGGTAACCACAATCTAGTTTCCAGTGAACAGAGTACAGAGCACAAAACAGCCAACCAATCTGACAAAATTAATATTGATTTTACAAACTCAAAGAGGTCAAAAGATAGACAGTCTCGGACATGCATGTCGTACGGAGGGTGTTGCTTGCATGTGTTGAGAAGTGGGGCTCTGCTGAAACTACATACGAGGCATCCTTTTGTGATTTTAACAGTGGAGGAGCAGCTATTCCTTGTCCCTGACCCGAAAATACCTTTTGGACTGGTTGATGTTGTTGTGAAGTACAACAAATAAATATATTGTATTCCCCAACATAGCCTCACCTTACGCTAATAGATACAAATAAATGTATCGTTTTTGTAATGAACTTTTCTCATTGTTTTTGACACAGCCATGAATACAGTCCAGAGCGAAGATCTCCCGGCCCACTGAAGGCGCTATAGACTTTTTTGTGATATTACAATTAAGCAACATTAAAGGATATTTTGGGGGAAATTCTGTATTAATGGCAGGGAGCCTCGCTCGCTGAGATTAGAGTCGGAAAATTACCTCTAAAGTAGTCATTGCAGCAGACACAGTAGAGCCATCAGGGTTGATTTTTCCACCCAGCAGACCTCGGGCACTGGCAGAATTCAGGCATGTGGGAATCGGGAATTTGGCTGCCTAGCATGTTGGCCTGGTCCCCGCTGTGAGTTACGCCTGGGCTGTATGCCCATGTAATTCACTCTGGCTCTTTTGGAACGGAAACTGAATTCGGCATACATACAGCATGCTAAGGAGGGCTTGCTTTCTTTTTTTCAATGTTTGGGTAGAAGTTCCATCCATGAAAACCAGATTGTCAAAGGTGAATGACAGGGTTTCCCTCTGCAGCAACAACTCTACCTGAAATGTGCTGGGGTGGGACTTCTCCACAACCCAGTGATCTGCTGCTGACCCTGGCAAAGTTTCTAGGGCCCCTTACCTGAGCTTCTCTCTTACATCTCCAAGACTTCATTCAATCTTTGTAAGATTTGCAAAATTTAATATTGTATTATAAGGGTCGAATGGCAGAAGAGGCCATGATTTTAAAGACTGTTTTAAAAGAAGCCCAGAAAAAGGGGCATTCAAAATGGCCACCAGACCCCATGACCAACTTATTGGGACATTTTTAAAATGGTTCCTGCAGTCCTCAGACAGCTTTGTGGATTCAACCCACAGTAAGTTCTGGAAGCCGTTTCTGAGAAAACGAAACCAGACATGAACACATATACATATAGATTGGATGCAGATCCAACCAGATCAGCCTGTAGATAAAGGCCATCTAAATGTTTACCCAGACAAAGGAAAACAGCTACACATTCATGAGAAGAGCATCAAGGACCCGTTAAGGACATCACCAGGACATTAAAAACAATGAAGGTCATTCCAGACCAGAGATGGCCCTTTACCGGCCATCCCGAATGTACTTTAAATATAATAACTACCCCGTTGTACAACCAGTCCGCCAAAATTAAAACAAAAGACTAACCTGATTTAGCGGGAGATCAGGTCTCGATTGAGAAGTATAACTGGGAGACACCCGGGGTAGAGAAAAAGAGAGAAAAAGAGAGAAAGCAGACACGTATGTAGTGTATGTAACCGTTCCACCTTTAAGAGAACTATTTTAAGGGTTGCACTACTTTATCTTGGCTGCTGTATACTGCAATACCGGTGGTGACCACACCGGTATATAAGTGCTGTATAATGATTTATTGGGCAGTTCCGCCCTGACCTTCAACCAGTAAAGACCTGTTAAAGTTTACTCTTGTGGTCTGTGTAGTAATTCTCATTATAACACACAGACTTAACAGTGGCGACGATTACGATCTTACCCTGCGGCAGAGATACATCCAAGGCAAAATAACAACAGAAAATGCTGGAAAAACTCAGCAGGTCAGGCAACATCCGTGGAGAGAAATTTGAGTTGACGTTTCGGGTTTGACCCTTCTTCAAAACTCCTTTAACTCCACTCATTTCCTCCAAATCAAAGGTGTTGCCATGGGTACCCGCATGGGTCCTAGCTATGCCTGCCTTTTCGTGGGCTATGTGGAACAATCTTTGTTCCAGTCCTACTCGGGTCCCCTCCCTCACCTCTTTTTCCGATACATTGATGACTGTATCGGTGCCGTTTCCTGCTCTCGCCCCGAACTTGACAATTTCATTCACTTTGCCTCCAATTTCCACCCTTCCCTCACCTTCACATGGTCCATCTCTGACTCTTCCCTTCCCTTCCTCGACTTCTCCGTCTCCACCTCTGGGGATAGGTTATCGACCAATATTTACTACAAGCCCACTGACTCCCACAGCTACCTGGACTACACTTCCTCCCACCCCGCTTCCTGTAAGGACTCTATTCCATTCTCCCAGTTTCTCCGCCTCCGCCGTATCTGCTCCGACGATGCCACCTTCCACACCAGTGCTTCAGACATGTCTTCCTTTTTCCGCAACCGAGGATTCCCCTCTACCGTGGTTGACACTGCCCTCGACCGTGTCAGTTCTATCTCCCGCACCTCTGCCCTCACCCCTGCCCCTCCCTCCCGGAACCACGATAGGGTTCCCCTTGTCCTCACCTTTCACCCCAACAGCCTCCACATTCAACGGATCATCCTCCGGCATTTCCGCTACCTCCAAAGTGATCCCACCACCAAACGTATCTTCCCCTCCCCTCCCCTTTCAGCATTCCGCAGGGACCGCTCTCTCCGAGACACCCTAGTCCACTCCTCTATCACCCCAAACAGCCCTTCCCCTTCGCCTGGCACCTTCCCGTGCAAGCGGAGGAGATGTAACACCTGCCCCTATACCTCCCCCCTCCCCACTGTCCAGGGCCCCAAACACCCCTTCCAGGTGAAACAGCGATTTACTTGTACTTCTCGCAATCTAGTATACTGTATTCGCTGCTCACGATGCGGTCTCCTCTACATTGGGGAGACCAAACGCAGATTGGGTGACCGCTTTGCGGAACACCTCCGTTCAGTCCGTAAGGGTGACCCCGAGCTTCCGGTCGCCTGTCATTTCAATTCACCGCTCCATTCCCACTCGGACCTCACCGTCCTTGGCCTCTTGTACTGTTCCACGGAAGCTCAACGTAAACTCGAGGAACAGCACCTCATCTTCCAATTAGGCACTCTGCAGCCTTCCGGTCTCAATATCGAGTTCAACAATTTCAGATCATAACCTCGGCCCCTATTTCATTTTTACTTATATTTTTCCACTCCTTTCCTCCCCCCCCCCTTTCCTTTTGTTTCTCTCTCACACCTGGCAGCTATCTTTTGCCCTGCCAGTACACCTTACACCTAATCCCAGCATATTACCATCTCGTCTAGCTTCTAATCTCTTTTACTTCTTTTGGTTCTTTTATTCTTTTGTCCGATCGCAGCCCTGCCTTCGATCTAGTTCCTTTTCTCTCCAGTTTTGAAGAAGGGTCAAACCCGAAACGTCAACTCAAATTTCTCTCCACGGATGTTGCCTGACCTGCTGAGTTTTTCCAGCATTTTCTGTTGTTATTTTGGATTTCCAACATCTGCAGTATTTTGCTATCATACATCCAAGGCAGTTTAACGGGCGTCGAGAGGAGGCATCCGCCCTCATCATTCTGCTGAGAAAAGACTCGGGTCTGCAGAGCAAAGGAAGAATTCTGACACGAAGTCTTCCATCAGCAACAGGCAGTGATCATCCCTTCTATCACGGTGGTGGGTAAGCCGATTAGCGACGAGCAGCAAGTCGGCCACGTTGACTGTGAGTAGGGGAGAAAATAAAAACAAAAAAAAACGGAGGATATAAGGGCGGAGAACTTGACCACGGCCGGGGAAAGGAGCCGGACAGAAGTCGGGGCCAGAGGCGCTGAGACTGGGGCAGCGTAAGGCACGGAAGCCGCGGTGAATGCAAACGCAGCCGGTGCGAAAGACCGGGCTGCAAGCGGGCTGGGAGACGCAACAGCGTCGAGAGAGAGCTCGACCGTGACCGGTGAAAAAGGCCGGGCAGCTACCGAGGCCGCGAGGCGCAGCGACCGGGTCAGCGTAAGGCGCGGGAGAAAATTTTTAAAAAACCGCGGAGAACTCAGCCGCAGCCGGGGGGAAAGGACCGGACAGCAAGAGGGGCTGGGAGGCACGATTTGAAAACCGCTGGGGGAGGGCGAACGCAGCAAATCGGCAATCGCCATTACAGCCAGCGGGGGAGAAAGGCAAACGCGGGAAGCCGCCATTTTCGGAGGCGGTGGAAGAAGACAAGCGCGGGAAACCGCCATTTTGTAAAAGAAAAAAAAAAAAAAATTCTTTTGTTTCTCAAGAAGATCGCGAGAATGCCTAAGTGTGGTAACATCAACAATTTCGATCCCGATGTTGAAGATTGGGCCACGTATGTAGAACGCATAGAGATATATTGTAAGGCAAATAAAATATCAGATGAAGATAAAGCACTAACCTTACTAAACTCAATGGGTGCGAAGACATACGGGCTATTGAAGCATCTTCTATCACCAGCTAAACCGGCGGATCAGACTTTCGCTAATATTGTTGCTGTCCTGAAGAATCATTTGAACCCCACACCGCTGATGTTAGCGGAACGATTTAAATTTTATGCGCGAACACAACTGAAAGAGGAAAGCAACGCAGAGTATTTAATTGAACTGCGCAAGCTAGCGAAATACTGTCAATTTGGGGAAAGCCTGACAGAGGCACTGAGAGACAAATTCGTGTGTGGATTGTCGAAAGAAGGAACACAAAAGCGGTTGCTTGAAGAGAATGATCTTACACTTGATAAGGCTGTCACTATTGCAGCATCGCACGAAGCCGCAGCGAGAGGCACCGCAGAAATGCAGCTGAAGGCAGCAGTACTCAGCATAGATCAAATGGCTTCGGGTACAACGAATTGTTATCATTGTGGGAAGACAACACACGATCAGAACCAATGCTGGTTTAAAAACCAGGAATGTAGAAAATGTGGCAAGCTTGGTCACATAGCTAAAGTATGCCGGTCAGGAAAGAAGACCAGCAGCAAAAAGTCACCACAGGAAAAGTGCAGAAAGGTACATAAGGTGGCTGAGAAGAGTTCGGATGAACAGAATTCGGATTCAGACTCCAACAGCAAGGAACTGGGTAGTCTAAGAATTCACAACGTGAGTAAGGAAGCTGACCGACAAACTATCTGGGTCACACTGCAGATAGCAGGAGTCCAAGTGAAGATGGAATTGGACACCGGATCGGCATTGATGGTCATGAATAAGCAAGATTACAAAAAGTTATTCAAACATATTCCCCTACAGGATACGGAGATAGTATTGCAGACATACACGGGGCAAAAAGTATACCCCATCGGAAAGATAAAAGTCAAGGTGATACACAAGGGCAAAGAACACCAAGCAATGGACTTATATGTACTACCTGAGGGAGGTCCACCACTTCTGGGACGGGAGTGGATCAGGAAAATAAATATGGACTGGCACTCCCTAAACGCAATAACGGTAGATTCCGGAAAAAAAGATGTCAAACCTGAACGATTGTCCAGAATATTGGATGAGGCTAAAGAGGTGTTCCAACAGGGACTGGGAACACTGAGAGGAATTAAGGCAAAAATCAAGATTGTAGAACATGCAAACCCAAAATTTTTCAAAGCCAGACCGGTACCGTATGCGATACGACCTGCTGTGGAAGCAGAGCTGGAAGGGCTGGAACGTTCAGGAGTACTGTCTAAGGTGGACTGGAGTGAGTGGGCCACACCCATTGTTCCCGTCATGAAGCGTTCATCGAGTAATAAGCCAGGGGAACCGGGGAAGGTCCGCATCTGTGGAGACTTCAAGATCACAGTTAATCCGGTGCTTCACATGGTGCAATATCCGCTTCCGCGGATTGAGGATATCTTTGCTTCATTGTCTGGCGGGAAACGCTTCACCAAGATAGACCTGGCGCAAGCGTACTTACAGATGGAAGTTGAGGAAGAGTCGCGCCAGTATCTCACAATCAGCACGCACAGAGGCTTGTATCGATATAATAGACTGGTTTTTGGAGTGGCTTCAGCTCCGGCAATTTGGCAGAGGGCCATGGAGCAGGTATTACAGGGAATTCCAAGCACTCAATATTACTTGGACGATATCCTGATTACAGGAGATGAATCACAGAATCACAGAAACCTCACAGTGCAGATAGAGGCCAATTCGGCCCATCGAGCCTGCACCGACACATATCCCACCCGATCCCCGTAACCCCTACACCAACACATATCCCACCCTATCCCTGTAACCCCACGTATTTAATCCCCCTAACACTAAGGGTCAATTTATCATAGCCAATCAACCTAACCCGCACATCTTTGGACTGTGGGAGGAAACCGGAGCACCCGGAGAAAACCCACGCAAACACGGGGAGAATGCACAAACTCCACACAGACAGTCGCCCGAGGCCGGATTCGAACCCGGGTCTCTGGCGCTGTGAGGCAACAGTGCTAACCACTATGCCACCGTGCTGCCCTGACGATGAGGAACACCTTGCAAATTTGAAACTGGTGCTCACCAGGTTGAAGGAATATGGCCTTCGAGTTAATCGCCAGAAATGTGAGTTCTTTCAGGAACGGATCTCGTACTGTGGTCATGTCATTGACCAGGAGGGGCTGCACAAGTCACCTGACAAGATCGAAGCTGTTGTGAAGGCTCCCGCTCCGGAAAATGTATCCCAGTTGAGATCGTTCCTAGGGTTGATTAACTATTACCATAAGTTTCTGCCAAATCTATCCACGGTGCTGCACCCGCTGAATGCTCTTTTGCAGAAAGAAGTACCATGGAAGTGGAGCGAGGACTGTAAGATGGCCTTTCGCAAAAGCAAGACATTGATCACCTCAGAGGAAGTGTTGGCTCAAATCTACAACATAAGGTAGATAACTTCTTGTTGGCGTACAGGAATGCAACACATGCGGTCACAAACCAAACTCCCGCCATGATGTTTTTCAATAGAAGACTAAGATGACGGGTGGATTTGATCAAGCCAAACATCAGAAGGGACGTAGGGAACCGGCAATTTCAAGGCATGAATGAAAGGCCAACTAGAACCTTCCAGATAGGTCAACAAGTTTTGGCCCGGGACTACCGTACCGAGAAATGGCAGCCTGGAACTATTTGCACACGACTAGGACCGCTGATGTATACCGTGGACATTGGTGAAAGCATAATAAGGCGCCATGCTGACCAGATCATAGCGTCATCTGAAAAGGGACAACCTACACCACAACTCTATACGCCTAATGATGAAGCAGAGATACCCATAGTATCTACCTCCGATCCGGTGATACTGGAACCAGATGAACCCGACACTGACATTCAAGCCGAATCGACCTTGCCAAAAGAACCTACTACACCACCGAAAACTACTACACCACCGAGGCGTTATCCGGACCGAGTCAGGAAGCCTCCAGAGAGACTGAATCTGTGAACTGTTTTACATTAAGTTGTGTATATATGTTATGATGTTATGTTTAATGGGAAGATATACTGTTAACCTAAAAAGGGAGGATTGTAGTGTATGTAACCGTTCCACCTTTAAGAGAACTATTTTAAGGGTTGCACTACATTATCTTGGCTGCTGTATACTGCAATACCGATGGTGATCACACCGGTATATAAGTGCTGTGTAATGATTTATTGGGCAGTTCCGCCCTGACCTTCAACCAGTAAAGATCTGTTAAAGTTTACTCTTGTGGTCTGTGTAGTAATTCTCATTATAACACACAGACTTAACAACGTAGCTTCTTGAACTTGACAGAGAGGTGCTGCTTTGAAGAGATCAGCGTGGCTCCATCATCAGAGAGGAAGAAGAAGAAATCAAGGCGGCCATCAAGAAGGTAGTCCGGATCCTGGCCCGGGGTAATCGTCGGGAGGTCACCGACCAACCCTGGACCGTTGAAGAGACAATAGAAAGCTACAGAAGAAACCTTTTGAAATGGGGGCCAGCCCGAGGCTCCTCTAACTGGGGTTGAGCAGACGATCCCCGACCCCGCCGACATCCAGGCCAGTCGGCGTCCAGCCGTCCCCAACCTCCACCTCAAGAGAGAGGTGTGGTGCAGCTCGCTGGGGCTCCACGAACCACGTGAAGACAGGACGCCTGAAAGGATCAAAACGCAAGACTTCAAAACTCTATACGTTTCCAATTGGGCTGGTGAGCATGTTTCTGGCCCTTCACAATCAGGTCTAGATAGGATTAAGGGGGTGGGCATTTTGGGTATAATTAACATGAGCTGTTGTCCCTCGATGTTCCGTGTGTTTCCCCATTTCTTGATGACTCTTGTAAAGTATAAAATGCCTGTATCCATTGTAGCTAGTACTGTATTGTTATGATTTGTTTTTCCCTCCCATGTACCCTCTTATTTGCTTGCATTTGATTTGTTTTTCCTTATGCAATAAAATATCACTTCGTTTTCATTAAACCTGGTCTATAAGAGTATTCTCTACATTGTAGTTCCTGCACCTAAGTCCAGTGTCTAGAATCTAAGGGGCGAGTGGGTCGAACCACTCAAGGTTTTACTGTGCAAAAGTGAGAGAGAGAGGCCTCTGAGAGAGAGAAACCTCTGCGATCTGCAAATCTCTAGAGAGAGAAAACCCCTTACACTTACTGGCAGGTCCATAGTAGAGGACTTTATATTACATAGTTATGATATTATTTATTATTGTGTAATTCAAAATAGGGATATAACATTTATCAAAATCAGAAGACTCCAGGGATGTGTTGGCTACCTAGGAGAGTGATGAGTGTAACATCTAGATCCCAGAAGAGATCTTCCCCAAGACTTGCCTGGATTTTTTGATCCTCTATTGGGGCAAATATTGTTTTGATACCAAGAAAATATTTAAATCTAATGTCCTGTTTTACAGAAGCAAACAGTTCTGGTGTGCCTTTTCTTCATTGCCATTTTCCATTTGTTAGAGCAGCAAACTTGAATAGTTTCAAGGTTTTTTCTTAATTAACTATAGCAGCTGTTTAAGGAAAAAATAGTATATATCCCTAACATTGTTTTCATTACCATTTTAGAATCTGGTCTCCAACTCCATCCACAATGCATTTGCTGCATTATTACATCATAATAATAATACAAATTTAAAAAATGTTTTAAATCATGCTGTTGAAGTTGGAAAATGTATTAGTGATTCTTTCTAATAAAAAAGACTCGGGTCACATTTATGTCATGTAGAACTCTTGAAAGAATTTCTTTCTAGAAGATTGTTAAGAGTGAAACATTGTCAGAGCTTCAGAGTAAAATACAGTGCCACACCCATCATTGGTTTGCCAATGTGAATATTACTCTTATGAATTTATTTTGTATAATTGTATCTTTTTTTCCTATTACAGATGGTTACAACACCACACCTTCTCACATCCACTTGCTAAGAGAGTGATCTTTTTCCACACCACTTTCAGTTTGGAACAGTTCATTACGTTTAAGCTTCTAAACGTGCAAGAAGCTATCATTGTTGTTTTTGTTGTTGAAAACTAAACAAAGGACTTGTACATAAAAATATATATTTTATATTATGAATGACACTAGATTCTTTAGCCATCCATGGCCAATAGGCAGACAATCTAGCCCTAATGCCTTACTTGTAAATAGCAGCTAACGCTCTATTGCTCTAATTGGAGTTCCACTTTAATTTCGTTAAATTAATTCAACATGTTTTTAAGAATCATACTGGCTAACAATTAAATACGTTTGTTTGCTTATTATTTGAAATAAAGATCAATGTTTTCCGTGAGGAAATTGGTACGATGAGCCAAAAGACTAGTAGTGCCATCTGATACATCTACATTACATCACTGTACCTCTCATTAGCTCAGTGCGAAATGAACAATCAAATCATTATACTGTACACAGGCAGAAAAGCTCTTGAAATATTTTTACGGGATAAGTATGTCATTAGAGTGGGTGGCATTATAATAATTTCATTTTAATGCATCCCTGGTTTGAGGCATCGGACATCAAGGGGAAAGATTTCTTCTGTGCACGATGTCTGGCAAAATCATAAACGCGTTCTTTTTTGGAACAAGTTTATGTTTTTGCTGCATACTCAGAGGAAATCTTCCCCCATGTTGCCAAATGTTACAGTTGAACTTTCTAAAAGCAACAGTGAGGGGGCAATTTTAACCCTACCTGCCCGGCAGAAACTGGGCAGTTGAAATCCCCACAGATCAGTTACCTACCCTGGAGTTGCTAGGAGCTGACCTGCCGGGATTTTCACGGCAGGTGGCAAGGACACCTGCCCAAAACCGGCGGGATCCTTCTTAGCATTTGCATGTCGGGTCCCGATGATGTCATTGGGACCCAAGTGCAATTTTTAATAGTAAACCTGAGTGGGAAACTACAGTGAGTTTCCCGCCAGGCTCATGCAGTGAGGAATGGGTTAGCGGCCAGTAGAAGCCCCAAAAGGTAAGTTTCTGTAGTGTCCGGGTATCAATAATACTCGGACTGCAGGAGAACAATAAAACAGGTATTTACTGAACAGAGGGGGAACTCAAGACTGACGTACAGAAGCCTGCTATGGCTTTATATACAGGGGTGGTCACTGCCGGTACTGCAGTATAGAATCAGTTCTTCTCTTAAAGGTACATACACAACAATTCCTCCCCTTTTAGATAAACAGTACATAACATTCATTTAACAACTAAATAATAACTAATTACAATTTTCTCTGTACTATATACATCAACTGAAATATCATTTATAAGTTCAGTCTTTGAGGAGGCTTCCTGATGCTGACTGGATAGCGCCTTTCTCGAGTATCCTGTTCTTGCGGCGGAGTTGATTCTGGTTCATTGTCATTGGTTGGTTCGTCAGCTTCCAATACCACTGCTTCTGAGGTAGACGCAATCTGTACTTCGGGTTGATTACCAGGTGCACCTGCTCGTGGTATGGGTTTGGCTTGTTCCTGTGACTCTAGAATCTGGTCAGCATGGCGTCTCACGATGCTCTCTCCAACGTCCACTGTGTACATTAGTGGTCCCTGCTGTGTGCATATCATTCCTGGCTGCCACGCTGCTCCTAGCGTTCTACAGGGTAATGGCGGCGACCCGCGGCTTCAGCGCGTATCACTTTTCCTTCCCCTCGTTCTATCCTCTCCACACTGCCCGGTTCTTGAGCACCGACCGCGCCCTGTGCGCTCCACCCTCTCTCTCTTCCTCCCGACGACGCTGCATGGCCCCTTTGCAGAGCTGCTCGATCGAGCCCGAGCCCGCCGCAGTCCGGAAGGGTCAGTGCACTACCTGCTACCAGCACGACTTGCTGGAACACCTCGACTAGGGAGCCAGGCCCAGCTCTCCACAGCCTCCCCTGCAACTCTCCGATGGATCCCTGGGCGGTTGCCCGCGGTCGACGCCCGCCGTTCTGACTTCGACCTCCAAGAAGCTTCTCTTCAGGGAAAAGATCCCCGTGAGGTGATAGCAGTACTGCAGGTGAGTTCGAACCTGCCCGTCGCCAGTGTTGTGTCCGGGTATCAATAATACTCGGACTGCAGGAGAACAATAAAACAGGTATTTACTGAACAGAGGGGGAACTCAAGACTGACGTACAGAAGCCTGCTATGGCTTTATATACGGGGTGGTCACTGCCGGTACTGCAGTATAGAATCAGTTCTTCTCTTAAAGGTACATACACAACAGTTTCCATTTTATTTTAATTTCCTTGTGGGGCCAGGGAGAGCAGGGCCGATCAAGGAAATCTTAGGCCTCCCCTGCCGCGATTGTATTCACCATCCTTAACGCGGGGATCTTCACGGTGTTATGTATTTTGTGTTCTCCTCCCACCTGTGGTGGCGCTGTCACAGGAGATAAATGGTTGGGTGTTCTCTGTTAAGTTTAGCTCTCTTTGTTCGGAACTTGCCAGAACTTCCTTTCCTTCCAATAAAGCACTTCATGTTTGAATCTCTGAGTTCTGAGTCCTAAATTGTGTCTAGGTAGAAAGGTACCGACACAACACACGGGATAGCCCGAGGGCAGACTATCTTACCTGTTTTTGGCGGGCAGCCTCCAGGCTGTGCGAATTTGCACCGCTTCCCTTCAACTTACCACCTCAAACAGGTGGGAAGTCAGCCGACAGCATTTAAATAAGGCCCAGGAGTTATATTACCATGGGCTTCATTTTTACTGCAGCAGGTGAGTTTTGAACTGACATCGAAACTTACCTGCCAAAACCTGGCCCCAGTTAAAACTGGGGTATTAGTGGATGTGAAAACTCCTCCTTTCCTGTATTTTAGTCACGATAAAATATTGGGCTGTATTTTCCCGGGTCCCACCCGCACGGTGCAGGGTGACCCGGGAGACAGTGGGAAACCCAGAAGCCCGGTTTCCCGCCCAGAAGTCAGCCTGGTTCCAAGTCCCCGGTGGGGAGTCGCGATCCCTGGGCGGGGGGGGGGGGAGGTCCGAACCCCGGGGGGTGTGAGCTGCTGGTGGGTTAGCTTGGGGGACCGTGAGGAAGCACGCCTGCTCTTCCCGGCCCACAAGGATTGCTCCCCGAGGCTGAGGCCCCCTCATTGCAGCCACCGGGTATCCCAAGCCCCGGGATCCCCGGCCACCTGCAGTAAAACCTGCAAAGCAGGTTAAAGTAGAGGCTTCAGGCCTCAGTATATTATTTAAATTGCCAACTCGCCTCCTGGCAGCGGGTTGGCAGCCCGTCCCACCTGAGTGAAAGGAGAAAGTGGGCAGGTTGGGGTCAGGTTTTACATTTCCACAACTTGCACTTCCCCCCCACCACGCCTCCAACCCAGCCGTTATTACTTCTGAAGATACCGGCGATTTTGTTTAATGCAATGCCTCTTGCAAAAAAAAAAGTTAGACATAGTTAAATAATTCAATCAGCCTGCTAACAACCTGGAAATCCTTTTAAATATAAAGTAGAAATCCACAGGTAGCAGGCTAATGGTTAGTGTTATGTCCGTGTATCTTAATGTTGTGTCCTTCAATAATCAGACAACAGACTGCAGGGAACGATTCAACAGGTGTTTACTGAATGAGGGTTACTCTAGAACTACCTGTACAGATCACTACTCAGGGTTTATATACAGTTGTGGTCACTGCCGGTACTACAGTATATAGGAGCTGTAAAAAGTAGTTCTCTCCCTTAAGGTATATATACATTACAGTTCCTCCCCTTTTAGATTAACAGTACCATAATACTCATTTAACAATTAACATTTTTAATATACAATGTTATATGAAAATAGTCCATTCATATATTCAGTCTCTGGGGAGGCTTCCTGATTCTTTCTGGATAATGCCTTTCCCGAGTGTCTCGCTCTTGGTGCGGAGGCGATTCTAGCACCCTGTCGTCAGTTGATTCATCAGCTTCCAATGCTATTGTTTCTGAGGTAGATACAACCTGTACGTCGGGTTCCTCACCAGGTACGTATGGCCAAGGCATGGGGTTGACTCGTTCCTGTGACTCTAGGATCTGGTCAGCATGGCGTCTCACAATGTTCTCCCCAACATCCACTGTGTACATTAGTGGCCCCTGCCGTGTGCATATCGTTCCTGGTTGCCATTTCTCTGTTCGGTAGTCGCGGGCCAAGACTGGTTGCCCGACATTGAAGCTCCTTGTCGGCTTCTCATTGATGTGCTGGAATTGCTTACTCTCAACATCTCTTCGTACATTTGGTCTGAGCAAGTCCAGACGAGGTCTCAACCTTCGGTTAAAGAACATCATGGCCGGGGCCTGGTTGGTGACTGCATGTGTCGCATTTCTGTAGGCTAACAGGAAATTGTCCACCTTATGCTGCAGTGGAATGTCGTCATCGCACATGGCCTTTACTGCTTTTTTAAAGGTTTGTACGAACCTCTCAGCCAATCCATTTGTGGCTGGATGATACGGGGCGGATGTGTAATGCCTTACCCCATTCCTTTTCATAAATCTTCGAAACTCTTCAGACACAAACTGTGGTCCGTTATCAGAGCAAATCTGCTCTGGCAAGCCGTTCCTGGCAAAAATGGTCCGTAGGACTGCAATAGTTTTCTCCGTGGTGGTGGAGGACATTTTGATCACCTCAGGCCATTTCGAGTGCGCATCCACGGCTATTAAAAACATTGAGTCAATGTTTGGACCAGCAAAATCAATATGCACCCGTTGCCATGGAGATGAGGGCCACTCCCATGAGTGTAGAGGGGCATGTGGTGGTGCATTTTGGACCTTCTGGCATCCTGAGCAGCTCTTTGTCAGGTCCTCGATTTGCTGATCGACCCCCGGCCACCACACATAAGCCCTAGCAAGGCTTTTCATTTTCACCCCTCCCAGATGACGTTCGTGAAGCTCATTGAGCACTCTCTCCCTTAACTTGGGTGGAATTACCACTCGGGTTCCACACATCAAGGTCCCCTGGCATACTGACAGCTGTTCTCTTCTGGATGAGAATGCTGGCAACAGTGAGTCGCCATGTGCTGGCCATCCCTTCACCGTCAAATCATATACCTGAGACAGTGTCGGGTCATTTCGGGTCTCCTTCTCTATACCAGCGTTAGTTACTGGCAAGCATTCAATTATAGTCGAATGAAATATTCCGACAGGATCCACTGCTGGTGCTTCCTCCGCAGTAGGCAGTGGCAGGCGTGATAGCCCATCAGCGTTTCCATGCTGTTTCGTGCCCTTATACTCGATTTCGTATTGGTGCGTCCCTAGAAACAGGGACCATCTTTGTAGCCGTTGCGCAGTCATCACCGGAACGCCCTTCTTTGGATTAAAGATGGAGACAAGTGGTTGGTGGTCAGTCAGCAAGGTGAACTTCTGCCCGTGCAGATAGTGGTTGAACTTTTTCACTCCCCACACTAGGCTGAGGGCTTCCCTGTCAATCTGGGCATAGTTACGCTCGGCTGAGGTTAGTGACCGAGACGCAAAGGCTACTGGCCTCTCCGAGCCGTCCGGGAATTTGTGCGACAGCACCGCTCCAATGCCATAGGGTGATGCATCACACGCCAACCGAATTGGTAGTGCTGGGTTGAAATGAGCCAACACCTCTTTTGATGTGATCAATGCTTTGCTCTTCTGGAAAGCTCGTTTACATTCGTCACTCCACTTCCATGGTACCCCCGTTTGCAGTAGGGTGTTCAGTGGGTGTAGTACGGTAGACAAATTCGGCAAGAACTTATGGTAGTAGTTTACCAGCCCGAGGAACGGCCTCAGTTGTGACACATTTTCCGGTGCTGGAGCCTTGACTACTGCCTCAATCTTTTCAGGGGACTTATGTAACCCCTCTTTATCAATAATGTGCCCACAATACGAGATCTGCTTCTGGAAAAACTCGCATTTGTGGCGATTAGCTCGGAGCCCATATTCCTTCAATCTAGTGAGCACCTGCTCCAGCTTGGCGAGGTGATCACTGTCATTTTCGCCCGTGACCAGGATGTCGTCCAAATAACACTGGGTCCCTGGAATCCCTTGCAGGACTTGTTCCATTGCCCTTTGCCAAATAGCCGGAGCTGATGCTACCCCGAACACCAGCCGGTTGTATTGGTAGAGACCTTTATGAGTGTTGATCGTGAGGTACTGTTTCGAGGCTTCTTCTACCTCCATTTGCAGGTACGCATTATGTCCGTGTATAATTGACACACGGACTGCAGGAGTTGATTATAACAAGTCTTTACTGAATGGAGACAACCTGGAAACTGAAACTACAGAAGCCTTTTATACAGGGGTGGTCACTGCCAGTACTGCCGGTACTGCAGTCTGAGACCAGTTATTCCCTTAAAGGTACATACACAAAAATTCCTCCCCTTTTAGATAAACAGTACATAACATTCATTTAACAACTAAATAATAACTAATTACAATTACAATTACGGTTGCTAGATACATTGGTTGAAGTTAAGCAATTATAAGTTCAGTCTTTGAGGAGGCTTCCTGATTCTGTCTGGATAACGCCTCTTTGGGATATCAGGTTCTTCTGGCAAGGTTGCGTCAGGATCAATGTCGTTGTTTGGTTCGTCTGCTTCCAATATCCCCGATTCTGCGGTAGATGCAATTGGTACTTCGGTTTCATCGCCAGGTGTATCAGATCGTGGTGTGGAGTTGACGTTTTCCAGTGACTCTAGAATCTGGTCAACATGGCATCTTACAATGCTCTCTCCAACGTCCATGGTATACATTAGAGGTCCTTGCCGTGTACAGATGGTTCCTGGCTGCCATTTCTCTGTGCGGTAGTCCCGGGCCAAAACTGGTTGACCTATCTTAAAACTCCTGGTCGGCCTTTCATTCATATTCTGAAACTGCCTGTTCTCCACATCTCTTCTGACGTTTGGCTGAACCAAATCCAAGCGGAATCGTAGTCTTCGATTGAAGAACATCATGGCTGGAGTTTGGTTGGTAACCGCATGTGTCGCATTCCGGTAGGCAAACAAGAAGTTATCCACCTTGTGTTGTAGGGGTATATCTTCATTACACATTGCCTTGATGGCCTTCTAGAATGTTTGAACAAACCTCTTGGCCAATCCATTAGTGGCTGGATGATATGGGGCAGATGTGTAATGCTTAACACCATTGTTCTTTAAGAACCTCCGGAACTCTTCAGACACAAACAGTGGTCCATTGTCAGAGCAAATCTGTTCAGGCAGCCCATTCCTGGCGAATATGGTTCGTAAGACTGTGATAGTTTTTTCTGTGGTGGTTGAGGACATTTTTATTACCTCTGGCCACTTTGAATGTGCATCCACCGCAATTAAAAACATCGAGTCCATAAAGGGACCAGCAAAATCAATGTGCACCCTTTGCCATGGAGATGAGGGCCACTCCCATGGATGTAGAGGGGCTTGTGGTGGGGCGTTTTGGACCTTCTGGCATCCTGTACAGCTCTTGGTCATCTCTTCGATTTCTCTATCGATTCCCGGCCACCACACAAACGCTCTGGCTAAGTTCTTCATTTTTACTCCTCCCAGATGACTCTCATGAAGCTCATTGACCACTCTATCCTTCAATTTGGGTGGAATTACTACTCTGGATCCACACATCAAGGTTCCTCTGCACACTGACAGCTGTTCTCTTCTCGGCGAGAATGCTGGCAGCAGTGGTTCACCGTGTGCTGGCCATCCCTTCACCATTAAATCATAGACCCAGGAGAGTGTCGGGTCATCTCGTGTTTCCTTTTCTATGTTTGCATTCGTCACAGGGAGACATTCGACTATAGTCGAGTGGAATAACTCCACTGGATCCACTGCCAGTTCTTCTTCCACCATCGGCAACGGTAGGCGTGACAATCCATCAGCATTCCCATGCTGTTTAGTTCCTTTGTACTCGATGTCATATTGGTGTGCCCCTAGGAAAAGGGACCACCTCTGTAGCCGTTGTGCCGTCATTATCGGTACGCCCTTCTGAGGGTTGAAAATGGAGACAAGAGGTTGATGATCAGTTAGTAGAGTAAATTTCTGACCGTGCAGGTAGTGATTGAACTTCTTCACCCCCCACATCAGGCTGAGGGCCTCTCTGTCAATCTGGGCATAGTTACGCTCGGCTGAAGTTAACAAGTGTGACGCAAAAGCTATCGGCCTCTCTGAACCATCAAGGAATTTATGTGACAGTACCGCCCCAATGCCGTAGGGAGACGCATCACACACCAGTCTTATCGGTAGTGATGGGTTGTAGTGAGCCAATACTTCTCTTGAAGTAATTAGGTCCTTACTCTTCTGAAAGGCCCGCTTACATTCATCGCTCCATTTCCATGCTACTCCCGTTCGTAGTAGGGCGTTCAGTAGATGCAGAATTGTGGACAAATTCAGCAAAAACTTATGATAGTAATTCACCAATCCGAGGAATGACCTCAGTTGCGACACATTTTCAGGCGCTGGAGCCTTAACTACCGCTTCAATTTTGTCAGGGGACTTATGCAACCCCTCTTCATCAATCACGTGGCCACAATACGATATCTGTTTCTTAAAAAACTCGCACTTGGGGCGATTGGCTCGTAGCCCATCTTCACGTAGTCTAGTGAGCACCTGCTCTAGGTTGGCAAGGTGTTCACTGTCATCTTCACCTGTCACAAGGATGTCGTCCAAGTAACACTGAGTCCCCGGAATCCCTTGCAGGACTTGTTACATCGCTCTTTGCCATACCGCCGGAGCTGATGCTACTCCGAATACCAGTCGATTATATTGGTAAAGACCTTTGTGAGTGTTTATCGTGAGATACTTCCTAGAGGATTCTTCAACCTCCATCTGCAAATATGCTTGTGCTAGGTCAATTTTTGTAAAACGCTTCCCTCCAGGTAGTGAGGCGAAGATATCTTCTATCCTTGGAAGAGGATATTGTACTGTGTGAAGGACTGGGTTCACCGTCACCTTGAAGTCCCCACAGATGCGAACCTTCCTTGGCTCCTCAGACTTATTGTTTAACGCTTTCTTCATGACAGGAACGATGGGTGTCGCCCACTCGCTCCAGTCTACCTTAGATAACATGCCTGCATTCTCCAGATTCTCCAGCTCTGCCTCGACGGCTGGGCGAATTGCATATGGTACCGGTCTTGCTTTGAAAAACTTGGGAATTGCATTCTCCTCTATTTTTATCGAGGTGGTTATGCCTTTAAGAGTGCCCAGTTCTTGTTGAAATACCTCTTTGGCGTCAGCTAAGATTGTTGACAATCGTCCAGGAGTGACGTCGTCATCCTTTTTACCAGCCACCGTCAGTGCCTGAATGGAGTGCCAGTCTAAAATTATCGTTCTGATCCATTCACGTCCCAATAACGGTGGTCCACCATCTTGCAGAATGTAGAGATACAATTTCCGTATTTTCTTGCCGTTGTATTCGACAGGCACCCTTATTTTTCCTCTGGGGTATACTTTTTGCCCCGTATACGTCCTGAAGACAATGGATGTCTCTCTCAAAGGTATGTGTGAGAATAGCCGCTCGTAGTCTCGTCGATTCATGACGGTTAGAGCTGATCCTGTATCCAATTCCATTTTGACTTGGGACCCTGCTATCGTGAGGGTGACCCAAATGGTTCGGTGATCCTCTTTTGCGATTACGTTGTGAAGTTTGAGACAGCTTAGTCTCTTGTTCCCGGATTCACTATCGCTCATCTGGTCTTCAGAACTACTGTCTGCCATCTTTTGTACTTTCCTGTACGGTTCCTTAGTAGCCTTTTTGTTGTCGTTGGTCTTCTTCCCAGACCTGCAAACTCGTGCAATGTGTCCCATCTTTCCGCATTGCCTGCATATTTTGACCTTGGACCAGCAGTCCTTCTGGTCATGGTTTGTTCTGCCGCAGCGATATCATTTTGCAAATCCCCGTGTCATTTCATGGGTGCCGTATTCCTGTGGCTTTTGTTGTATTTCCGCAGCTCCCCTTGCTGCTGCTTCGTACGATACTGCCACGCTGAAAGCCTTATCTAGCGTCAGCTCTTTCTCTGAGAGTAACCTCTTCTGGGTTCCTTCACTCAGGAGTCCACAGACAAATTTGTCCCGTAAGGTATCTGCCAGTCCTGCTCCGAACTGGCAGTGCTTTGATAGCTTGCGTAGTTCCGTAAGGTAATCAGCATTGCTCTCATTTTTATGCTGATTTCTCCTGTGGAATTTAAATCTTTCTGCTATCAGCAGCGGTGTAGGATTTAGGTGTTCCTGTAGGATAGCAACAATTTTGTTAAAACTCTTCGCCTTCGGTTTGGCTGGAGTAATCAGGTCCCACAATAGGCCATACGTTCTTGCGCCCATTAAATTTAGCAATACCGATGCCTTTTTCTCATCGGCTATTTCGTTTGCCTCGCAATATACCTCGACTCTTTCCACATACGTGGTCCAATCTTCTATTGCATTATCGAAGGCAGTGATATCGCCAGTCTTTGGCATCTTGAAAATCTAAGGTGGCGCCTCCCGCACTTTGCCTTCGTCCCCGATGGATCAAAATGGCGCCTCCCGCGCTTTTCCTTCTTCCCCGTCGAGTTAAGATGGCGCCTCCCGCGCTTTCCCGCCGCTGCCGCTGCTGCCAACGCTGTTGCTGGCGATTATATTTATTTTACTATCCTGTAATGGTGACGCCCTATGGTCTTCGCGCCTCCCCGATCGCTGCTGCCAACGCCGCGCTCCGCGGTATTTTTATTTTTCTATCGCGCTTCAATATTTGCTCCGTTAATTGAAGAACCGTTCCCGTCGTGGAGCGGACCCTCTGGGACGCTTCCCTCCCTCTTCTTAGATCCGAACGCTGCCCGGCTTCGAAGCACCGGCCGCGCCCTGTGTGCTCCACCCTCTCTCTCTCTCTTTGCTTCCCGACTCGCTGCCCGGCCCCGTTGCAGAGCCATCCGATCGAGCTCTAGCCCGCCGCAGCCCAGGAAGGATCAGTGCACTACCTGCCACCAGCCCGATTAGCTGGGAAACCACAGACTGGAGAACCAAGCCTGGCTCTCGACAGTCTCTCCTGCACTTTTCAATTCGATGATATGGAGGGCGGTTGCCCACGGTCGACGCCCGTTTCTCGAGTTTCTTTGGATTACTTTTTTTATCTTCTGGCTTCGACCTTCAATAACATCGTCTGAGGTGCTGCCGAGTTGCAGGTAAGTTCGTTTCTTACTCGTCGCCAGTATTATGTCCGTGTATAATTGAGACACGGACTGCAGGAATTGATTATAACAAGTCTTTACTGAATGGAGACAACCTGGAAACTGAAACTACAGAAGCCTGCTAGGGCCTTATATACAGGGGTGGTCACTGCCGGTACTGCAGTCTGAGACCAGTTATTCCCTTAAAGGTACATACAAAACAGTACGCCTGGGCCAGATCAATCTTAGTCAAGCATTTCCCTCCAGATAGCGAGGCGAAAATCTCTTCAATCCGCGGAAGCGGATATTGTACAGTGTGAAGGACTGGGTTCACTGTCACCTTAAAGTCCCCACAGATGCGAACCTTCGTTGGTTCCCCAGGCGTATTACTCAACGACCTCTTCATTACAGGAACGATGGGTGTAGCCCACTCGCTCCAGTCCACTTTGGACAGTACTCCTGAACGTTCCAAACCTTCCAGCTCTGCTTTGACGGCTGGGCGGATCGCATAAGGTATCGGTCTGGCCTTAAAAAACTTTGGGCTTGCATTTTCCTCTATTTTGATCGTCGCTGTTATGCCTTTTAGTGTTCCGAGTCCCTGCTGGAACACTTCTTGTGCGTCAGTTAGCATTTTTGACAGTCGTCCAGGTGTGACGTCGTCATCCTTTTTGGCATCTACAGTCAGTGCTTGTATGGAATGCCAATCTAGCTGTATCTTCCGGATCCATTCACGTCCTAGTAGTGGTGGTCCTCCATCTGGCAATACATATAGGTCCATTTTTGGTGTTTCCTTGCTGTTATATATAACGTTCACCCTTATTTTTCCTTTGGGGTAGACTTTTTGCCCTGTGTACGTCTTCAAGACAATCTTTGTATCTCAAGGGTATATGTGAGAATAGCCGCTTGTAGTCCCTTCGGTTTATGACTGTTAGGGCTGATCTTGTGTCCAATTCCATTTTCACTTGGACTCCTGCTATCTTGAGCGTGACCCAGATAGTTTGGTGATCCTCCGTTTTGATCACATTATGTAGTTTCAGACAACTCAGCTCCTTGCTTCCGGAGTCTGTATCACTCTTCTGTTCGTCTGAACTACTCTCCGTCACCTTATGTACCTTCTTGTACTTCTCCTGTGGAGATTTCTTGCTGCTGGTTTTCTTTCCCGACCTGCAGACTCTTGCTATGTGTCCTACTTTTCCACACTGTCTGCACACTTTGTCCTTGAACCAGCAATCATTATGGTCGTGTGTTGTTCTGCTGCAGCGATAGCACTTCACTGTTCCGTATGACATTTCATTTGTGCCATATTCTTGCGGTCTCTGTTGTATCTCTGCAGCGCCCCGTGCTGCTGCTTCATGTGATACTGCAATGCTGAAAGCCTTGTCCAGCGTAAGATCCTTTTCTGATAGAAGCCGTTTCTGGGTTCCTTCACTTTGAAGCCCACACACAAACTTGTCCCTTAAAGTATCTGCTAGTCCCGTTCCAAACTGGCAGTGTTTCGATAGCTTGCGCAGTTCCATTAAATACTCAGCATTACTTTCATCTTTATGCTGGTTCCTTTTGTGAAACTTAAATCTTTCTGCTATCAGCAGCGGTGTGGGGTTTAAGTGGTCCTGTAGGATTGACACTATGTTTTCAAAATCCTTTTCTACTGGCTTCTCTGGGGTTACTAGGTTTCGTAGTAAGCCATACGTTTTTGCACCCATTGAATTCAACAATACCAGCGCTTTCTTGTCATCTGGCACTTCATTCGCCTTGCAGTATTCTTCTATGCGTTCGACATATGTCGTCCAATCTTCGACTTCATTGTCGAACGCTGTGATACTGCCACTCTTCGACATTTTTTTTGGTTGTGGTTAGACTGGCTTAAAATGGTGTCTCCCACGCTTTCCTTTCTTCCCCACTGCGGCTTAAAATGGCATCTCCCGCGCTTTCCTTTCTTCCCCGCTGCGGCTTAAAATGGCGTCTCCCGTGCTGCTGCCAATGCCGCTCTCGGCGGTCCTCGTGGCAAATGGCGATACCCTGTGGGTTTCGTGCGCTGCTCCTTCGCTGCTGCCAAAGCCGCTCTCTGCGGTCCTCGTGGCAATGACAGCGCCTCGCGTTTTCCTTCGCGCCTCTCTCCCCCGTTGACGCTGCTCGGTCCTTGACCACCGGCTGCGCTCTGCTCTCTCTCGTCTCTCTCCCCCATTGACGCTGCTCGGTCCTTGACCACCGGCTGCGCTCTGCTCTCTCTCATCTCTCTCCCCCGTCGATGCTGCTCGACCTTTTTCTGTGCCGTTTGGTGGGGCTCTAGCCCGCCGCTGTCCGGGAAGGGTCTGCGCAGTACCTGTTGCCAGCCCGTTTCGCTGGGCCACCGTGACTGGAAAGCCAAGCCTGGCTCTCGGCAGCCTCCCCTGTGATGCTCAAATCTCCGCTGGATGACTGGGCGGTTGCCCGTGGTCGACGCCCGTGCTTCTGGACTCTACCTCCTTCCACTGTTCTCCAGGAGCAAATCCCTGGGAGGTGATGCAGAGTTGCAGGTAGGTTCAAATCTGCGTCGTCGCCAATGTTATGTCCGTGTATCTTAATGTTGTGTCCTTCAATAATCAGACAACAGACTGCAGGGAACGATTCAACAGGTGTTTACTGAATGAGAGTTACTCTAGAACTACCTGTACAGATCACTACTCAGGGTTTATATACAGGTGTGGTCACTGCCGGTACTACAGTATACAGTATACAGGAGCTGTAAAAAGTAGTTCTCTCCCTTAAGGTATATATACATTACATACATTACAGTTAGAGGGCCACATGTCTTACCTGGTGGTAGGATCTCAGTATTTGCAACTCCATTATGTTATCATATGACTCAACAAACATGAAAATATAAGCACATATGTTAAAAACAATCTATATATTTTAAATATTATGATCATTATCACTTCTGACATCTGTCCTCAGACTTTTGCTTTCAATACTGCAGTGCTCTGCGAACTACAACTACATGTTCCCACCAATCTGCAGCCTGATCCCATAAGATGCAACACATGCCCTTATACCTCCCCCCTTCCCACTGTCCAGGGCCCCAAACACCCCGTCCAGGTGAAACAGCAATTTACTTGTACTTCTTGCAATTTAGTATACTGTATTCGCTGCTCACGATGCGGTCTACTCTACAGTGGGGAAACCAAACGCAGATTGGGTGACCGCTTTGCGGAACACCTCCGTTCAGTCCGTAAGAGGGACCCCGAGCTTCCGGACGCCTGTCACTTTAATTCTCCGCTCCACTCCCACTCAGACCTCACCGTACTCGGCCTCTTACATTGTTCCACTGAAGCTTAACGTAAGCTCGAGGAACAGCACCTCATCTTTCGATTAGGAACTTTAGAGCCTTCTGGACTCAACACAGAGTTCAACAATTTCATAGAAACATAGAAGATAGGAGCAGGAGTAGGCCATTCGGCCCCTCGAGCCTGCTCCACCATTTAATGAGATCATGGCTGATCATCCAAATTCAGTACCCTATCCCTGCTTTCTTCCCATATCCCTTGATCCCCTTTAGCCTTAAGAAATATATTTAACTCCTTCTTGAATATATTTGATGAATTGGCCTCAACTGCCTTGTGTGGTAGAGAATTCCACAGGTTCACCACTCTCTGGGTGAAAAAATTCCTCCTCATCTCAGTCCTAAAAGGCTTACCCCTTATCCTTAGCCTGTGACCCCTGGTTCTGGACTCTCCCGCCATCAGGAATATCCTTCCTGCATCTAGTCTGTCTAGTCCTGTTAGAATTTTATAAGTTTCAATGCGATCCCCTCTCATTCTTCAAAACTCTAGCGAATATAAGCCTAATCGACCCAATCTCTCTTCATACATCATTCCTGCCATCCCAGGTATCAGTCTGGTGATTCTTCGCTGCACTCCCTCCATGGCAAGAACATCCTCAGATAAGGCAAGCAAAACTGCTCACAATACTCAAGGTGTGGTCTCACCAAGGCCCTGTACAACTGCAGCAAGACATCCTTGCTCTTGTACTCGAATCTTCGCGCTATGAAGGCCAACATACCATTTGCCTCCTTAACCGCCTTCTGCACCTGCGTGCTTACCTTCAGCGACTGGTGCACAAGGACACCCAGGTCTCGTTGCACTTCCCCTTTTCCCAATCTATTGCCGTTCAGATAATAATCTGCCTTCCTGTGTTTGCCATCAAAGTGGATAGCCTCACATTTATCCACATTATACAGCATCTGCCATGCATCTGCCCAATCACCCAACCTGTCCAAATTATACTGGAGTTTCTCTGCATCCCCCTCACAGCACACACGCCCACCCAGCATTGTGTCATCTGCAAACTTGGAGATATTACATCTAGTTCCCTCGCCTAGATCATTTATATATATTGTGAATAGCTGGGGTCCTAGCACCGATCCCTGCGGTACCCCACTAGTCACTGCCTGCCACTCGGAAAAAGACTCATTTATTCCAACTCTTTGCTTCCCGTCTGCCAACCAGTTCTCTATACAAGTCAGTACCTTACCCCAAATCCCATGTGCTTTAACTTTGCACACTAATCGCTTATGCGGGACCTTATCGAAAGCCTTCTGAAAGTCCAAATATGCCACATCCACTGGTTCTCCCTTATCTATTCTACCAGTAACATCCTCAAATAATTCCAGTAGATTAGTCAAGCATGATTTAACTTTTTTTAATCCATGTTTACTTTGTCCGATCCTGTCGCTGTTTTCCAAGTGCTCTGCTATTACATCTTTTATAATGGACTCTAGCATTTTCCCCACTACCGATGTCAAGCTTACCGGTCTGTAGTTCCCCATTTTCTCTCTACCTCCTTTTTTAAATAGTGGGGTTACATTAGCTACCCTCCAATCCATGGGAACTGTTCCAGAATCTATAGAATTTTGGAAGATGACCAGCAATACATCTACTATTTCTAGGGCCACTTCATTAAGTACTCTAGCATGTAGATTATCAGGCCCTGGGGATTTATTGGCCTTCAATCCCATCAATTTCCCTAACACCATTTCCCTACAAATACTGATTTCATTCAGTTCCTCCCTCTCATTAGACCCTATGTTCCCCGACATCTCTGGGAGGTTATTTGTGTCCTCCTTTCTGAAGACAGAACCAAAGTATGTATTTAATTGGTCTGCCATTTCTTTGTTCCCCATTATAAATTCCCGATTCTGACTGCAAGGGACCTATGCTTGACTTCACCAATCTTTTTCTCTTCACATATCTATAGAAGCTGTTAGAGTCAGTTTTTATGTTCCCTGAAAGCTTACTCTCATACTCTATTTTCCCCCTCTTAATTAATCCCTTTGTCCTCCTTTGCTGAATCCTAAACTGCTCCCAATCCTTAGGTTTGCTGCTTTTTCTGGCCAATTTATATGTCCTCTCCTTGGATCTTATGCTATCCCTAATTTCCCTTGTTAGCCATGATTGAGTCACCTTTTTTGTTTTATTTTTATGCCAAACAGGAATGAACAAATTCTGTAGTTCATCCATGCGATCCTTAAATATTTGCCATTGCCTATCCACCGTCAACCCTTTAAATAACGTTCCCCAATCCATCCTAGCCAATTCACACATCATACCATCGTAGTTTCCTTTATTTAAATTCAGGACCCTAGTCTCTGAGTCAACTACTTCACTCTCCATCTTAATGAAGAATTCTACATATTATGATCGCTCCTCCCCAAGGGGCCTCGCACAACAAGATTGCTAATTAATCCTTTCTCATTACATAATACCCAGTCTAAGATGGCCTGATCTCTAGTTGGTTACTCGACATATTGGTCCAGGAAACCATCCTGGATACACTCTAGGAATTCCTCCTCCACAGTATTGTTACTAATTTGGTTAGCCCAATCTATATGTAGATTATAGTCACCCATGATAACTGCTGTGCCTTTATTGCACGTGTCTCTAATTTCCCATTTAATGCCATCCCCAACCTCAGCATTACTGTTTGGGGGTCTGCATACAACTCCCACTAACGTTTTCTGCCCCATGGTATTTCTCAGCTCTACCCATACAGATTCCACATCATCAGAGCTAATATCCTTCCTTACTATTGTGTTAATCTCTTTAACCAGCAATGCTACCCCTTTTCCTTTTTGCTTGTCCTTCCTGAATACTGTATAGAATACCCCTGGATGTTGAATTCCCAGCCTTGGTCACCCTGGAGCCATGTACTCATAATCCCAATTATATCATAGCCGTTTACATCTATTTGCGCAGTTAATTCATCCACCTTATTACGATTGCTCCTCGCATTAAGACACAAAGTCTTCAGCCTTGTTTTTTTAACACTCTTAGTCCTTTTAGAATTATTATTTACTGTGGCCCTGATTGATTTACACCCTTGATTTCTCTGCCTTCCACTTTTGCTTTTCTCCTTCCTGTCTTTTGCTTCTATCCTTGCTTCCCTTTCCTCTGACTCCCTGCACAGGTTCCCAAGCCCCTGCCATTTTAGTTTAATCCATCCCCAACAGCACTAGCAAACACTCCCCCTAGGACATTGGTCCCGGTTCTGCCCAGGTGCAAACCGTCCAGTTTGTACTTGTCCTACCTCCCCCAGAATCGGTTTCAATGTCCCAGGAATTTGAATTCCTCCCCTTTGCACCATTCCTGTAGCCACATATTCATCTGAAATATCCTTCTATTTCTACTCTGATTAGCACATGGCACTGGTAGCAATCCTGAGATTACTACCTTTGAGGTCCTATTTTTTAATTTACCTCCTAATTCCCTATATTCAGCTTTTAGGACCTCATCCCATTTTTTACCTATATTGTTGGTACCTATATGCACCACCACAACTGGCTGTTCACCCTCCCCCTCCAGAATACCCTGCAGCCGCTCCTAGACATCCTTGACCCTTGCACCAGGGAGGCAACATATCATCCTGGAGTCTCGTTTGCAGCCGCAGAAATGCCTATCTATTCCCCTTACAGTAGAATCCCCTATCACTATAGCTCTCCCACTCTTTTTCCTCCCGTCCTGTGCAGCAGAACCACCCATGGTGCCAGGAAGTTGGCTGCTGCTGCCTTCCCCCGATAAGCCATCTCCCCCAACAATATCCAAAGCGGTATATCTGTTTGAGAGGGGGATGGCCACAGGGGACCCCTGCACTACCTTCCTGCACCTACTACTCTGCCTGGCGGTCACCCAATCTCTTCCTGCCTATGCAGCCTTTACCTGCGGTGTGACCAACTCCCTTAACATGCTATCCACGACGTCCTCAGCATCGCAAATTCTCCATTATGTATCCATTCGCAGCTCTAGCACCGCAATGCGGTCTGCAAGTAGCTGCAGCCGGATACACTTCCCGCACACATGGTTGTCAGGGGCACAGAAAGTGTCCCTGATTTCCCACATAGTGCAGGAGGAGCATGCCATGGTGCCGAGCTGTGCTGTCATGACTTACCCTTTAATTAATTCAAATTAAATTAAATCAAGTTAATACCACTAATTAAACTACAATTAAATGATATACTCAAGGGCCCTTGTTTACTAGCACTCCCCGCTACAAAACAGAGACCTTAGAAACTATGAACCACAAAACTTAAGACATTCTAAACTATTAACTTTAACTGTCAAACTATACAGTAGTATAAATACCCACCTGGCTGTACTCACCCAATCAGCTGCTCCCTCTTGCCCGCGTCACTTTTGGAATCATGACGTGGCTCTGGAACGAGATTGGTAAGTCTCTGAAAAAAGCCCGCGAAAGTGAGTTTAAATACTCACTGCAATGCTGCTCTCCTGCTGCTCCCGACACCGGCCTCTGATTTCAGATCATAACCTCGGCCCCTATCATATATATTTTTTTTCACACATTTTTTTTTTGTTTGTGTTTTTCTTTCTTCTCTCCCACATGGCAGCTGTCTTTCATTCTGTCAGCGTAATTTACACTTCATCTAGAGCCATCCTTTGTTTCTTAACCTGTCCCATTACCATCTTCTTTTGTCTTGAATATCTATTAATGTCTCTTAACCTCTCCTACCTTCTATCCTATCACAGACCTTCCCTTTTGTTCTTTCGTCCCCTCCCCCCATTCCCAGCTTCTACACTTGCTTAAAAATCTGCTTTTTTCCAGTTCTGACGCAAGGTCATCGACTTGAAACGTTAACTCTGTTTCTCTCTTCACAGATGCTGCCTGGCCTGCTGAGTATCTCCAGCATTTTCTGCTATTATGCCTGAACCCATTTAGTGAGTGGATTCAGTATCACTCTACTGAATCGGGAGACAAGGTTGCGAGAAAAGGGAGAAGAGACTAGCTATGCCAAAGAATTGGCTCCCTGAACTAGCCTATTTGAAATAAGTTTTGAATCATTTAAAAAAAACATTAGTTGCATTTAGAGATTTCCTTGGCAAAAAATTGCATTAAGAGACCAATGGTTTAAGTTTGTACTGTAGGATCTCACCAACACACAGCCAAACTCCAACGATCTTCTCCACTATCATCAACGGCAACTACGCTGGGATTGATACATATCATTACACTCCAAAACCCAAGAAAAGGAGATAAAGGCGACCACGTACTCTAGCTCCTATGTAAAGGGAATGGTGGGGTTACTATTATTTGTTAGAACTGTAGCATGAACATAAGAAATATCATAAGAAATAGGAGCAGGAGTAGGCCATTCGGCCCTTCGAGCCTGCTCCGCCAGTCAATGAGATCATGGCTGATCTTCTACCTCGTCTCCACTTTCCTGAACTATCCCCATATCCCTTGATTCCCTTAATATTCAAAAATCTATCGATCTCTGTCTTGAATATGCTCAACGACTGAGCCTCCACAGCCCTCTGGGGTAGAGAATTCTAAAGATTCTTCATAAACACCTCATTAAATTTTAAAGTTTACAGTTTAGAAAGGTAACATTTCATTCACCTCAACCAAATTTTGTTTTAATGAAAATTAGCTGATAGTTGGCCATGGGGAGCGGGAGAATAATTGGAGATTGGGCAGGGACATCTCTTAAGTGTAAAGTTGCCAATCCTCCAGGATTGCCCTGGCGTCTCCAGGAATTGAAGATTAATCTCCAGGAGACTGCTGCAAGCAACCCAGGAGAAAAATCATAGGGACATTAAAAAAAAACAGTGTTTTGTCTGCAGGTAATCCATGTGTCTTATGCAAGGTGACTTGCATGCCTGGGAAAGCAGCTTGCAAATCGCCATTTGTTTGAAGGAACAGCTTGGTTCCTACTGCCGTTTTACCCAGTCTAGCCATTGAACAAGATGCTGATGAATACAAACACTAATGCCTAATATACAACATACTCTCGCCCAATTTCCCCACCCTTTGTAAAGCATCTGGCAGTATTAAGTATAAAAGCGGGTCATTTTCCAAGTGCATGCCAACTGTTAGGAATCTCATCTGCCTTGAGCACATATTGGAAAATCATAATCAGTACGCCCACAACTTTCCAACATGTACTGCCAGTGGGCAACACTCCTTGCCAGTCACATGTACTCAGAACATTTCAGCTAAAAACTACAACTCCTCATCTTCTGAGAGCCTGGTGCACACTTCCAGTATAAAAGAGCAGGGAGAGCAGTGGGAGGGCAGAAGAAAATCGGGTGGGACCCAAAAACACTAAGGGGTTGATTTTCAGTGTGCCGTGAGGCAGGCTTTTAGGCATGCGGGGGGCTAAAATCCCAAATTCGGGGGTCCCAACACCATCCCGCCCAAAACCCGCCTCCATGTAAGTTTCAAAAGAGGTGGGTACCCGCCCCGCACTGGGACCCGCCGACCCGAGGCGGGAAGGGATTAGTGCCAATTAACTGCCTGTTAACAGGTAGTTAACAGGCAGTTTTTAGCCTAATCCCTATTTTGAAGGTTGTCGTGTGGGATTCCCAACGGCTCCAAACCACGCCAGGCCGTCGGGTTGAAGGACTTGGAGGGGTCAAGATGTCGGTGTTCAGGTGAGTGATGGGTGCATGAGTGCAAAGGTAAGTGTGTTTGGTGTGTCTAAAGTGTGTAAAGAAGTTTAAATTACCAGTACTTACCTTTACAGCCTTCCTTCCTCTCGGCTTCGGGAGTCCATCATTCAGCCGGCACAGAAAGCAGAATGGCTGCGATCTGTCAAAAGTGACAGCCTGCAGCTTTCAGTGCCGGCGAGATTTCTAACTGAGTCTGTGTAGAAGGACTTAGGTTAGAAGTAAGACTGTCAGTGTTTGACAGCTTCAAGCAGTTGTGAAACACTGATATTTCATCTGTCAACACATCTTGACAGATGAAATTTCAGTCTGTGATGTCACCTGTTGCTGGGTGGCCCTTAATTGGCCTGCTGAGCCCGCTGGGCGGGCTCAACAAGGTCAATCAAGTGAAAATCGCGTGGATTGGCCGCATCTCGATAGAGGCGGGACTACAACCCGAAAGTTGTAGTCCCGCCTCCTTCCCGACTTCTGAATGAAAATCCAGCCCTAAGCCTTTGGCCCAATAACCCACGGAAGAGAATTCCCACTGGCAGCCGGAGGATAGGCAGAAGTTTCATCCAGCCATAGAGAGCCATAACATCAGAAAGGAGGCAAGGGCGGCAGGATGATATCCCTCACCAGAATCCCTGAAGCTCCTGCTTCCTGAGTGCCCAGTGATTTGGATTACAGAAAGATACTTGGTGGCCAGGCCTGAGTATTCACCTGCAATACCCCAGAAGCCTGCAGGCAGCAGTCAATTTGGCCCTCCTATAAAGAGGGTGATTGGCTCAAAAGTATGTTAAAACATAGCTTTCACATTTATTTGCCCCTCTCTCGAGTGGCTTGCCAGTGATACACCATGCTCTCCTCCCATTCTAGTGGGCACCCAAGATGTACCCACACTCATGCAGGAACCGCCAGAAATATTTAAATGAGCTGACCCCACCCTAATGCTAGATACTTTGAGTAAGATTGTTAATGTAGCGCCTATTTGTGCCAGATTTGAAATGTTTAATGCCATTCACTAAGACCTGGGTTAAGGCATCCCAAACTCATTAAATGTAGGTCTCAAGTAGTTGGCACCAAGAAGAAACTTTTATCCCATCAGTCTGGGCTGGATTGAAACCCAGGTTCCCAAGGTGAAAGATACATACTGAACCACCATTTTTGAATATTCTTTTGCACTATGAAAGCAAGCTGCCTCTGGCATCATGCTATAAACAAGGTGTGCATCTCAGTTGCGCACACTCAAAATATTTTGAACAGTTAAATATAACATAGATATAAAGAAAAAGATATTAAAAATATATATTTACAGTCAAAAGAACAAGTACTTTTAGTATACTTGCTTCTGCAATGCTTCTATTTGACAGCTCATACTTCTGCTTAGAGTGCCCATATTTTGAGCGAAACCTAATATTTTTCATTTCCCAAGCTCTTGTTTGTTCAGATTGGTTGTTAGTATAATCATTGATTTCTGGCCTTAAGCCGTGCAGAAATATACACATCCCATTTGGTGTACGGAAAATTTGCATTCTATCATTGTGCACAACTTACAGTTTGGCAAGAAACATTGCAGTCAAGCTCCATTATGACCTCTTTTTATTGCCAAATACACTTATTTTACTCAGCAACTCTGCTGATGAACTAGGGTAAATGATAGACACTAACTTTTTTTAAAATTTAGCTTTAGCTCTAGGGATGCTCTAGGAGTCTAAAGTGATGCCTAGAAGGAGCTGACAAATTGTGCATTTGGGAAGTTAAAGTTAAAGAATGATTTCAATACTGGAAGACAGTTGTCATTCTACGTGAACTATGAATGAACTTGGACATATGGCCCCTTTCCAACTCTTATTGGAAGGGTCACCTCAAGACTGGCATAGACAATACATATATCCATTGAATAGAACATCTTCAGATTTGAAAGAATAAGAAATCACTCAAATAATAATTAGAAAAACATTTTTAAAAATAGATTAATTGCCTACACCACCAGTGTCATCTGGAATTGGACTCTTGCCCATCATTTTTATAAAAATGATTTTGTTTAAAAAATAATACTTACCTTTCAGCCCATCAACATGGGCTAGATTGGAATCCACGTTCTAAAGGTGAAAATTTTTGGATTAACCAATTGCACTACCAAAACTCTTTTTGGAATATTGTTCAGCAATATGAACCTATGTTGTCCACTATGATCACACTAATATATATTATATAATATCAGTTGCACATCTTTTCAAAATTTTGGATAAATATAACAAATAAATATTATAATAAAACCACATTGTATCTAAAGCTGATGCATACCCAGAACAACCTTGTCGGGAAAATGGGGGTGGGGGGGTGGGTGTTGCACATGTACACCAAGATTGAAAGAGGTAGACAAGTCCAAACCCAAAGCAGATAAAATTCAGTCTAATCACTTATAAATGCAGAATTCCCTTTATTTTCTCCTGCTCTTATCTTCATTTAAAGAAAAATATCAGAGGTTAAATTACTGACTGTGTTGTTCTGCTATTTTAACCTAAGGCCTGACCAGGGGAGCAGTGATGGGCATCCCTGCCAGGCCAAACCTGCCAGGACCCAAGTCTTGTGGGACATTGTGCCTCCCTTGCCTCAGGCTTCTCCCTCTCCCCTGATCGGGTTTTCCCTTCACAAGAATTACCTGACTGCCGGGACAGTTTCCACAGGTCCCCAGCGGCGGCCTCCTGCCAACCGAATTCTGCTCCTGCCCGGTGATTGGGAGACCAATCCTTAATATGGAAATGAGGCCCAGGAGCTAAAATCTCACCGATTTCCGCTCCAAGTTAAAGTCGAGGCCGTTCGTGCTGGGGAATGGAACTCTTCCAATTTCAATGACCAAATATCAGCATCCGGCACTTCCAGATCAGGTATAGCACAGCTGGATGCAGAGTAAAGCTCCCTCCTATCCGGCCTATAATGTGCTTCAGCCACAACCTTAAAAGAGCAAACCCCTACTCCAGCAAGTTGACATTGTTCCTTACCAGTCATCCCATGTCTAATCTGAGTGAGAGTGCCAATACCAAACTAGGAATCCTTTTTTTCAGGCCCATGCCCATTAGGAATTGCATTGAAACTGGCCAAACTCATTTTACATCGGACTTTTACAGCTACAAACTGAGAGGACTTTAATTCCACCAGTTCTGGGTCCGATTTGAACCCTGATCCAGAGGTGAAAGGTCTAATCCAGTTTCCCTCCAAACCATCGCTTACACATAAAGCTCCTCTTCTAACCAATGACCATGGTTGCTCATAAAATCAAAATAAGTCTCCACTCTTGGCATGCTGGAATCTGCCCTGATGCAACAGACAACGCATTTTTGAAGTTGTAATTCAGCACTTCATTTTATGGCTGCTGAACTTCATTGTTGGCTGAGGAAGATCTGCCCAGGCTAGAAGAATCTGTATAAGCAGACAGCCTGACCATAGCCAGAACTTAACGGGAGTTAAGGTTGGGACCTCTGGCTGCACCTTATCCATTGCTGCTCCAGCACTGCTGTCTCCAGAGGTGCCTGGGAAAAACCATATTTTCATGTATCTTTTGTTGCCTCTGGAGGTCCCAGTGTCATCTCATTGACGTGATATTGTAGCATTACTGTAAGGTAAGTGTTGATAAAAAGGCAATAAGTCCATGACTACAGTCAAATGAATGGCCTCCTTCCTTCAGTGCTGTATCATTCTATGATTCTATGAAACAGGTACCACTTTCAATAAAACAAGAATGAATTGTTCAACAATTAAGTTTGTCTCTTTGAATGTTTCCAATGGCCAGTCTCTCCTTTTACTGCAGTGAATGAAGCTAAGGCCAGGATTTTGCTCACCTTGGCAGGTCTGGGACAGTCGATGTCGGTGGCGGGTCGCGCCCTGTTGCTGGCTCCATCCCGCTGCCTAAAATGAATTTACATTGATAGGGCTTGTTAAGACATCTTGTTTAATTCCTCGAGCCAATGAAAATATTACTTAGTGTCAAACATTGCTTCCACTGCTTGTGGTTGCCCACCTTCTCTTTTATTAACAAGGAAATGTTAAGTGAAAATGTTCTTGATTTTAATTTCAGTTATCCAAATTTTAATCAGTATTCGCAATGAACTCCAAAACATTTAAACCTTAAAATATATAGACATCTTCTAATATTTGCAAAATTAATTTAATAAAATTTCATGACGTATCCTTTTATAAACCATAATAATTTCCTTTTAAAAACTGGCCCATCATGAAAGAAATGATTCAAGCCACAAAACAAGAGAAAATACAATATCATTTTTCAGTGTTTGTGGTGATCATATAACATTTAGAAATAGAAAAAATAAATCTGAAGTATATTTCATTGATTTATGACAAAAATTTGGTCTGTTAAGATCTCGGCTCTGCTCCCAAGACTCTTTCATAATGCACACTACAAAAGGCAGCTTCCATAGGCAGGCCTTGAGCCTATGAACTACTGTACAACTTAAACATATAAGTGAAGCATTAGCAATATACCCTAGTACCATGGAGTATATACTGAAAATATGATAAAAAGGATATAGAGGCATTGAGGAAGATGCAAGAAAGATTCATAAGGATGATATACTTATCAGGAAAGGCTGGTCTCTTTTCTCTAGAAAAGAGAAGGATGATGGGTGTCCTGATAGAGGTCTTAGGGTAGATGCAGAGAAAATGTTTCCACTTGTGGGGGTGTCCAAAACTAGAGGTCATAAATATAAGATAGTCACTAATAAATCCAATGGGGAATTCAGGAGAAGCTTCTTTACCTAAAGAATGGTAAGAATGCGGAACGTGCTACCACAAGGAGTAGTTGAGGCGAATAACATAGATGCATTTAAGGGAAAGCTAGATAAGCACATGAGGGAGAAAGGAATAGAAGAGGTACAACAAAGGTTCACTAGATTGATTCCTGGGATGAGAGGGCTGTCCTATGAGTAGATTGGGCCTATATTCTCTGGAGTTTAGAAGAATGAGAGATGAATTAATTGAAATGTATAACATTTTTAGAGGGCATGACAGGGTAGATGCTGAGAGGCTGTTTCCCCTGGCTGGAGAGTCTACAACTAGGGGTCACAGTCTCAGGATAAGGGGTCGGCCATTTAGGACTGAGATGAGGAGAAATTTCTTCACTCAGAGGGTCGTGAATCTTTGGAATTCTCTACCCCAGAAGGCTGTGGAGGATCAGTCGTTGAGTATATTCAAGACTGAAATCAATAGATTTTTGGGCACTATGGGAATCAAGGGATATGGGGATAGGGTGGGAAAGTGGAGTTGATGTAAAAGTTCAGCCATGATCTTATTGAATGGCGGAGCAGGCTCGATGGGCCATATAGTCTACTCCTGCTCCTATTTCTTATGTTCTTATTATATGCTGATAGGGTTAGATGAAGAAGGGTGGAAGGAGGCTTGTGTGGAGAATAAATGCTAGCATAGACATGTTGGGCTGAATGGCCTGTTTTTTTGCTATAGACTCTATGGCCATGATTTTACGAACCTCAACGGGTCTGTGGCGGGCGACGTCAGTGGCAGGTCCCGACCCCGCTGCTGACTCCACCCCGGCCTCTGAAATGAATTTCCCCTGATTGGGCTTGTTAAGCCCACCCAGCGAGTTTCCCGGCCAATTAGAAGAAGCGGGTCTGGTGACATCATTTGAGGATGCGTCATCAGCCAGTTTCCTTAAAGGGACCATGGCCAACATTATTCTGACATTTGTGCGGTCAGTGTTCTACAGCATTGAGGTGCTGCAAACACTGACAAGCACTGCACAGAGGTGCAGGGCTGCACCCAGGCTCTCCCATGACTTATGGAGGGAGTCACAGCACACAGGGAGGTCCTCTTCCCTTCCCATGGGCAGAAGAGACCTCCTTAGGAGAACAACACAGCCTGGTTGCACATTGCAGAGGAGGGCACAAGCAGGGATGTGGTCAGGAGGATCTGGGCGCAGTGCCGCAAATGTTTCAATGATCTCAATAGATCATGAAACGTTAGTACAAAGCCACACTCAACCTCATCCTCCTGTGCCTCTCATCACATCCCCATCACTCTGCCTTCCCTACCCTACTCCTGCACATCATTACACCAACTTACCTTGCACGTCCACCCATCCCTCTCTGTCTACATTATCACATCCCCAGCTCACTAGCCACCCCTCACACTCACCCTCATCCTAGTGCAATTATGCCAACTAACAACACACATGAGTCGGCACTTGGATGTTTTATGCAATGTTCATGTAAAGTTTCTGTTAATGTGGTGTCAAACATTAATACCTTTATTTTCAACACTTTGCCTTCTTGGAAAGATTTGTATGCACCTTTGGAAGTGCCTTAGTGAGTTGCAGTGAATGGTGAGACGTAACGGTACCCCCCGCAATGGTGATGAGTGTGAAAAGAATGGCTTGGGCATTGTAGGGATGCTTTATGGTGTTGGTGTGGGGCGGTGCCAACCTGGCGCATCATGTGGCAGCCAGGATGTACAGCGCCAAGTGAAGTAAATCAGGCCATGGTGAGGCCATCCCTGGCCTCCCGGGCAGCACTGTGCTCAGGTGCTGATGCCCTGTGTCCTGTGCAGCATCAGTTGATGCGGAGAAGGTTGGTGTTGTTGTTGGTGCTGCTGGTGTGCTTGGTGCTGCTGGTGTGCCTGGTGATGCTGGTGTTGAGGCTGATCGTGGTGGGATTTTGAGGACCAAAGTGAGAGAGTTTCAATTGCATCCGTGCTGATGGAATAGATGGTAGGTGAAGTAGAGATGACAGAAGCGATCTGTCAATGGTGGGAGAGGTAATGTGGTCAGATTAGATGGAGACTTGTGTAAAGATTTGCAGCATCCTGAATTTGTAGTGGAAATGCAGTTTAGAGAAGCTGGTGGTTAAGGGAACATGTCTCAATCAGTTGCGAGCTTTGACTTGACATTTGAAGCTGTCAACTCCTCAGCTGATTCAATGGCCACTGACCTCCCACCTCAGCTTCACAGATGAGGTCTAGGTACAATGGGAAACCGGTGGGCGACCTGTCAAATCCAAAAAGCTGGGGAAAACATTGATAAGTGGCTGTAAACAAGCCACTAATGATTTTAATTGCTCCCCCCCCCCACCGCTGCATGTCGGGTCTGCTCAATGCTGACAGACCCAACATTTGGTAAAGGTGCATGGCAGAGGGTTCACAGTGGGGTTCCGACCCGATGAGAAAAAAAACACTTTCCCATCCAACCCGCCACCGATCGGGCCCGCTGACCCCCCGCAAAATCCAGCCCATAGTAACTCTATGTAAAATGGTAGTGATGGCGCACCGTACATTCCTGATAGGTGCAGAGATCTATGTCACTGCAGTTGCCTGATACAATGGTTGAAACTGAGTGACATGAAGACATAGCTACAGGCTTACAGAGGCCCCAAGGCCTGAAGATTGTCCGAGGGGCAGAAATCTCTCACTTGCAGCAACCTTCTGTCTTCAGGCTGCTCCCAAGAACCCCGCAGACCCTATAGTCTGTGAAATTACTGGCAGAAGGCCCAACCCCTACTTTCTTTGGGTACCCCTGAAAATGGGCACTGAGTGGACAAGAGAAGAGGAAAGAGAGGCGGAAGGCCGGGAACATAAGAACATAAGACGTAGGAGCAAGAGTAGGTCATTTGGCCCCTCGAGCCTGCTCCGCCATTCAATAAGATCATGGCTGATCTGATCTTGGCCTCAACTCCACTTCCCTGCCCATTCCCCATGACCTGTGGCTCCCTTACCTTTCAAAAATCTGTCTATCTCCACCTTAAATATATTCAATGACCCAGCCTCCACAGCTCTCTGGGGAAGAGAATTCCAAAGATTCACGACCCTTTGAGAGAAGAAATTCCTCCTCATTTCCGTTTTAAATGGGTGCCCCCTTATTCTGAAATTATGCCCACTAGTTCTAGATTCCCCCATGAGGGGAAACATCCTCTCTGCATCTACCCTGTCAAGCCTCTTCAGAATCTTATATGTTTCAATAAGATCCCCTCTCATTCTTCTAAACGCCAATGAGTATAGGCCCAACCTGCTCAACCTTTCTTCATAAGGCAACCCCTTCATTTCCAGAATCAACCTCGTGAACCTTCTCTGAACTGCCTCCAATGCAAGTATATCCTTTCTTAAATAAGGAGACCAAAACTGTACACAGTACTCCAGGTGTGGTCTCACCAACGCCCTGTACCGTTGTAACAGGACTTCCCTACTTTTATACTCCATTCCCTTTGCAATAAAAGCCAACAATCCATTTGCCTTCCTAATTACTTGCTGTACCTACATTCTAACATTGTGTGATTCATGTACAAGGAACCCCAGATCCCTCTGTATCTTAGCATTTTGTAATCTCTCCCCATTTAAATAATAATTCACTTTTTTATTTTTCCTACCAAAGTGGATAACCTTGCATGTTCCCAAATTAAGCTCCATCGGCCAGATTTTTGCCCACTCACTTAGCCTATCTATATCCCTTTGCAGATTCTTTGTGTCCTCCACACAATTTGCTTTCCCACCTATCTTTGTATCATCAGCAAATTTGGCTACATTACATTCGATCCCTTCATCCAAGTCATTAATATAGATTGTAAATAGTTGAAGCTCCAGCACTGATCCCTGCAGCACCACACTAGTTTTACAGTTTGCCAACCTGAAAATGACCCATTTATCCCGACTCTCTGTTTTCTGTTAGTTAGCCAATCCTGTATCCATGCCAATATATTACCCCTAACCCCGTGAGCTCTTATCTTATGCAGTAACCTTTTTATGTGGCACCTTATCGAATGCCTTCTGGAAACCCAAATACACAACATCTACTGGTTCCCCTTTATCCACCCTGCTCGTTACATCCTCAAAGAACAACAACAAATTTGTCACTTATGATTTCCCTTTCATAAAACCATGCTGACTCTGCTTGACTATATTATGATTTTCTAAATGTCCTGCTACCACTTCCTTAATGATGGAACGTGCTCTGCTACCTCATTGCCATGAGATCACTGTGCCTGCACCTACAGTAGGGACATGCCCACTCCGTTCATCCACCCCCCCCTCACGGAAGCCATGGTAATCCTGGGGCAATGTCAAAGGGATGGAAACCATACAAACTTAGTTTCTGCCTCTTTTTCCTGATCTTTGCGCCTGTGAAATGAGTGTTTCCTGGAAGCACAAGCCAGGAAAATTATCTTCTAATTGATTCTTTGCAAGAAGGAAAATCAGACTTGATAACATTCTGGCATTATTGCAACGGTAACAAAATCTTACAGCAAATACGAGTTAATTCTCAGAAATGTTAAGATTGCTCAAACAAAGCAATGCAACTGCATATGGCTCAAAGGCATCTCTGAGTTTTGAATTATTCTTTTGACTTCTGCACAAACCACCAATTTTTACATTTACATTGACTATTTCACCACAAGTACATGCTGGAAAGATCCAATTAAACCATCCACAGCTAAATAAGACAAGCCAGAATTTGGAATGTTCCATGACAAACACATATTGTTGATTTTCTATATATTTTTTTCAGCTACTGACTTCATGTTAGCAATCGCAGTTAACACCATAAAAACATTATCAGCAGGCTTTCCAAATGGCTTCTGCTGGAAAATGCTTGGTTATGGACTGTGGGCGAGTCCAGGATCAATCACAGCTGTGAGATATTGCTGTAAGATATATGAACGGCAATAGATTGGGAGAAGGGGAAGTGTAGGAGCAAGGATGTCTTGCTGCAGTTGTACAGGGCCTTGGTAAGACCACACCTTGAGTATTGTGTGCAGTTTTGGTTGCCTTATCTGAGGAAGGAGTGCAGCGAAGATTCACCAGACTGGTACCTGGGATGGCAGGAATGACGTATGAGGAGAGATTGGGTCGATTGGGCTTATATTCGCTGGAGTTTAGAAGAATGAGAGGGAACCTCATTGACCAGATGCAGGAAGGATGATCCCAATGGCGGGGGAGTCCAGAACCAGGGATCACAGTCTAAAGATAAGGGGTAAGCCTTTTAGGACAGAGATGAGGAGGAATTTCTTCACCCAGAGAGTGGTGAACCTGTGGAATTCTCTACCACAGAAGGTAGTTGAGGCCAATTCATTAAATATATTCAAGAAGGAGTTAGATATATTTCTTAAGGCTAAAGGGATCAAGGGATATGGGGAGAAAGCAGGGACAGGTTACTGAATTTGGATGATCAGCCATGATCTCATTAAATGGTGGCGCAGGCTCGAGGGGCCGAATGGCCTACTCCTGCTCCTATCTTCTATGTTTCTATGATGCCTCACTGACGAGGTTCACACGTTTAGAATGACCACTTGGCCAAGGTACTGGCGGGTGACTGGTCCTTATGAAACTGCTCCGTAGCATGAGCTAGCAGCTTTAGAACAGGAGGGAAGAACATTGATGGTAAGGAAAGTAGCTGCTTGCTGTCTCCTTGCAAAGATTGTGTACTCATCCAAAATGGGTATTGGGACAAAACACATTCTTTAAAGCTCTATTGATTAACCATATATAAGTGTAAGGGGATCGGGCTCTGCTCTGCCCAATTGCAGGGGTCTTTAGTGCCTGTTGATGTATTGGGCCTTGGTCTCCTTTATACCCTTGCAGCTTATGTTAGCCTGCAGGTCGGGTGTCACTAAACACCCTCTAAGGAGATAGAGAACAACAGCTTATAGAGGAGGACTAAAATACGGTGGCGACCCGCACAGTTTATACCTAATCTGTGGGGTACTCCTGAGCCCAAGTGCTCCTGGAGTCCTCTCTCTTTTCCCTAGTCTGCTGTTCCCTTGTTTGGCGGATTTGAAGCGCCCTAATGCCCCTATCTGGTTCTAACTCCAGAATTTGGGTGGAGAACGATGCACTTTAAATAGACACTCGGAGACAAGTAGTCCTTGGAAAAAGAACAGGTGACAACCAATTTTATTTGCCAAGGTAAGTTCTACCACAAACGTAATAAACACACACACACATTTATAACTATATAAAATATGAGAGAGAACGGACACAACGAGAATGTTTACACAGTTTTATCTTTACCAAGTCCAATCCCACCAACCCACTTTCCTACCTAAACTAGACTGACAGTTGCAGGCCCTTGGATTATACTCACAGCCTCCTCCCTTGACAGATGGAATTTTGAGTGCAGTTGTTGGGTTGTTGTTGTCACTGTCGTCGTCGGAATTCGACCTGTGCCTCAGGGTTTGCCGTACCCCGAACCTCGGAGAGGACCTTGCTGCGTCTGGTCGGGTTTTCTCAAAGTTTGGTTTTGTTGATTGCACTTTCGGTCGATTGTCGTTGGTTGGTTTGTGCTTGATGGAAAAGGTTCCCGAAATGACTGGAGTGAATGCCGTCTTCCACAGCCACTTCGGTCATTGGTGTCTTCTTGTCGAGGTCCCCGGAACGGGAGTCGGTATATGGTACGGCTTCTTGCGGCGATGTTGTGCCGTCTGGTAGCAGAGTAAACCTTCAGTATACCGATTGAGCCTGGGGCCTGATGGTGGATCTTCTCCTCAGCGCGGTTGGAGTTCTTTAGATGTTAGTTCGCCCCAGCTCGTCCCTCCCGGGCTCGCCTTTTCCCTCAGCGTCTTAACTCACTCTCCTGTTTGTTCTTCTGGTAATAGTTCTCTCTCTGCGTTGATCCTTCTTGTGTTCCATGTTTATACAGGTAGGTGTGAGGACAGGGGTATTGTTTTGAGTGCACATCGGCTCCTCCAAGTCTGCTGCCCCATTGTGTCAGTCCTGGGACTTGATTAGTTTGGGCCACCTCTTAACTGTAATGATCCCAAGACTATTGTCCCTAGTCCAAGTTGATTAAGGTGATGATGGCTTGTATTCATAGCCCGATTAGGGGTGAGTCACATATTCAAACCCGGACCAGGTGGTCCCCATTGGCCAGGGGTTTCCTCGCTTCAGGTCTGACTCGGTCCCCTGATTGGCCTTTGAGAATGCACTCTGCTTCGATTGGCCGACATCTATGGCTCGCCTCTGAGCCACAGTCCCCTGTATTCGGATGTCCCAGGCATATCCCAGCCTGCTTGTCGGGACCTCTGCCTTGGCCGAAAATGTTGGTTTTAAACTGTATATGGCAATCCAATTTTTGGTAAAACATGGTTGTGGATTTTCGAACCCCACAGTAAGAAAGCATTAAAACTAGGAATTATCCCAAAATGTCCAGGCACTAGTCAAAATAACTTTATTTTCCCAACTTCTAACAGCGTGTGACCCATTCAGTCACAGTTGTATTCTACATCTATCAATGTAATGTTTTTAGCCAATAATATTCAAAGTAGGCCCATCATCCTTAAGCCCCATTGCAGGAAAGCTGGTACTATTGTTTGTATATGCCAATAAAACCATAGTCAATTTGAAGATTTAATACAGTGATGACAGTGCATCATGGCCAAAGCCACAGAAATGTCACGTACAAAAATAATTCATTAGAACTGTTTGTTTCTGGCTTGTTTGCAACTTAGGGAAATCTTTTGTGGTTTAACGTAGAATGTGCAATGTTTTAAGTGCCTATGAAACAGAGAGTATTGTTCTTGATTTTACTCCCTCCCCCTGATTTTTCAGTCCTTTTTTCCCTTCTGCTTGGCCCCCATAGCCTCCCTCTACACTGCAAAGCACTTAGAGACATCTTGCTGTATGTAAGCACTGCTATAGAAATGTAAGTTGTCACTGAATGTGTCAGTGTCAAAATATAAAAGTGTTTTGTTTCACTGCCCTAAGGGCTTGTGTAGGTGAAATTTGATACACCAATGTAGTGTGCATTTAGCAACATACAGTGAAGTGGAAGAATACGTTCACATTAGGTAAATTCCATAGTATTTTAAATGCTCAATTCATAGGGTAGATAAAGAGAATAAACAGCAAAGAATGGTGACTTATTGAAGATTAAGCCGTCAAATGTCACCTGACTGCATAACCTATGAGCCCAAGGGCAAGTGGGTTCTCGTTTCCACAGACACAAAGGTTCGTCCTTCGATAAATCTCCTACTGCTGAGACATCTATTTGATTTATACCATCTGATCTTGGATCAAGAATGTAAAACAATAACAATATCTATATAATTAAAACCTTTTCATTTATCTATCATTTTCAACGTGCATTATGTATTAGTCGGGTGCCAGCATGCTATTGGCTCTAATTTCACATTTAGCAAAGAATAAAAATAAAAAATAAAAATTCCTATTTGCAAAAAAAGAACCAATTACATCTCGGAAAATGATTTTCAAAGTCTTTTGAGTGGTCATCACGGTTTCCCACCCACCCACCCACTATATACACCTACAAATAGAATTAAGAACATAATTAGCACACACAAAATTATCAATTATACAAACAAATGAAACACAGCCTTTTCCTTCCTCAGGGGTCTTGGGAATGACTTATTCTGTAATCTTGGAGCTTCGATCGTTGAAGTGGGCCTTTGATGTTTGGGCCTTGATGTTTCCCATGCCTTCACACGTGCACAGCCTGACAACTCAATGCCCATCACTACTGCTTTTTCCCCCTTTCATGTACAATCATAATGTTTTCCCAGCTTTTGCACATGCAGTAAAGTAAAAACAAATCAAAATGAAAAAAGACAAAATCCTAATGGGTGAAGGAAAATGGGCAGAAACCAGGAAAGAAGGCAGGGAGAGGGCAAGAAAGAGGAGTAAGTGAGAGAACTAAAAACAAGACAAGTTTCTAAAAGAGCAGGGGAATGGGACTGACTGGATTGCTCTACAGAGAGCCGGCATGGACTCGATGGGCCGAATGGCCTCCTTCTGTGCCATTATGACTCTATGAGAAGATTAAAGACCAGTTTTACTTTCAGCACTGAGAACAAATGGAAGTATGGTGCTACTTATTTAATATCGGTACTAATTTCTTTGACATATGGACCTAGATCAGCCATAAAAAAAAAGTTTAAATGGAATACCTGACATTAAGAAATTCTTATCTACGTGATAAATGAGTTTGCCAAACAATCTCAGAACAAAGGTATGGCTTCACTTGATACAGTAATTCATTGACAAGTAGATTCAACAATAACTATGGAGGGGAAATGGAGATGTTGGAAGTTCTCATCAGGGTGAGAAGTAAGCTTAGCATAGATGAAAAACAAAAAGGAGAGAGATTTATATTTGTTTACAATGGTAGTTAATTGAAATCTATGACAGCCAAGAGTAATAGTTGTTAATTAAGAGTGACCACCTTGATACTCAGTTTTCTTATTAAAACTTTAGGTATGGAAATAATAACATCCAAATAATAAAGTACAGCATTTTCCCCATTTCATTCCTCACTTGGCTTTTTCTGCTAGTGCACCAGGAATGCTTCCTTACTCCAAGTTTAACGGTGCATTTTGGAATGGAAAAAGAGACAGAGCTCGGTATGTATGTTCCACCTGTATCTTTCGACAAGCAGCTACCTCTCCTTACCATGAATAGAAAAGAAATAAAAAGGACTCTTCAAAAGGGAAGAATAAAAAATACTTTACCTTTACCCTGGTCACCAGACAGGAAAGCTGTTTGCACTGTAGAAACCTGAAAGAGACTCCATTATTGTTAAAAGACACTTGTATCAAAACATCCCAGGAATGAATAGATCCAAGGCTCATCACCATTCGTAAGGATCAGACCTTTGCCTGAACTATTTCTGCACACCATGCCAGCAGATTAAAGTGATCGCCCAGCTTTGGTGTAATTCAACTTGTAGTTTTAATATGTTCATAGTTGTACTTTTTGCTGTAATTTTACAACATCAAAAAAATTAACTTTGTTTAGTAGCACATGTTATGACCAAACTAGTCCTTAATGTTTCAAAGTGGCTGCAACTCAACTGGCAACTGATTTTTCTTGTATTTGAGCAACTTAGAGCCAGAATTACAATTTTGCTATAAATTAATTAACCCTAGACATAAATCCACAATCAATCAGTTTTTTTTCTACAGTGAGGAACAGTGGTCGGCTAAGACAATTTGCAAGACCCAAGCCATGCAGTCTTGTTTAGGAAATTGTTCCTCATGAGTATCAATAAAAAGGTGTCCTGCTATTACCCAGTCACTTTTTTATTTACACTATGGACTAAATTTTATATTAATCTGCCCTGGTACATTTTTAGTACTTATTAGCATGAGAGATTAGTGTTCTTCCCACTTCTACACCCAGTGTCAGCATCAAGCATTCCCAGGTCAGATGTAGCACAGGTAGATGTAGTGTAATGCTCCTTTCACTTAACATGTCTCAGCTCCAGCCTCAGCAGAGTAAACCCTCCTGCACCAGCGTGAGTTTCCATGCTGGCCATCCTAAGGCCTCTCTGAGTGAGGTTGCCAATTAGTGTCTAATTAGGAACAGTTTTGTGCTACAGGCCCAAACCCACCACAGATGGGAATCAAGGGATATGGGGATAGTGCAGGAAAGCGGAGATGAAGCAGAAGATCAGCCATGATCTTATTGAATGGCGGAGCAGGCTCGAAGGGCCAAATGGTCTACTCCTGCTCCTATTTCTTACGTTTTTATGTAAGAACTGGATTGAGACTGGCCAGATTCATTTCACAAAAGACCCTTACAGCCATCAGAGGAGACTTTCACCCCATCAGACTGGGTTGGATTTGAACCAATATCTTCAAATGAAAGGCCACTATCCAGTTCCCTGCCTCAATGCATTTTATATTGTGCTCTGTCTTTCAAGCCTTTTGATATTTCAGAATCACTGTTCAAAATGCATTATATTTTTTGTGTGTGTGTATTAGCAGAGACACAGCCAACATTGTCATGGCCACATGAATGGAAGCCATTCCTACTAAGTAAAAGTATTTTATTCAATAGCCTGTTTAATAATATATCATTGTTAGAGAACGTGTCATTGTGGTCACTGTCTGGACTCCTGTATTAATATCTTGATTGTCTCCCTCCTCCCACATATATACTTCTATGCTCCTTCTAGTAAAGCAATTTGGATCTATTGTTGGTACGCATATTTTAGGCAATGGTTCCTTGGCAAAACTGCACATACTTAATCGGAAAAGAATAATTAGACACAAAGGGTAAAGAAAGGAAAGAAAAAACGTGTTTGATAGTGCAGGAAAGTGGAGTTGAGGTAGAAGATCAGCCATGATCTTACTGAATGGCGGAGCGGGCTCGAGGGGCCGAATGGCCTACTCCTGCTCCTATTTATTATGTTCTCATGGTACCTTTTTCATCCCCATGAGGTCCCAAAGCGCTTCACAATCAACAAATTATTTTGAAGTACGATCACTGTAGTTATGTAGGCAAAATTACTACTCTTGTCACATTTGATGCTGATTTCTTGTCTTATCATCAATCTATATAAGGGCACCACAGGTCACATGGATTGTAGTAAGGTTGTGGGGGAATCACAGCCATAAATGTGTGTTCACATGAATAAGTTATGCGTTATCTTTGAGCATTCTCATGTATAATGAGTGCTGAGCATCTCATTTTTCAGAATAAAAGTATTTTGTATATAAATCAATGAGGTTTCATTATTTGATGAGCAGAGATGGGAAAGAAGTGTAAGCTAAGAGTAATCCAGAAAGAATTGCATTTTAATCAATCCTGCAAATATTTTACATATTCTTCAAGTTTGAAGAAATAAATAATTAAACGGTGGTGGGATTAACATTTCTGACTACTTTGTGAAATGTGTCAAGTGTTTCTATGGCATGTATCAGCATTCTTATCTTAAGAAGTGTTTTGTCTCAAGCAGCGGCACATATATTGGCTGTCAAGGCTAATGCTGAGTTATTCTTTTATGTGGCAGCCAGTGCAAGTATTACCACTTTATGCATGAAAGAATTGGCAGGACACATCTATTATAAATCATGTTGGTTAAATGGTTTTTGTCTAGTTGTGTATCATTAACTTAAAACCTAGAGTGCTTTACAAAGGTGATCAATGCTTCCTGAATATAGCACAAGTTGACAACTGATAAATTAGCCCGTAAAGAATGCCAGTCTGTACTATACATTTACATGCTGGGCATCAGCAGCTTTTGGCTCGGTAACAATGTCTTCTTGCTTGTTGCTTTCTAAGAAGAATGCATGAGGCAATTGTCAAATTGTTCCTTTCATACAACTCAGTGTAATTGAGACAACTCAGTCGAGAAATTGGACTTGTGCCCAAAATGGGCAGCAGGTCAGTGAAGCGATTGCTTTGCGTGCCAGTCCTTGGCAGCCTGAGGCTGGCTCCAAAGTCTGTGTAGGCATACAAGAGGGAGCCTACACTGCACCATGGAGCAAGTAGCAACTCCAGGTTGACCTGCAGAGTTTGGTCCAGAGAGGCTACAGGATTGACTACAGGGCAACTTGATTACTCTTTACTGCCAGCCAATGGTCTGTCTCCACACATTTGCCCTCTCAGCCGACCCCCTCAGAGGACTGCCAAAGAGGCAACCAACCAGTGCAGACACCAAAGTGGTGGAGTTAGTGGTAGGGCCCTCTCATGATGTAGCAGAAACAGGGCATTTACTAGAGGTAAGGCAGGGAGTCTCCTCCAAGGAGCAGTACTAAGGGGTATCCCTAGTCCTCAAGCGACCAACCATCAATTTTTTCTGCTTCTTCAGAGAGTTACAGCACCATTAGCTGTTTCAAGATGAAAACATCATGTTTACCATGGCGGGGTAGTTTGCTGTCACGTGCATTATTTGGTTGTGGTAGTCAGGGACTGCACAATTATGGAATGCTATGTGCCACAGGGTTGTTGGTTGGCACCCTAATGGCACCATGGGTGCATTCTTGGCAACCCAATCGCCTGCTAGAAATGCTAAGCTCTCTCCAATGTCTCCCTCTTTTCCATGGGCAAAATGATAAACATGTTTCCCTTGGTAAACAAGGATGCAGCAGCGACGGACGACATATGTCACCAGCATTGGCTTAAAAACGAGCTGCTTGCATAAATGTTCACTGAGGTGATGCCTTTAACCCCAACAGACAGGGCTGTTCCTGTGCTGGGCACTGTTTGCAGATCACACTTCAGCAGACGGCAGAACTCAGTGGTTGCCTTCAAGTCTTAAAAAAGGTTCTTCTCCTGCGCAATCAGGAATTTAATGTTGAGTGCGCGGACGCCTGCCTCCTGATTTTGTGGGCTATGCATGGTGCTGCAGAGGGGCTGTGCCCTAAATGCTCCACAACAGAATGCTACACTGAAATGCATTGATCTGGTATCAATTTGCTTTATGGAGGAATATTGAAGTCTGCACATTTGTGAAGTAAAAAAACCCTAAAAAGACATGAAAATTGAAATTTATCTAGTGGGTGCTCTTGTGGCCTGATTATTCAACTAATTATGCCAGTTGTACCTTGCACAAAAAATCTATGCCGCAGTGTAAGTGTTTCCAGAATATGAAGATATGTGCCAAATGGTTTCTGGCGGATATACATTTCTCCAAGAAAGCTGATTGACTTCTGGTGTACTTTAATATTTGGTTCAGGGAGAGTGTGAAAAAAGCAGCCAGAATTCTCATTTTTCATTAAACCTATGATAACTCATTGGCCTAGAAATTTGCCTTTTAGGCCCAGACTTGGTGCTGCACAAACAGCACGCACCCGAATTGAGAGGCCTGAAGATTGATGGAAATTGGTCCTTGGCCCTCAGCAACATACTCAGCGTGAGGTGCCGGCGCTCATCGTGCCTCCACAGACAGTGCGCCTGGGACACCTAAAAATAATGGCTCCACGAATTTATTAGTGGGATCAGTGCCTGTGCAGATTGGGCACAGGCCATCCCACTGCTAAATTGGTATGCTTTGTGCCCATTTTATGTCTGAAAAACGGACAAAATTATACCAATTTCAACCCCACTGTGTACCTCCTCAAAAGAAATTCATGACTTGAAAATAGTTCAGGAATCAGAACTGCCAAATTAAGATCAGCTTTAAAGAGTTACAAACACTAGGGGCTAGACTTTCGGAGAGCCGTCAGGCGGGGTTTCAGGCGTGTGGGGGGGGGGGAAATCCCGAATTTGGGGGTCCCACCACCACCCCGCCCAAAACCCCGCCCCACGTAAGTTTCAGGGGCGGCGGGTACCCGCCCCGCACTGGGACCCACCGAAACTAGGCAGGAAGGGATTAGTGCCAATTAACTGCCTGTTAACAGGTAGTTAACAGGCAGTTTTTAGCCTAATCCCTATTTTGAGGGGTTTCATGTGGGTTTCCCGACGGCTCCAAACCACGCCAGGTTGAGCAGGTGGGCCGTCGGGTTGAAGGAGTTGGAGGGGTCGCGATGTCGGCGCTCAGGTGAGTGATGGGTGCATGAGTGCAAAGGTAAGTGTGTTTGGTGTGTCTAAAGTGTGTGAAGAACTTTTACTTACCTGTACTTACCTTAGCAGCCTTTCTTCCTGTAGTCGTCGGGAGCCCATCACTCACCTGGAACTGAAAGCTGAACAGCTATCTGTCAAAAGTGACAGCCTTCAGCTTTGAGTGCCGGTGAGAGTTCTAACTGAGTCTGTGCAGAATGACTCAGCTTAGAACTCAGAGTGTCAGTGTTTCACAGCTTCAAACAGCTGTGAGACACTGATATTTCATCTGTCAAGAACTCTTGACAGATGAAATTTCAGTCTGTGACGTCACCTGTTGCCGGGTGGCCCTTAATTGGCCTGCTGAGCCCGCTGGGTGGGCTCAACAAGGTCAATCAAGGGAAAATCGCGCGGATTGGTCGGACGTTGAAGTAGGCGGGTCAAAAACCCGAAAAGAGAAGTCCCGCATTCTTCCCGACAGGTTCGGCAAAATCTACCCCTAGACTTCTATCTCCGCAGGTTAGTTCAAATCTGAGGTTCAACTAACTTTTGAATTCACTTTACCTCATCAAGTTTGTTTCAGGTTGGGTAGGGGGGCCTTTCCTCCAGTGAATGCCCTGTTTCTGCTGCATCATGAGGTGGCCCTGCCACTACTTCTAGCAGTTCAGTGTCTGCACTGGTTGGCTGCCTCTTCTGCAGTCCTCAGAGGGAGCCGTCTGGGAGGGCAGGTGCATCCTTCTCAGAGATGTTGTTCTCTCCTCCTGCCAGACTGCAGCTGCTGGTTTCCTTTCAAATAGTCCTATTTGACCCTGAGCTGAGCTTCCGACCCCATATCCACTCCATCACCAAGACCGCCTACTTCCACCTCTGTAACATCGCCCTTCTCTGCTCTTGCCTCAGCCCATCTGCTCCTGAAACCCTCATCCATGTCTTTGTTACCTCTAGACTCGACTATTCCAACGTTCTCCTGGCCGGCCTCCCAGCTTACACTGTCCGTAAACTTGAGCTCATCCAAAACTCTGCTGCTGTATCCTAACTCGCACCAAATCCCGTTCACCCATACATTTCAATATAAGCACTAGCTGTGGTGCTGGAAAAGTCAGCAGCTCCCTGATGGAGAAAGATTGACGTTGGGAGACTAAATGAAGTAAGGGACTTAACACAAAACATGGGAGTGGAAAATAACTTGTGATAAAAGTGAGGATTTACTAATAGTAAACTGGAATGGAGTTCTTGGATTTGGGACCATTCTTCATGTTTGTTGCAGAAGTGGACGTCACAGTTGGTTAGATAAGTAAGAAGAAAAAGTACAACAATTTGTATTTATATAGAGCCTTTAATGTGGAAAAATGTCCCAAGGAGCATCACAGAAGCATAATAAGACAAGAATGGATGGCGAGACACAGGACTTTAGGAGTGGCGTCCAAAAGCTTGGTCAAAGAGGTAGGTTTTAAGGAGAGCCTTAAAGGGGAGGGAGGCGGAGAGGTGAAGAAGTTTAGGGAGGGATGCCAGAGCATAGGGCATAGGCGGATGAAGGCATAACCGCCAATGTTTTTACGAAGGGCGGGGTGGATGCACAGGAGGCCAGAGTCAGAGGAATGGAGGGTTTGGAGGGGCGGGTTGTAGGGCTGGCAGAGGTTACAGAGATAGGAAGGGGCAAGGCAATGAAGGGATTTATAAAGGAGAATGAGAATTTAAAATTTGAGGCATTGGAAGTCTGGGAGTCAATGTAGGTCAGCAAGAGCCGGGGTGATGGGTGAGTGGGACTTGGTGTGGGAGAGGATATGGACAGCAAAGTTTTGCATGAGCTGCAGTTTATGGACAGTGGAGAATGGAAGGCCAGCCAGGAAAGCATTGGAATATATGAGTCTGGAGGTGACAAAGGCGTGGATAAGAGTTTCATGGCAGATGGGCTGAGGCAGGGGCAGTCAACGTTAGAGGTGGAAGTAGATGGTCTTTGTGATGGGGAGTATATGCGATCCGAACCTCAGCTCGGATTCAAATAGGACGCCAAGATAGCGAACAGTCTGCTCCAGGCTGATTGCAAACAGTCTGGTTCAGCCTGAGACAATGGCTGAAATGTATTTATATAACATCTTACAGTCCTTGGGATGTCCAAAAGTGTTTTATTAATTATTTTTGAAGTATGGTCACTGTTGTAATGTAGGCAAACGCAGCAGCCAATTTGTACACAGCTACGTCCCACAAATAGCAATGAGATAAATGACAGTTTTGGTGGTGTTGTTTGAGGGATACATACTTGCCAGGACATTGGCAGGACTCCCCTGACCCTCTTCAAATAGTGCCATCGGATCTTTTACATTCATCTGAGCAGATAGATGGGGCCTCGGTTGGACATCTCATCCAAAAGGCAGCACGCCTGACAGTAGAGCAGTCCCTCAGTATTACCTTGGATCACATCTCGGGATGTAAAGGAATAAGCCATATTTCAGAAAGATATACCATAATATGAACAGAATTCTGATATTTATTAATACATGATATACTGGGTTTAAAAATCTAAAGCCTCGGAGACACAAGCTGTAAACAGAAATACAGGCTTCTGAGATAAAGATCAGTTGTTTAACAAAGTTGTAAACATACAAGCTTTGAAATGGGATTTAGTTAAATATACTAAAACAATTACCCTATTGAAATGGCAGTTTGGCACTTCCGAAAAGTCTGGAGTTTGGAGGGAACACAATGAAATGCCCAGTTTAAAGTGTTAAAGAACTAAAATGTGAAACAGAAACACAAATATTTTAAAAAATGTGCCTTTGAAAAGATGACACCAAGTAAAAGAAACACCTGCTGGTCAAATAGTTTTTATGTTAAACTTGGAAGACAGGAAACATAAGATTAAATATACAACCAATTGAGATAGCTAGAAAACAATTAAATACTCAGTCAAAGTGTCTTTAATTTATACATAGTAAATATGATACCAACAAGAACACTTTGAAGATATGACATCAATAGATACATCAAGCAATTACATTGTGTTTGTATTGAACTTGGAGCAGTTAAGAGACGCGAAGTCTGTTAAACCAGCTAAAAGTGATATTAAGAATTGAATGGAAAATCTTCGATAAGAATGGCATCAAACAGAAACCATTGCTGTCATATTGTTTTTATGATGGTTTTTGAAACACCTAAAGGTAGAGACATAATTATGCATGCAGCAGTTGAATTGACAGTAAGAATAGAAAGCATTCAACAAAGAGAATGAATAAGACAATTAGCTTACATCAGCAGAGAACTTCAAAGAATAAACCACTGCAAAAAGGGTATAAAAGATAGACCTTTTCAAACAGAAAGTCAGAAGTCGCTGAACGGGCCAAGCGTTTCTCAACTTTACAGGCACCATCTGTGAGTTTTTAACTTTGAGTCTCGGGGGATCAAACAGTACTATAATTTGATTTTGGTGGATGTTCTGGATTTAGAGATAAGTAAGAAATGTAGAAATGTAACGAAGTAAAGATTTGAGAATAAGGATCTCTGAGAAATAAGAAATGTAAGCTATTTGTATTTTGAATTGTTAATGTTGCGACTGACTCAACAGCTGTTAAATGAATGTCGGCTCTTAAATAAAACTATATGTTTTAAGAATTGTCTCAAAGAGTATTTCTGTATAAACTCACAAACTCAATTTCTGTACACTCTTTCGTAAGGAGTTGCAGAATTCTGGGGGGTATTCCGGACCCTCATAATATCCGGAAGGTTACAGTCTAGTTAAACTTATTAAAAGTGCTATCTGGAGGACGGTAACATCTTCAGTCATTCCTTTCCTTTGGGGAGAGATAGCCTGAATGTTTAGACCCATTTAAGCATCTTATAGAATTCGGCTATCTCTAACTTTAGTTGAAGATGAACGTCTGGGGTAGCCCAAAAAGGGCTAGGACTTGTAATTACCTCTTCAGTTGGCACCCAACGAGTGTGTTAACGAGTTGATACAGAACCTATACTTATATTTATATCTATATCCATGTTGTAGATTGTTAAGTGTAGAAGGAATGTTTACTGACAGTGGTTCTGAGACCCAGATTTAAGTCTCTAGAGATGACAAGAACCTGATCAGGCCTTGTAGAACTTAAATCTGAACTCCCTCAATATACCATTGAGGTCTAGAAGCTTCTTGTAAAGTTCATATTAAACCCTAACTGAGGTTAGGTCCTGATGAAATATTAAACCCTAACAGAGGTTAGGTCTTGAAGAAATGGCAACCTTCTAATTCAAAAGCAAGAACACAACCACTGAGCCATGACTGACACATTAGACTTTTATCTCTACGACTTGGCTTCTAATCCAACCAATAAAATTGAATGACAAGCTGTTCTTTCTTTTGGGTGATACAGATACTCAGTGAAATGATTCTGGGCAATCTCAGTCTATTGCCCAGGGATGTGAGTGCATACCACAATGATCCCTTCCAATTCTGCACAGCTGCTTCTAATTTTATTCCAGGCAGAAAGGCCGTATCGAAATGCAGTGAGTTCTTCTATAACTGCATGACACAAAAGGTATGCGGTTATCGTAGGAGAAATCTTCTGTGGTACGCATTGAAGAGCACCCATGTGGGCAACATGTGGGGAGCACTGAATTACTTCTGATATGATTGACTTGGGGGGTGTTTCGTGCATGCAATTACTATAATTACATTATCATTCAACAGAGCAGAAATACAAATCACAAAGAGTGCAATAGAACTGGGGTTATAAAAAGAAGCAGAGCCATGAGATGCAATCCTTTTATAAGAACTTCCAACTTTGGGCAAGAAAAAATGGATCCCTCTTACAGTGAAAAGGTAAGGTGCAAATTGATGAAAGCTAGTACGATTCATAATAAATTTCAAAGAATTTGCATCTATATACAGTAGTACCTTTCACTTCTCGATGCACTTCACAGCCAATGAATTACTTTTGAAGTTCAATCATTATTGTTTTGTAGACAAATGCTGCAGCCAATTTGTGCACAGCAAGATCCCACAAACAGCAAATGAGATAAATTACCAGTTAAACTGCTTTAGTAGTGTTGGTTATAGGATAAATGCTTGTCGGGAAATTGGAAGGATTCTCTTGTTCTTCTTCAAACAGTGCCATTGGATCTTTTATGTTTATCTGAACAGGCCTTGGTTTAACAGCTTATCCAAAAGATGGCACTAACAATGCAGTTAGCTTTCAACATTACACTGACATGCTAGCCTGGTTTGTGTGCTTACGTCCTGGAGTAAAGCTTGAACCCATAACCTTCTGATTCAGAAATGAGAGCACTACCACTGAGCCAAGCCAAGGTGATAAAAAATGAGAAATTGCTCCATTCCAAATATGCAGGGATAGCAGAGCATGAAATGAACCCTAAGATTGATTTAATACAAAACTGACTATCAATCTATCATAAAAAAAGCAGGGTATATTAATAAATGCAGATGCAAGGGGAACACTCTGGGGGAGACCAAGAGATGACTGATAGGGTCCAGGAGGCAAGAATGATCAAAATAAAAAAATGAATAACTTATCACCAATAACCTCACTTCAGTATCTGTTTTCAGGTATTTTCATGGCCAGAAATGATGCTTTCTGGCAGAAATACTCTCATCTCACATGTCCTCAGCATTTGGGAGCTTTACATTGGTACCATAGATGCATGGCCAAGATCTTGTGACTATGTATTCCTCAGGTAAGTGTAGAGCCTCAGACAGAAATGGAGAAGGGAAGAGAATGCAAGAGGTGAGGTGATGTCGGTGGGAAGGAAAGGTAACTATGTAAACAATAAGATCATTTATTGAAGAATGGGATTTTATTAGGGGTTAGATTAGGAATTAGAAATTATCTAAAGTAAATAACTGCCGCTTATGGGTTGCTGTTTCTTTAGCGTCAATTCCTTTTTTTCCCTAACATTTTGAACCATTGTCTCTTTTTATCTTCATTTGACAGATTGCACAGTGAGACTCAACACTACGAAAGCACAGAGAAAGCAAGTGTCATCATCCAGTTAAGTGACCACAAAATAATTGACAGTTACAATTCCCAATGAAGCCAGGAGCACTAAATGAAATACTGTACCCACTTTAAGAAAGAACTGACGACAGTTAAACAAGCTTTAGAGGAGTTGATCTTTTTAATTCTGCGCCTGCTAATGCACTTTTTTAAAAATCCTATTCAACTGGTTCTGGAAAATGGCTTTGGGTTTCACTCGTTCACATATATTTTAAAATCTTATTCATTTATTTAAATTGTGCAATGAATGGTTACAACAAAATCTCCTTTGGTTTTCTTCTTTATGTAAGAAACAAAAGTAAACTGCAACCTGTGAAATCCATAGCAAAAGTAAAATCTTACCAGAATCAGACGATTTGCTATGAAAGTGGGAAGGAAAGTTGGCGGGATTCAGGCCCTCCCGGCAATGCAAAGCTACACCTCCTAGCAGGTCAACTGCAGCTAGAAAATTTCCATTCATCAACTCGCCAATAATAACTTACTGTCCGGTTTTGATGAGGGCAAAGGGAAAAAAACTTTTCAATCATTTCCCTTCACCAACCTATTGCATTTATTTTGTTTTAAGTTTAAGAGTCCATGTTATTTGAAACATGATGGGCCAATGAAGCATTTAATGAAGATTTTATTTACATTTCTATTTAAAGTTTGTCATTGAAATCACAGGCACTGAAAAGTAAGGCACTGAAAAAGCAGACTGTTTCCACACTATTTCCTTCAGTTAAAAAAATGGAAGCTCTGTAATTGCACCGTGTGGAAGTGCCAATGTGCTAATCACATCCCATTTGATAATGAACAAGTTGCACGCAATTCATATGCATGCCACATAAGCAGTTACATCAGTTATCTGGACCACATTAAACTGCTCAATTATGGCCATGGAGCTATTAACTTTTTTCCAAAAACAGTAGTTGATGTTCCTATGTTTGTGTATCAACTAAGAAAAAGATTAATTTTACTGTAACTGGGTTGAAATTTATGGGCTGAGAAACATACAACCTCAATTAGAATTCAATCACACTCTTCTGAAATTATGTGCGCATTGGCTCAGGAGCCTACTTTCAAACCCTGTCAGAGATATCATGTGCACAGACCCGTGCAATAAGTTTCAGCATTGCCTGTAAAGCCAGCAGTAAAACTCTACAAGAAAACAATAGACATGCTCCCCAGTGAGATGGTGGTGTACCAATGCGCTGTACTCTTACAGTACCATGGAGTAGCTTTTATGATTCTTCTTGCTGGGTTTGCCAAAGTGGTCATTCGTTTGGATGCAGAACAATCGGAATTAAAAATAATATTTTATTTAAAAAATTTCCTTCTCCTAAAGTTCAATTTGCACCACACGCCATCCCTTGGCCATGCAAGAGAGTAGTCATAAGCCTACTCCAAGCAATTACCAATGCTCATCTATAAGAGCAACCAAGAAGAACAGCTGCATTGTGTTAGGGGAATGTCGTCTGTAGTTATTAGTAGGTAAGAGCAGAACAGTGGAAATGTGAATGAATATTCTGAAGTTTTGCTTGGTTACCTTCAGGGATCAGGGAATATTTACACAGAGCATTCCCTCAGGAGAGGGTGGGTAGAGTTCATAATAGGGCTGTGGAAGAAGTGACCTATACTTGTTCCATGCTTTCTTGTGTCCTTATCTGCAAGGTTTTACTAGAAGTAATTCTTAGACAATAACAGATGTCTGGAAAAATGTTACAAAAAGACACCCTGAATATGTTTATTGGCATTAAAAAAAATCTTTATAATAGCCTTTAACTATTTAGTTGTACTGAGCTTTCACCTTCGAGTACTGCTGTTGGATTTCATGGGGGCGATTTTTGTTTTGCATGTAAATGTGGCAGGCAGTGGGCGTAGTTGCTACCCGGAGGAGTTGGCATCGGCTCCATAAAATTTTCATGCTGAGCCCTAATTTGAATTTGTACAGTGAGCCACAGCATGAAATTCCCTCACAATAGGCTGTTCGCCTATTAGAAATGCAGAAAATCTGGTGACTTAGCTGCTTCTTAAAGGCCTGCAGCACTACCTAAAAGGGGAGGTGACTTTTTTCATGGAGGACAGAAACCAGCAAAATTGTAGAGCAAAAGGCAACATGATTTTCAGCAGGATCCTGATGTTCTCTCATGCTGTGGTGGAGATGTTGATAGAACAAATGGCCATCAGAAAGGAGGCCCTCTTCCCAACGGATGGGTGTTGGGTGCCAAGGCAAATCAGTCAACAGGTATGGAGAGAGGTGGCAATGCCAAAACCATCAGCATTGCCGCCAGAACCTGATTGTAGTGTAGAATAAAATGAATGATCTGAATAGCCCTACTTTTGCCTCAGCACCAGCAATCCTTCTCTTCCATTCTTTCCATGGTTCTTCTAAAGTCAGCAAGGAACACTTCACTTCCTGCTTGCACTCACACCCTCAAAACCGGCTATTGGCCTCATAACAACTTTTCCCTCTTGATTACACTTGCTGCTTCTTTCTGTCAACAATGCACACTATTTGCCTCATACATGTTGCAAACCCTTAAACAGGGCATATATTAACCCATTTCCACTCTTCATGCAGGAGAAGCTGGCACACAACAAGAGGGAGGCAAGCCATTTGACTGTGGACAACATTATAGTCAAGCCCAATACTGTCCTCATCTGATGTCTACAAACACACTTTCCAACACAGGCCACCGAACAGCGATCGGGGCAGGACCCTGGCTGATTTTTACTCTCTGTACTTCAATGGCTGGGAGGGCAAATAACATGCCCCAAAGACTGCTGCAGCTGGGATCATCTAACTCAGCACAGACTTTGGATTGAATCTGTGGCCTTCCTCAGCTGTTGAAGCAGATCAGACCAAGTGGTGCATTTAACCATTGTGTCACTGAGGGTACTAGAGAAAGGTTTTTTTCTGACAAATAGTCTCAGGGAAGCAAATTTGGATTTTATTTTTTTAGGCACCCTGTTCATTTTCATCTTCAGAGAACCCTTTTAGACAGTGGATGGGACTTCTTAGATTACCAGTGAAAATGAATATACCTAAGGCATCAGGAATATAGGATGCACAATTCTAATTGTACTGGCAGGAATCAGGTGCAGTCCACGCCAACATCACGATAGTGCCTTATTCCACCACTAAAGCATAGCTTTTCCAGCCATCTTAGCCACTTGTTTAAGTTTTAAATTTGGTTTGGCTGCCATAGCCATCCTTGAATAATGTGCTTTATTTGTGTTACATACTCTTACATACACAGTAGTTGCACATGTATATATGTGTCAGCTGTGGTTCAGTGGGTAGCACCCTTGCCTCTGAGTCAGAAGGTTGTGGGTTCAAAATCCCACTCCAGAGACTTGAGCACAAGAATCTAGGCTGAAATTCCAGTGCAGTGCTGAGGAAGTGCTGCACTGTCGGAGGTGCCATCTTTCAGATGAGATATTAAACCAAGGCCCTGTCTGCCCTTTCAGGTGGATGTAAAAGATCCTATGGCACTTTTTTGAAGAAGAGCAGGGGCGCTATCCCCGGTGCCTGGCTAATATTTATCCCTCAATGAACACCACTAAAACAGATTATCTGGTCATTATCACATTGCTGTTTGTGGGAGCTTGCTGTGTGCAAATTGGCTGCTGTGTTTCCTACATTACGATAATGACTACACTTCAAAAAGTAATTCATTGGCTGTAAAGTGCTTTGGGACATCCGGTGGTCATGAAAGGCGCTGTATAAATGCAAGATTTCTTCTTTCTTACTAACAATATAAAAAGACATTTTTTAACTCTATTTTACCCATGTACACTGCAAACTCTTGAACTTATCAAATGTTAACCTGCTTGTAGTAAATTTTGTTCTGAAGAGATGGTTTTAATATGACGTAAGTATTTCCTTCCAGGTCAATGCATTTGTCAGGCTTAATACCTAAAACTGAAGCCGCGATTAATTCAGAAATGTGCTTTTTGTTTTTGGATGCCAAAGAAACAATTGCTGTAAATGCTGTGCGATGAAGTATTTGATATATGCTGTCCAGCATGGAGCAAACTGAATATATGAGAGAGGGAAAGAGCAAATACTTTTGCCAAGTGAAGCTGGACCAGTGTAAGGCAATCACAAGTGAAACGTTGAAAACATTTGCCAGAGCGCCTGCTAGTATTTCTCAGCGCATTTTTTAATGCTCATCAAAGCTGAAGAGTCTGTTGAGGTTTTGATAACCTACCGATTCTGCTGTACAGATGATATTCAGCATATTGTTTGGCTGTCATTTTGTATGTTATTTTTGAAGTTGATAGTATCACCAGAGCTATTATAGATGCACTCACCCACAGTTATGATAAAGTTGTGTAGTGTTCTTTCCTGGCTACTATTCTCCTGCACAACATGCCTTTTTAGACAAATATATATATTTTATATATATATATATTGAAGGTGTGTCATTCCCCTGTGCCAGCATTAACCATCTCTTGCCAACTCTGGTGATAATGGGCAGATTTCCTTCATTATTTTTCTACTGAGATTATCAAGGCTCGAGTCTTCGGGGGAGATTTTCACTGGCGCCGCTGGGTGGAAACAAGGCAGTAATGCACCTAAAATGGTGGGGAAAAGCTTACTGCCCCCACCCGCTCCAGCTGATGCCATCTTCAGAAAGGCCTACCGCTGAACAACCGGATTGCCCACCTGATTCAACGCTCTTTTACTATGCAAATCAGGGTCCAATCACCTACATGGGACCCCGATTGCCATTTTGGGACATAACTGGGCGGAGCAAGTGCCGTGCACACTCAGCCCTGTTACACCTGGCGGTCCAGCTATAAAAATAATTATCTGTATCTTAAATAACCACTGCACCATTTTTGTAGAATGCTAACAATTTCTTTTGTGCAGAATACCTCTGGATTTTTTTTGCATTTCCTGCTTCTGAAGAGGAGTCAAAAAAATGAGGCGTTTATTTTGGCCAAAGGGTGAAAACAGGTGCTAAATAGGTGCAGTGCTAATAAGACTAGCCTGTTTGATAGTCCAGATTTTGCACACAATTTTGGTCCTAAGTGCTGATTACCATAACTTGAACATGCCTGGAGGAGCTCAACAGACACCTGGGCCGGAATTTTCCCATTGCCGAGCGTGCGGGCTAGGGGTCGGCAGTAAAAATCTCGGAAATTGCGAACGCGTCAGGAAGCCGCCGTCATCATCCCGCCGCCTTGCGCATTTAACTCGAGCGGCTTTGAAGGCGCAACACAGACCCGATCGGCAGAGGCGGGCAACCTCATTCAAGTCATTAACTGCTTGTTGAGAAACCCCTAAGAGGGTTTTTAACGCCAGCTTTTGACTTTTACTGCAGGAGCATGGGATTCACGCAGCTTGGGTACCTCACCTGTGAAGGGGAGGCGGAAGCTCAGAGGCCATTGGCAAGTCCATTCATTGAGAGCTGGGAAAAGCACATAAATACTGCAACATTGCACCTCATCACTTGCCTCATGGAAAGGCTAGTGCTCACTCTATTTTATCCACAGATTTAGGAGTCAGCAGTTTGCAGGTCATTTCTGAAACCTCGGAAGCCACTCTCACCACATTGCTAGTCACTATCACAACACTAAGGGATTGGCCCTCTAATCTCCACTTTACCTGCCATCTACTACATCAGCATGGGTGCCACTTATACTGTCTCACCTTGGTCCACAGAATCGGACCAAGATGAGCCCCACTACCAGCAGCAGCAGCCACAGCAGCAGCCTTCTCCTCAATGACCTGATGCTCCACAGGAGAGAGGGGGCACCACAGGGCTACAGCGCACCAGAGGAGATAACCCCAACACAGGGTATACAGTCAGAGGATGAACTTCCTCAACATGACTGAGCAGCTGTGCTTCAGGAGGCTCAGGCTATCGTGCCAAGTCGTCGCAGACATTTGTAGCTTGCTGGAAGAAGGCCTGCTGCCCAGAGGTCATAAGAATATAAGAAATAGGAGCAGGAGTAAGCCATTTGGCCATTCGAGCCTGCTGTGCCATTCAATAAGGTCATGGCTGATCTACTACCTCGTCTCCACTTTCCTGCACTATCCCCATATCCCTTGATTCCCTTAATATTCAAAAATCTATTGATCTCTGTCTTGAATATACTCAATGGCTGAGCCTCCACAGCCCTCTGGGGTAGAGAATTCCAAAGATTCACCACCCACTGAGTGAAGAAATGTCTCCTCATCTCAGTCCTAAATGGCCGACCACTTATTCTGAGACTGTGACCCCTGGTCCTGGTGGACACTCCTTACCAGTGGCTGTCAAAGTCACCACCGCCCTTAACTTCTTCGCTTCAGGCTCCTTCCAGGGATCTGCAGCAGACATTTGTGGGATCTCGCAGTCGGCTGCCCACAGATGCGTCACACAGGTCACCGATGCCATGTTTCACAAGTCAGCCAATTATATCAACTTTGCCACTGATGAGACCAGTGTTACTGAGCGGGCGCTTGGCTTTGCGGCTCTGGCTGACTTCCCACAGGTGCAGGGCATCATCAACTGCACACATGTGGCCATGAAGGCAGCCCCTCATCACCCAAGAGTGTTTGTGAACTGCAAGGGCTTCCACTCCCTCAATGTGCAGCTCGTCTGCAACCATAAAAAGATCATCATGCATGTATGTACCAGATTCCCTGGCAGCTGTCATGACTCTTTCGTCCTGCGCCAGTCCACCCTCCCTCAGCTCTTCACACCTCCAAACAGACATACTGGCTGGCTGCTTGGAGACAAGGGCTATGAGACGTGGCTCATGACACTCTTGAGGAGGCCAAGTACTGAGGGCAAGGAGTGATATAACGAGAGCCACATGTCCACCAGATGTGTCATAGAGCAAGCAATAGGCACGCTGAAGATGCGCTTCAGATGCCTTGACAAACCTGGAGGAGTCCGTCAGTACGCACCAACCAGGGTCTCCAGAGTCATCGTCGTTTGCTGCGCGCTGCACAACATAGTGCAGCAGCGAGGATTGGAGCTGTAAGAGGAGCAAGGCCCAGAGCGCACAGCCTCTTCGGAGGAGGAGGAGGAGCAGGTGGAAGACGAGGAGGAGGAGGAGGACCTGAGGTGGAGAGGGGAGGCAGTGGCGTAGTGGTTATGTCACTAGACTAGTAAGCCAGAGGCTCAGTCAAATGCTCTGAGGATATGGGTTCAAATCCCACCACGGCAGCTGGTGGAATTTAAAAATTCAATTCAATTTAATTCTGGAATTAAATGTTAGTCTTAGTAATGGCGACCATGATACCATTGTCGATTGTTGCAAAAACCCATCTGGTTCACTAATGTCCTTTAGGGAAGGAAATCTGCTGGCCTACATGTGACTCCAGACCCACAGCAATGTGGTTGACTCTTAATGCCCTCTGAAATGGCCTAGCAAGCCACTCAGTTGTAAACAACTGCTACGAAAAACAATAAGAATAAAACCAGACGGACCACCCGGCACCGGAAACGACAACGACAACGGCAAACCCAGCCCTGTCGACCCTGCAAAGTCCTCCTTACCAACATCTGGGGGCTTGTGCCAAAATTGGGAGAGCTGTCCCACAGACTAGTCAAGCAACAGCCTGACATAGTCATAATTACCGAATCATACCTTACAACCAATGTCCCAGACACCACCATCACCATCCCTGGGTATGTCCTGTCCCACCGGCAGGACAGACCCACCAGAGGTGGTGGCACCGTGGTATACAGTCGGAAGGGAGTAGCCCTGGGAGTCCTCAACATTGACTCAGGACCCCATGAGGTCTCATGGCATCAAGTCAAACATGGGCAAGGAAACCTCCGGCTAATTACCACCTACCGCCCTCCCTCAGCTGATGAATCAGTACTCCTTCATGTTGAACACCAATTGGAAGAAGCACTGAGAGTAGCAAGGGCACAAAATGGCCTCTGGGTGGGGGACTTCAATGTCCATCACCAAGAGTGGCTCGGTAGCACCACAACTGACCAAGCTGGCCGAGTCCTAAAGGACATAGCTCCCAGACTGGATCTGCAACAGGTGGTGAGGGAACCAACAAGAGAGAAAAACCTACTTGATCTCGTCCTCACCAATCTACCTGTTGCAGATGCATCTGTCCATGACAGCATTGTTGGAAGTGACCACCGCACAGTCCTTGTGGAGACGAAGTCCCGTCTTCATGTTGAGGATACCCTCCACCATGTTGTGTGGCACTACCACCATGCTAAATGGGACAGATTTTGAACAGATCTGGCAACTCAAAACTGGGCATCCATGAGGCGCTGTGGGCCATCAGCAGCAGCAGAATTGTATTCAACCACAATCTGTAACCTCATGGCCCGGCATATCCCTCACTCTACCATTACCATCAAGCCGGGAGATCAACCCTGGTTTAACGAAGAGTGCAGGAGAGCATGCTGGGAACAGCACCAGGCATACCGAAAAATGAGGTGTCAACCTGGTGAGGCTACAACACAGGACTACTTGCATGCCAAACAACAGAAGCAACATGCGATAGACAGAGCTAAGTGATCTCACAACCATCGGATCAAATCAAAGCTCTGCAGTCCTGCCACATCCAGTCGTGAGTGGTGGTGGACAATTAAACAGTTAACAGGAGGAGGAGGCTCCAAAAATATCCCCATCCTCAATGATGGTGGAGCCCAGCATGTGAGTGCAAAAGACAAGGCTGAAGCATTTGCAACTATCTTCAGCCAGAAGTGCCGAGTGGATGATCCATCTCGGCCTCCTCCTGAGGTCCCCAGCATCACAAATGCCAGTCTTCAGCCCATTCAATTCACTCCACGTGATGTCAAGAAACGGCTGAAGACACTGGATACTGCAAAGGCTATGGGCCCTGACAACATTCCGGCAATAGTACTGAAGACTTGTGCTCCAGAACTAGCTGCGCCCCTAGCCAAGCTGTTCCAGTACAGCTACAACACTGGCATCTACCCGGCAATGTGGAAAATTGCCCAAGTATGTCCTGTCTACAAAAAGCAGGACAAATCCGACCCAGCCAATTACCGTCCCATCAGTCTACTCTCAATCATCAGCAAAGTGATGGAAGGTGTCGTTGACAGTGCTATCAAGCGGCACTTACTCAGCAATAACCTGCTAACTGACGCCCAGTTTGGGTTCCGCCAGGGCCACTCAGCTCCTGACCTCATTACAGCCTTGGTCCAAACATGGACAAAAGAGCTGAACTCAAGAGGTGAGGTGAGAGTGACTGCCCTTGACATCAAGGCAGCATTTGATCGAGTGTGGCATCAAGGAGCCCTAGCAAAACTGAAGTCAATGGGAATCAAGGGGAAAACTCTCCATTGGTTGGAATCATACCTAGCACAAAGGAAGTTGGCTGTGGTTGTTGGAGGTCATTCATCTCAATCATATGACATCACTGCAGGAGTTCCTCAGGGCAGTGTCCTAGGCCCAACCATCTTCAGCTGTTTCATCAATGACCTTCCCTCCATCATAAGGTCAGAAGTGGGGATGTTCGCTGATGATTGCACACTGTTCAGCACCATTCGAGACTCGTCAGATACTGACGCAGTCCATGTCCATATGCAGCAAGACCTGGACAACATTCAGACTTGGGCTGACAACTGGCAAGTAACATTCGCACCACACAAGTGCCAGGCAATGACCATCTCCAACAAGCGAGACTCTAACCATCTCCCCTTGACATTCAATGGCATTACCATCGTTGAATCCCCCACTATCAACATCCTGGGGGTTGCCATTGATCAGAAACTGAACTGGACCAGCCATATAAATACTGTGGCTACAAGACCAGGCCAGAGGCTAGGAATTCTGCGGCGAGTGTCTCACCTCCTGACTCCCCAAAGCCTTTCCACCATCTACAAGGCACAAGTCAGGAGTGTGATGGAATACTCTCCACTTGCCTGGATGAGTGCAGCTCCAACAACACTCAAAAAGCTCGACACCATTCAGGATAAAGCAGCCCGCTTGGTTGGCACTCCATCCACCACCTTCAACATTCACTCCCTCCACCACCAGCGCACTGTGGCTGCAGTGTGTACCATCTACAAGATGCACTGCAGCAACTCGCCAAAGCTCCTTCAACAGCACCTTCCAAACCCGCGACCTCTACCACTTAGAAGGACAAGGGCAGCAGATGCATGGGAACATCACCACCTACAAGTTCCCCTCCAAGCCACACACCATCCTGACTTGGGCCTGTATCGCCCTTCCTTCACTGTCGCTGGGCCAAAATCCTGGAACTCCCTTCCTAACAGCATTGTGGGTGTACCTACACCATATGGACTGCAGCGGTTCAAGAAGGCGGCTCACCACCATCTTCTCAAGGGCAATTAGGGATGGGCACTAAATGCAGGCCTAGCCAGCGATGCCCACATCCCATCAATGAATAAAAAAATGTTTAAAAAAAGATGGCACCAGCAGTGGCGCACATTTCTGCACGGGAGGCCAGGGATGGCCTCATCATGGCCAGATTTACTTAACTTGCTCCAATGCAGCCATATGGCTGCCACATGCTGTACTAAGTTCCCCCCCACCAACACCACAAAGCAGTCCTACAATGAACAAGCAATTCCTCTCACCCAAACCCCCAGTGGTCGAGGTTAAGTAATGTCTCACCATTCACTCCAAATGACAAAGTCACTTCCAAGGTAGCAGGCAAAAATGGACAAGACTGGAAGGTGGTGCAAAGAATTACATTTTTCTGTGTCATCAAAAGAACTGAAACTTAACACTAACATTTTTTCATACACCCACGTACATATTTGTGTGCATCTACTTTTGTGTCTTTCTTCTTTTCCAAGTGCTTCTACAAGGTGCAACCCCTGTGGCTTCAGCAGAGGTAGAGGGAGGCTGCTCACTTGCCTGCTGTGACTGGTTACACACTTTGGCAGATATCCTTTGGGTTTTGAAGCCTGTGATGGCCCCGCCAAAGTCTGCTCCACCTGCAACTGTGCAGGAGCAGACTCAGCTATCAGGATTCGAGGAAGCATGCAGGGCTCTGACTGAGGGGGAGGCAATGGGGGAGAAATGGGAGCGCTTTGAGAAGAGCCCCCCCTTCCATGTCCCCTCTCACCATCATCCCTCTCATGGGCCACCCGCACTTCCCTGCTAGCAAAGAGCTGGAGAGCACTTTGCTGCATAGCAGTGGGGCAATGAATGCCCAATTCTATGTTTATATCCCTCCTGGAGATGAGGTCCATGAGCGTCTGCCATCCGTTGTCCACAGCTAGCATATGCTCATGTGGCTGGTGCATTTGCTGCTCCATGCAGGTGGCCATCCTTCCCATGGATCAGCACATAGTCACCATCGACTCCTCCATTCTCTGCACATTTGCAGACATCACGGCTGCAAAAGATGCCAGAGCCTCATGCAATTGTTGCTGCCCTTCCAAGATCACCCTCTTTCCCGAGGCTCAGCGTCTGCATGCAGCTCAGAAGAGCTTGGAGCATCCTGCACCCTCCGCCGAGGAGTCTCCACTGCTGTCCCTGTCAACACCATCTGCTATTGCTCACTTGTGGTGTGTGAGACACCAGGTGACAACTCTACTCTATGGCGCACAGGACTCACGAGGTGTGTATATCTGCACTGGTGCTAGGTGCGTTTGGGTCTGCTGATGGTGCACCCTCTAGAGGTTCCTCTTAGGAGTTGTCTTCCTCCTCCGGCTGGACAGTGGCGGCGGGGGGGATGGGTGGGGATGCATTTGATGGACCTGTGGGTGAGTAAAGAGATAAATTAGAAGTGTTATAATAAGAATGGGTAGCGTTACCATTATGCACATGATGGCATTTCACTGGCTGCAGACATCAGTCACCATATGGCTGTATGAGATGTATGATTGGTATGATTGCGTTAGGATGAGGGTGAGTGTTGGGGTGGTTAGTCAGATGGGGATGTGAGTATGTAGATAGAGAGAGAGGGATGGGTGGACGTGCAAGGTATGTTGGTGTGACGAGTGATGTGCAAGAGTAGGCTTGGGAAGGAAGAGTGATGGGAATGTGGTGACAGGCACCCGACCCGACTCCACGGTAAAAATTCCAGCCCTGTAGGATTAGCACTCAAGCGCTGATTAGATGCAATTTTTGTGGAGCAGTATATGTGGGCCCCTCACACCCACTTCCACTGAAGGTGTGGAGAGCTCTGGCTGGCACACAGTGACACATTGCAGGATGCCTCATGGATGGAGGGAAAGGGCTCACAGGTTCTCGGACTCAGTACTGGAGGTCCTGGTGGAGGTGTTCCAGAGGAGGACAGATGTCCTGTACCCACAGTGAGGAAGGACGCCACCTCGCCCGCCTGTCCCTCTCTCCTGCAGCAGCTGGTGCTGCTCTACCTGGCCTCATACCCTCCTCCCATTCCTCGTCCAGACCAAGGGAGATCCCTAGCAAGATGCCCATGAACAAGCACACCCTTTTTCCTGGTGACTCCTATAAGGTGTCCAGCAAGGTGGAGTAGCACAGCACTTACTCTTTTTAGGTGAAGTCCTTAGAGAATTTCCAGAATAAATATTGCTTGAGTGTTGGTGAAGTCTTGATAAAGTGCCCCAGAAAGTCTACCGCTGTGTTTCAGAGTTCCTCTTCAGAGCTCTAACAGTAATGACCATGAAATGGTGAGTATCTCTTTAAGTGGTGAGTATCCCTTTAAGTAGCACTTGAAATCAACATCAACGCCGTGTTTACTCCCAAACAGCTGGTCGCTATTAGGAGAGGGCGTTGGTTGAAGCGCTAGCCACCAAAAGGCCGTGCAGCCTCTTTAGTGAACCCTAGCAGGCATTTTAAGTGGCAATCAGCTGTTTAACAAGCCTCCTGGCGACTGTTCCCAGCGCAAGCTTCAACTCCTTTACCAAGGTGGCATCTTGCGTTAAACGCAGGCTAAACTGGTGTTTTCGCTTAAGACCCCATCTTGGCCACCTCTTTAGCACCTAAAGTATTAGGTGAAAATCACCCCTAAATTGTTCATTATTTTTGTGGGTCCAGGAGTGTTCCGCTAAGCTCCACAAAAATAATGTGGCACCTTTAATTTGTGTTTCCTGCCGCTGAAAAATTGATGTCCCCCTTTAACTAGCTGCAACCTTTTAAAGGGTGCAATAGCACTTTAATGCCCTCCCCCCCTCCCAGTGGCATTAACCCAATGAGGAGCAATATTGCCGCTCCTAACCTGCTCTGCATTGAAAATGATGGCTCTTGAAGGGAAGTTCAGAGCGTTAGTAGAGGAGTCACCTGGGCAGTCAAACGTCGAAAGTTCAAACATTGCTTGAATCTTGGTGAATTGTTTTTCTGGTTGCGTGAAATCTTTAAATTGGCCTGTGCTCGTTTTCCAATAAATTTCTTCTAAGGAATATTGTCTAATGACTAATTCATTTCATGGCAGCTTGATGTGAATAAGCATCCTTTTATCTGACTGCAGCGATGTAAAATGACTGTCACCTTATCATGCAGAATATCGATTCTCCGCCCCATATAGTCAGCGCATTAAGAGGTAACCCCACTGAAATAAGAACAGCAGGGGTAGGTCAGCACACATGGAAGTATTTATTCTACTGCACGCGACACTTTACTACTGCACGTACAAAAGAAAAAGAGTTGGAATTTGCAAGCTCCCGACTGTCAGTGTCTTTAATGGCTATTTACTGTATCTAACTGTGAAAGCATAAAATATATAGCCGCTGCCCTTCTGAAAGCTAGGTTCATGTCTGATTGATTTGGTGTGATGCTTTGTTTATTCTACTGGATTGTCGCAGCTGTGAGATTCCTCCCAGACAGCTGGGAAATTGGATCCTTGCATCGAGCAGGGGGTTCAGATTTGAGACAAATTTGACTTGTTTGTACGTGTAAAGAACACACAAATTTGATATGCCTTTAAAACCAGATAATGCCCGACCATAAATTTCATTTGTGCTACTTCCAATTTATTTATTGAACTGGCCATATTTCTGTTTAGCTTAAATGTTTGGTAAGTCACTTGCTTTCAAGATAAAAGTCAATAAATGGAGATTATCTGGGAATTTATTTGCTCAGTGTGACAGGATAAGCAGAAGAAGGCAAGTTCCCAGGCAACAGTTGCATGCTTTAGGATTTGTTTTAATTATCAGTGGCCGTCAGCTGTTGTCAGGTCTGGGGGTCAAGATGCCAATCACATTTTATTACGCTGATTAAACCTGGTAAACAGAGCTATATTCATACCCTGCTTTTCATTTTGATTCCAGTTTTGTGTCACATTATAGAAGAAACATACTGGAATTTTTATGTCATACCAGTGGATCTCCTGTGGCGTTATTCACTGTAAGTCTTATGATACTCTGGTTTTAACAACTGAAACATTATACCATCCAAAAAAAGAAAGACTTGCATTGATATATCTATCGCCTTTCACAACTTCAGGATGTCCCAAAGTGCTTTACAGCTAATTAAGTACTTTTTTTTAAAGTGTAGTCACTGTTGTAATGTAGGAAATAACAGCAGCCAACTTGTGTGCAGCAAGCTCCCACAAACAGCAATGTGATAATAACCAGATAATCTGATTTTAGTGATGTTGGTTGAGGGATAAATTTTGTCCAGGACACCAGAACTCCCTTGCTGTTCTTCGAAATAGTGCCAGGGGATCTTTTAGGTCCACCTGAGAGAGCAGACGGGGCCTCGGTTTAACGTCTCATCCGAAAGAACATGTATCACACAATTTACTTACTATTCTGGTGCTGAGGTGCAGCTATATGTATGGCCTGTCCCTTTAGACTCAACGTCCAACTGCTAGAAATGGACCCATCTTGAGGTCAATGAGCAGATAATTGCTGCTGGTGAGTGAAGTTTGCAGACTGGTATGTGTTTGCAAGTTCCCAGCTCTGGGACAGAAAAAAACCCAGTATGAAATTACTACTTTTTCTTCCTTTTTTTACACTTTAAAGTGTGTCATCTGAAGTGTGATAAGGCATGATAGATGCAATATTTTTATATATTTGATAAGTTTGAGTAAATATTCATGTTCTACCCTCTCCAATGCAATCAATACATTTAAAATACATTGATAAATAGAATTGGCTTATCCATTTATAGTATAATTGGAGCATTCAGGCTTCCCTGATGTTATAGTGATATCTTAAACAGCAAGAGCAATACAGGGTTCTGATGAAAGGTCATCGACCTGAAACGTTAACTCTGTTTCTCTCTCCACAGATGCTGCTTGACCTGCTGAGTTTCTCCAGCATTTTCTGTTTTTATTTTGGAGCAATACTAAAGATTGTTATTAGTAATCAGATAGGTAAGAGTGGAATTATATACTTAAATTATATACTTACTGTTTTCATATAATTTTCAAAGATAAATTTTAAACAGGCTGACTGTATGCTGAGGGCTGTTAGTGGCATTATACAACTGACACATTTCTGTGATGCCTTTACTATAAAAGAGCAGCATCCCATAATTTACAAAATGGTATAATAAATTGATCTTTTAAATGGACTATTCAGCTGTTCACGGTAGAGTACATATCATAAAGTAATCATACTCAGACTTAATGGCTCCAGTTACAAGGTGCCAGCACTAGAGAAATATTTTGTCACTATTATATTGATGTCATATTTGTTGCTAATCTAGTCAGCTAATTGGAAAATTGTACCGATAGTTGAATTGTCACACAAATCATTCATGGATTCCTGAAGACAAATATAGCATAATGTGACCTCACTTTGGCAACAAACCATTCAGGATAGGCACAGTGCCTAAAAACAACATGGATAACAACAACAACTTGTATTTATATAGCACCTTTAATGTACTAAAAACAGGAGCACTTTCAGACAAAATATTAGAACATAAGAACATAAGAAGTAAGAGCAGGAGTAGGCCATATGGCCCTCGAGCCTGCTCCGCCATTCAATAAGATCATGGCTGATCATCGACTTCAACTCCACTTTCCCGCCCGATCTCCATATCCCTTGATTCCCCTAGAGTCCAGAAATCTATCTATCTCAGCCTTGAATATACTCAAAGATTCAGCATTCACAGCCCTCTGGGGCAGAGAATTCCAAAGATTCACAACCCTCTGAGTGAGGAAATTCCTCCTCATCTCAGTCTTAAATGGCCTACCCCGTATCCTGAGACTATGCCCCCTAGTTCTAGACACTCCAGCCAGGGGAAACAACCTCTCAGCATCTACCCTGTCAATCCCCTTCAGAATCTTGTATGTATATTCACATGCAATAGACCATTGATTACACATATCAGATTTTTGGGGGTATTCATAAGCATCAAGCTGCGTAAACCTCCTTAGTTCAAATAAATATGCATGCATCGGAAATAACTCCTATCAGTGCAGTGCCCTGTGGGCAATTAATCCATACAAGTCCCCAGGTTTACTTCCTACTCTATGTAGAATTAGCTGATTTCAGCCATGTTTGTTGCCATGCCAACAATTGGCTTCAGTGCTCCAGGCTCAAAGAGGAAAAATCAGACAGTTGTCTCACTCCTGAGCACAATCTAGTGACTTCTGCTGAAAGCTATATATATGTGTGGCGTACAGGTAGTCACTGTCTGGGCTTATATCTTAAAAGATGGATAGTCAGTAGCGGTTGAGAGGGCAGCCAGCACCCATGGAATTGTACACTAGCAAGAATCTCTGCCTTCAGAGAGAAAATGGAGGGGAAAAAAGACTTGAATCATTATCAAATGCTGGAATATTTTATACTGACTTTGCAGAATTATCTTCCAAATTGTAAACGGAAGGGCACTTTTAGTGGACTTTCAAACTCCTTTGAGAAGAATCTCCTCCCATCATTCTCTGCCAAGTCATTTCTGACAACACATTTCTGCCAGTGGAAAATGAGACCTCTGATCAGAATTCAATCTCAATAATTAATAATTATTGCCTTATCTACTGGAAGTAAGCCACTTGACCTGTGCAAGTGACTTTTTTCCTCGGACTGTAAACAAAAAAAGGTAACACTGCAGATTCAGTGGAAAATAAACCCTCCGCATCAGAGCTTGTGTAACAATTTGCAATTACAAAGTGTATTTTTAGGCGTACAAACCAAAATGCCTCTCACTGAGGGCCAATGACATCATTGAAAGCCTATTCCAAAAATGATCAGCTATTTCAACAAGAGGATGCCAAAAGGTCATCAATGATACAACGGTATATTTTACAGATTTGATCTACCCAGCACTGAGCTTCCCCTACCAGAAGCACATTTCAGGAATTCAGTGACGGAGATCACCAGGCCCTTCATGACTTCCCATCCATTTGCCTAAAGGACATGATTCATGATGGGCTACAGTTCCACCAGCACTCTCCATCCTCCGATATCGTGTCCAAGTTGTGGGATGTGAGTTCTCTTAATCAGAATCAGACTCAGATATGTGGGGTAACTAACAAGTAGGTTTTAACAACCCAAAGAAAAAAAAATTGCACTCTCCAAGCACCAAGATGGCTGCCTGCTCCCAACTCCGTACTCTCTGGAGGAGGCAGCTCCTCTGCTCTCTCTGCCCTCTGATAACATTTATTCAGCATAGCCAGAAACTGCTCATGTATGAGCCTGGGCACTTGAGCGCCACAGCTGTATCTAATCCTTCCCTACCCAACAACCTCACACATATACATTTTGGGAGGGTTACTGATTGAGAACCCTAGCTATATTTTCTCTGCCCTAGCCCAATGCACAATCTGGCTGACTTCATTCAGAATTTATAACGAAGGAACAGAAGATAAAGAATGCATTATATTGTAAATCTATTGTTATCCTTTTGTCTTACAGATGGTAGGGTAGAAATTGGTATGCGTCGGATTCTTCAGTGTAAAATGAGCGCAAAGCATACCAACATAGCAGTATTATGGTGTGATTCCAATCTGTGTAGGCGTTGGACCCACTGTTAAATTTGTTTGATCCTGTGTTTTAGATGTCCTGGGTGAATTCCTAACATGTGCATTAGGAACTTGAATATGTTCGTAAGGGGGCTAACACCTGCTGTAGGATTCCTTTAGCAACATGAGCGGAGCAGTCATCGGACCTGTCCTGCTCAGGATTCTTCAGCGGCCACCTGAAAGAAAGTTTCAAAATATTTTTTTAAAACCTTTCCGGTGGAACCAGGAGGAGCAGAAGTGATCCCCTGACTCCACTGTTGTCATGATTGTCCCCTCTCTCCAGCCACCCACCCTCCCCTGGAGCCTGATCCAACCCTGAGGGCTGCTGCTGGCGAGACAGGTGGCCCCAATTTTTTTTCTCATCAGGCAAGCTGTCTGTGGAGGCGCGACCCTTCTGTGGGTGTTCTCTCGATCGTCTGTCACAACCTCAGCAGAAAATCCCTGGAAACCACCCACCTGGAGAAATGGCATTTACGCTGTTTCTCTGGGGTTTCCACAGATCTTCCGCTGAAGTTGGGGTGGATGATCAGGAGAACTCCCATGGAAATTCACCCACATGTTGGATGATCTAACTAACTCATCAGTTAATTGCATCTACGCCATAATAAGTGGCTAAATTGGTGAATTTTGACAATCATAGAGTTGTAGAACAATGGGCAGAAACTTTTCAGTAGAGATTCAACCTTGTATAAACAAGCTCAGGAGGCAGAACTGTAATTCCAGTTTTGTCCTTTTATGTTTTTGGATCATTTGCAAACACAAAAACGTTGTAAATCTTGGAATGTATGCAGAAACACATTCATAGTTTTCACTTGCCTTTCTGATCTCTACATTAGTTCTGTAATGGTTTAAAGTTTTTATTGTACACAAGTTCTACATTAGCCCCATTAATAGTTAAAAGATTAAGTACTACAAACTGTTGACTGGCATTGGGTGGTAACACATGGATTTCTGCCCTGGTCAGTGCATTGCCAAAAGAACACAATGTTAAATGACATAGAGGTCCAAAAATTATTTGGAATTTAATCAGCTGGAAGCAGACTCACGTATGGAGGTTAAAAGGGTGGAGAGCACTATGTTTACATATAATAGTAGCTGTTACAGCCTGGTTTTATTCAGTAGTAGCTCTGAGTTATTAGTCAGAGCTGGAAACTCAGTACTGCAGTATGACTGCTCTGCCAGCATACTTGTACTTCCCCAATGGAATCAAAGAGCAAAGTGGGAAATCTGGATGATGTAATTACTAGCGGACAACAAAAACTGAAACAAAGAAGCTGTTATTATTGGCAACCATGGGTAGTTAAATCAATTGCCTTCCCTTTGTCTAACTTTGCATGCTTCTCTAATCTCTTCCAATTCACCATGATTATTGTACTATGGGAAGGGGGAAGCTTGATCTAAAGGAACAGAGCTTATTTAAAAGTTTAATTTTAAGCAAGATTCATCTGCTAAAATTAATCTTTAGCATGAAATTTTGGAATATAATTTCCGCAGGGGTTCTCATGATTGTCCGCTGCAACTTTGGAGAAAATTCTGCGGGAGTCTCAGAGAAAAGGCTTAAATGGTCTTTACACTGTGCAAAAGTGTTGGCTCAGGAGTGTAGCACTGGCTCTTTTGCCAAGGTTACAGTGGACAATAGGGTGCACCCCCACCAAAATGAGTGGTGTTAATATTTTACTGAATGGAAAAAATCTTGTACGTGGACTTAAAAAACATCTCGTGAGATTTGATCTTGCTACAGTTGATCTCAAGTGTTCCGTACTATATTTAATACAGGCTATTTTAAGACCAGGAATTAATATCACTGCGCTAATGATCGCAAATTTACATGGAGATTGACATTCAAACCTAGCAACTAGTATATGGGAAGGATTGTCACTTTACTAAGTATGACACCCTTCCAGGAAGAAAACTGATGAATGCTTAAATTCCAATGAAAAATCGATGCTCTTCTACTTGAATAATGAAGTGCCATTAGTATTATATGACATTAATTGTTTACTTACAGGAAAGCCAATTTGGCTTGATGTTGGGTATGAACCTCGTCAAGATGGAGGTACTGGTAGAGTTAGTGGGCACTTTTCATAGAATCATAGAATGATACAGCACAGAAGGAGGCCATTCAGCCTATCATGCCTGTGCTGGCTCTTTGGTAGAGCTATCCAATTAGTCCCACTCCACTGCTCTTTCCCCATGGCCCTGTAATTTTTTCCCTTCAAATATTTATCCAATTCCCATTTAAAAGTTATTGGGCCAGAAATTCGTGACCAAATGCGTGAGTACGGTCTGGGTACTCACGCATCTGGCCGTTGGAAATGCCGGCGTTCAGCATGCACAGCGCATGCGGGGAACACCGGCATTTCCAGTCCTCGGAACGAAGGGGTTCATAGGCACAGCGTGTGCGACTGCACAGGCAGCGCTTGCGCAGTGAACTTCGGCGATTTCATTCATGGATTCAGTGAGGGTAAGTCCTTACAAGTTACACTTGAAAAAAGCATGTGTAAAGTTGTTCCAAGGCTGCGGAGGAAGATATATTTTATCGTGGAGCTTCTGAAAGGCAATATTTTTGTTTGGGAAAGGGAGGGAAGTTATTTTAAGAAATTTTAAGTAAGTTTTAAAGTTAAATTTTTTTTTTTAAACGGGTTTTCAGAATGGTAGGTAGAAGGAGCAATTGTGGCTGTGTGAATTGAATGTGAAAATGAGTGTTCTAAAATGAGTAATGTAACATTTCCAGCACTTTTAAGAAAGAAACTTTTCATCAGTAATAAGTAATTATGTATGTATGTCCGCATATATTCCTTTACGTATATGTATGTATGTTTTATATTCCTTTACTTATGTGTATGAATGTATGTTTTTAATTATGATTTTTCAATAAGTTACTTTCTCTGAAAGTCATAATTAAATAATACATTCATACACATAAGTAAAGGAATATATACATAACATGCAAAGGAATATATACAGACATACATACTTTCAGAAGCTCCACAATAAGAAATATCTTCCTCCGCAGCCTCTGGAGCAACTGTACCCATGCTTTTTTCATGTGTAAGTTGTAAGGACTTGACCTCACTGAAAGCATGAATGAAAGCGGCGAATTTTACTGCACACGCGTTCTGCCTCTGAACCCCTTCGTTCAGAGGACAGGAAATGCCGGTTTTCCCCGCATGCGCTGTGCATGCTGAAAACCGGCATTTCCTCCGGCCAGACGCGTAAGTACCCCGACCGTACTCGCGCATTTGGAAGGGAATTACTGGGCCAACATTTTACATGTCAATAAAATGAAAAATTTAACAATTGCACGATTTGCCCCCTCGCATCTGCGACTGAGGGTCCAAGGAGGTGCATTGCGCAAGAGGTCATCGTCGTACGTATCCTCACACTGTTCCCTTTCGGGAACTGTATGAAGTGGTGGAAGGATTTATGGCCGTGATTAACGCTCATTCCGTGACCGTAACCATCTTTGAACCAGCCATTAGGGTGGTTAGTCCTATGGCGTGAGGGTTTTACGGGCTCCCACAACCCATCTGAGGGGGGGGGGGGCCACCCACACCCACGGACGCAAGTATCCCGCTGGATGTCCACCCAGAATTTATAGTTGGAGCTCCGACTCCACTTGCCGGGACTGTCTGGAGTGGGGTTCGAAACCCTACTCCTTCTGGCCCAGCGGCGGGGATGCTTACTGCTACGCAAAAGGCCCACTCCGCACAAAAGGTGACACCCATACGTTTCCTGCGCCTTTTCCCTCCCCGTGACTGGAGCCCTATGCTGCCACTTGAAAGACCAAGCTATCATCTGCCCTTTTTGCGGCGCCTTTGACTTCTCATTACCAATGATGAGCAGGTGCTGCGCCTCCACCTCCTTGAGGAGATTGCTGAGGTCATCATCAGTTCAATTGTGAGTTCTTTTAATGCCGTGAATTGTGCTCATTCCAGCCATTTCACGTTGCTAATCGGATTGGGCCTTTGGCATAGCGGTAGGATCCCCACCGCTGGGCCAGATCAGGGTAGGGTTTTGAACCCCGCTCCAGACAGTCCCGGCAAGTGGAGTCGGAGATCCGGCTCTAAATTCTGGGTTGACATCCAGTGGGATATTTACGTCCGTGGGTGTGGGTGGCCCCCCCTCCTTGTATAGCTTGTGGGAGCCCGTAAAACCCTCCCGCCATAGGACTAACCGCCCTAATGGCTGGTTCAAAGATGGTTACGGTCACGGAATGAGCGTTAATCATGGCCATAAATCCTTCCACCACTTCATACAGTTCCCCAAAGGGAACAGTGTGAAGACGCGTATGACGACGACATTGCTAAATAAATAAATGGAATTTAAAAAATTCTTTTAGGGCTTTTAAAAGTCTTTAAATTGCTTTAATTCTGTTTAAAACTACTTCAGATTCTTCAAAATAATGTAAACATTTTTAAAAGTTTATAAAAGTTACCAAAAGCTTCAAAAAACTTCCAAAAACCTATTTGAACTGCTGCTTTGCATGTAAAAATGCTTAGCAGCTTGGCAGAAACATTGGGGGCGTGTCCTGTTAAACTGAGACCTCAAGGGGCGTGTCTCAGTTGCACAGCGCACTACAGGCTTCGCGCTGGCTGCACTCCTGGGCGGCGTGACGTCAGACGCTGCCCGGGAGTCAACATTTTAAAACAGCAATTCCAGGCGTCCCTGAAGCTCAACGGCCGGCGCGTCGGGTAAGTGCAGATCGGGGGCTTACATGCGCGGCAAGCCCCCGACTCGAATTTCTGGGCCATTATTGAATCTGCTTCCACCACCCTTTCAGGCAGTGCATTCCAGATCATAACAAATCGCTATGTAAATTTGCTTTCCTCATGTCGCTTCTGGTTCTTTTGCCAATCACCCTAAATCTGTGTCCTCTGATTACCAACCCTTCTGCCACTGGAAACAGTTTCTCCTTATTTACTCTATCAAAACCCTTCATGATTTTGAACACCTCTATCAAATCTCCCCTTAACCTTCTCTGCTCTAAGTAGAACAACCCCAGTTTCTCTAACCTCGCCACATAACTGAAGTCTTTTATCCCTGGTGTGGAGATGCCGGTGTTGGACTGGGGTGGACAAATGTAAGAAGTCACACAACACCAGGTTATAGTCCAACAGTTTTATTTGAAATCACAAGCTTTCGGAGCGCTGCTCCTTCGTCAGGTGAAGTGGAGAGATGCATAAAGACACAGCTTATATAGTCAGAGAATAATGCCAGATGATTACAGGTAATCTTTCTAACTGCCATTTATCACACCTCGGCAGAGAGATAATCACAGCAATCAAAGGTGTGAATGGTGTCCAAACAGGTTAGTCAGGAAAACATTACATCAAAGAACAATGAGGTGGGGTCACAAGGGGTCAAATGTTGCCGATGCTGGGGTCTGTATGAAAAACAAAAAACAGACAAAAAAACATTTTTTTTGCTGGAAATCACAGCAGGTCCGGCCACATCTGTGTAGAGAGAACAAGCCAACGACGACTCGAGTCTGGATGACCCTACGTCAGGTGGGGTTACATGTAGCGTGACATGAACCCAAGATCCCGGTTGAGGCCGTCCTCATGAGTGCGGAACTTGGCTATCAGTTTCTGCTCTACGATTTTGCGTTGTCGTGTGTCTCAAAGGCCGCCTTGGAGAATGCTTACCCGAAGATCGGAGGCTGAATGTCCTTGACTGCTGAAGTGTTCCCCGACTGGGAGGGAACACTCCTGCCTGGCGATTGTTGCGCGGTGTCCGTTCATCCATTGTCGCAGTGTCTGCATGGTCTCGCCGATGTACCATGCTCCGGGGCATCCTTTCCTGCAACGTATGAGATAGACAACGTTGGCCGAGTCACATGAGTATGTACCATGTACCTGGTGGGTGGTGTCCTCACGTGTGATGATGGTATCTGTGTTGATGATCTGGCATGTCTTGCAGAGGTTGCCGTGGCAGGGTTGTGTGGTGTCGTGGTCGCTGTTCTCCTGAAAGCTGGGTAATTTGCTGCGAACGATGGTCTGTTTGAGGTTAGGCGGCTGTTTGAAGGCAAGTAGTGGAGGCATGGGGATGGCCTTAGCGCTGTGTTCGTCGTCATCGATGACATGTTGAAGGCTGCGAAGAACATGGTGAGGAGGAACGCGATGGACACCTACAGACGCTGAAAGACGCCCTCGTAAGAACGGGATATCACGCTCGACTCGTCGATCGACAGTTCCGACGGGCCACAGCAAAAAATCGCATAGACCTCCTCAGAAGACAAACATGGGACACAACCAACAGAGTACCCTTCATCGTCCAGTACTTCCCCGGAGCGGAAAAACTACGCCATGTTCCAGCAAAAAAAAATGTTTTACTAGAATGGTACCATTCTAGTAAATCTCCTCTGCACCCTCTCCAAGGCCCTGATATCCTTCCTAAAGTGCACCAGTTTTCTTCTTGGAAGGGTGTCATACTTAGTAAAGTTGATAGGTTATGTTATGGATCACTGTCTGTCTGTATTTCTTGCCTCAGTGACATCTTCTGCAACATGTGCAACACTAAAACATCATGGACTGGAAATTCCACTGGGCCACTTATGCCAGTGCTGCACTCCTGAGCCAACGCTTTTGCCCAGTGATCTTTTGTAGTACTGACCCACCCCAGATTGCGGGGTCAGCTCATTTAAATATCCATTGACGGTTCAGTAGTGCAAATCCCATGTAAGACAGGAGTAGTGTCACATTACATTTCCCACATTACAACAGTGACTCCATTTCAAAAGTACTTCATTGGCTGTAAAGTGCTTTGAGATGTCCGGTGGTCATGAAAGGCGCTATATAAATGCAAGTCTTTCTTTTTTCTTTTAGTGTAATGAAGGTGCTTGGAAATTAGAGTGCAGCTGTTAAAGACTGGCTGAAAATTGAAGCAATAGGCTGAGGGAGCAGTAGGTAAGGAGGAAAATATCTGGCTCCATGAGTTGGCTGTCTGTAAGTTGTATTGGATGGGTTTCTTCTAATTGTCCACCCTAACAACAGTGGAAGAGCCACTGAAACTCCGGAGAAACTCTTCTGTTAAAGATGAGTGGGAGAGCCCCTGTGGAAATCTTTCAACCTGCCCCTAAACGCTTTGGTCTCAGGTGAGTGGGATATGTCTTTATAGGGAAACAGTGTGCACTCCATATCAGGCAATATTTGTTTAGGCCTTGCCTTCCCCTGGCGAGTGATTGCAGCTTGAGGGAAAGGAAAGATGCCCACTGATCGGTCCACTGCCAAAAAAAGGCAAACCAATGGGTCTCTCACCCCTCTTCTAGTGGTGCCTGGGAGCAGAGGGATCAGTGGTGGAAGGCAGGGAAATGGGATGGCTTACTTGGCCTCTCGCCAGCATTACTATGTGGTGGGTGAGAAAGGGCCGGCCGGCAGCCTTTCCAGTTGGGGTGGCCAAAGGAAAATTGAGGGTTTAGTGTGAATAGAATAGCAGGTTTTCGTCTGAGCGATTTCTTTGCCTTTTCCACCGTCATCCCACCTGATTTGAGATGGGATCGCAGAGGAAAACCTGGGCATGTACAAATTCCACAAGTAAGATCAGAATAATCTAAAGACTTGTGGGAATGGATATTGTGGTGAATATGTACCCTGTTTTTGCACCTCTTTAAATCAAGGCCAGACTGACGGAATAAAAGTTTCCTCTGACTATGTGGGATGAATTGAAGCAACCTAAGCGCTATTGAGCATGGGCCTAAAATACAAAACTGCCCCTAATTTAGCCCTAGTTGACAATCTTACTTGGAGGAATATTTCTGTTGTGGTTATATGTAACACAATTGTAAACCTGCTTTTGATGTACATAGTAAGGAAGAAAGACTTGCATTTATACAATGCCTTTCGCAACCTCAGGAAGTCCCAAAATGCTTTACAGCCAATTAAGTACTTTTTGAAGTGTAATCTCTGCTGTAATGTAGGAAAGTTAGAATGTAGAAAGGTAATTTTCCTTCGTGGAAAGCCGCCAAAGGTGGCTGGTGCAGGCAATAAATGTTTATAAAAGTTACTCCCTTCCCTAACCTACAGTCCAGGTAAAGATATGAATAACTGCACGCACTCACTGCATACTCAAAGGATGTGACATTGTTTCAAAGCACAAAAGATAGCACCTGTTCAAGCCTCAACAGCTCTATACTTTAAGATTAGTACAATGTACTGCTAAACAAGAACATTCTCAGTATAGTGAGATATATTAAATAACCATTAATAAAACAGGCGACATTAACCCTGCCTTACACTTAGAACATAAGCAAGAAAAGATTATTCAGCCTATGGGGTCCATTCCATCCAGAGCCCATTCTAACATGGGACCTTCCTCCCACACCATGGGGGTAATTTTGACTTTTGTGCGATAGTGTAAAACGGGTTGGCAGCCTGTTTTACATCTCTCCCGATTTTTATTTCCACTGACTTCAAAATAAAAATCGGGGGAGGTGTAAAATGGGCTGCCGATTCGCTATCACCCGTTTTACACGATCTCACAAAATCAAAATTACCCCCAATCTGTTGATCCCCAAAATTAGGGAACATAAAGCAAGGTGGTTAAATATCTCTATAATCCACAATCCCCCCTATCAACACACATATCGATCTAGCTCCCTTTTTAAAGGTATCATCAATTGATGCCGGATCAGCTACCTTCTGAGAGAATTTTCCCACAGTAACTTTGTTCAAATGGCCATCTCTTACTAAAAGCTTCAGGGAAGTTATAGGCTATAAGCAAAATCAGTTGTTGAGGAAAAAACCTTGCCGCTTCCTGCATACTTTAATCAAAACAGAAAAGAAATGGTTTGGCCCTGCATAAGATTATTATGGAATTAATCCTTTGGGAGGCAACTAACCTAAATTGTGTGCGTCATCATTATTGGAAATTGAGCAACTTAAGCTCTGGTTCTATTCTTTCTGTCAGCAAGTTTTCAGGTTGCCTCCAGACAGTTCATGCACAGTTTAGGTCTTACAAATAGCACTAGCTCTTCCACTGATTGAGCACTTTAGCAGATATCAGACATCAGTATATTGATATGTCATAATGTGTCAATGGTGCAGTAAGAATTAACTATATAGCATTTGAACTCCATTTTGCACCTTATTGTGGCAGACATGTATATAAAGTCTTCATAAAAATCCTCTCAGCAAATTGTTTCCTCTAGAGGAGTTAGAACATGGCCTGGGTTAAGAATTCTCACTATGTCTGCTTACAAGGAGGAATTGTTCATTAACAAAGTATTGGAGCCAAGTGTGGATTCTTAAAATGCTGGGTAGGGCTGATATTATATAAAGCAAGACAGAGCAATGACAGATGGTAATTTCATATCAGTTCTAAAAAAAAGATGAACAAAATGTTCTCTATGAAGCTCCTTCGGGGGCAGTGTAAATATTTAAGGAACAAGTGTGTGCCTGTTTTGCAGCAAACTAATATTGGGCGAACACCACATGGGCCCTGGGATAATACCACATTAATGAATGACCTGATTACATAATACACAAGTGACAAAGTTGTCAGTGTATTATGACCAGTTTGATCCAAAAGATGTTAAATGTGGTCTCACACGGGGACCCACGAGTTTTCCTATTTATACATGGGCTAAATAAAATTAAAGGGAGCATCCACCTTATATCAATGCACATCACTGTGCAGAGATACAGGAGCTGCGCATGGTTATGTGCCTGTCAGTTGGGTGAAAGTCTGGTGTTGTGACTAGTACATTGGAGATGCTGTGAAAGAGGAGGACCTGAAGCTTAAGGCTCAATTTTGAAGGATTAGTTTTTGGACGACTTATTTAGCTCAGAGCCTCTCTAATCAGTACAAGTCAGAGATAGGGCTAGCATATGACCAATTCTGTGACCTACACTACCCCCAGGATCCACATCAGCAGTGGAGCCTTTTAATATTACCCTTTAATTGTTTCCATATATTAAAGTTTTAAAGTTTATTTCATTATTTTAGTGTTTGTTCATTTTAGGGTTTTGTTCTGGCTGCTTTTATTGGAGGATTTAAATTGAGCAGAGTGGATAGTGTCAAACTTAGTCATATTATAAGTTGACAAGTGAAAAACAGTTCTATAATAAAATCAAGTTCATGCCAGTTCATTACTCCTGAGGCTTCCATCCATTGTATTAAAATAAACATTTTCTTTTAAATTCAACAGTGTCATTAAATCACAAAAGCTGGTGAAATGGGAGCCTCTATTTTAAAGCACAAGATTTTTTTGTACTGTTTTGTTAGTGATATGCTTTCTGTGGCGGTATAGTTTCAAGTTCTCTGGTGGTCTGGATGATTCCAGCATTTAAATCCATTGGCATCTTAGTGATGGTAATGGAGAAGGTTAATTGAGTGATGGATCTCCAAGAAAAAATTTGACAGCTTGCTGGTGAAAGGAGCCAAAAGCTGGTTCAAACTGCTACCTGCCAATTTACTGAGGAGAATGGTGAAATATTCTGTTTGAAAAAGGAGCTGCACTTTTTGACCTACGTTTCTGTGATTTGTACTTTTAATTATATTAATGAAGTAATGGATTGTCACATCGTTTGTATCTGTCATTTGTTCTGTTGACTGTGACATTGTTACGCCAGCCAGCTACCGATTTAAAACTAAGTGACACAGATAAATAATTCAGGAAGGAGACTGTGAGGTGAAGTCTTAAGGCTGAGAGAACACATCCCTACTGTCAAACCTGAGCGCATGACGTGAACTCATAATGTAGTCTGGCAAGGGAATCCATCTAATTCTCTGGCTGCATAGTTTCGGTTGCCTTTCAGTCTGCATGCCCTATTTCCTGACAGCCTAAGGGAGTACTTCCCTGACAGCTCTCTCCAGATAGTTTTGTGTGCCACTGGCACGTACCTAGGCAGGAGTGACATGTGTCACCAATTTCTCCATGAAAGCAATCAGTGCTGCTCTAGAAGCAATACACAAGACAGAGGAATATTATTGCACTTCAGAGGAGTGCAGAGATGAAAAATAATGATAATTCCCAGACATTCTGAATTTAAGGTATAGGGAAAGGCTCAGAAAATTGGGCTTGTTTTCTATGAGAAACCTCATAGAAGTTTTGAAGTTTATGAAGGGAAATAACAACATTGATCCAGGAAATTATTCACCACTTTGACGACTTTGAATATGAACAGGTACGTTAAAAATTGAGCAGTTAAGACTAAGAAGTGAAGTCAGGCAGAGCATATCACCCACTTCTATACACTGCACTTTTATCACCAACATTCTGGAAAAATCTAGTGCAACACCAGTGCAAAAGCTACAGTATAAGGACAGCTTATCCTGCTAGCGGAGCAGCCCACCTTGACAACTATTATAATTTGGTCATGGGACTCACAATTAAATTATTAATTATCATATATTCAACATATGTCACATTACTGGCAAAGACACTTTTCACCCCAAGACTTTTTTTTGTCATAACAAACAGCTCACCACAGCTAAGAATGTTTCGAAAATAAGTTTATTTCAATTTTTTCATCTCATCTGTGCTTTGTCTGGGTTAATAAAATCTTCACAGATTCAGCCTAAGGCAAGTAGAGGCTGCTCAAGCTGTGCATATATTCATCTGTTCTTGATGTAATAAAATAATTATTCTCAAGTCATTTTAGATATTGTGGCTGTTCAAAGAAAGAGGTTAAAGGAGAGAAAGAGAAAAAGAGAGCACAGAACAGGGAGCAAATACAATGGAATAATGAAGAATGAAACGTAGATAAGATATAAGTATAACATTTCAACTACTTAACAGAAAAGCTCTCAATTATTATTCTCGATTAATATTTATAATTCAATTAATATGAAAAATATTAATTTGTTAATTTTTCAAAATATTGTAATTGCCATCCAATTACTTCAGATACAAATAGTATTTTCAATAAATGATACAGTTTTGCACAAGTATAGAGGATATTTACTGAAGGCAAAAATGGGTCACTCCAGATTTCATCAAAAAAATTGCATTAATTGTTCCATGTATTGTATTGAATATGGCTCTGAATTATTAATATTTATCAAATGTAATTATATTCTAACTCAAACAGTTAATTACAAATTAGTATTATAGCTCGTGGCCATTTCTTGATTTATTGAAAACAAACACGGTAGCCTCGATATTAATGGGAGGGCGGGAAGGATGCTGGAGAGACTAATAAGCATCTCCCTTTTAGATTCAAAACTTTAGTTAATTCAGTTTTTAGTTCTGACTGTTTGATTAGAAAATGTATCTATTTTTATTTGAGGATATGACATCCAGCATCATTTCCCTCTTTTATCAGCCTGTAGATGTCTTGTTCTAACACACACCTCCATCAGACAAGAAAGGTTCCAGGCCCATAGAACAACAACAAAAACAACTTGTATTTAAATAGCGCTTTTAATGTAGTAAAATGTCCCAAGGTGCTTCACAGGAGTATTAAAAGGCAAAAAAATTGACAACGAGCCACATAAGGACAAATCAGAGCAAGTGACCAAAAGCTTGGTCAAAGAGGTAGATTTTAAGGAGCATTTTAAAGGAGGGAAGAGAGGTAGCGAGGCGGAAAGGTTTAGGAAGGGAATTCCAGAGCTTAGCGACTAGGCAACAGAAGGCACAGCCACCAAAGGTTGAGTGATTATAATCAGGGATGCTCAAGAGGGCAGAATTAGAGGAGCACAGATATCTCGGGGGGTTGGGGGGGTGAAGGAAATTACAGAGATAGGGAGGGGTGAGGCCATGGAGGGATTTGAAAACAAGGAGGAGAATTTTGAAATTGAGGCATTGCTTAACTGGGAGCCAATGTAGGTCAGCGAGCACAGGGGTGATAGGTGAATGGGACTTGGTGCGAGTTAGGGCACGGGCAGCCAAGTTTTGGATCACCTCAAGTTTACGTAGAGTAGAATGTGGGAGGCCAGCTAGAAGTGCATTGGAATAGTCAAGTCTAGAGGTAACAAAGGCATGGATGAGGGTTTCAGCAGTGGATGAGCTGAGGCAAGGGCGGAGACGGGTGATGTTACAGAGGTGGAAATAGGCTGTCTTTGTTATGCCACGGATATGTGGTCAGAAGCTCAGTTCAGGGTCAAATATGACACCAAGGTTACGAACAGTGTGGTTCAGCCTCAGACAGATGTTAGGGAGAGGGACGGAGTCAATGGCTAGGGAACGGAGTTTGTGGCGGGGACTGAAAACAATAGCTTCGGTCTTCCCAATATTTAATTGGAAAAAATTGCTGCTCATCCAGAACTGGATGTCAGACGAGCAGTCTGACAATTTAGAGACCGTGGAGGGGTCAAGAGAAGAGGTAGTGAGGTAGAGCTGAGTGTCGTCAGCATACATGTGGAAACTGACGCTGTGTTTTTGGATGGTGTCGCCAAGGGGCAACATGTAGATGAGAAATAGGATGGGGGCCAAGGATAGATCCTTGGGGGACACCAGATGTAATGATGCAGAAGCAGGTGATTCTCTGGCTACGTTTAAATAGATGAGAATGGAACCAGGCAAGTGCAGTCCCACCCAGTTTTATTTAATATTAGTTTATGGGATGTGGGCGTCGCTGGTAAGGCCAGCCAGATGTTGCCCATCCCTAGTTATCCTTGAGAAGGTGGTGGTGAGCCGTCTTCTCGAACCGCTGCAGTCCTTGTGGTGAAGGTACTCCCACAGTGCTGTTAGGTAGAGAGTGCCACAATTTTGACCCAGCGACGATGAAGGATCAGCGATATACTTCTAAGTCAGGATGGTGTGTGACTTGGAGGGGAACCTGGAGGTGGTGGTGTTCCCATGCACCTGCTGCTCTTGTCCTTCTAGGTGGAAGAGGGCGCAGGTTTGGGAGGTGCTGCCGAAGAAGCCTTGATGAGTTGCTGCAGTGCATCTTGTAGATGGTACACACTGCAGCCACGGTACGCCAGTGGTGGAGGGAGTGAATGTTTAAGGTGGTGGATGGGGTGCCAATCAAGCGAGCTGCTTTGTCCTGGATGGTGTCGAGCTTCTTGAGTGATGTTGGTGCTGCACTCATCCAGGCAAGTGGAGGGTATTCCATCACACTCCTGACTTGTGCCTTGTAGATGGTGGAAAGGCTTTGGGGAATCAGGAGATGAGACACTCGCCGCAGAATACCTAGCCTCTGACCTGCTCTTGTTGCCACAGTTTTTATGTGGCGGGTCCAGTTAAGTTTCTGGTCAATGGTGATCCCCCAGGGTGTTGATGGTGGGGGATTCAGCGATGGTAATGCCGTTGAATGTCAAGGGGAGGTGGTTAGACTCTCGTTTGTTGGAGATAGTCATTGCCTGCCACTTATCAGCCCAAACTTGAACGTCGTCCAGGTCTTGTTGCATGCGGGCATGGGCTGCTTCATTTTCTGAGGAGTTGTGAATGGTGCTGAACACTGTGCATTCATCAGCGAACATCCCCATTTCTGACCTTATGTTGGAGGGAAGGCCATTGATGAAGCAGCTGAAGATGGTTGGGCCGAGGACACTGCCCTGAGGAACTCCTGCAGCGATGTCCTGGGGCTGTGATGATTGACCCTCAACCACCACAACCACAAGTTGGACGATGGTGGAGAGGCGTTGGAGAAGGATGGAGTGGTCAACCGTGTCAAAGGCTGCAGACAAGTCAAGAAGGACAAGGAGGGATAGTTTACCTTTGTCACAGTCACAAAGGATGTCATTTATATAATAATGCTACTCTTCATACAGACCCTGAGAAGCATGTGATAGTGGCTTTATGATGACTTTGCATCCATTTTCCCCTCTCGCTGAACATCTATTTGATGTCTCCCAACAGCAACATGGCTAATGTTGGGATCTCAGCAAAGTGAAATGAATTGAACCTGTTTCCTTTCATGTGGTGACACGAAAGCTGTGATTTTGCAAGTTTCCTTATTTCCAGTGGAGCTCCACTGGTTAAAATCAGGGCTGTGCAAGAGGCCAGAATTGGAGGAGTACAGATATCTCGGAGGGTTGTAGGGCTGGAGGAAGTTACAGAGATCGGGAGGGGTGAGGCCATAGAGGGATTTGAAAACAAGGATGAGAATTTTTAAATCAAGGTATTGCCAGACAGGTAGTGGAGGGCTCGAGAGAGGTTGCGGAGAAGTAGAGCTGGGTGTCATCAGTGTACTCATGAAACCTGATGTTGTGTTCAGATGATGTCGCCGATGGGCAGCACGTAGTTGAGAAATAGGAGTGGGGTGATGACGGCAGATTTGAAGGGGAGCTGGACAGTACCAGGAGAGAACCATCAACAATAAAAGCTAACATGGGGGCCAGGAAGGGAAGTTGAGTGGTCAGCAGTTTGGTGGGAATGGGGTTGAGGGAGCAGTTGCTGGGTCTCATGGACAAGATGAGCTCGGAGTGGGCATTAGGGAAGATAGGAGAGAAACTAGAGAAAGATGCAAGTCCAGGGCTAGGGCAGGGGGGAACCTTAGGGAAAGTTTGGCTTGGTGGGCTAGGGAAAGGGAGGGAAGCAGTGGAGGCTGCTGAATGGATGGCCTCAATCTTAGTGACAAAAAAGTCCATGAACTCCTCATACTTGTTGTTGGAGGTGAGCTTGGAGGGAGTAGGGGAGAGGGGTTTAAGAAGATGGTTTGTAGTGGAGAAGAGAAGCCGGGGGTTATCTTTGCATTCCAGGATGACCCTGAAATAGTGAGCAGTTTTGGTAGAGGAAAGAAGGACCTGATAATGCTTTATGTGGTCCAGCTTGATCTGGCGATGAATGGCTAAACCAGCATAAACGTTCAAGTCTGCATCCCTTGGAACGCAAGAGGCCGGAATTGGAGGGGCACAGATATCTCGGAGGGTTGTAAGGCTGGTGACAAAGATAGAGAGGGGCGAGACCAGGGAGGGATTTGAAAACAAGGATGAGAATTTTTAAATCGAGGCGTTGCTCAACCAGGAGCTAATGTAGGTCAGTGAGCACAGGGGTGATGGGTGAACAGGACTTGGTACGAGTTAGGATATGGACAGCAGAGTTTTGGATGACCTCATGTTTATGGAGGGTGGAAGATGGGAAGAGTTTTGGATAAGCTCAAGTTTGTAGGGTTCTCAAAATTCCCACATTCCCCAAAAGGTTATCAATAAAAGGGACCCTGAATGGACAAGTTATTAAAAAAGTACCCAAAAGAAAATGGCTTCTGAACCTCGTGACAGAAGCCCGCAGGATTTTTAAAAAAGCAAGGCCCATTCAAAGTTTTGAAAAAGGGAAAAAAAGGAACCTGACATGCATGGACCTGTGTGAGAGACTTTGTTATTTCTAAAGCCAGACAGCTAGGTAAACACAGAATATGCATCCTTCATCTTGAAACAGATCAACTCAGGATAGACCTACTCTTGAGGCCATTAACTTTTTGCATACATAATCGGTTACAGTTCGAAGTAACAACCAAGACAGGAAAACGCCGATTAAAAATCATAGATGACAAACAGCCAGGATATTGAAGCCATTAAGCAAGGAGACAACCACCCCAAAAGCAGTTAAGGTGAATGACTGTAATCACCTTAGATGAGCCCGCCAAAATTAAACAAAGAACTCGACCTGATTTGGCGTGCAGATAAGGGACGCAAAACCTGTATAACTGTAGGCCCACCGATAGCTCAGGACGCTCAGCACGGTCAGCACGGCAGAAGAGGGCTAGCCATCAGGGCACGATAAGGAACGGAGCCAAACAGCAAGATCGACGTAACAGCACAGCGGGGCAGGCTCAACCAAGGACAACTAGGCCGCAAAAGACCAAGCCTACACCGAAGACCACCAACTGAGCCCCAGCCACAACGAAACTTGGCGACCAAACCACCACAAGAAAAACAAAACCCGAAGTTTCCACTTTACAAACTAAGGTATCCAACAAAAGACTTTACTATCCCTATTTCTAGCAAAAGAAAAGGGGACTTACCGGACAAATCCATAACCGCGCCCTTACTGCATCAGCGGACTCAACTCAACTGAGGGACCTTCGCAGTTCCCAAAGACTGAGACCACGTGGGGACGGCAGGCCCCAAAGGACACAAAGAGCGAACCCCAAAACCGCAACGGACTTAATTGACGGGTTTCGAACTGTCAAGGAAACCCCATTGGTGAGCATAAATCCCTGGTCCCTCTTAGCTCAATCTAGTTAGGTATTGGGGGTGGGACACGGGTAGGGGGATTATTAATGTGATTGTTCCCTCGTTGTGCCGTGTGTTCCCCATTCCCAACGAAGTGTACTTTTATATGTCTGTAATTATTCTAGTAATTTCCAGTGTTGTAATCTTATTGTACCTTTAATAAAAATACGGTTTTCTTGCACCAAACCAGTTGTCTACTCTAATTCTGTATTGCTGCCTGTACCTAAGTCCGGTGTCTAGAACCCAGGGGTGTGGGAGCGATTCGAACCGCTCAGAGACAGTCAGGGGCAGAGCTGACTGGGCACACACCACCCCTACAGAAATGGTGACCGCGCCAGGACACCGGCAACGGGGGTGCGATACAGTAGACAATGGTTCGGAAGAGCAAACCATAATGGAGGAGAGGATTTCTGATTATGTGTTCAGCAAGGTGAATATCACGAAGAAGTGGATCACCAAACTGTTAAAGGCTGGGCGTCCGGTAGATGCCGCAGCTAAGTGGACAGAAGGGAAGGATCACAAGAAATCCATAGAGAAGGCAGTCTGGCTGATGTGCTTCAAGAAACAGATCCAGCTTTTGGACAGGCTCGTTGAAGCACAGGCAGCCGAGATACGGGAGGCAGCCCTGGAGGTCCAAGACAGGACTATAGCAGGGGAGAAGTTACTGGTAACATTGCAGGCCCTAAACCAGGAAAGGGTACAATTAATGGGGGAACATAAGGCCAGGTTGGAATACCTACAGTGCCAGGTCACCAAGGCCAAGAGCAATGAGCTGAGGTTGCGGGAGAAGAATGCCCGCCTAGCGAGCCAAGTAAGAGAGCAGGAGGAGAAAGTAAAAGACATAAAGGCAGCCTATAAGTTAGCGAGCGAGCAGGAGTTTGAAGATGCAGATCATGGCCCCTGCAAGGAACAGATAGAGAATCTGAGCCTTGCCCTAAGGAAGGCAAAGGGCATGGTGTGCCTCATAAGCCCGAAGGCAGCCCAGGCGGATTTTACAGGGAACGAGGGGAGAACGGTTGAGGAACAGGAGGTCCCACGACCACCACCCGTAGCACCAGGTTTTAGCGAAGTCTGGCAGCAAGGGGGGGTGGGGTTAGGGGTAGAAGCGGAGGTGGAATAACCCCCGCAAGAGAGGCTGGAGCCAGGGCCGATGTGCCCAGCCCGGCAGCGGAGGTTTGGCCCACCCGCTAATGACGGGGAAGAGGGACCCCTCCAAAACCAGTTCGTAGTACCCTATGGCACCAAACAGCTTAGGGCTATGGTGAGCCATATCCCAAAGCTCACCGAAAAAGGGGACCCCTCGGTCCACTTCAGGGAAGGGGAACAGGCAGCCAGCATCAACGAATGCGATGATGCTGAGCAGGCCAAAATGCTATGTTCTCTTTGGAGGGTAAGCTCCTCCAGTCCCTCTCTGACCAGTGTAAGAGCGGACAGTGTGCGTATGGGGAGCCCAAGGAAGAAGCTCTGGAGGCCATGGGGATGAATGAGGGAAGTCCTTTCTCCCGTGTGGAGAAGACAGTGCAGCTCGCAGGGGAAGCCCCACAGGCTTTCGCAGACAGGTTATGGCCGGTGTATAGGAGTGCCTGTACTGGGGCACCTAACCGGGCATACCTGGACCGGGATCAGCTGGCCCACTGGCTCCGCTGCTTGGTGGCAAACAGCTTGCCACAGGTCCGGGCCAAGGCGGAAGTCTGGTTTGACCCTAAGAATCCCCTGACCACCGAACTTACGGTGATCAGACAGTTGACCCTAGCCTATAGGAATGGTAGGGGAACCGATGCACACCCACCTAAGGGGAAGGTGCATGAGGTAAAACCCGGACATGGTAGGAAGGAGTGGCATCAGGAAGGGAATAACCCTTCTAGCACAAAGCTCAATAGTTCAGGTGTGGGAAGGATGGACACTGGAGGAAGGAGTGCAAAAACCCTTGGAAGGACAACAAGGGAAAGAATTCCACAGCCCCAGCCCAAAAGACAGAGACAGGAATCCCTCCCGCCACGGTCAAGTCATTTTTAGACGCCATGAGGTCCCTATTGACTGGCCAAGGGAGAGTAGCAGCCGCTACCCGTGCTCTGACCCCATCAGCTCCATCCAACCCACAGCCCTGACTAGAGCCAGTGCAGCCTGTTTACCTGTGTTCCCTTCAGTACGATGTATGGAAGAGACCCCTCGTGGAGATGGAGGTAGAAAAGGTAAAGGGGACCTATCTGTTGGACACGGAGGCATCATGCACCATGATCCATTCAGCTAACCCCACCACCTCACCTCTATCTAGTGGGGTCCCATACAGCCTGTCGGGATTCACAGGCAGAGAACAGGCCGGCTCATTTTCCATCCCGCTCTCCATTCATTTAGGAACACTCCGCTCTAAGTGGACCTGTATCCTAATGAAGTGGGAAGTGTTGTGTCGGTACCTTTCTACCTAGACACAATTTAGGACTCAGAACTCAGAGATTCAAACATGAAGTGCTTTATTGGAAGGAAAGGAAGTTCTGGAAAGTTCCAAACAAAGAGAGCTAAAACTTAACAGAGAACACCCACCCATTTATCTCCTGTGACAACGCCACCACAGGTGGGAGGAGAACACACAATAGAACACACAATACATAACATTTCCTCCCCTCTTAAATGGAAGGTCCACATTATTCCTCAACAGGTAAGTTACTTTCAATGCACTCAACGAACCTAGGGTAGAGGTAGACTGCCTCAAACCCTAACTTTACCCTGGGGTTTATTCTGCCCCAGTCTTGTGGGTAAGTCACTAAGCCTACAGATCCAAGTGTCTTGGAGGCCGCCGCTCTCTGACAGGATACCGGCGGTCATCGCTGGCTTCCACAGCAGTAGGCATTGACACAGGCCTGGATGGAGAAGGTGCCTGTGTCAGTTGAAAGTCAGGAGTTTGCACAGGTGGAACAGTCTCTTTGACTTCCTGTGTTGGAGAAGAGCACTGTGGCAAAGGATGCTGGTTTGCAGTATCACCCGGAAACAGTTCAGGCCAATCAGCCATTGGAGCCTCTGTGGCTGTCTCTGCTCCTAGCAACAGTTGATCTGTGTGTCTTCTCCAGACGACGTCCTCAGCAGTCTCAACCGTGTAAGACACAGGGCCCGTCTGCGCGATCACCGTAGCAGAAACCCATTTCGGTCCAGTGTTGTAGTTTCGAGCTAGGACGTGCTCTCCCGGATGAAACCGTCTCTCCTTGGCTCTTTTCTCTCTCTTTTCAACTTGAGCTTGTTGTTGACAATGGACAACCTGTTCTGCCCTTGGAGGTTTGAGTAAGTCAAAACTTGTCCGCAACTGCCTCTTCATCATGAGCGAAGCGGGGGAAGTTTTGGTTGTGGCATGCGGCTCGTTCCTGTAGGACAACAGGAAGCTGTTCAGACGTTGGTGGATTGAGCCCTGACCTTGCGATGCCTTCAAGGCGTGCTTCAAAGTTTGCACAAACCTTTCTGCCTGGTCGTTAGTAGAGGGATGATAGGGCGCAGACCTGATGCGTTGGACACCATTCACATGCAGGAAGGTTGCAAACTCCTGTGATACAAATTGTGGACCGTTGTCACTTACGAGTTGTTCTGGTGAGCCATAACGGCTGAACATCTCACAAAGTTTCTCAATTGTTTTCTCTGCCGTGGTAGACCTCATCACAGCGACCTCCGGCCACTTGCTACGAGCGTCCACAGCCACCATAAACATCTTCCCTTCGAAAGGACCGGCGAAGTCCACATGTACTCGCTGCCACACTTCTGCAGGCCAATCCCAGGGGTGTAGGGTTGCCAGCTGTGGAACATTCCGGACCCTTTGACAGGGGGAACATGTTTTGGCTTTCTCCTCAATATTTCCATCGAGACCTGGCCACCAGAAGTAGCTTCTTGCCATTTCCTTCATCCGAACCATCCCACTGTGGCCTGTATGAAGCTGTTGCAGTATAGGTTCCCTCAGAGGTGGCGGAATGATGACACGGCATCCCCAAAGAAGACAACTTGCCTGGACGGAGAGCTCATTTCTTTTTGAAAGGTAAGGTTTCAAACTAGATGAATCTCCTATCGCTCTCCCTCGAATGAGATCGTCCATTACCTCAGACAGGACTGGATCGTTGCGGGTGTACCTTCACACCTGAACTGCAGTGACAGGTGCTCCCTCCACTTGTCTAAAGTAGAAGATGTCTATCTGACGAGGCTCTGGGGGAGTAAAAGGCAAGGGTAGCCTCGAGAGACCGTCTGCGTTGCCGTGCAAGTCTGATTTGCGGTATTTGATGTCGTATGTGTGTCCTGACAACAGTAAAGCCCACCTTTGCATCCTGCTTGCAGCGAGAGACGGAATTCCGGTGTGGGGCCCGAAGATTGAAGTCAATGGACGGTGGTCCATCAAGAGTGTGAACCTTCTCCCAAACAGGTACTGATGAAATTTTCGAATTCCAAAAACGATTCCCAAGGCCTCGCGCTCGATCTGCGCATAGTTACTCTCGGCCTTGTTCAAGGTGCGTGATGCGAAGGCGATAGGTTTCTCTTCACCCGATGGCATGATGTGGGATATGACTGCTCCCACACCATATGGTGATGCATCACATGCTAGCTGCATGGGTAGCTTTGGGTCGAAGTGTGTCAGGACCTCCGAATTCAGCAATGCTTTCTTTGCTTGGGCGAAAGCTTCGTTGCACAGTTCAGTCCATTTCCATGTTTTGCCTTGACATAGCAACTGATGTAACGGCTTCAGCAATGTTGCTAAGTCTGGAATAAACTTCCCATAGTAGTTAAGTAGCCCCAGAAATGAACGTAACTGGCTCACATTCTGGGGTGCTGGGGCCTCCACGATCGCCTTGACCTTTGGCGGCGCCTTATGCAGGCCAGTAGCGTCAATCACATGCCCCAGGTACTCAACTGAAGACTGAAAGAATTCACATTTGTCTTTACGAACTCTGAGTCCGTACTCTTTCAGTCGTTGTAGTGTCGCATCCAAGGTCAGAAGATGATCCTCCTCATTTGTCCCAGTGACAAGGATGTCGTCCAGGTAGCACTGGACTCCTGGCAGTCCACTCAAAATCTGATCCATTGCCCTTTGGAATAGCGCAGGGGCCGACGTAATTCCAAACGGAAGGCGGCAGTACCTGTATAGCCCCTTGTGTGTCACAATTGTCAGCAGCTCCTTTGATTTGTCATCGACATGCATTTGTAGATAAGCCTGGCATAAGTCTATTTTGCTGAACTTTTGCCCTCCGGCCAGGCCCGTAAAAAGATCATCAATGAGGGGAAGAGGGCCCTGTTCCACAGACAGCACCGGGTTAATAGTCACTTTAAAATCCCCGCAGATTCGAACAGATCCATCCTTTTTCAGGACAGGAACAATGGGTGTGGCCCATTTGCTCACGCTCACAGGCTCCAGGACTCCATTCTCGACTAAGGCCTCCAAGTTAGCCTCAACTTTTGGCCTAATTGCATAGGGTACAGCTCGGGCTTTGTGAAACTTCGGCTTGCTGTCAGGTTTAATGTCCAGTCTCACGCTGATCTTTTTCATGCTCCCAAGTTCCCCATTGAAGAGTTCTGCATGTTTGTTTAACACTGCAGTCAGACCTGACTCCCCTTTTGACATCATGCAGACTGCAGGCCTGTCCAGCGTGATTTTCTCTAGCCACGCACGTCCCAGTAGCGATGGGTAATTTCCCTTTGCCACATATAGTGGCAGTTTTGCAGTCTGTCCGTTCAATTTAACTGTCACCTCAATGACGCCTCTCATGGCCACAGGTTCGCTGGTATACGTCTTTAGCACAATGTTTGTTGGCTGAAGGGTAAGATGCTTTAGCATTTTGTTGTCGACAGTGTCTGAAACAAGAGACACAGCCGCGCCTGTGTCCACCTCCATCCGCACTGATTGTCCCTCCACCAGTGGTGACACCCAGTAGCCATTTGAACCACCTGCAACCGTCAGTATGTGCAGAGGTGTCGCTCCCCTCTGTTTTGCTTGTTCCATCATACTGCACTGAATGAACACTCTTTTTCCTCTCTTGTCCAAATACAGACATTTTGCTTCCATGCTTCCCAGCTCTGTCTGTGCTTTTTTTTACCTCTACAGGCGCGTTCAATGTGACCCTTTTTGCCACAATTTCGGCATTTCAGCTCCGTACACCAGCAGTCATTAGCGTGATGGCCCGTTTTCCCACAACGGTAACATGTGCCGTTCCGCGCACCTTTAGGCTCAGACGACACCTTGTGAACTCTCCCTGTTGAACTCAACTGGTGAGCCTCCTTTTCCGCCATCTCCATGGAGACACTAACTTCAATGGCCTTTTCAAGAGTAAGGTTGTCCTCAGTAAGGAGGCGCTTCTGTGTGGCTGCATTTTGCAGACCACACACAAGTCTGTCTCTAATGGTGTCATTCAGCACCTCCTTGAACTGGCAGTGTTCTGACAACCTTTTTAAAGCAGCAATAAACATCATCACTGATCCCCCCTCCTCTTGATTCCGTTTGTGAAATTTAAATCTCTCAGCAATAACCAGAGGTTTTGATGAAAAATGTGCTCCAAGAATTTCCACTAGTTGCTTATATGTTTTAGTTCCTGGCTTATCTGGCTGCACGAGGCTGCGAAGTAAATTGAAAGTCTTCAGCCCGATTACACTCAAAAAGGTAGGCACGACCTTTTCATTTGCCACCGCATTCGCCAATACAAAATAGTCAAAACGTTCCGTATATGCGCTCCATTGCTCCATATTTTCATCAAAATCACCGATGTTTCCTAATATAGTAGCCATCTCACGTTTCAAATTAAATTTTCTGTTTACTCACTGCACCCGTAACGTACGCAGATTCATCCGCTCCTCGTTGCCACTTGTTGTGTCGGTACCTTTCTACCTAAACACAATTTAGGACTCAGGACTCAGAGATTCAAACATGAAGTGCTTTATTGGAAGGAAAGGAAGTTCTGGAAAGTTCCGAACAAAGAGAGCTAAAACTTAACAGAGAACACCCAACCATTTATCTCCTGTGACAGCGCCACCACAGGTGGGAGGAGAACACACAATAGAACACACAATACATAACAGGAAGTGGAGGGTGGAAAGGGGATCCTGGGAGCCAACTTTATTGTAGGCCACGGGATCCTGGTGGATTAAAAAAATCATTGCCTATGGGGGGCAAGTACAGGAAAGGAAGGCGGAGTAGTAGTCATCCCAGGGAAAGAAGGGAAGGGGACCCTGTGCACCATGAAGCCGAAAGAGGGTTATAACCTCAAGCTCATGGTCAGCAATACCCCAAAGGAGTTCCAGGCATTTGTGCAGGCCCACCTGGCCACATTTGCCACACATAAACACGACTGTGGGAGGGTCAATGGGTTTGAGGTCAGCGTAGACGGGGACCCCATGGCCCAGCCACAAAAACAGTACAACTTCCCCAGGGAAGCGGAGCCAGACATGGAAGCAGCCATGTCCTCCTTAGTACAGCAGGGGGTCCTGAGACCGATAGCCACCTACGTAAACTCTCCACTGTGGCCGGTTAGAAAGCCGGACAACTCCTGGAGGGCCACGGTGGACTATCGGGTGCTCAACAGCAACATCCCAGCCTGTGCACCCACGGTAGCAGCAGTTGCCAACCTGATAGGAAGTATCCCAGCATCCGCGACCACTTTCACGGTGCTGGATATTTCCAACGGGTTTTGGTCCATCCCTTTAAGGAGGGAGGACCAGTACAAGTTTGCCTTTACTTTTAAAGGGCAACAGTACACCTGGAACTGTTTGCCTCAGGGCTTTCACAATAGCCCCAGCATTTTCCATCAGTGCATGGCAAACAGTTTAAAGGATTTCAGCCAGCCCAGGCAGTTGGTACAATATGTGGATGACCTGCTGCTATTCACCGACACAAGAGAGGAGCATGGCCCACTACTGGCCGAACTGCTGGAGCTGCTCAGGCAAAAGGGTTTCAAGGTGAACCCAAAGAAAGCGCAGATCGGCCAGCAGGAGGTGAAATTCCTGGGCCTGACCGTACGCGCTAGGGAAAGGGCCATAGATAAGGCTAGAAGAGAAGTGGTACAGGAGTTACCAGTCCCCAACACAGTCACGGGTGTGAGGTCATTTCTAGGGCTACCCGGGTACTGCAGAGACTTTATTGAGGACTATGCAGCCACAGCAGCCCCTCTGCTCCGACTCCTACACAAGGGAGTGGAGTGGGCATGGGATGAGGGTTGCCAGGCAGCATTTGTCAGGCTCAAGAAAGACCTGCAGACCACACCAGCTCTAGGGGCCATAGATGGGGGGGAAGAGTTCTTACTGGAGGTGGCAGCCAGCGGGGACAGCCTGAGTGCTGTGCTGCTCCAAGAGCGGCATGGCAGGCTGAGGCCGGTGGTCTACTCCTCCAGGATACTCACGGATGTGGAGAAGAGCTACTCCAATTGTGAGAGGCACCCCTTGGCCACACCTTAGGCTGTGAAAAGATCACTGATCTTTATAGGCACCTCTCCCATCACCCTCCTCACCCATCACACACCCACCCAGATGCTCCTGGATGGGAGAATCAAAGATGGGACAGTGAGCAGTGCCCGCATTGCTCGCTGGACCCTGCTTCTCTCACAGATGGACCTATAAGTAAAAGGGCTCTGCGAGCCAAAGCTCGCAGCCAACTTGGTATATTGTAGAAGGGGTTTGGGAAGTGGACATAGGTTTACGGGCCAGGATACACCCCACAGGCCACGAAATCTATGTGGACGGCTCCAGCACAGTATCTGCTGGTGAGCGACTCACAGAGTGTGGAGTTTATGACCCAGCGGCAAACATTGCCCTGGCAATTAAGCTCCCCAGCACCATGAGCGCCCAGCAGGCTGAACTGTCCGCGGTAGTGTATGTTGTTACACACCCCGAAATCTTCCCCACCCCGTACACGATTTGCTCGGACAGTATGTTCACATGCAATTCGTATACGGAGTACCTGGCCATCTGGTCCCGCCGCGGATACACCTCCGCCGACGGGAGACCCCCTCACAGTGAAACCCCTGCTGGAGAAAATCTTAGCAGCAGCGGGGGAGGAAGGGGAGGTTTTCATCCATAAGGTGAAAGCCCATTCCTCCACAGAACCCCGTAGTCAGGGCAACCAGCTAAGGAGGGTGCCCGCACCGGCACTTTCTGGGATCCATATGAGTCCAGTCCTGTAGCAGCAGTCAGGGGTAGGAATGGGACACCAGGGAGTGCAGGGGTAGCTTTAGCCCCGGACCTCAAGACGGTCCAAACTCAAGAGCCCGTCCTCAAGGCAGTCCTCAGTGCTGTGACTGAGGGGGAAAAGGTAGAGGGCCCTTACGGCACAGCAGCCCTCTCTGTGAAAGAAGGCATGCTGTTTAGGGGAGAACAATGGGTAGTACCACAGCAGCACTGGAGGGAATTCATTCAACTGGCCCATGGGGGTCCAGGAGCAGGGCATCCCGGGCCTGAGACCACCTGGCAGCGGGTGGAACATAAGAACGTAAGAAATAGGAGCAGGAGTAGGCCAATCGGCCCCTCGAGCCTGCTCCACCATTCAATAAGATCATGGCTGATCTGATCCTAACCTCAAATCTTCTATCACTCTCCATCCCACCCGAACCCATGTGATCTCCTGGGAGAGGCGAAAAACCAGATAAAAAACCCAATGGCCAATTTGGGAGAAAAAATCTGGGAAATTCCTCTCCGACCCATCTAGGCGATCGAAACTCTTCCAGGAGATCACTCTGCCCCTATATTTTCTACAGTACTTACCTTCTGTAAAGGCGATCTCCACCCCAGCCAGGAACAGGAATAAAACCATCTCCTGAAATCTAACACAGAATTAGAACACAAGAAGTAGGAACAGAACCAGGCTACACGGCCCCTGGGCCCGCTCCGCTACCCACAGGGCCATGACCATTCCGAACCTAGACTCATGTCCAATTTCCTGCCCGCTCCCCGTAACCCTTAATTCCCTTTACTTCTAGGAAACTATCTATTTCTGTTTTAAATTTATTTAATGATGTAGCTTCCACAGCTTTCTGGGGCAGCAAATTCCACAAACCTACCACCCTCTGAGTGAAGAAGTTTCTCCTCATCTCAGTTTTGAAAGAGCAGCCCCTTATTTTAAGATTATGCCCCCTAGTTCTAGTTTCACCCATCATTGGGAACATCCTCACCGCATCCACCCGATCAAGCCCCTTCACAATCTTATATGTTTCAATAAGATCGCCTCTCATTCTTCTGAACTCCAATGAGTAGAGTCCCAATCTACTCAACCTCTCCTCATATGACCACCCCCTCATTCCCGGGATTAACCGAGTGAACCTTCTTTGTACTGACTCGAGAGCAAGTATGTCTTTTCTTAAGTATGGACACAAAAACTGTATGCAGTATTCCAGGTGCGGTCTCACCGATACCTTGTATAACTGCAGCAATACTTCCCTGTTTTTATATTCTATCCCCCTAGCAATAAAAGCCAACATTCCATTGGCCTTCTTGATCACTTGCTGCACCTGCATACTAACTTTTTGAGTTTCGTGCACCAGGACCCCCAGGTCCCTTTGTACTACAGTACTTTCCAGTATCTTGCCATTAAGATAATAACTTGCTCTATGATTTTTCCTGCCAAAGTGCATAACCTCACACTTTCCAGTATTGTATTCCATCTGCCAAATCTCTGCCCACTTACTTAGCCTGTCTATGTCACTTTGCAGGATTTTTATGTCCTCCTCACTCACTACTTTCCCTCCCATCTTTGTATCATCTGCAAACTTTGATATGTTACACTCGGTCCCCTCCTACAAATCGTTAATATAGATTGTAAAGATTGGGGACCCAGCACTGACCCCTGCGGAACACCACTAGTTACTGATTGCCAGCCTGAGAATGAACCATTTATCCCAACTCTCTGCTTTCTGTTAGAGAGCCAATTCTCCACCCACGCCAGAATATTACCCCCAATCCCGTGATTTTTTATCTTGAGCAATAATCTTTTGTGTGGCACCTTGTCAAATGCCTTTTGGAAGTCTAAATACACTACGTCCACTGGTTCTCCTTTATCCACCCTGTATGTTACTTCCTCAAAGAACTCAAGCAAATTTGTCAAACATGACTTCCCCTTCATGAAACCATGCTGAGTTTGTCCTATTAAGTTATGTTTATCCAAATGTCCCGTTACTGTCTCCTTAATAATAGACTCTAACATTTTACCAACCACAGATGTTAGGCTAACAGGTCTATAGTTTCCAGCCTTCTGCCTACTACCCTTTTTAAATAACATTAGCAGTTTTCCAATCTGCCGGGACCTTTGCTGAGTCCAGGGAGTTTTGGAAAATTATTACCAATGCATCCACAATCCCTACCGCCACTTCCCTCAAGACCCTAGGATGTAAGCCATCAGGTCCAGGGGATTTATTCGGCTTAAGTCCCATTATTTTACCAAGTACCACTTCCTTAGTGATTTTAATCGTATTTAGCTCCTCTCCCCCTAGAGCCCCCTGTTTGTCCAGTGTTGGGATATTCTTAGTGTCCTCTACCGTAAAGACTGATACAAAATATTTGTTCAGCATTATTGCCATCTCCATGTTTCCCACCATTAATTTCCCAGTCTCATCCTCTAAGGGACCAACATTTACTTTAGCCACCCTTTTTCTTTTGATATAACTATAGAAACTTTTGCTATCCGTTTTTATATTTTTTGCTAATTTACTTTCATAATCTATCTTCCCTTTCTTAATCAATCTTTTAGTTATTTTTTGCTGTCTTTTAAAGACTTCCCAATCTTCTATCTTCCCACTAGATTTGGTTACCTTATATGCCCTTGTTTTTAGTCGGATACTATCCTTAATTACTTTACTTAGCCACGGATGGCTATCTTTTCTTTTACACCCTTTTTTCCTCAGGCGGGATGGTGGCCAGGACTCAGGGAAGATGTCCACGAGTTCTGCGCCGGCTGTCTGGTGTGTACTGCTAACAACCCTGACCCCCACAAAAGGAAGGTACCTATGGGACACATCAGGAGGGTAGAGGGACCATGGCAGTTGATACAAGTCGACTACATCGGGCCCCTGCCCACCACCCAGGGAGGCTATAAGTACTGCCTAGTCCTGGTAGATATGTTCACAAAATGGGTAGAAGCCTTCCCCTGCAAAACAGCCACAGCTCTGGGTACAGCCAGGATCCTGGTCCGGGAAATGTTCTCGCGATGGGGGCTACCGCAGAATGTGGAGTCCGACCAAGGGAGTCACTTTACCGGGTAGGTCATGCAGAATACCCTTATGGTGCTCGGCATCGAGGGGAAGTGGCACGTTGCACACAACCCACAGTCGTCAGGGATTGTGGAGAGGATGAACAGGACCTTGAAGGAAAGGCTGAGGAAAGAGATGGATTCACCTAGAAAATGGGCAGAGGTCCTACCGTTGGTCCTGATGGGGATCTGAGCCAGCCAGTCAAAAAGCACGGGGTACTCCCCGCACGAGCTGATGACTGGCAGGGTTATGCAGACCCCCACCCATGTACTAGCCCCGGTGCTCACAGAAGGTCAGCTCAGGGAAGTAAACCGGGACAGGTTCGCCAGGAACCTCTTTGAGCACCTTAAACAGGTCCACGGGCAGGCAGCTGGGAACATGGGAAAGCAGCACCGGAGTAACCGATTGCTGTTAGAACCCCGAAAACACCACGAGTGGGAAATAGGGGATCACGTTATGGTGAGGAATTTTGCTCGGGTAGGAAGTCTAGAACTGTTATACATGGGGCCCTACAGCATTGTAGACAAGGCCAGCCCCATGGTACACGCCATTAAGATGCCTCGGCTCACAAAATGGTTCCATATTAATCAATGTAAATTGTTTAAGCCCGCAAAAAGAGAACAGCCAGTTGGGATAAGGTCTGAGGATAGAAATCCTCAGCCTGCAGCAGGAGCAAGTTCACAGACTGCACAGGCAGGTGCAGTGGCTTGTTTTAGGGGCGGGGCCATCCCGCCCACTGCTTGGGACACTCCCCCACTCTTCTGGGATTTCGATGAGGTGGGATGTGAGGGCGAAGACCCCGTCCCTGACCCAGGTTTAGATGAGGTGGGATGTGAGGGCGAAGACCCTGCCCCTGACCCAGACTTGGACGAGGTGGGATGTGAGGGCGAAGACCCTGCCCCTGACCCAGGCTTGGACGAGGTGGGACCTGAGGGCGAGGACTCTCAGCCTGCAGCATCAGGCTACGAAGAATTACCTGCCCCTAGCACAGGTTTAGGAGAGGTAAAGCCTGAGGATGAACATCCCCAGCCTGCGGTAGTGGAAAGCCCACAGACCACACCGGAGGGGGCAGTGGCTCGTGTTAAAGGCCCACCAGCCAGAAAAACCCCACCAGCCAAAGTCCCTAGAAGGTCCCCACGAACGCCACGGCCAAGGAAACCGTGGTCACCAGCTCCCCAGTTTAAAGGGACAGCCTCCCGAGTCAGGGGTCAATCTAAGGACAGAGGTTCCCAGCCAGCAGCCACAGGCTGCGAGGGACCAATAGTACAGGAGAGTGCGGCCACACCGAAGGGAGCGGTGTGCCGCAGTCTAAACAGGGATTAGGCTGGCTACCCGGCGACGGGCGGCGGATGTACATAGTTATGCAATTTAAGTGTGATATTGTTAAGTTTGGGTGTTTAGTTTAAGTTTAAAAGAGGTGATTGGTAGTTTAAATAGTAGTAGTATTGTTAAGAGTGTTTGTATTGAGTTGAGGTCGCAAGACTCGACTATGCTTCACCCAAGCCAGAGAATCTCCTCGGGACCTGGCTATATGCTCTTGTGTCTCTTTGCAGGAGAGGATTTCAAGATGAAGGGGGGCGTACTCCTACTCGCCCTGATAGGAATGAGCATTGGAAAGCGAGGTGACGTGGAGGACTCCCACATCTATGGGTGCTCAGGAGAGAGAGCACTGATCGTTACCGATGGAGGTGGCGAACGGGGTGTGGAGGAGCTCGCCATTTACTTCCACAAGGGAAGGTGGCCAGGGTGTTTGGGGTCCAATTCGACTCAGTACTCCAGCCAGACCGGGTTCACGTATGGGGAGGCCTCCCTCCTGTGCCCCAGGGTACAGGTCGTTGCTACAAGGGTCAGTGTCACCGTAGGGAAACGTGTATGTTTAACATGCAAGGGACAGATTCCTTTGGATAGGTGGTGGTGGCTCAGAAAACTGAGCAAGGATATGGGAAACCCCGCAGTCGAGTGGGAACGATTGGGGAACAATACCCATCGGACGATTACAGGGACCCAAGGGGGATTGCGTGTGTGCTGGGACAAGTGGTGGGAACCGGATCAGGGGATTTATGTCTGTATGTGGGGGTCAGAGAAGGTCTGCCCCACAGGCATATCCATCATTTTCCACCGGCAATGGCAAGATGCCGGGGAGGGGGTGGAGTGGGATTCCAGCCTGCAGGCGTGCGCTGTCCCATACTCCCCGATCCCAGTGAATGCCACTGAACTTGTGACCCGCCCCCGAAAGCCCCTGCCCACGACCCAGGCAGCAAGGACACACAGGGACGGGTGCCGTGCCACCACCAAGTGACCAGGGAATGGGCTGGTACTAGTGCCGATGGATCAGGTGCTACGCGGTAGCTTCCGTGATTTTAAACCTTACCGAGGTACACTTACCTGAGTGGTGCCCCAAAGAGACAGAACAGCTATACCAGGCCCTGTTAAAAGAAATGTTTAGGAAATTCTACGAGTTCGATTTTGCCAACATAGACAAAACAGAACTGTACACCACACACAATGAGTATTTTGGTAATGCGGGGAGACAAAGAAGGGGAGCCTGGAATGATGTTTTCACAGCGTTTAACACAGGATCCTCTGTCATAAACAGCTTGGATGACATATAATTGCAGACACAGATAAACGGTTAAAAAACACAATTGAGGAAAATCTTAATGGATAAAAATAAGGTAGTAGGCTCAGAGTTACACAAGGACCAGGCCATGATGGTCCATTTAAAAGAGATAATAGCTGAGCTGTAAAGACGTGCCAAAACTGTAAATGCCCTTAAAAGAGAGGACAGAAATGCTTCAGATCAGGCTGCACAGAACAAGGTGTGCGTACTGTACGGGGCATGGTTGCTAGGCAAGGGCTGCAGTAATCTAGAGGATTTAAAACAGGGTTTAGTCCCCTCCTGGATCAGCATCAAGCACCTCACAGCCCTCCATCCATTTGAGAATGCATTAAGCCCGTGTCAACTCCGGCTAGCTTCTGAGCCCTACCCAGTCCCAGTAGATTGTGGATGTTCAAACCATACTATCATGGGTATCGTAGTAAGGATGCCGGTCATGGGTGGGGCAGCCCGAACCGCACCGGTATACAGGGTAGAGAACATTGGAGTCATTCAAGGGGGTGCACACATCCGTTTCACAGCGGCCCCACCTTATGTCATAAAGTGGGAGCACGCTATGACTGACCTCTCGGGGTGCCGGAGCCGGGGAGCACACATAATACTGTGTCCCCAGCACTTGAACACCTATTCAAAACCACAGTGCGGGTCTAAAGCTGCTGGCGCAAAACCTATAAACTGTACCATGGAGGTAATGGCACAAGACCATGTTCCCCCACAGGTAGCATATATAGGAGGTGGGACATATTGTGTCACCACAGGTGCGCCCCACTACCAGCATGAACAGCATAGCTGGTAAGTGAGAGCAGTTTCTGCTTTAAACCTGAGGCAGCAGATCAAGTGGCCCAGGAACGGATTGTCCCCATTCCTGAACCCTCCACTGTTCACCTCACTGTAAAAGAGAATTTCACCAACCTGCAAAAATATGTAGCACATTTCGGCTATGAAATCCCCCCTCTCCCAGAACATCTTACCAAAATACTAAAAGCAGTAATAGTCTCACAGAAACTTTCTACACTCTGGAGCAGAAGACAGTAGAGATAGGGGCCAAAATATTGGATATTGTGGTTCCACCCTGGTGGGACATTTTTGAAAACATAGAGGTCCCTTCATGGATTAGACTGGCTTCCCACATCCTCGTGGTTTGCCAGCTGGGAATAGTATTGTACCTAGTGTGCACTCAGTGCAAGGGAAAAGGCCAAATACTAGAATTCCGAAACCAAAGGACCTGGAAGGAACATTATGTTAAGGTGGAGGGAGATACACCTGTTTGAACTTTTTTTGTGTTTCTGAATAAAGATTGTTGTTTTTTGGTGTTTTTTTTGGTTATTTTTAATAAAGACTTTCGACGTGTTATTTTAATAAAGATGTATGTGTACTGAGTGGTGCAGGGGTGTTGGACCCCCTCCATGCTTGGATGTGTGTAAATAACTGTATTCTGCCTATGTATGCTTATGTACACTACATTTTAAAGAATGGGAAATGCATGTGTCATGGGGTCATGACTAGGTAATTACAGGGAAGGTTGACTATGGAGGGTCGGGAATTTTGCTCACCTTGAAAGTATGATACTTAAAGTGAGTTTAGTATCAACAGGGGGGAGTGTAGGGTTCTCAAAATTCCCACATTCCCCAAAAGGTTATCAATAAAAGGGACCCTGAATGGACAAGTTATTAAAAAGGGTACCCAAAAGAAAATGGCTTCTGAACCTCGTGACAGAAGCCCGCAGGATTTTTAAAAAAGCAAGGCCCATTCAAAGTTTTGAAAAAGAAAAAAAAAGGAACCTGACATGCATGGACCTGTGTGAGAGACTTTGTTATTTCTAAAGCCAGACAGCTAGATAAACATAGAATATGCATCCTTCATCTTGAATAGACCTACTCTTGAGGCCATTAACTTTTTGCATACATAATCGGTTACAGTTCGAAGTAGCTACCAAGACAGGAAAACGCCGATTAAAAATCATAAATGACAAACAGCCAGGATATTGAAGCCATTAAGCAAGGAGACAACCGCCCCAAAAGCAGTTAAGGTGAATGACTGTAATCACCTTAGACGAGCCCGCCAAAATTAAACAAAGAACTCGACCTGATTTGGCGCGCAGATAAGGGACGCAAAACCTGTATAATTGTAGGCCCACCGATAGCTCAGGACGCTCAGCACGCTCAGCACGGCAGAAGAGGGCTAGCCATCGGGGCACGATAAGGAACAGAGCCAAACAGCAAGATCAACGTAACAGCACAGCGGGGCAGGCTCAACCGAGGACAACTAGGCCGCAAAAGACCAAGCCTACACCGAAGACCACCAACTGAGCCCCAGCCGCAATGAAGCTCGACGACCAAACCACCACAAGAAGAACAAAACCTGAAGTTTCCACTCTACAAACTAAGGTATCCAACAAAAGACTTTACTATCCCTATTTCTAGCAAAAGAAAAGGGGACTTACCGGACAAATCCATAACAACGCCCTTACCGCATCAGTGGACTCAACTCAACTGAGGGACCTTCGCAGTTCCCAAAGACTGAGACCACGTGGGGACGGTAGGCCCCAAAGGACACAAAGAGCGAACCCCAAAACCACAACGGACTTAATTGACGGGTTTCGAACTGTCAAGGAAACCCCATTGGTGAGCATAAATCCCTGGCCCCTCTTAGCTCAATCTAGTTAGGTATTGGGGGTGGGACACGGGTAGGGGGATTATTAATGTGATTGTTCCCTCGTGGTGCCGTGTGTTCCCCATTCCCAACTAAGTGTACTTTTATATGTCTGTAATTATTCTAGTAATTTCCAGTGTTGTAATCTTATTGTGCCTTTAATAAAAATATGGTTTTCTTGCACCAAACCAGTTGTCTACTCTAATTCTGCATCGCCGCCTGTACCTAAGTCCGGTGTCTAGAACCCAGGGGTGTGGGAGCGATTCGAACCGCTCAGAGACAGTCAGGGGCAGAGCTGACTGGACACACACCACACCCTACAAGTTTATGGAGGGTGGAAGATGGGAAGATAAGAATACTAGAATAATTATACATGTCGCACTGTGTAAGCTGTAAAATTACAAAAACAGTCAACTTAGGGAGACAGGCAATTCCTTGAACCTGCTAGCAGTTTACAAGTTAACTACTTTGCTCTTCCTTTTTTGTTTATTAGTTCCTGAGATGTGGTTGTATTTAATGCCCATCCCTTATTGTCCTGAGAAGGTGATGATGGGCTTTCTCCTTAAACCTCTGCAGTCCATGTGGTGATGGTACTTCCACTTAGGGAATTCCAGCATATTGACCACCTTCTTCAATGATAGAACATTTTTGAACACTAGAAGGCCATTTTGCTATGATAGAAAAGAGGAGTATGATCATCTTTGCCTAACTGAAGCAACTTTTCATATATATACATAATATAGATGGGCCACTTAGTAGTAAGTGACACTTTGTCAGTAGTATTGGTTCAGAGCTTTATAATATTTCATTGTTGAAATGTGCGTGTCCAATTTAATAGCTTGCAACATAATTCAGCTTTTTAAAAATATGAATTGATTTTAATTGGCACACAGAATATAAGGCACTCTTCGGGATTAGTTAATTTGCCAGACTAGTCTTGGTTCTGTATCTTTACTCTCAACGTTCCCCCCTTGACTCCTTGTGTGCAGTGCCACAGGAAATTGACCAGTTTCTAGAAAAAGGGCTCAAGGTGTATGGAAGCTGCACTTAATGAATTGAGAATTCTGTGTAAATGGACTTTCTGTGGCTCTACTAGAAGTTAAATCCAAAAGAAGATTAAAAGAATGTCGAAAGAATGTCAATTGCTAATTACTAAGACTGAACACATACTATATTTTGATATAAACATTTTGTGAAAAATTCAAAAGGCATTCATCTGAAATTTGGACAACAAATTTGTATCTAATATAATCTAATATAGTAAAGCACTGCAGCACTGCTGATTAAAATAACCAAGTGCAGGCTTTGTGTGAAGAGATCTGTTGTGGATTCTACTGACTTCATAGCTTGTCCAGATATTAAACAACCCATGGTACTTCTTCAAAGAAGAACAAACAGTTCCTCCTGGTGTCCTGGCCAACATTTATCCCTCAAATAACACCATCAAAACAGTTTACTTGGTTATTCATTTCACTGCTGTTTGTGGGATGGTGTTGTACTCAGACTGGCTGCCACATGTGCCTACAAGACAATACTGACTGGACTTCGAAGGTAATTTATTGTTGGGATGTCCTGAGGACATGAAAGACACTAACAAATGTAAGCTCTTTCTTTCTCTTCTTTTTTCAGGCTATGTTTGTAAGGGACTGAATATATACGGTAAGGTGTGGTAAAAATAAATTGCTGAGATCTTCAACAGTTCCAGGGCAACAGATGCATTACCTTCCAAGTCTCCCTCCAAGTCACGCACCATCCTGACTTGGACATATGTCGCCGTTCCTTCAGCGTTGCTGGGTGAAAATGCTGGAGCTCCCTACTAACAGCTTCATGGAAGCACCTTCACCACACAGATTGCAGTGGTTCAAGAAGAAGGCCCACCACCACCTTCCCAGGGCAAGTAGCGATGCACAATAAATGCCGGCATTATCTTAAATGCCCACATCCCGAAAATGAAAAGGTAAGTTTGTGCACAATATATTTCACAAAAATGGCAGAATTCGGTTGCAAAAACAAGATGGAACCTAGACACGCCAGAATCTCACATCTTTTGGCCTGCACAGAAAATTCCACCGAAGGAGAGATACGTACATACGAACATATGAATTAGGAGCAGGAGTAGGCCACTCGGCCCTTCGAGCCTGCGCCGCCATTCAATAAGATCATGGCTGATCTGATTACTCCACATTCCTGCCTACCCCCGATAACTTTTCACCCCCTTGCTTACCAAGAATCTATCTACCTCTGCCTTAAAAATATTCAAAAACTCTGCTTCCACCGCCCTCTGAGGAAGAGTTCCAAAGACTCACGACCCTCTGAGAGAAAAAATGTCTCCTCATCTTTGTCTTAAATGGGCGACCTCTTATTTTTAAACAGTGATCCCTAGTTCTAGATTCTCCCACAAGAGGAAACATCCTCTCCACATCCACCCTGTCCAGACCCCTCAGGATCATATATGTATCAATCAAGGCACCTCTTATTCTTCTAAACTCCCTGGCTGCTTCTTCTGCCCTGCTACCATCATGTTCCAATAGCAGTTTGGGGGTCTGTCTGGGGCATTCCTGAGCTACCCCAGGAATCCTTCCAGCTACTCCTATGGCCCAGTGGTATCTACGTCTGCTGAGAGCTGACATAGTTGTCATTCTGGGTCACGCGGGTCCCACAAAGGAAACCTCATAGAAACATAGAAACATAGAAGATAGGAGCAGGAGTAGGCCATTCAGCCCTTCGAGCCTGCTCTGCCATTCAACGAGATCATGGCTGATCATCCAAACCTTAGCACCCGGTCCCTACACCGACAGCCATCCCACCCAAGCCGTAACCCCGTAACCCCACGTATTTAATCCCCCCTAACACTAAGGGCCAATTTTTATCATGGCCAATCAACCTAACCCGCACATCTTTGGACTGTGGGAGGAAACCGGAGCACCCGGAGGAAACCCACGCAAAAACGGGGAGAATGTGCAAACTCCACACAGACAGTCACCCGAGGCCGGATTTGAACCCGGGTCCCTGGCGCTGTGAGGCAACAGTGCTAACCACTATGCCACCGTGCTGCCAATAGGCTCGCTTGTCATTCCAATAGTGGCCTATCAGTCCTTTAACCAGATTCTTGAGGCGAGATTACACAGCAAGGTCTTTGGCCTCAGCAAGCCTGTTGGAAGTCCCGCTGGAGCAGCAAGGAGTCCCTCCGATATCCTGACATGCAGACTGGGTTGGCATGGGCGGTCACTCCTTATATGGTAATGATCCCATCCCCAGGATTTAGGATGGGCCCATGGTGGAAGCAAAGTTCATCCTGACTGCATTTCCGATGGTGGCACTGGAATATCTAAGCTGTAGAATTTCTAAACTGGTAGAGTGTCTATCAGTACTATTGTCAATGTGTGTAACAGCTATGTTTGTGAGGGACGGTATATGTAAGGTAAGGTGTGATGAACACTCCTGAAACAGATTTTCATCCACATCACTGAAATATAGTGATGACTAAACACCTACAATACCAAGGTGCGAATCTGTTGCTATTGTTTAACTTTCCGTGCTTTAAATGCTTTCAAAATGCCACTTAACTTTTGATATCTTCTCTGTTTATAACTTTAGAGCCTATTTTATAAGCGTCAGTAATTTTTATATTGATGTTAGTGCCAATTGGAAAATAACGCACTTGACTTAAAGGTATGTCTGGACATTGTTGATACCAAATCACATTTTTTGACATTTGTTTCACTGAAATTTAAACTCAGCAAAGTGATTCTGCTGATGGTTTTTGCCATTGGACTAAAGACACCAATTGAGCCAATTATAAGGGGATAGAAACAATCAGCTTATATAATGAACTTCTGACTGTTACAAAAAGCTAACAACATCTGTGTTATGAGCTGCATTTCAACCAGGGATTATTACCAACGCTGAAATAAACCATGCCTTGGCAAAATGGATAATATGGCACATTTTTTGCAGGAGTAAACATAGCAGTGGTGGAGAAGGTGAAAAAGGGAGATATATTTTGAGGAGGGATTTAGAGACACTCTAAAGTGATCTACATGTGTTAGAACAGCAATACTTCTGGAGAATAGCAAAATACTGCGGATGCTGGAAATCTGAAATAACAACAGAAAATGCTGGAAATACTCAGCAGGTCAGGCAGCATCCATGGAGGGAGAAACAGAGTTAACGTTTTAGGTCTGGGACCCTTCATCAGAATGTCTGATGAAGGGTCCCAGACCTGAAACGTTAACTCAGTTTCTCTCTCCACGGATGCTGCCTGGCCTGCTGAGTATTTCCAGCATTTTCTGTTGTTATTTAATACTTCTGGAGATTCAGGCTTAGCAAGGAGGTCATGACTCAGCTATTTGGAAGGGCGTTTAGTGATTGAATTTGCTCTGTACATGAGTTATTGATAATATTCATAAATCTCCTTACTATGGGCTGTTCCAGGCACCAGGGTTTGATTTTGATCTCATTAGTCAAAATATCATGTCCACCTACATTCAAGTAGTGATTGATTCACTGGTTCCAGAAGGCTGGCAGATACATTCATTTTTCCAGAAATCCCTAGAGCCAATGGGCCAGACATCCAATGGCTTGTGCTGTGCCTTGCTTTCCATGATCCTTGTAGCAAAGAGTACTCATCTGGTGATAGGAATGCCGTTCATTAATCTAATAGTACACATCAACTGGTACTGGTAGCGTGTCTGTTCTCTCAGTGCAAAAGTGGTCTGTAATGCCAAGCAATTCATCTTTCTGGCCTAGAGCCAGCGCATGTGCCTTTCATCATGAAGTGGTTGAATGTTACTCAGTTATTTGAGAAAAATGACTTACTGGTTTTTGGGAAAGCATAGGTATGCCTGGAAACTATGGGTAATAATAGCATTGGTCAACCACTAAATGGTAGTGGTGTAGCACCATAATCACACACATAAATCTATATGCAATACTGCAGAGCGCTAAGGCTTTTGGTGCTTGGATAACTCTGAAGAGTCTACAATGTTAGTTAGAAAAAGTAGACAACTATTGAGAAGAAGACTGACAGATGATTTCAAACTATATTCTATCCCTTTAGTCGCACAATGTACCTACGGTTATTTCAGAATTATATAGAAACAAAATCAACAAAAGTAAAGGAGTACGCGTATATTAATTTAGTTTCAAGCAATTGACTATCGTATATACTTCCATGATTTAAATGCATGACAACCATGCAGACTGATAGGGCATTTTCCCTAAAATACCATTTGTTTTTGGGTGTTTTTGAAGCAGTATAAATAGGAAAATGGGGCGGTGTGCTGCTATTTATATAATATTGGTGTTTCTCGTCTTTGGGTTAGGGGTGTCTACCTGACCCTATTTACATGTGGCGGGGGGGCTCAGGGTGGGTGTTTATTAGGATTGGTGATTTCTACCGATTAAATATTTGGTGGTCAGCTTTTTGGCATGGGAATGTTACCTCTAGACCCGACTACTCCATTGCTCTCCTGGCCAGCCTTCCACCTTGCACCCTCTGTAAACTTGAGCTCATCCAAAACTCTGCTGGCCATATCCTAACTCGCAACCAGTCCTGTTCACCCATCACCCCATGCTCGCTGAGCTACCTTGGCTCCTGGTCCAGCAACGCCTCGATTTAAAAATTATCATCCTTGTTTTTAAATCCCTCCGTGGCCTCGTCCCTCCCTATCTCTGTAACCTCCTCCAGCCCTACAATCCTGAGATCTCTGCGCTACTCCGATTCTGGCCTCTTGCGCATCCATGATTTTCATCACTCCAGCACTGGCGGCTGTGCCTTCAACTGCCTAGGACCTAATCTCTGGAATTCCCTCCATAAACCTCTTTAACTCTCTCTCCTTTAAGACGCTCCTTAAAACCTAGCTCTTTGACCAAGCTTTTGGTCACCCATCCTAATAGCTCCTTATATGGCTCGGTGTCAAATTTTGTTTAATAATGCTCCTGTGAAGCACCTTGGGACGTTTTACTACATTAAAGGCGCTATATAAATACAAATTGATGTTGTAAGTCACATCGCCCCATTTTCCTATTTATACTGCTTCAAAATCAACCAAAAACAAATGGTACTTTGGAGGAAATGCAGGCTTATCAGTCTACATGGTTACCAAGGAGTTAAATACTCAGAATACTTTGTCAGCGGGAGATCATGTCTAACCAATTTGATTGAATTTTTTGAGGGGGTGACTAGGTGTGTGGATGAGGGTAGTGCAGTTGATGTGGTATACATGGACTTCAGTAAGGCTTTTGAAAAAGTCCTGCATGGGAGACTGGTCAAGAAGGTAAGAGCCCATGGGATCCAGGGCAATTTGGCACATTGGATCCAAAATTGGCTTAGTGGTAGGAGGCAGAGGGTGATGGTCGAAAGTTGTTTTTGTGACTGGAAGCCTGTGTCCAGTGGTGTACCGCAGGGATCGGTGCTGGATCCCTTGCTGTTTGTAGTGTACATTAATGATTTAGATATGAATGTAGGAGGTATGATCAGTAAGTTCGCAGATGACACAAAAATTGGTGGAGTGGTAAATAGCGAGGAGGGAAGCCTCAGGCTACAGGACGATATAGACGGATTGGTCAGATGGGCAGAACAGTGGCAAATGGAATTTAATCCTGAAAAGTGTGAGGTGATGCATTTTGGGAGGACTAACAAGGCAAGGGAATACACAATGAATGGTAGGACCCTAGGAAGGACAGAGGATCAGAGGGACCTTGGTGTGCATGTACATAGATCCCTGAAGGCAGCAGGACAGGTAGATAAGGTGGTTAAGAAGACATATGGGATACTTGCCTTCATTAGCCGAGGCATAGAATATAAGAGCAGAGAGGTTATGATGGAGCTGTACAAAACGCTAGTTAGGCCACAGCTGGAATACTGTGTGCAGTTCTGGTCGCCACATTATAGGAAGGATGTGATTGCATTGGAGAGGGTGCAGAAGAGATTCACCAGGATGTTACCTGGGCTGGAGCGTATCAGCTATGAAGAGAGACTGGACAGGCTGGGGTTGTTTTCCTTAGAGCAGAGAAGGCTGAGGGGGGGACCTGATTGAGGTGTACAAAATTATATGGGGCATAGATAGGGTAGATAGAAAGGAACTTTTCCCCTTAGTAGAGGGGTCAATAACCAGGGGTCATAGTTTCAAGGTAAGGGGCAGGAGGTTTAGAGGGGATTTGAGGAAAAACTTTTTCACCCAGAGGGTGGTTGGAATCTGGAACTCACTGCCTGAAAGGGTGGTAGAGGCAGGAACCCTCATAACATTCAAGAAGCATTTAGATGAGCACTTGAAACGCCATAGCATACAAGGCTACGGACCAAGTGCTGGAAAATGGGATTCGAATAGATAGGGCTTGATGGCCAGCGCAGACACGATGGGCCGAAGGGCCTCTTTCTGTGCTGTATAACTCTATGACTCTAATGCAGACTTTAATTGAAATAAAAATCAGGAGGGTTGTGAAACCGGCTGTCAAATTGCTATCACCCAATTTTCACTATCGCACAAAATCAAAATCTACCCCATCTTCTCATGGCTGGGCCTCTGAAGTCATTATCTGTGTCCTGAGCAGAGCTGGCAGAGGACCTGTGCCTATTGAAAAGTGGAGATGAGTAGGGCTTGTGCATATAGTGCATGTGGTGAGATCTGGAGAAGAAGCAAGGTGGAATGAGGATAGGGAGGTGATGTAAAGCCAAGTGTGTGGAATATGGTGAGGAAGGAGTGTTGGGAGGAGTTGGTAGGTGTGCAAATGCTGGGATGTGAGAAGAGAATGGAGTTAGTGTAAAGAGAGGAAATGAAGAAGCGAGTGTGCTTGGAATGAGAAAGAGCGGTGTTACGGTGTGACGTATGATTGAGGGGACGTTAATTGTTGAGAGTGGTGGGGAAGGGGTGAAAAGAGTGTTGTGAGATACTGTTGAGAGAGGTGGAGAAATTAGGAGGTGTACTCATCCTTGCTACTCTTGTGATGTCATGGAACCTGTTCTGACACTGAAGCTAGGTCTCGGAGCTGATGCTGAAGGCACTGACCCTTTCAGCACCTCACTCCATGCCTGCTTCATCCTGGTGTGGAGATGCCGGTGTTGGACTGGGGTGGACAAATGTAAGAAGTCACACAACACCAGGTTATAGTCCAACTGTTTTATTTGAAATCACAAGCTTTCGGAGCGCTGCTCCTTCGTCAGGTGGAGTGGAGAGATGCATAAAGACACTGCTTATATAGTCAGAGAATAATGCCAGATGATTACAGGTACTCTTTCTAACTGCCATTTATCACACCTCGGCAGAGAGATAATCACAGCAATCAAAGGTGTGAATGGTGTCCAAACAGTTAGTCAGGAAAACATTACATCAAAGAACAATGAGGTGGGGTCACAAGGGGTCAAATGTTGCAGATGCTGGGGTCTGTATGAAAAACAAAAAACAGACAAAAAAACATTTTTTTTGCTGGAAATCACAGCAGGTCCGGCCGCATCTGTGTAGAGAGAACAAGCCAACGACGACTCGAATCTGGATGACCCTACGTCAGGTGGGGTTACATGTAGCATGACATGAATCCAAGATCCCGGTTGAGGCCGTCCTCATGAGTGCAGAACTTGGCTATCAGTTTCTGCTCTACAATTTTGCATTGTCGTGTGTCTCGAAGGCCACCATCCCCACGCCTCCACTACTCGCCTTCAAACAGCCGCCTAACCTCAAACAGACCAGCGTTCGCAGCAAATTACCCAGCTTTCAGGAGAACAGTGACCATGACACCACACAACCCTGCCACGGCAACCTCTGCAAGACATGCCAGATCATCAACACAGATACCATCATCACACTTGAGGACACCACCCACCAGGTACATGGTACATACTCATGTGACTTGGCCAACATTGTCTACCTCATACGTTGCAGGAATGGATGCCCCGGAGCATGGTACATCGGTGAAACCATGCAGACACTGCGACAATGGATGAATGGACACCACGCAACAATCGCCAGGCAGGAGTGTTCCCTCCCAGTCGGGGAACACTTCAGCAGTCAAGGAGATTCAGCCTCCGATCTTCGGGTAAGCATTCTCCAAGGCAGCCTTCGAGACACACGACAACGCAAAATCGTCGAGCAGAAACTGATAGTCAAGTTCCGCACTCATGAGGACGGCCTCAACCGGGATCTTGGATTCATGTCATGCTACATGTAACCCCACCTGATGTAGGGTCATCCAGACTCGAGTCGTCATTGGCTTGTTCTCGCTACACAGATGCGGCCGGACCTGCTGTGATTTCCAGCAAAAAAAATGTTTTTTTGTCTGTTTTTTGTTTTTCATACAGACCCCAGCATCTGCAACATTTGACCCCTTGTGACCCCACCTCATTGTTCTTTGATGTAATGTTTTCCTGACTAACCTGTTCGGACACCATTCACAACTTTGATTGCTGGGATTATCTCTCTGCCGAGGTGTGATAAATGGCAGTTAGAAAGATTACCTGTAATCATCTGGCATTATTCTCTGACTATATAAGCTGTGTCTTTATGCATCTCTCCACTCCACCTGACGATGGAGCAGTGCTCCGAAAGCTTGTGATTTCAAATAAAACTGTTGGACTATAACCTGGTGTTGTGTGACTTCTTACAATTGCTTCATCCTGGTCTTGGAGACACCCTTGTGGCTTGTATGGAAGAGTTGCTCTCGCCTTCCCCTCACTTCCTCAATTACAATTTCCAGGAAGGCACAAGAGTATAATGGGGCAGAGGTTCTGCTTATCCTGGCTGCTAGAAGGTGTTTTCCAACCATTTGCAGTAGTTTGAACACAACAAATGAAAACGTGAAGTGCTCAGAATGCAATCAGAAATTGCGCGGGGCGGGTTGGAATGCACGATTTTGCAAGCAATCAGGAGGGCAGCCTGCCCATGATATTGCAATGAGGGGTCCGGGAGTTTAAATGAATTGGGCTTCACGCTCAGCTTACTGCGGGGGTTTCCCTCCCATCCCGAACGTACACCGAATTAAAATTGGGGCTCTGGAATTCATGTAATAAAAATGGAATTTCACTTATTCCATGACTGTAAATCAGTGGCCCTGGTAGTAAATTCTATTTTACATGACAAAACACCCTTTTTGTTATAAAACGACAGCCTAGATTTTCTGCTTGGGCAAATGTCCGAGCAGAAAAATGCAAAAGTGGGATTCCTACTCACAGAATGAGAACTGGGTTGCTCCTGACGGAGTTTCCCGGGTTAGCTGAATTTGCATAATGCTTTTAAAGGCCCGCAGCAGCTTAAAAGGGCAGCTTAAAAAATCAGACATTTCAAGAAGATCTTTAAAGAAAGATGTTTCAAAGACCTGGAGAATGAATTAGATGCCCTGGTTCATGGCTGAGGCCGAGTAAGTGCAACTAGCAGAACTTAGGCAGAGGAAGGAGTCCTTACTTGAAATCCCGTGATGGCATCCAGCAAGGAGAACAGAGCGGCAACAATAGCAGGAGGAACCTAAGGATATCATTACCTCAACTACCCCATCCATAGCAACACAAAAGGATTAACAACCCTACCAGATATGCCAAGGAGCCAACCATACTTTCTAGGTATACATGGCCTGTTAGCAATTTACAGTCAATGTATTGAAGGGCTTAGGCCATACTACACTGCTGATGGCCTCCTAGTCTGCCATGGACATTCTCTGGTTCTCCCAGGTAGGCTTCTGGACAGACACTGAGGAGGCTGCCAGAATTATTTAAATGATCCTGACCCTCGAGACTTGGATGGGGCCAAGGGCACCTCATTGTGATATCCAGAAGTCCTGCCCTGATGCACTTCAACCGGTGTTCCAACCGAGCAGATGATTAAGTGACTGTGTAAGCCCTGCCGCCTCCTGTACTTCTGTAAATCAAATAGATTTATCCAATAGATTGAGAAATATTTTTATTTTATTTGTTTATTTTCCAGGAGCCAATCAAAAAATATATACATCACAACCTTTCAGGAGGTCTCTTAGAAACTTTCCTCTCACTCTTTTCAGTGGGGATGTGCTCCCCTAACTACTTTTACACCTCTCTCCCAGCTTGGAAGAGTGCAACCTCTGATTCACCATGAGCACTACCAGGAAGATCTGTTCGATCTGATAATATTTTAGATTGCTCCAAGACCAATAGACAGATGTGCACATTGGGTAGAGCTCAGACAGGAACAAATAATAGATTTTTATTTCCAGTGATGAATATGGGAATGGGACTGGAAAACTACACTTAACAGGAAATTATTTTTATTTTACATTTGCAGGCAACGGGATTCCAATTACTAGCTAACAGATGCTGACTTTTCTAATTGGCATTTGCAACATAATCTTGTGATATTGGGTGGTGCTTCGACAAGGGAACTAAGATGGCCATAAATGATTGATTTTCTGGCTTTTGCCAAACTTTCTTTTATTATCTTTGAATTCCTGTGCTTACATAGCAAGGGAGATTGGAGCTCAGGAAAAGGAACATTGAAAAGTCAGAAGCCAAATTGCATAACTAAAATAAATATTGCCAGGTTAGTGTCTTGTAATAGCAAAACCATCTGCTCCCTTCTGTCACTCGATAATAATGCAGTATTTCATGAAGCTAAAGAGAACGAGAGGTCGTCAATAAAAAAATGGCAGATCATTTTTTTTTACATCTTACCCAGAGGAGTCCTGGGTGAGTTGAAGTACAGTTGAATTTGCTTTTGATCGGCAAAATTAATGAACGAACACAATACAATCTCGTACATTACAATAATAAATATTGGGGTTATCATTTCATCAGAACTGCAATTTGCTACATCAAACACTACATCGCTTTTGGCTACATTTCTGGCATTTGTTAAAGAAAGTCACAACTTCCTCCCTTCCTTTCTTGAAGGCATTGACTCTTGCTCGGCTATGATTCCACTCACCAGCAGCCACCACCACCCCCCCCCCCCCAATGGCATTCTTCATGTTTGAGGCTAGACAGTGATTGTCAACAGACCACTTAACCTTCAAGGGTATCACTGTCAATGTTCCCTCTATTTCGCTGTTGTGTGTGGCCAGTTTTTTCAATGCGCGGCATCTTTAAAAAAAAATTGCGCAGCTGGAGAGCTTGTGAGTGGCCTGCACGGTTGCAAGATTGCTGCATGCCCACACATGCGCGCAGCTTAGAGGGAACATTGATCATTGCTAAGCTCAGTCACGTCCTCGCCCAATGTCCCCCATACACGGTCCAGCAGGAGTCATTGGATACCAATCAGCTTTGGGAGACCTAGCTGACTTATCCCCTCTCTAGCCCAAGAATGTGAGATCAATTGAAGCCTTGCTATCAATACCCTGGCTGAGATTTGCTAACTTGCACCTGAGACCTTCCAGGGTCCGTATGCTTCAGGGCCACACCAAGGGCTGTATTTTCAATTAAGCCGTTGAGAAGTGTCGTATTTCTGTATTTCACATACGTCCTAAATGCTCCATTCCACCTTCACTTTTCTCCTGTTCTATGAGTCCTGGCCATATGACACATTGTTCCTTTCTATTATACTTTACTGATTTGTCTTTTCTCTATTGCTGTCTGTTGTACCTTGTGCACAAATAACAAGGCTGTAAGGGAGAAATATTAACCAAAATGACTGATGTAGTAAATAGTGCTTATTTTACCAGATAATGGGCCAGAAATGTACTGCAAAACATGCACATCAGTCCATATCGAACCCTGTGCATACTCGCAATAAATCTCATGGTAATAATAAAAAGTCAAAAATCCATCAAATCTGAGGAGAAAAATAAACAGGCTGTGTTCTGTTGACCCTGTTTTTAACTTGCATTTATCATGAAAACAATGAAAACTCTTTGGTGCTGTAATTAGAAACTTATAGGCTAAATGGTGAATGCTGGGGTTTTGTTATGTTTTTCTGGCTGGGAACTATATACAGGAATTTTTGATCAAAGTGGTTAGAAGAACTAACAATCTGTTCATTCATGCAAGCACCAGAAAAGAAAAATTCCTATGTGGCCAGTCTGTGCTGGGACTTTGATCCTCCTAAAACTGGCAGCTTCAATCTGTATTCAGAGCTTCAACTATGGGATGCTGACATTGCTGAGAATAGATATCTGAAACAGTCATATATTCTGTCTTGTAAAAAAGTCATACAATCGTAATAATAATGCTGTATTTCATTAGTAGTGGTGGGGTAGAGGGTCTCCAGTCAAAAGCCAACTTCTATTGCTCACTCTGATTATATTTAAATAGGCACTGTGTTCATAAGATAGCACCTTGGCAAACCGGTCTTAAATTTGTGCAAAATGTATAACACAATGCAAAATACTTTCAAGCACATCACTTAAAATTAACAAGAGGTTCCGTTGGACTCTTCTCAAACAAAGAACAAAATGTAGCTAAACATTATTTTTCATAAAAATTCTCCCTTTAACTGTTGCACTTGTTATTGTTTTCTCTTTTTTCTCTCCCCTCCTCTCCTGAAGGAATTGACTACTTTCCAGGGCATAGTTCCATGGGCACTGAGTATCCTCTGCCATTTTGCTTAAATGGCCATAATTCATATTTCACCCTTGACAGTTAATGTTAAAACGCGATTCATCCACAGGCAGCACCCCAGCCAATTCTGATCTTATGCTCACCCAACATTCACACCCCCACCACATGTTACAAAACTTAACATGTGGTTCTCCACATTCTTTGGTGAGCTGTCGACATCTTGGGATGTCAACTTGACAGTGATCAGAAGCAGCAACTTAATTTTTCCTTTCCTACTCAGGAACGCTAAGGCCAATTTTAAGACCCAACAACCTTCCCAACTGTGATCAGTTAGCTCAGCAAAGACCAGGGCCCCGATTTTCCCCGAGCCATTGGGCGGGGTTTCAGGCGTGTGGGGGGGGGAAATCCTGAATTTGGGGGTCCCGACACCATCCCGCCCAAAACCCCGCCCCACGCAACTTTCAGGGGCGGCGGGTACCTGCCCCGCACTGGGACCTGCCGAAACCAGGCGGGAAGGGATTAGTGCCAATTAACTGCCTGTTAACAGGTAGTTAATAGGCAGTTTTTAGCCTAATCCCTATTTTGAGGGGTTTCATGTGGGATTCCCAACGGCTCCAAACCACGCCAGGTTGAGCAGGCGGGCCGTCGGGTTGAAGGAGTTGGAGGGGTCGCGATGTCGGCGCTCAGGTGAGTGATGGGTGCATGAGTGCAAAGGTAAGTGTGTTTGGTGTGTCTAAAGTGTGTAAAGAACTTTTACTTACCTGTACTTACCTTAACAGCCTTTCTTCCTGTAGCTGTCGGGAGCGCATCACTCAGCCGGAACTTAAAGCTGAACGGCTGCGATCTGTGAAAAGTGACAGCCTTCAGCTTTGAGTGCCGGTGACAATTCTAACTGAGTCTGTGCAGAAGGACTCATGTTAGAACTCAAACTGTCAGTGTTTCACAGCTTCAAACAGCTGTGAAGCACTGATATTTCATCTGTGATGAAATTGCAGTTTGTGACGTCACCTGTTGCCGGGTGGCCCTTAATTGGCCTGCTGAGCCCGCTGGGTGAGCTTAACAAGGTCAATCAAGGGAAAATCGCGCGGATTGGCCGGACGTCGATGTAGGCGGGTCAAAAACCCGAAAGTTGACGTCCCGCCTTCTTCCCGACAGGTTCGGCAAAATCTACCCCGAGGGATCAAACTTTGGACTTGTCTGATCTGTATGGTTCAGTTGTGTACTGGGCAGTACATTTACCAATAGATCTAATTAGAGGTTCCAGCAGAGGCCATTGAATAGTAACGGCACGTGCCTGTTGATGTGGTCCCAGAAATGTACTGCAAAACCTGCACTTCAGTCCAAAACCTTGTGCATACTTCAGGCAAATCCCATGGAGATAATAAAAATAGTCAAAAATCCATCAAATCTGAAGAGAAAAATGAACAGCTGTGTTCTGTCAACCTTGCTTTTAATGTGCACTTATCATAAAAACAATGAAAACCCTTTGGCACAGTAAATCGATTCCATTCGACCACTGAATGTGAGACAGTTGGTGAGACTGTATGTGTATACAGAGATGGAGAGACAGAATGTTTCTGTGTAGCGGAATGAGCTGTGACCGTGAGTGAGATTTCAGCATAGGAGCAGGAGGAGACCATTCAGCTCCTTGAGCCTGATCTTCCACTCAATTAGATCCTTGCTGATCTGTATCTTAACTCCATTTGCCCACCTTGGTTCCACATCCCTCAATAGAAAGAAAGAAAGACTTGCATTTATATAGCGCCTTTCACAACCACTGGATGTCCCAAAGCGCTTTACAGCCAATGAAGTACTTTTGAAGTGGAGTCACTGTTGTAATGTAGGAAAAACCCTTGTCTAACAAAAATCTACCGATTTCAGTTTTTAAATTTTCAATTGACCGAGCCTCAACTGCTTTATGGGGGAGAGAGTTCCAGGTTTCCACTAATCTTTGTGTGAAGACGTGTTTCCTGACATCACCCCTGAACTGCCTAGTTCTAATTTTAAGGTTATGTCCCTTTGGTTTTGGACGTCCCAACCAGAGGAAATAGTTTCTCTCTATCTACCCTATCCAATCCTTAAATCATTTTAAACACCTCAATTATATCACCCCTTAATCTTCTATACTTGAGGGAATATGTCCAGTCTATGCAATCTTTCCAGCCATTATATCCCAACAGTTAGCCGGAGAGTCTCCCCAATCCCCCTTTGGAAGTGCTCAATAACATTGGATACGCTCAGTAACAACTTACACTTATAAAGTCTTCTTAAATAGCAAAATCTCTCAAGGGACTTCACAGGGGGAGTGGAATTTGAACACTGAGCAGTAATTGGAGGGAGTTAGGAGAGATGACAGAAGTAGTTGTTTTTATGAAGGGTTTTGAAGGTGGGTAGAGATGTAGCACAGTAGAGGGTTTTAGAAAGAGAAAAATCATAATTTATAACTAGAAATCTGTTTTACTTGATGTTCTTTTATGCTCTAATCCTCAAAGTGATTTCATTGCAAATTTTAACCAGCACTTAAAACAAAGCTGCAAATAAGAAAAAAATGTATTATTTCTAAAATAAGTCAGGTTTATGCACACATTTGTTCATTAGGGTCAATATTGATCCTGAATTAATAAATATACACAGCATGGAAATATGTGGATACTCTAAGATCAAAAAAGCACATGAATTTCAGTCTATTTAATCAATGATCCTCTCAACTGCCCATTCTATTTCTCATACTGCATCGCCCCCATCTGGATTTCTTTTGTCAGCTCATATTGTAATTTCTAAATCATTTGAAAAGGAAGATTATCCAGTACTGAAAATTCTGGGAGATGCAGTATTGTATCATTTAGCAGAAATTGCATGAGAAGGGACAAGAGTACTGAGGAAATGTTTTTAAAATCTGGAGCAGACTAAGCTGGAAGAGTGAAGAGAGGGAAGACTGAGTAGATGATTATTAAAACTGGTGCCTTCAACTTACACTATGAGAAAATACAACCCAAATGCTCAACAGGTTTGTATGAACTTCCTCTCTGCATGAGTTTAGCTGGGGCTCCATAAAGATAGTGGACGAAGGAATTTCAGATGAGTGCATTAAACATTCATTCACTGTAATGATCAGTAACATGTCATTCTAGAATGGTACACTAGGTGGAGCTGTATGTTTAGTAGGGGCTACCCACAAGGCAGTAGTCAAGATGGATGCCTGTACACTAGTCCACATGGCTGAATACATGACTAGCTCAAGCTAGCTGTTTATAATGAAAACATCTATTTATTTATGAACATAACATGGTACCAGGAGTGGGGTTGTCAGCACTGTTTTGAGGTTCATCCACTCTTGTTCATGTCTTTCTGTCCATGTGAACTCATTTGTTTTATGTAGCAGGTCTCGCAGACAGGCTGTCTTGGCTGACAAGTTAGGAATGAACTTTCCAATGAAGTTTATCATCCCCATGATGCGTAGCACTCCTTTTTTGTCAGTGGGTTGGGGCATGTTGAGTATGGCATTTACTTTTTCCATATCTGGCTCTATTCCTTTACCAGATAGATTATCTCCTAGGAAAGTGACTTCCTGGACACCAAAATGACACTTGGCTTTGTTGAGCTTTAGTCCATTCCGGCGTATGCTCTGTTGCACTTTAGTCAGTCTCTCATTGTGTTCTTTCAGTGTGGAGCCCCAGATGATGATGTCATCAACATAAACCCGAACTCCTTCCAGACCTTCAATTATGTATTCCATCGCTCTATGAAAGATTTCAGATGCAGATATTATCCCAAAAGGCATTCTGAGGAAACAATACCTGCCAAATGGTGTGTTGAAGGTACAGTATTTGGTGCTCTCTTCATCCAGTTTTAGTTGCCAAAATCCTTGTGAGGCATCAAGCTTTGTGAAGTATCTGGCACCTGACATTTCACTGGTGATTTCTTCTCGCTTGGGAATCTGGTAGTGTTCACATTTTATGTTTGCATTTAAGTCCTTTGGATCCATGCATACTCTTAGATCATTGTTCTTTTTCTTTACACATACCATGGAGTTAACCCAGTCTGTTGGCTCTTCGACTTTCCTGATGACTCCAAGTGTGGTCATTCTGTCCAGACATGTCATTCTAGAATGGTACACTAGGTGGAGCTGTATGTTTAGTAGGGGCTACCCACAAGGCAGTAGTCAAGATGGATGCCTGTACACTAGTCCACATGGCTGAATAAATGACTAGCTCAAGCTAGCTGTTCATAATGAAAACGTCTATTTATTGATGAACATAACATTCACTTTACAGCTGATTTTGTGGTCCAGCCTAGGAGCAGGCTTTAGTGCTTAGCTGCTAGCACAAAGTTGGTCAAAAGAGCATTGACCCAAAATTTTGCACAGTTTGTTTACAGAGTTACTCATAATTATCCGGGCAGCGTTGGTCTTGAGCAGAAATCTAGCCTAATGGGAGGATCTCAGAATTATGCTTATGCTGAAGTTTAATTGTAAGTCGCTGTATGAGGGGAAATATTATTAGCGTATTCAGAAAGGCTCAAAATGCATTTCAACCTTTTGACAGGTGCTGAAGGGGGAGAGGGGAGGGAAAAGTTTTTTTTATTGGACCTGGGATGTGGGCGTTGCTGGCAAGGTCAGTATTTATTGCCTATCCCTAATTGCCCTTGAGAAGATAGTGGTGGTGAGCCACCTTCTTGAACCGCTGCAGTCCCTGTGGTGAAAGTACACCCACAGTGCTGTTAGGGAATGAGTTCCAGGATCTTGTCCCAGCGATGATGAAGAGTCGGCGATATATTTCAAAGTCAGGATGGTGTGTAACTTGGAGAGGAACTTGGAGGTGATGCTGTCACCATGCGCCTGCTGCCCTTGTCCTTCTGGGTGGTTTGGGAGGTTCTGTCGAAAAGCATTGGCGACTTGCTACAGTGCATCTTGTAGATAGTACACACTGCAGCCATGGTGCGCCGGTGGTGGAAGAGGTCCATGTTTAAGCTGATGGACACAGTGCCAATCAAGTGGGTTGCTTTGTCCTGGATGGTGTCAAGCTTCTTGAGTGTTGTTGGAGCTGCACTCATCCAGGCGAGTGGAGAGTATTCCATCACACTCTTGACTTGTGCCTTGTACATGGTGGAAGTCAGGAGGCGAGACACTTGCCGCAGAATACCCAGCCTCTGACCCGCTCTTGTTGCCACAGTATTTATGTGGCTGGTCCAGTTAAGTTTCTGGTCAATGGTGACTCCCAGGATGTTGATGGTGGGGAATTTGGCAATGGTAATGCTGGCAAGGCCAGCATTTATTGCCCATCCCCAATTGCCCTCGAGAAGGTGGTGGTGAGCCGCCTTCTTGAACCGCTGCAGTCTGTAAGAAGTCACACAACACCAGGTTATAGTCCAACAGTTTTATTTGAAATCACAAGCTTTCGGAGCGCTGCTCCTTCGTCAGGTGAAGTGGAGAGATGCATAAAGACACAGGCACAGTCTGAGTGGTGAAGGTACTCCCACAGTGCTGATAGGGAGTGAGTTCCAGGATTTTGACCCAGCGACGATGAAGTAATGGCGATATACTTCCAAGTCAGGATGGTGTGTGACTTGGAGGAGAACTTGGAGGTGGTGGTGTTCCCATGCGCCTGCAACCCTTGTCCTTCCAGGTGATAGAGATCGCGGGCTTTGAAGGTGCTGCCAAAGAAGCCTTAGCAAGTTGCTGCAGTGCATCTTGTAGATAGTACACACTGCGCAAGTGGTGGAGGGAGTGAATGTTTAAGGTGATGGATGGGATGGCAATGAAGCAGGCTGCTTTGTCCTGGATGGTGTCGAGCTTCTTGAATGTTGTTGGAACTGCACTCGTCCAGGCAAGTGGAGAGTATTCCATCACACTCCTAATTTGTGCCTTGTAGATGGTGAAAAGGCTTTGGGGAGTCAGGAGGTGAGACACTTGCCGCAGAATACCTAGCCTCTGACCTGCCCTTGTTGCCACAGTGTTTATGTGGCAGGTCCAGTTAAGTTTCTGGTCAATGGTGACCCCCAGGATGTTGATGGTGGGGGATTCAGTGATGGTAATGCCGTTGAATGTCAAGGGGCGGTGGTTAGACTCTCGCTTGTTGGAGATAGTCATTGCCTGGCACTTGTGTGGCGCGAATGTTACCTGCCACTTATCAGCCCATGCCTGAATGTCGTCCAGGTCTTGTTGCACACGGACATGGATTGCTTCATTATCTGAGGAGTTGCGAATGGCACTGAATACTGTGCATTCATCAGCGAACATCCCCATTTCTGACCATATGTTGGAGGGAAGGTCATTGATGAAGCAGCTAAAGAAGGTTGGGCCTAGGTAACTGCCCTGAGGAATTCCTGCAGTGATGTCCTGGGGCTGAGATGATTGACCTCTAACAACCACAACCATCTTCCTTTGTGGTAGGTATGACTTCAGCCAGTGGAGATTTTTCCCCCTGATTCCCATTGACTTCAATTTTACTATGGCTCCTTGATGCCACACTCGGTCAAATGCTGCCTTGATGTCAATGGTAGTCACTCTCACTTCACCTCTGGAATTCAGCTCTTTTGTCCGTGTTTGGACCAAAGCTGTAATGAGGTCTGGAGCCGAATGGTCCTGGCAGAACCCAAACTGAGCATCGGTGAGCATGTTATTGGTGAGTAAGTGCTGCTTGATAGCACTGTCCACGACACCTTCCATCACTTTGCTGATGATTGAGAGTAGACTGATGAGGCGGTAATTGGCCGGGTTGGATTTGTCCTCCTTTTTGTGGACAGGGCATACCTGGGCAGTTTTCCACATGGTCGGGTAGATGCCAGTGTTGTAGCTGTACTGGAACAGTTTGGCTAGAGACGCGGCTAGTTCTGGAGCACAAGGCTTCAGCACAACAGCCCAGATGTTTTTGGGGCCCATAGCCTTTGCTGTATCCAGTGTGCTCAGCCATTTCTTGATATCACGTGGAGTGAATCGAATTGGCTGAAGACTGGCTTCTGTGATGGTAGGGACCTCAGGAGGAGGCCAATATGAATCATCCACTCGGCACTTTTGGCTGAAGATTGTTGCAAATGCTTCAGCCTTGTCTTTTACACTCTCGTGCTGGGCTCTGCCATCATTGAGGATGGGGATATTCATGGAGCCTCCCCCTCCCGTTAGTTCTTTAATTGCCCACCACCATTCATGACTGGATGTGGTCGGACTGCAGAGCTTTGACCTGATCCATTGATTGTGGGATCACTTAGCCCTGTCTATAGCATGCTTCTTCCGCTGTTTAACATGCATATAGTCCTCTGTTGTGGCTTCCCCAGGTTAGCACCTAATTTTTGTTATGCCTGGTGCTGCACCTGGCATGCTCTTCTGTACTCCTCATTAAACCAGGGTTGGTCACCTGGCTTGGTGGTAATGGTAGAGTGAGGGATATGCCGGGCCATGAGGTTACAGATTGTGGTGGAATACAATTCTGCTGCTGCTGATGGCCCACTGAGCCTCATAGATACCCAGTTTTGAGCTGCTAGATCTGTTCTGAATCTATCCCATTTAGCACAGTGGTAGTGCCACACAGCACGATGGAGGATGCCCTCGTTGTGAAGACGGGACCTGTCTCCACAAGGACTGTGTGGTGGTCACTGCTACCAATGCTGTCATAGACAGATGCATCTGCGACAGGTAGATTGGTGAGGATGAGGTCAAGTAGGTTTTTCCCTCATGTTGGTTCTCTCACCACCTGCCGCAGGCCCAGTCTGGCAACAATGTCCTTCAGGACTCAGCCAACTCGGCCTGTAGTGGTGCTACCGAGCCACTCTTGGTGATGGACATTGAAGTCCCCCACCCAGAGTACATTCTGTGCCCTTGCTACTCTTAGTGCTTCTTCCAAGTGGTGTTCAACATGGAGGAGTACTGATTTATCAACTGAGGGAGGGCGGTAGCTGGTAATCAGCAGGATGAAGCCATGAGACTTCATGGGGTCTGGAGTCAATGTTGAGGACTCCCAAGGCCATGCCCTCCCAATTGTATACCGCTGTGCCGCCTCCTCTGGTGGGTCTGTCCTGTCGGTGTCCTGTCCTGTCATGGGATGGTGATGGAGGAGTTTGGGACATTGGCTGAAAGGTATGATTATGTAAGTATGACCATGTCAGGCTGTTGCTTGACTAGTCTGTGGGGCAACTCTCCCAATTTTGGCACAACAACAACAACACCAACAACAACTTGTAATTATATAGCACCTTTAATGTAGTAAAACGTCCCAAGGTGTGTCACAGGAGTATTAAAAGACAAAAAATTTGACACCGAGCTACATAAGGATAAATTAGGGCAGGTGACCAAAAGCTTGTTCAAAGAGGTAGGTTTTAGGGAGCGTCTTAAAGGAGGAAAGAGAGGTAGTGAGGCGGAGAGGTTTAGGCAGGGAATTCCAGAGCTTAGGGCCTAGGCAACAGAAGGCACAAGTCCCCAGATGTTGGTAAGGAGGACTTTGCAGGGTCGACTGGGCTGGGTGTGCTGTTGTCGTGTCCGAAGCCGGTGCCTAGGTCGATGCCGGGTGGTCCGTCTTTTTTTAATTCTTATTATTGCTAGGTAAAAATTTAGCAAAAGCTAACCCAATGTCGGGGCGGGAAATAGAGTCTGTGGTTCGATGGCTAGTGAAATGGAGGTGCTCTGTATGAAATGGGTGCAAAGAAGGTTGCACTGTTCAACATTCCATTCGACTGGGTGGGTGCACCATAGAAACATAGAAAATAGGAGCAGGAGTAGGCCATTTGGCCCCTCGAGCCTGCTCCGCCATTCAATGCGATCATGGCTGATCACCCAAGTTCAGTACCCGGTCCCTGCTTTCTCCCCATACCCCTTGATTCCTTTAGCCTTAAGAAATATATCCAACTCCTTCTTGAATATATTTAATGAATTGGCCTCTACTGCCTTCTGTGGTAGAGAATTCCATAGGTTCACCACTCTCTGGGTGAAGAAATTCCTCCTCATTTCTGTCCTAAAAGGCCTACCCCTTATCCTTAGACTGTGACCCCTGGTTCTGGGTTCCCCAACCATCGGGAACATCCTTCCTGCATCTAGTCTGTCCAATCCTGCCAGAATTTTATAAGTTTCAATGAGATCCCCTTTCATTCTTCTAAACACCAGCGAGTACAAGCCCAATCGACCCAATCTCTCCTCATACGTCATTCCTGCCATCCCAGGTATCAGCCTGGTGAATCTTCGCTGAACTCCTTCCATGGCAAGAATATCTTTCCTCAGATAAGGCGACCAAAACTGCACACAATACTCAAGATGTGGTCTCACCAAGGCCCTGTCATGTCTGTAGCCAGTGCCCAGGTCCATCTGGTTTTATTCTTATGGTTTTTCATAGCAGTTTTTTACAACTGAATGGCTTGCTCAGACATTTCAGAGAGCAGTTAAGAGTCAACCACATTGCTGTGTGTCTGGAGTCAGACCAGGTAAGGATGGCAGATTTCCTTCTCTAAATGACATTAGTGAACCAGCTGGGTTTTTATGACAATCCAATAGCTTTATGGTTACCTTTACTAATACTAGCTTTTCATTCCAGATTTATTTAATTAACAGAATTTAAATTCCCCAGCTGTTATGATGGGATTTGAACTCACATCTAACTAGATCATTAATCCAGGCCTCTGGATTACCAGTCCAGTAACATAACCACTATGCTACCGTTCCCTACATGATCACACCCAAAATTGGATGGGATCATGGTGGAGAATGATGGAAAATTCAGGTAGTGAAAGATTTCTACTCCCTCCCCACCTCCAGCCCCATTTTGGATTTTGAGGAGGTTTTTAAAGGAGGGAGAGGTGGAGAGGCAAAGGAGTATAGGAGGGAATTCTAGAGAATAGGACACAGGAAGCTGAATCCTCCGGCACCAATGATGGGTGAAAGGGAGTAGGGATGCACAAAAGGCCAGAATCAGAAGAACAGTGTGTTTGGAGGCAGTATGGGCTGGAGGAGATTGCAGAGATAGGGCGAGTGAGGTGAGGCCATCAAGGGATTTAAAGACAAAAATGCGATCTAAAATTTAATGTGTTGGGGATGAGAAGCCAACGTAACTCAGTGAGGGAGGGGTTATTGGTGAGAATTTTAATTGGGTCAGGATATGTGCTGCAACATTTTGCATAAGTTTAAGTTTATGGAGGGTAGAAGAAGGGAAGCCAGCAAGGCGAGTATTGGAGTAGTAAGTCTGGAGGTGACAAAGGCATGAATGATGACTTCAGTGGCAATGAGGCTGAGGTAGGGGCAGTGGCAGGGAATGTTATGGAGATGGAAACAAGTGGCTTTGTGATGATGAAGATAGGGGGTTCTAATATGAGTTCTACAAGTTACAGCTCCCAACCCACTGCCTCCTGTAATTCAAGTTCCTGCAAATTAGTCGTCATATAGCAATAACTAAAACTCTCTTAATTCTACCAACAAGGAAGCAGCATTCTCCCTTAAGATTCTCTCACTATGTATTTTGGGTCAGGGTTACTTTCTTTGGAAAAGAGGAACCTTAAAGATGATCTAAGGTGCAATTATTTACTTGTCAATATCTCGTTGGCATGCAAACATAAGAACATAAGAAATAATAGCAGGAGTAGGCCATAAGGCCCCTTGAGCCTACTCCGCCATTCAATAAGATCATGGCTGATCATCGACCTCAACTCCACTTTCCACCCGATCTCCATATCCCTTGATTCCCCTAGAGTCCAAAAATCTATCTATCTCAGCCTTGAATATACTCAAAGACTCAGCATTCACAGCCCTCTGGGGCAGAGAATTCCAAAGATTCATAACCCTCTGAGTGAAGAAATTCCTCCTCATCTCAGTCTTAAATGGCCTACCCCTTATCCTGAGACTATGCCCCCTAGTTCTAGATACTCCAGCCAGGGGAAACAACCTCTCAGCATCTACCCTGTCAACCCCCTTCAGAATCTTGTATGTTTCAATGAGATCACCTCTCATTCTTCTAAACTCCAGAGAGTATAGGCCCATTCTACACAATCTCTCATCATAGGACAGCCCTCTCATCCCAGGAATCAATCTAGTGAACCTTTGTTGCACGGCCTCCAAGGCAAGTATATCCTTCCTTAAATAAGGAGACCAAAACTGTACTCCAGGTGTGGTCTCACCAAGGCCCTGTACAATTGTAGCAAGACTTCCTTACTCTTATTCTCCAACCCCCTTGCAATAAAGGCCAACATGCCATTTGCCTTCCTTATTGCTTGCTGTACCTACATGCTAGCTTTTCTGTGTTTCTTGCACGAGGACACCCAAATTTCTCTGAACACCAACATTTGAAAGTTTTTCACCATTTAAAAAATATTCTGTTTTTCTATTCTTCCTACCAAAGTGAATAACCACACATTTCCCTACATTATACTCCGTCTGCCACCTTACTGCCCACTCACTTAGTCTATCTCTATCCCTTTGCAACCTCTATGGGCTGGATTTTACCAGCCCTGAGGAGGTGTGTCTGGAGGCGGGACTGCTGGAAAAATCCCCAAAAATGGGAGCGGGTCCCAAACTCGCTCCTAACCAGCCTCCAATCAATCTTCCCGGGAGTCGGTCCCCGATTTGTGCAGGGTCCCGACTCCTAGAGGCGGGAAGAGGATTACAGCCACTTAACTGCCTGTTAACAGGTAGTTAACGGGCAGTTAAGAGGCTTTTTCCCATTTTTCCACTGCTGCTGTGGGCTTCCTGACTTCAGGGAACCCCGTCAGGGTAAGTGAGGCTTGATGTGGGTCTACTGTAATTTTTGTGTATATATGACAGCTGCAGAAGTGGTTTAAAGGATTCAATGGGACACTGGTGAGTATCAGAGGTAAGGAAAAGTTATAAAAGTAATGTTTAATGTGTTTAGATGTATCTGCAGGTGACAAGCTGTGAAGTGTTTGTGGAGGCTCATCTCATTGGGAGAAGTGACAGATGGCTTCTGCAATCTCAGCTGCAGCTGCCACCTGTTTTATCCTAAGGAGAGAGTAATTGGAGAGCCTGGGTACAAGGGCTCACCTTTGGACAGTGATTCTAGGTGTTTGACAACACCTCAATGCTGTCAAACACTGTCAAATCATCTGTCAAACAAGTGTGGTGCATATGCCTTTAAGAAAACCGGCAGATGAAGCGTGTTCAACTGATGTCATCTGACACCGGCTTTCCCTTAATTGGCCAGCAAGCCCGCAGGGCGTGCTTAACAAGGCCGATCAGGGGAAAATAGCATCAGCTCATCAGACGTCTCTGGGGTGGGACTGGAACCCGAAAACCAGCAGTCCCGCCTCGAACTCGGCCTTCCAGGTAAGATTCCACCCTTTGTGTTCTCCTCAGTTTACTGTCCCACCTAGCTTTGCATCATCAACAAATGTGGATACATTACACTCATTCCCTTCATCTAGGTCATTAATATAGATTGTAAATAGCTGAGGCCCCAACACTGATCCTTGCAGCACCCCACTAGTTACAGTCTGCCAACCTGAAAAAGATCCGTTTATCCCTACTCTCTGTTTCCTGTCCATTAATCAATCCTCTATCCATGCTACTATATTACCCCCAAACCCATGAGCCCTAATCTTCTGTAATAACCTTTTATGTGGCTCCTTATCAAATGCCTTTTGGAATTCCAAATATACTACATCCACTGGTTCCCCTTTATCTACCCTGCTAGTTACATCCTCAAAAAGCTCAAATTTGTTAAACACGATTTCCCTTTCATAAAACCATGTTACAAAGTAATAAATGACCAAACTGTCAGAGGAGTGTCCCCTTCAACTAACTGAAATTGTTTCTAAAATTGCAGCTTTCCTTTAAAAATATGGTCTGTCAGTGAACTGCACTCATTGTAGCTTGGATCGTCCGTTGGGTATACTTGAATGAGTTCCTCGTCCCAGGCTTCAACCACACCATTGCAACACTTACCACAGCACAGCGCAACACAGCTTCACTGGTACATCAATTTCCTGTGGGGAATCGGGAAGTTACACCCAAAATTATGCCCATTCGTGTGCCCATATTGCCATTGTCTATTTACACCCAAATTTCCTGCCAATCTCATTAGAATGCACTGGAACATAAAAATGGGCTTAAACAAGAGAAATCCGTGTAAACAATTAGGGCCCGAGGAAAGCGCCAAATTCACACCATATATTCCTTGTATGAAAACTAAAGTTTCAAGCAATCTGAGCATCATGCATGCACATTAGGCACAGCAAGTTTAAGAACATGCAGTCATGGAAGCTTTCCAATTTTTAATGTGATTTTTACTAATGCCATAAAAATACATTCAAAGAAACATTTTTCTTGTGAGGATAAATTTAAAAAATCACTCATAAAATTGCAATAAAAGACCAGAAAAATGATTTTGTTTCTTTAGCCTGGGGCTGGAGCCATTATAATGAACTGAGATGCGTTGGGGCGCAGGGGTCATAGACAGGCATAAAAGAGAAAGGAAATTTGGGTGTAGGGTAATTACGTACATAACACACTTGCGCCTGAGTTTACTCCACCTTTTACGTTGGGTATTTGCTTTATGGCGGGATTATACATGTCTTTGGTTGCAAATACACAGGAAATTCCACCCCAATTTGTTTATCTCGTGGTATCTACCAAAGCTGTAGCAATTAGCAATTGAAGAAATGGTTGAGAAAACAACGGCCCTGAATTTGCGGTGGGAGGAGTACCTCGGGAGTCTGCCTCCGACCCACGAAATATATCCGAATTTATCTCCTGGCTCCAAAGCTACAGAGTTTTCGAATTCCGAGCCTCCAGGCGTATGCCTGCGTAAAGGCCCACGGATCCCAGGGCCGTAGGCGGTTCGGAAGCGTTCCTGTGATCATGTGGTCCAGGTCCTCCAATAAGAAAAAAGGAGGATTCCATTTACGAACAGAATCCCCATAAACCCTAATGGAATCCCGAAATAATGAAACAATATAGGCAACTGGAATAAAAATAAATGTTCTCATTTTCAAATTTAATTAAAAGTCCCTTCATTACAGCAAATACAATAAAATTTTAATTTTTTGAAAAATAATTTTAATCCAGGCCAAAATTTGTATAACTTAATGTTAAGTGTTTGTGCATCACATTTTATTTTTAATTTTTTAATTTAAGATTTATATTAACCCTTACACTGGTGAACGCAGGCCCTATGCCTGCTTTTACCATGGTGTGGAGATGCCGGTGTTGGACTGGGGTGGACAAATGTAAGAAATCACACAACACCAGGTTATAGTCCAACAGCTTCATTTGAAATCACAAGCTTTCGGAGCGCTGCTCCTTCATCAGCTGAAGTGGAGAGATGCATAAAAACACCGTTTATATAATCAGAGAATAATGTCAGATGTTTACAGGTAATCGTTCTAACTGCCATTTATCACACCTCAGCAGAGAGATAATCACAGCAATCAAAGGTGTAAATGGTGTCCAAACAGGTCAGTCAGGATAACATTACATCAAAGAACAATGAGGTGGGGTCACAAGGGGTCAAATGTTGCAGATGCTGGGGTCTGTATGAAAAACAAAAAAAGACAAAAAACATTTTTTTTCCTAGAAATCACAGCAGGTCCGGCCGCATCTGTGTGGAGAGAACAAGCCAACGACGACTCGAGTCTGGATGACCCTACGTCAGGTGGGGTTACATGTAGCGTGACATGAACCCAAGATCCCGGTTGAGGCCGTCCTCATGGGTGCGGAACTTAGCTATCAGTTTCTGCTCGATGATTTTGCGTTGTCGTGTGTCTCGAAGGCTGCCTTGGAGAATGCTTACCCGAAGATCGGAGGCTGAATGTCCCAGCTTTCAGGAGAACAGTGACCACGACACCACACAACCCTGCCACAGCAACCTCTGCAAGACATGCCAGATCATCAACACAGATACCATCATCACACGTGAGGACACCACCCACCAGGTACATGGTACATACTCATGTGACTCGGCCAACGTTGTCTGCCTCATACGTTGCAGGAAAGGATGCCCCGGAGCATGGTACATCGGCGAGACCATGCAGACACTGCGACAACGGATGAACGGATACCACGCAACAATCACCAGGCAGGAGTGTTCCCCCCCAGTCGGGGAACACTTCAGCAGTCAAGGACATTCAGCCTCCGATCTTCGGGTAAGCATTCTCCAAGGCAGCCTTCGAGACACACAACGCAAAATCGTTGAGCAGAAACTGATAGCCAAGTTCCGCACCCATGAGGATGGCCTCAACCGGGATCTTGGGTTCATGTCACGCTACATGTAACCCCACCTGATGTAGGGTCATCCAGACTCGAGTCGTCATTGGCTTGTTCTCTCCACACAGATGCGGCCGGACCTGCTGTGATTTCCAGCAAAAAAAATGTTTTTTGTCTGTTTTTTTGTTTTTCATACAGACCCCAGCATCTGCAACATTTGACCCCTTATGACCCCACCTCATTGTTCTTTGATGTAATGTTTTCCTGACTGGCCTGTTTGGACACCATTTACACCTTTGATTGCTGTGATTATCTCTCTGCCGAGGTGTGATAAATGGCAGTTAGAAAGATTACCTGTAAACATCTGACATTATTCTCTGACTATATAAGCTGTGTTTTTATGCATCTCTCCACTACACCTGATGAAGGAGCAGCGCTCTGAAAGCTTGTGATTTCAAATAAAGCTGTTGGACTATAACCTGGTGTTGTGTGATTTCTTACAATTGCATTTACCAGGCATAAGAGTTTTGTGGGCAATTACTGGGCAGTAGCCCTGCGCCAGTGAAAGTGACTTTCTAATCTGTTCGGTAGACCTGTCAAGGCTATCCAGATAGATCGCAAGTTCCGAGTTTTAGCGCATGAGCAGCGCATGCGGAAACCCGGAACTTGCGGGGCCTTTCAGAAGGCTTACGACGGCATCCACTGAGCCTACGCCGTCATCGGGAGCGCAAATTCCGGGCCATTAATGTTACACCTTCCAACTGTATATATCTGTACCTGTTTCATGTTAGGCTCGGCTTCAATATTTCAATGTCATAAAGCATTCATCTGCATTCTGTTTTTTTGTGAATTATATTGCTTTAACCTCGTCTCCAGTTTCAATACAGTTCTGAACAAATTACTGGTAGATTTTTTTTAAATTTCGGACAAACTTTCAGTTTTCTCTTTCCACTTCCTATTGACAAGGTAATTCTCGTTAATTTGGGGCATTATCGCAGCCATCTTTTATCTGCCACAAACACACGGAATAGGCTAGTTTTGTATTTATTCAAAAAATACCTCAACATATTGCCAGAAGCATGATGCTGGTTGACAGGTATTTTAACCTGTATTTTTTTCTTTTCATTGCATCTGGTTTTCCTCTTATTAGAATTTGTTTGGAAAACAATAAATTTTAAGTAGAAAAATGAAAATGCTTAAACATATTCCGAGGTTTTGCAGTTATATACTATATATGTATTAAACATTACAATACTCTGATAGTGACATTTTAAAGAGTTAAATAGAAAGCTGGTTGTTTGAGAATTTCCCAGGGATAGGCTTCAAGTAGATTCATATTTATGAAATGAAGAGGGCTGGTATCGAATCCCAGAAATAATAATTCCACCCAAGCAAATTATTATATGGGCAGGATTTACCTATTTCTGAAATGTGTGACGCCAGCACTTTCAATTTATCCGCCTCTTGCATTACTTGGACTCACGCACTGTTGTGAATGCGAATATGTTTTATTCAATATCGCATCACAGGATCACAAGCTCGGTTGGTCTCCAAAACAAATTGTTGATAATGAAACCGCGGCAGTAACCGCGAAATGTAACCTGCGTATCGAATCGAATCTCGATGCCAGTGTTGTGTGTTACTGAAATCCAGAGAGCAAGATGAGGGTAGCACTCATTTTTCGATTCTCAGTACATCAGACTCGAACCTCACGCTGTGAGAAGTGTTTCTAAAGCTGTCAGACATTACTATGGTCAGTGAAGTCATGTACGTCAATTCGATGGAACTCACTGTCCTTATAATGTAAACTGAGTGGGTGCACCCAATATACGTATTGGTTTTTTTCTCTTTTTTAATTTATCTTGTTTCTTTAATCCTAAAATTTCTCCTGATTTCCGGTCCCATGTACTGAATTTTCTCTGCAGCAAACCCATTCCACTAACTTGCTGACTTATTAACGCTCTTTTTTTAAATTTTTGCAAGCCCTTTACTTCGACATGAGTTGATTTTGCAATGCAGACTGATCTGTGGTTCCGTAAATCTTTGCAGAAACTCCAGTTAACGAGAGTGTCATGGCGTCTGTTTGATTTCCAGTTGAGATTGTTCAGGACAGATGCACGCCGCGTTTATGGCACTTCAAATAAAAAAAAAGAGTATTTCATTGTATTTAAAATATTCGGGGACGATTGAAAAGTATTACATTTATTTGTCATTCAGCTTTTCCGGCATCTCTTTCCTATTTCGAAATGCAGGACATTCATTCTTTGCACGCTTCAAATAAATCCTATAATCTCTGTTTCGCAAAGCCTGTTTCAATTACTTGAGTGCATGTTTGGATTGCGAGTGCAGCTGCAACATGGGCGGTTTATGTCCCAGTTCGGGTGCACGGTGACGGTAAAGTTCCTTGTGCGAAGCATTTACCGAGTCGTTCAGACTTTACTGCACCGATTGTCGGCAAAAGAAGAGTTTCAGTAACGGGATGTGATTTAGACGAAGGATGGTTAACAAATCTACCACAAGATGCTCACAGAATTCAACGGTCAGATCCATTGAATGGGAAAAGGCCAAGTACAATTAGTTTGCCTCGCATGCATCCTCACTCTGCCCCTGTGTGATGGTCGTGGCGACGCTTAACTAATACAGCAATTTGTTTTCACCCGAGCTGAACCAGTAGCTGGGAGGTCCTGTGATCCAGACCTGATTTAACTCGGCAATGCTTGACTTGACATAGCAAGAGATAAACAGAGCATACTTCTTTCACTTCATTCCGAAAGTCATGGGTCGGAATCCATGCTCGTTATAGACAGAGGAAGCAGAACATTATTAAATGCTATGCGTTAAAGGAGTAAAGTACACGCAGAAATGTAGACAAACTCCCTAAATCTCAACTTCTGAAGCTAACTATTGAAAATAATCAGATTTAAAAGCGGAAAGAATTTTTTTGAGAACAGGCAAGGCCATTCGGCTCAGTTTTTGATCAAGCCCACTTCTCGTAATAACTCTCATCCTTTGTCTCTCTCCAGAAATCTCTAATTGTCTCATGATCCCACTGATGTGCCTTCAATAACTCAAAGACAAGGAGTTTAAAGGATTCAACTAAAGGCTTTTAATCACTAAGAACATAGCAGCATAGCAGGTCTTCCCACATCGGGTTCATCTGGTAGTGAGTGACTCATACAGCTCCTGAGACCTTTATATGGCAAAAGACAGGGGCGTAGCCAATACACACAATAGGAACAAAAGGGTGTGGTTCACACAATACAAGCAGGTAAAATACAAGCAGGTCTGATGAAGGCATATTTCATCACATTTCACACCCACATATACTGCCTTTCCCAATACTCCTTTGATGAAAACATTTCCACCCGATATCCTTTCTTACACCCAACTTCCTACTTTGTAGCTGTCAATAATGTACCTGAATCAGCTCTGTTGACTCTCTTGATAACCATGAAAGTCTCGGGTAAATCACTTTTTTTCGCCAAAGAATTAAAACTTGGTAACATTTCACCATCACTTGGGCTGCAGTTATACTACCCCTGTCACATTGATGTAAAGTAGTTTGGAGTCCACATTGACACAAAAACCTAACTGGAGTCAGACTAGCAACCCAGCCATCGAGCCCATTAAAGAAAAGGTGACGAGGTCACCTGCAGCAGACAGTCTCATATAACGTGGACTTCACACTGACTGTGAGATCATATCATTCCTGGTGCACAGTTTAGAAGTGTCCAGGTGCTTGTAACATTAAAATATCCCCCCCCCCCACACACACACACCTTCAAGAATGAGACCTCTGTGCATGCACCCAGTATAAATGTGTAAGTTATGGTCTGCTAGCTGACAGTTACAAGTCTGATGGGATATTTGTAATATAACTGGAAGCTAAAATCCCCAATACCTTCAATCATCTTTGTTCTTCCCATCTGCACCTCCTCGCCTGCTCTGATTTGGTGACCATAACACAGTAAAGGTCTTCAAATATTGTGGTCTTTTGCCTGGAAGAAAATATGAAATGTATTGCTTATTCCAAAGAAAGCAGATTCCGAGCTGGTTCCTGTCAGTTACTTAATTTACATGATTATACAAGTCAATTTCAGTGCAAGGAAGGTTCACCAGACTGGTTCCTGGGATGGGGTGGATTGTCCTATGAGGAGAGATTGAGTAGACTAGGCCTAGAGTTTAGAAGAATGAGAGGTGATCTAATATAAAATTCTTAAGGGGATTGACAGGGTTAGTGCTGAGAAAATGTTTCCCCTGGCTGGGGAATCTAGATCTAGGGGTCACAGTCTCAGAATAAGGGGTCGGCCATTTAGGACCGAGATGAGGAGAAATTTCTTCACTCAGAGGGTGGTGAATCTTTGGAATTCTCTACCCCAGAGGGCTGTGGAGGCTCAGTCGTTGAGTATATTCAAGACAGAGATCGATAGATTTTTAGGAATTAAGGGACATGGGGATAGTGCAGGAAAGTAGAGATGAGGTAGAAGATCAGCCATGATCTTATTGAATGAAGGAGCAGGCTCGAAGGGCCAAATGGCCTACTCCTGCTCTTATTTCTTATGTTCTTATGTAATTACGTGCTGTACAGTTATTGCGCAATAGAGTTATTAAACAATAGAATGAATCATTACAGATACAAATGGAAAAACTACTGCAAGTGCTGGAAATCTAAAATAAAAATATAAACTACTGGAAACATGCATGGGCGGGTTAACACCTGAAAATAGCTCAGGGTTTGTGAAAACGGATCGACACTGGAAACGTTAACTTGTCTTTTTTACTTAAAGAAATCGTCAGAGGAACATTCAATTCCGAAGGAGATAGTCGCATATATTACTGGGATATCAGAATGCTGCCTTGTTTGGTGCAATGAATGTGTAAGTTCAGACTTCCTGAGACAAACGCAAATCACAACAACTTGAGGCTCTTGCAGTGAGAGCTGCTGCCGCGCCTTGCCCTCCTCTCCGCTTCATCGTTTGCCTGCTGTTAGTTGACTGAGTTTCCATTTTCCCTCCGATGTCCAGCCGTTCCATACCGCGGGGAACTTTAAAAGAAAAACTCGATTTATATCGACATGGCGCAGAGCAGTGTCAACAATGACGTCTAAATAAAACCGCACAGTTGGAGTGCGGAGGGAGGAGGCGCTGGAGACAGACAGACAGACGCATCCTTGCACTGTATTTGAAGGTTGAGAAGCTGGAGGGAAGCCACATTACACCAGGGTAAGCGGCTTCAGAATATCACCGGCCACAATACGTGGTTGCGCGGAAAATGTTCACTAAAAGAATGCAAACCTCATCAGAACATTTCTGTAATTGTTACCCAGTGCAAATAGTTTCTTTTAGGAGTCGAGATTGTATCCCCTGGAAAAGTACGAACTACAATTTTATGTATTAACTGAATGTGCAGGGCGAGCACGCGTTAGAGAAAATATTATTTTGGTATAAGAAAAATAATTATTTAAAATAGATTTCACACAAGCAACTAGAGGATTCAAAATAACTTTACAAAAAAACTTCTATTTGAGGTCAATATTCTCCAAGATGGTGACAGCAACCTTTGAAAATGTCCTTTTACTGCACAGTTTGGTTTGAGCTGCTTTACTGTTAATTAATTAATAACTCCTCACCCCATCCAGAGATCACCACCTTGCAAAAGCTATCACCTTTCAGAAACACTAGGTAGGGGATTTAGCTTTGATATCAAAAACTGTACCTAGCAGAGTTTTAATATTCTATTTGAAAGAAGGCCCCTTTAGGCAGGGATTGTTTTTGTCCCTGCTGAATTGAGATTGCAGCTCTCTTCCCGTCCACGCTTGCTATAGGTTCGCTATCAAGCTGAGATCTGATTACAATAAGCTCAACGTTAACAAGAACCGAAATTGCACTTATTAGAAGGTAATAATTGAGCTAAAGTTGTGTTAACTTTGCAGTCTTACAATGCTGTAACCTCTGTTGCCAACATCCTATCCCCACAAAGTCTGACTTGTCCATCACCCATCTCCTCGCTGACCTACATTAGCTCCTGGTGCCAGAACATCTCAAATTTAAATTTCCCACCCTTGTGTCTAAATTCCTACATGACCTCCCTCCTCCCACTCTCTGTCGCTTCCTCCAGCCTTACAACCCCCCTCCCGAACGCTCTGTTCTTCTAACTCTGGTCTGTTGTGCATCTCTGTCCGTCACCCCTCCCTCCCTCCCTTGACCCGCCATTGGTGGCCCTGCCTTTAGCCGCATAAGCCACACACTCTGGAATTCACTCCCTAAACACCAGCGCCTCTCCATCTCCCCTTCCTCCTTTAAACCCTTCCTTAAACCTTACTTCTTTGATCAAACCATTTGGTCACCTCCTAATATCTCCTACTTTGGCTAGGCATCCACAACCCCCCCTTGGCCACCCCCCCCCCCCCCCACCTGCCATACTGCTCTGTGTAATACCTTGGGCACCATACTGTTCTGTGTAGTACCTTGGGCACCATACTGCTCTGTGTAGTACCATGAGACATTTTCTACATTACAGGTGCTATATAAATGCAAGTTATTGTTATTTTAAAGAAACACAGCTTACTAATACATTCTGCATTACTGGTATTATGCCTGAGGTTATAAAACAGCATGTGATCTGGCTTAAAAACAGAAAATGCTGGAAATACTCAGCAGGTCAGGCAACATTTGTAGGGAGAGAAACAGAGTTAGCATTTCAGGTCAATCACATTTCATTAGAACTGGAAAAAGTAAGAGATGTAACAGTTTTTAAGCAAGTACATAGGCAGGAAAAGGGAGGAGGGGAGGAAAGAAGAAAAGGGAAGGTCTGTGATAGGGTGGATGGCAGGAGTGATTGAATGATAAAAGGGATGATGGTGCAAGGCAAATGGGGATGGTAATGGGACAAGTAAAGAAACAAAAGATGGGTCTAAAGGAGCTGTAAATAGGAACAGCAGAACCATTACCAGCACCTGCTCTCCAAAAAATGGTGGTGTTTAGCAAAGTGACCACCCAATCGGTGTTTGGTCTCCCCAGTGTAGAAGAGACCGTATCGCGAGCAGTGAATACAGTACACTAAGTTGAAAGAAGTACAAGTAAATCGTCGTTTCACCTGGACGAAGTGTTTGGGGCCGGGATGGTGGAAAGGGAGATGGTGAAAGGGCAGGTGTTGCATCTCCCGCATGGGCAGGTGTGTGGGAAGGGGAGCGGGCGTTGGGTATGATGGAAGAATGGACCAGGGTGGCTTTCTGTGAGCAAACATCACAGGTGGTAGGCTAGTATATATAAAGATAAATGAAAGTCTCATATCCAGCATGTATCTGTTACACAACCAAACATCACATTCTGTTACAAATTCAAAATAATCATTGAAAGAAAGGCATTGAGTAAGCCTGAGATTTACAAGCAGTTACCTCTGGTCTCTGATTAATCTCAGCAGTTTATTTGAGTAGCTAGAATTACCTGGCTTTGTCCAATTAGAGCAGTGGCATTAACAGTACAGACCAGGTTAGAAGCAAAACATCATAGCCATGCTCCAGATCTCAGATGACCAGTGAGTTACAGCCCATGAGATTTGCTAGAACATTGCCTTGTATTGCAAGAAAATGCATTTTCTTTTTTATATGGCATGATGCAGTAATCACTTCTTGTCTGTTCTAATGACAGTGAAAATCAAGCTTGCTTTTGGAGATTTCAGATCAAACTAAACCAGTACATAGATAGATAGATAGAATCCACAGCACAGAAACAGGCCATTCGGGCCAACTGGTCTATGGAGCATTTATGCTACACACGTGCTTCCTCCCACCCTTTCCATCTAACCCTATCAGCAGATCTTTCTACACCTTTCTCCCTCATGTGCTCATGTACCTTCCCCTTAAATGCATCTATGCTATTCGCCTCAACTATTCCTTGTGGTAGAAAGGTCCACATTCTTACCACTCTTTTGGGAAAAGATATTTCTCCTGAATTCCCTATTGGATTTATTAGTGAATGGGAGTGAAATTGGCAAATGAATTTCAATATAGATAAGTATGAGGTGGTGCGTTTTGGTAGGAGGAATAAGGAGGTCACATGCTGCTTGGATAATAAGAGTCTGCTATCTTATATTTATGACATCTAGTTTTGGACTCTACCATAAATGAGAACATCCTTTCTATGTCCACCCTGTTGAACACTTTCATAATTGTTACGACCTCTATTAGGTCACCTCTCTCTTTTCTAGAGAAAAGAGCCCCAGCCTGTTTAGTCTTTCCTGACAGTTGTATCCTCTTAGTTCTGGGATTATCCTAGTAAATCTTTTTTGCACTTTCTCTAGTGCTTCTATATCCTTTTTGTAATGTGGAGACCAGAACTATGAACAGTACTCTAATATGATCTAACAAAGGTTCTATACAAGTTTAACATAACTTCTCTGCTTTTGAAATCTATTCCTCTAGAAATGAATCCTAGTGCTTTGTTTCTACTTTTTATGGCCTCATTAACCTGCATCGCTACTTTAAATAATTTGTGTATCCGTACCCCTAGATCCCTTTGTGCTTCTGCCCCATGCAGACTCTTATTATCCAAGCAGCATGTGACCTCCTTATTCTTCCTACTGAAATGCACCACCTCATACTTATCTATATTGAAATTCATTTGCCAATTACACTCCCATTCTGCAAGTTTGTTAATGTCTTCTTGTATTTTGTTGCATTCTTCTTCAGTATTACTCTACCCCCCAATTTGGTGTCGTCCGTGAAATATTTACAAAATTACCTGCTGGTGCCCAGGCTGAGAAGAGTTGTGGTCTCAGGCCTCGAGGCAGAGGGCAGTGTAATGGCCCATGGATCCCCGGGATGCAAGCAGTTCAGAAGCATACGTGGGATCACGTGGAACTGATATTTCAATGACAAAGGAGAATTCCACTGCAATCATTTATGAAGGGAATCCCCTAATGATATGCCATGGAATCCTGAAATGTAAAAATGATACAATTAGCAGAATTTTAATTTTAATCATAATTACCTTAATTCCACCAAACTCAATAAAAATTAAAATTTTTGTTAATTTCACACATCATTAAAACTGTACTCTGGGCCAATATTTGCATAATCTCATTTAATAAAGTGTATGTGCATAAATTTGGATATGAAAATGTTTAATTTAATGTTTAGATATCCCCTTACGCTGATGCAAGCAGGCCCTATGCCTGCTTGCATCAATCGTAAGACTTACACAGGCAATTGCTGGCCAGTCGCTGGGCAAATTGCCCAAATCTGCACCAGTGATTGCTTTTTCGAAGCCCCCACAGATGGCCTGTCAATGCGAGCTCATGCAGAAATCCGGAACTTGCGGGGCATTTCAACGGGATTACAATGGCACACTCCGAGGATACACCGTCACAGACACCGCAATTTCAGGATCATTATTTAGGGAGAAAGGGGGAAACAAAGAGGAAAGAGAGACAGTGAAGTAGTTAGGAGGAATAGAATTATAAAATGAAAATGCAAGAGTGAGCTCAATATATCTGACCAATGTCACAGAGTGATGTAGAAAGGCAGGTGGGATATTCCCAAAGGGAAGTACAGGGAGGACACAGTTATAATGCAGTCCACGAACTCGCTTGTTTAAATAGGAATTGTCATTAAAGAGGACATTAAGTTTTATCAGTCTTCTCTTGAATCTCAATTATTAGGTCTTTATCTATCTTATCTATCTATTATATATATATAAAAGAGTTTGTCTGTCTGTTTGTCTGTCTGTCCGGCTATACAAACAAATGTTATAGAGCGTACCTACACATATGTTATATCAAAAGAAAGCTTATCATTAGTGGAGTCTAATAGGTGTATTTACGTTTTGGTTAGACAAAACTTGTTCGGACAGTATACAAAAAAGTTTCAAAAAATGGCAACATTCCACTCATTAGCGTTGAGTGACGTGATGGTTGACCAATCGTACAGGGGATTAACCTGATGGTTGACCAATCAGTGCATCACGGGGGGTCATTTCGTTGCTTGTGTGGGCGGGCCTAATCCTTCTGAGCTGAGGTGAGTGGCCGCCATCTTGATTCCTAACTATTGATTTATTTTTTCCACTTTCTGTGTGCTTATTTTTCCCACTTTCTGTGTGTGCTCCGTTAGGTTCTTTTGTGCAGTTGTCTTCTTAACTATGGGGTGCTTAAAAACCTGAACTTTAATATTTAGGAATCTCTCTTTATTGTAGTGGATGCGCGGAGCCGCGGCCTAGCAGCGCGGGAAGCCTGGGCCTCGAGTTAAGCAGATTCCCGGCGCGCCCGGAACCTGTCGAACCTGCTGAAGGCCATTCATTTCCGCAACCACGTCACTGTCTTCGCCTCGGCCAACGGCATCAGGGTGATGGCCGAGCCCGCCAAAAACGTCCAGGGGAACGCGTTCATCCAGGTGTCGAGGTCCGGGCCCCGGGGCGGAAAGCCGACCAGGTCACCATCTTCGCCTCAGCCAACGGCATCAGGGTGATGGCCGAGGCCACCAAAAACGTCCAGGGGAACGCGTTCATCCAGGTGCCGAGGCCCGGGCCCCGGGGCGGAAAGAGGGATTGGAGCGGGGGATGAGGGAGGGGAAAGGGTAAGAGGGAGGGAGAAGAGGGAGGGGGGAGGAGGGGGAGGGAGGGAGGAGGGGGAAGGAGGGAGGAGGGGGAGGGGGGGAAGAGGGAGGAGGGGGAGGGGGGAAGAGGGATGAGGGGGGGGAAGAGGGAGGAGGGGGGAAGAGGCAGCAGGGGGAGGGGGGAGGAGGGGGAAGAGGGAGGAGGGGGGAGGGGGGGAGGAGGGGAGAGGAGAGGGGGAGGGAGGCAGAGGACAGGGGGAGGGAGGGTGAGGAGAGGGGCAGGGAGGGAGAGGGGAGGGGGGGAGAGAGAGTAAAGCAGGGAGAGACACCTGGAGCGAGAGAGGGAGGGTGAGGGAGGGAAAGAGTGAGGGGGTGGGAGAGGGAGAGAGAGCTCGCCTTCTTCCTTCCTTCCTTCCTTCGCAGGGGTCCATCGGGCCAGGCCTGAGGCGCTCCTTCCCCCCCTCTCTCTCCAGGCTAATCCCGAACTAAATCCAGCAGTCTCTCTCTCTCTCTTCCCCCCTGTCTCTCTCTTCTCCCCCCAGTCTCTCTCTCTTCCCCCCCCCCGTCTCTCCTCCCCCCGCCCCCCCCCCCCGGCTCTCTCTTCTCCCCCCCAGTCTCTCTCTCGCTCTCTCTCTCTCACTTCCCCATCTCTCTCTCTCTCTCTCTTTCCCCCCAGTCTCTCTCTTCCCCCCCAGTCTCTCTCTCTCTCTTTCTCTTCCCCCAGTCTCTCTCTCTCTCTTTCTCTTCCCCCCCAGTCTCTCTCTCTCTTCCCCCCAGTCTCTCTCTCTTTCTCTCTCTTCCCCCCAGTCTCTCTCTTTCTCTCTCTTCCCCCCAGTCTCTCTCTCTTTCTCTCTCTTCCCCCCAGTCTCTCTCTCTTTCTCTCTCTTCCCCCCAGTCTCTCTCTCTTTCTCTCTCTTCCCCCCAGTCTCTCTCTCTTTCTCTCTCTTCCCCCCAGTCGCTCTCTCCCCCCCCCCAATCTCTCTCTTCCAACAACAACATGCCCTCAAAAAACCCTCGGCACCGCTGGGCACTCCAGCTAGTAGTGTATATAAAAGTCACTGTGGCCTGGAATTTCCTTCATCTAATTAATGCTGTATATACACCGTCATTTGTCGATCCAAATCAGGTGATGGGGGCTATGCTGCACCTCTTATATTCGAGCATAAATATATGTCAGTGCATTGGTGGTGCTAAAGAATGAAACTCACACCAAATGCACTGTTGGATGGGTACTATGGAAATGAACGGTACAGGGTTTTGTAAGGTGAATGACGGACACGGCCATAAAGAGCAATGGAACCTGTGTGTAGCGATTCTTCAGCGCAAAAGTTAAAGAAAGTCTCCTCACTAAAAATTAGCACTCTGCTACTCGTACACCATATTTATTGAAGGGAACATATTGGCCCAGATTTTCCAGGGCCTATGACTGTGTACGCCGCCGTAAGTGCCCCACATGTGCTGCGCATGTGTGAAAACCCGAAACTTGCGATCTGTCAGGTTTCAGCTCGACAGGTCCACCGCATCCCCGGGAAATGGATGTTCACTGGTGGAGGGTTGGACTATTTTCCAAACTACTGCCCAGCGAATGCCCGTGAATGCCCCTGAAACACTTACGCTGGTAAAAGCAGGCATAGGGCTTTTTTTTACTAACGTAAGAGTTTTAAATAAATACTAAAATAATTTTTTTAAATTAATCATACATAAAAAAACGTAAAAATTAGTTAAGGTTATTTTTAGCCCCTTTAAAACGTTTAAATTTATTTTTCAAAAAATTAAATTTTTGTTTTAAATATTTAATTTAATTATATTTTAATTAATTTTGAACATGTAATGATTTATTTTTATTTAACTGGTGTGCAATTGTGTTTCAGGGGATTCCTATTCATGCTAATGGGCATTCCGTATGTAAATGGAATGGATCCCCCTTTCTGATTGACTTGCCTGGCTCATGTGATCCCAGGGACGCTTGCGAACCACGTGCGCCCCTGGGATACGTGGTCCTTTACACATGCGTACACGTAGATGCCCAGGAGTGTGAGTCTATGAATCTCCGGGACCATTAGGTAGATTCGTACTTTTCTTGCGGTTCAGAGGCATTCACCCGTGGGAAGTATCTGACCGCAAATTCAGGCCCCAGGAGATTCTAGACCTGTGTATTTTTCTCTGCTGGACTGCCTCTATTCTAGAACCTGACCTGTTTCTGCAGGCTTGGTTTTCCGCTCCTCCGCTGTGACTTTTCACTCTACATTGAGCTAGCTCTGATGTGTTCCTACTGGTTCCCATCCTTCTCTGCATTCTGCTTCCATGTTGCTGAATGATCACTGCTTTGCTGTTATCTGCTTGCTTCCTGTGGCAGGTGTCTCTGCTCTGCTCCACTCGACCTTCAGAACCATCTTTGCTGGACAGGGTTGCACCAGCTCCTCAAGCTCCTACTGCTGCTCCTGCTCTTGTAAGTTCTTCACTTGCCTCCCTACAGCTAATCCTCAGACCAGATTCCTTATTTACACTGATCCCATGGATTTACTTTACACCCTCGCCTGTCTCCTTGGACTTCACTGCTACCTGGTCCTTGGTTTTCACCTCCCACTGCTCTTCAACTGGTATTTTTTTGAAAAATCAAGCCAATGCAGACCAGCAGATAAAAATACTGCTTCCCTACAGTCACTGAGAAAGACAGTCCATTGTTTTAATGTTGGCCAGTAATTAATTTGAAATGTTACAAATGAATTCTCTGCTGGACTACCTCTACAAAGCTGGGTGGGAATGTAAGTTGTGAGGAGGATGTAAGGAGGCTTCAAGCGGATATAGACAGGCTGAGTGAGTGGGCAAGAATATGACATGGAATATCATGTGGAGAAATGTGAAGTTATCCACTTTGGTAGGAAAAATTGAAAAGCAGAGTATTTTCTAAATGGTGAGAGATTGGGAAATGTTGGTGTTCAGAGGGACCTGGGTGTCCTTGTACACGAATCACTGAAAGTTAACATGCAGGTACAGCAAGCAATTGGGAAAGCAAATGGTATGTTGGCCTTTATTACAAGAGGATTTGAGCATAAGAGTAAAGACGTCTTACTGCAATTATAAAGGGCCCTGGTGAGACCACACCTGGAGTACTGTGGACAGTTTTGGTCTCTTTACCTATTGAAGGATACACTTGCCATAGAGGGAGTGCAGCAAAGGTTCACCAGACTGGTTCCTGGGATGGGGCAATTGTCCTATGAGGAGAGATTGAGTAGACTCGGCCTATATTCTCTAGAGTTTAGAAGAATGAGAGGTGATCTCATTGAAACATACAAAATTCTTAGTGCTTGACAGGTTAGATGCAGGGAGGATGTTTCCCCTGGCTGGGGAGTCTAGAACCAGGGTTCACCTCTCAGAATATGGGGTCAGCCATTTAACACTGAGACAAGGAGAAATTTCTTCACTCAGAGGGTGGTGAATCTTTGGAATTCTCTACCCCAGAGGGCTGTGGAGGCTCAGTCGTTGAGTATATTCAAGACAGAGAGCGATAGATTTTTGAATATTAAGGGAATCAAGGGATATGGGGATAGTGCAGGAAAGTGGAGTTGAGGTAAAAGATCAGCCATGATCTTATTGAATGGCAGAGCAGGCTCAAAGGGCCAAATGGCCTACTCTTGCTCTTATTTCTTATGTTCTTATGTTCTTATTATAGATTTTTAGGATAGATAATGCACAAATCCAATAAGTTCCTGAGCACACATGACAGATGTGAGAAGTCATATGCATGGCTTCTCCTTCACCCTGCTGTGCTGCTTTTATTTGTAGTAATAGTGAGTGTTTAAATCCTCAGCTGAACATCTGACCACTGTCAACTTAAGCTATAGGGAGGAAATAACATCCAGGCTTCATGTTATACCAAAGAGGGCGAAATTGTATTATTGATTTTCCCATCTATTTAACCAGGCACTGTTGTCTAGCTCATTTTCCACTGGTCAGTCAGTCAATGGCATTGATTTACTACCCCTGTGGGTGCATTCTATTAAAATGGGGTAAGTGGTAAGTGCCGTCCAGTCCTACTTTACCTGTTCAAAACTAGTGTGATGATAAAGGTTAAAAAAATACAGTCTTTGACATTGCATCTGCCAATAAAATAGCTTGTTCAAAAAGGTTTTGCTAGATCCCCCTCTGTAATAACACAGTGGATAAACACATTGTCCACTGCTTTATAGCCAATTACGTACTTTTGACGTGTAATGACTGTTGTAATGGTGTAAAAGCCAAGATGTAAATGGTTGCTTTGCAGCAGATATAGCTCTAAATTAATCAACATGTTCCTGATCCCTCATTGAATCTCCCCTCAAAGAAGTAGTTTCTTGCAGTATTTGTAATTATAAATATATTACCCCGGCAAAACATTAAACAGGAAGTAAAATTGCTGGTACCACAGACCAGCGGAAAAGTAGGTGGATATCAATGATTATTATTAGAGTGGAGGTATCATTTGGATTTTTGAGAGAAGGAGCCACTGCTGGTAACTGTGTGAAATGCAGGAAATCAGAGAATGGAGTAGAAAATAGGGGAAGGGGGAAGGACCAGAGTTAGGGGGGAATGGAATTAGAGAGACAAGGAGGGATGGGGATGAGAGAAATAGAGAGAGGGGGAATGGGAGAAATTAGGAAGGGTGAATGGGGGGGTTAATGAAAGAAAAACAGGGAGAGAAGAAATGAAAGAAACAGGGAAAGAGGGAATAAGTAAAAAGGGTAAGGAAAGTCTGGAATAATTGAGGAGAGAAGGAATGAAAGAGAAATAGAATGAGAAGGTAGGAGAGAGATAAAGAAATATGAATGAGAAAGAGCAATGAGAGAAAAAGACAGGGAGCAAGGGAATTAAAGCATTATCCTTCTTCTTTCTCGCTTCAGCTTGTGATACAGTAGACTGTCTTCTTCCAATGCCTCTCCTCCATTTTCTAACTCAGTGGGACTCCCCTCGCTTGGTTCAACACTTACCTATCTGATCATAGCCAGAGCATCTCCAGCAATGATTTCTCTTCCTGCCACTGCAATGTTAGCTTCAGAGTTTCTCATGGCTCTATCCTTGGCTCCTTTTCTCTTCTATATGCTACCTCTTGTGACATTATGTGTAGACATAGTGTCAGCTTCTACTTGTAGTTTGACAACACCCATCTCTACCTCTCCATCATCTCTCTTGATCCCTCCACTGCCTCTGTCAGACTACAGAATCAGACTGTACACAACCTTGGTGACCTATTCAACCCTGAGCTGAGCTTCCAGCCCCCTATTCTCTCTGTGACAATGGCATCAACTTCCACATCTGTAGCATTACCTACCTATACATCTGCCTCAGCTCATCTGCTGCTGAAACCCTTATCCTTGACTTTGTCACCTCCAGATTTGACTATTCAAAAGCACTCCGGGCCTCCCATCCTCCACTCGCTGTAAACTTCAGCTCACCCAAAACGCTTCTGCCAGTATGCCATCTTGCATAAGTCCTACTCACCCCGCACCCCCGTCATTGCTGATCTACATTGGCTCCCAGACTTCCAAAGTCTCAAAGTGAAAATTCCCATCCGCTTGTTTAAAACTCTTCATGGCCCCATCCCTCTGTAACCTCCTACAGCCCTGGAATTCCCCAGTTCAAACTCTGTATTCCTCTATCTCTGGCCTCTTCTGAAATCCCTCTCCCTTTGTCCCACCATTGGTGGATATGCTTTTAGCTGCCTAGGCACCATGCTCTGTAGTTCCCTCCCTAAACTCCTCTGCATCTTCACTTCCCTCTCTTCCTTGGAGACTCTCATTAAAACCCACCTCTTTAACCAAACTTTTCATCACTACTAATATCTCCGTTGACTCAACATCTATTTTTTATTACACCGCTGCAAAGCAGCTTGGGATGTTTTTCTACGTTGAAGATGGTACATAAATGCAAGTTGTGTTGAAAGAAATTGAGAGAGAGAGAGAGAGAGAGAGAGAGAGAATGAAAGGGAAAGATGGAAAGAAAAGGAGAAGGGATGAAAATGAGAGAAAGAATAAGAGAATGAGAGAAACAAGAGTGGGAATAAGAGAAATAGAGAGAGAATGAGACAGAGGGGAATGTGAGAGACATTAGGAAAAAGGGGCATGTGAGAGACAGGTAGTGAAGGAATGAGAAGCAGGAAGACATAGGATAACAGAGGAGTGATTGTGAAAGTGACAGCAATTGTTTGAGAAGGAATATGAGAAAAAAATTGAGATATAGAATGATAGTACAAAAATAGACTTAAAATAAAGCCAGTCAAAAGTTACATTGATGTGGTAGGTTTCATAAATTCTTGCATGGTATATTTGTAGTTACAGGGAAACTATTAGGTAATATAATACTGTATTTAAAACTTTGGGCTCTTTTTGACTATAGTGTTTCTTCTTACAGCTCTTGAAAGGTTGGTCAGCACTGATACAGATGGTTAATTTAGATGTTTCAAATTTGATCTCAGGCCAAAATTAAGTGAATTGAATCATTTATGTTGAACTTTTAATCAACCAAAAGTAGAGATAGAAAATGTAAGCAATCTGTTACATACATTCTTTCTTATTACTTAATAAAATCAGGGTAAGCCTTTTAAGGGGATCATAAACAAGATATATTCCACAATATGTTATTGTTTGAAGAGGGAAAGGATGTCTGAAAAGTTACATTTTTCATCATAATGATCTCTAAACATTATTAAAGCAGATTTTCTTGTCATTATCACATTGCTGTTTGTGGGACCTTACTGTGAAAAATTGGCTGCTGCGTTTTCCACATTACATTCTTCGGCAGCACCTCCCAAACCCACAACCTCTACCACCTAGAAAGGACAAGGGCAGCAGGCACATGGGAACATCATCACCTCCAAGTTCCCCTCCAAGTCACACACCATCCTGGCTTGGAGGTATATCGCCGTTCCTTCATCGTTGCTGGGTCAAAATCCTGGAACTCCCTCCCTAACAGCACTGTGGGAGTACCTTCACCACATGGACTGCAGCGGTTCAAGGCCTGCAATGGTTCAAGGCGGCGGCTCACCACCATCTTCTCAAAGACAGTTAGGGATGGGCAATAAATACTGGCATTGCCTGCAACGTCCACATCCCAGGAACGAATTGAACAAACAACAATGACTTCAAAAACACTTCAACACTACTTCATTGGCTATAACGTGCCTTGAGACGTCCTGAGGTCCTAAAAGGCACTGTATAAATGCAAGTCTTTCTACTTTCTTTCATGAACAAGTGACTCAGTGACCATACATTTCTGCCCCAATTTACGTCATTGTGTGTTTGAGGAAGCAAAACGAGGCTTGTGCAACACTATTTTACAAAGACAACTTAACACAGGCTAGGAATACAAGAAAATGTCGTAATGTGGACCAGCGTTTAAGATCAAATCTAGTTCCAAAATAAATAATTTCTAAAGCAACAAACCTTCTAGGTCTACCTGGGACAGGGGGCTATTATTACAAAACACTTCGCCCTTGAAGGAGTTTTCGCAGATACATTACACAACCTGTTTGGCGTTCATTTATCCGGTCTGATTATTTATAAATTCTCCCAATGTAGATCGCAGAGGCACAACAACGTTATTATCCTGCAAATTGAGAATCTCTTCTCGTTAAGTTCTCTTTATTCTTTCGTTCCTCGTTTTGCCATGATCTGCCTGCAGGCTCTTGTTGGACCAAGTCACATTAATTGCAGACAGTCCAATTCTCTTCCTTTAACTTAGTTTCAATCGATTTATATTTAACGGTTTTTTTTATTGTAATCATCAGTTTCTGTATAGAAGCAATTAGCTCTCTTTCCCTTCCATTAATTGCTTTATAATTAAAGACTTAATGCGATTACTGTCCTGTCGAACAGCAATCTAAACACTTAATGAATGCAGCTTTCAGTTTCCGATGTCTTTAAATTAAAAAAAACTTGATTTGTTCTGATTCTAGTTTGTCTTGATTGTTGAGCATTCTAACTTTAATTATGAAGTAAAATAACAATAAGTTAAAAAAAAAAGTAGGTGATAGCCTATTGCAATGGTTTTGTAATTCCTGTGTGTGGTGTAGAAAATTTCAAGAATATGAAATTACAACGTTTCTGCGCAGGTTAATGAAAACTGGTCCGTTTGGGTATGCAGAAGTTTGTAATAGTGCCAACAACACCGAGAGGAACTATTGGGCTGAACCATACTAAAGAAACTGGTGCAAACACTGTAATCCAAATGAATGTATTCATAAAATACATACACGTATAAGCATAAATGCAATAAAAAGTTGCATCGTTATCCTCACTTGCACCCTATGTTTAAATTGCTATGAAATATTTCGTGAACAATATTACACAATTGCATGGAACCTTGACAACCCACCCAAGCATGTTTCGAAACCATAAAGAAGCCCTTGATGAAAAGCACACAGGGAAATTACATGTTTGATTACAGCTCCTGCGCTTATTGTTCTTATAATTATAGTATAAGTTAAAGGCTTTAAGGAAAGCTCATAGAGGGAACTCAAAGCAATACCAGGCAATCAGCTTTTTTCAAAAGATCTACCATTGTCCTTTAAGAAACTGCTCAGCCTCGTTGGCACATTTCATTTTTGTATATGCCGTCGGGTAGAGGCATGTCATCTAGGTTATTAGAGATGAATTAGCTTTTTACAAAAGGGACGCTTAGTTTAAACCTCACGCCTGTCCACCTGAGTGCTGACATACAGCCACCCACAACGTTTCCCCCTGACTTTCCTCGCCATCCATTTCACTTCAGCGCACTTTAATTATTCGAATTAAAGCGCAAGCCCATTCACTTGTCCTTCAATCATGCCACTGCTTGTCTGTAATAAAGAGGTCATCGTATTCATTACTGAGTCTAACCACTTTCATTAGTTTTGCTTTGGCCGACGATTGGCTGCTCGGGCCCAGTGGGGTCCTGAGGTGATGTCATGGTGCCACCAAGTAAACTTGTCAAACTGCGTCCAGAGGTGGAGAAGAAGCATTCCTCAGAGCTGGAGGTCCAAGACTTTGGTGCTGCTCCATAAAATGAAAATGGCTGAAGAAGTGCAGGCAGTCGGCGGACGGGGAGGTAAAAGAAAAGGTGATGACTTCCCAGACCTTTATCCCGATCACATCAACTCTGTCAATTCAACTGCAGGTCAGTAATTCAAAGAAAGACTAAAATTTATATAGCATTCACAGGAATATTATATATTCATACTGCATACACTCATAGAATGATACCCACTCATGCAATAATTCAAGTTATGTAATATTTTCATTCTTACATACTCATGATCAGATATTGATTGCCATTTACCGTATTAATAGTCATAATACATTCATCCATTGATACATAAGCATACAATATTTCCTTATGGGTATATAGTAGTGTATACAATAATTCATGGTAATATAATCATACATTCGTACAATAAGTCATGTTTATACAGTAATGACTTCATAGTGATTCATAGCAATATCAAGCAGGTATTCATTATCACGGATACAGATCTATCAATTAAAACAGAAGGACACATTGAGAATGTGAAAAGCTTATTATTTCGGAAAAGATGTTGGTCCTAAAGTATATCTTTAACCCTGGCCGCAGGCCCACCTCAAAATAAAGACCCTGTTTATTGTTTAAATTCCTCATAACGAAAGTATTAAAAATAGGCTAAAATAAATACAACTGCTAATCCAAGATATTAATTCGTGTACACTATTGTATCTTGTTTGTTTAAGTAACATTTGTCTCAGTAGAGAGTAAGGTGGAGAAGTATTTAGTTGTGCCAGTTTACAATCTAACTGGGTGGCGATTTGCGAGAGGTGAATGGAACTTCAGCTGAAGAACAGGTTGGGATGGCGAGAAGGTCAATCCGCGATCTTATCTGAATCTGTCAGGGCTGTGACCAAGTACACCAGCTCCAAGTCAAACTCTCCAATGTACTGAAGAAACACACAAATTAGCAGTTCCTCTATACACAGGGTATAGGTTAAATACCTTTTTAAATGGTAATAAAATCATTGAGTTGAGTTACAGACTCGTGTCAACGAAATATCAACCATAAAAATCACCAAATTTGACAAACAGGCTCTGGGTGAGAATTGCCCGACTGGTGACCAGCAAACATATAAAACAACGAAACACACACAATTGTTTGCTGAGATAAAAAATAATTTTTCACTCCGGATTTGTAAGGAAGGCTGACTCCCTGTTGGAAGTGACGCCTGGGTCATGTTAACCTGTCTCCTGTAAATACCGTGGAGCCCTGGTGTAATGTTTCACTACGGTTGAGGAAAAGGGATGAGGACCGCTTAATATTTTAATCCAAATCCACTGTATTCGCTATGAAACATAACTGTCTTTCGCACATTTAAGTGGGAAACTTTTAAGTGTCGACATTAATAAGAATTCTTTCAAAATACAAATCGGAACAAATTACGCCTTAAATGTTAGCCACCTCGCACATATTCACATACATTTCCATTTTATCATTTTAAAACGAATTAAGTTTTTAAACGAACGATCTGTAAACCTATTTATTACATTTGTCATTACCCAAAACAATTATTGAAAGAAAGCTAAATTACTTTATAAAACAACTGAAATGATCGTAAATCCAGCAGGCTAAACGTTGATATTAATATCCCGTGACTCAATTTCCGGGGCAAGGATTTTCAAAGTATAAAGTGGACCTTTAATTTTATCCAAATACTTGTTGGTCTTAATTTGATAGGTATTCTACTGTCTTCACATATACGCCTGTTATACGCCCTTTTAAAACATTATTAAAAATAAATCTGTCTGGCTTCCTATTTTTGCCTATGGAACTCTGGAGTGAAGTGGTTTGACATCAAAGTGCACGCCCAGTGTGGTGTCAAACCATTGGACCTCCTAGACACCTTTTTAAAGCCTATCTTACTTCAATTCAAATGTTTAGAGAGTTTGGATTCTCCTCTTCCCCTCTCTCAACATTCACATTTCTAACTGTTGGTAGCAGAAAGCTCTGCGTGTATTCAGGTATGCACAGAGCTCTCTCCTGCACAGGTAAAGGTCCAGCCACGCAGGAACCATGCAATGTAAACAGGGTGCTGCCTGGCTCGCACCCGAACTGCAGCTACCCAAGGTTGCCTGGTAGAACTCTCGTGTACACTACCTGGAGCTCAATTCAATTTTCAGGACTGGGGGAGAGCTCTGCACACAGATGTTTATAGTCAAGCGGAGAGTTCTGCTCACAAATGATAAATGTTAAATCGTTTGACAGAACTGGGTGGTGTCCACACTAAACACTGGCAGGAAGCCTCGCCCACCGACGTGAATATCGGTAATCATAGGTACACTTCCCACAATTTACTATTAACTTTAATTGATAGAAAATCGTGGGCAACGTGCCTGTGATTTCCTGATCTGTGCGGCCGGTAAGTGAAGTTCTGCCAGTAAACAACATATTTACTGAAAAGGAAAATTTTTACAGGGCTTTGGGGAAAGAACAGAAGAGCAAGACTAATTGGCCATCTCTTTCAAAGAGCCGGCACAGGCACGATGGGCTGAATGGCCTCCTTCTGTGCTGTATGATTCTAAGTCTGTTCTATGAAGTGTCAATGGACTCCTTGAATACTTTTTAAACAAGATTGACATGCAGTGGTGTTATACTCCATGCAGGGTCAAACCAAAGCAGCCTTCCTCAGGGTGCTTATGCTACTCCAGAGTCAGGCCACGTTATAGTGTCACTTTGGTGTTGCTTCAATCACTTTACAATAGGGTATAATTGCGACCTTTCTCCGTGTCCCATTTTTAAAGCTGCAAATGCTTATTTGTTAATTGATCCTCCTCTTGCAACAGTCCAGCCAGTGTACACGTTATACTGTACATTTCAAACGGGCCAATTTCATGCACCTTTGTATCGTTGGTAAATGTATATGGAATGGACAGTTCAGTTGTGGGAGAGAATAGCATTGGGGAAATAGAATTTGTTCTCTTAAATGATTAATTTATAGAAATTGAAGACTATATATATCATCCCAAGCTAGCACATTGAAAAGAATAATTGAAATATTTACATTAATAATGCATTATTCATTTTCTACTTATGAAAAAGCATGTGTATATTTTTCTATCTTATATTAAAATATAATAGGGCAGTTTTAATAGTGAACATTCATTTTTATAAAATATGCTCTGTTTAGAAATACCTGCTGATATGCTTAGTGTAGTCAGTTTGAGTGAGAATCGATAAAAATACATGGCATCTAGAAGTTGTGTGGTTTCGATAGTAGGGACAGTTTCTGTAATTTAATAATAAAAATCTAAGCCCAAATGAGACACTGAGCATTATCATTTGCTTGACATTGTAGGTCAGTCAGCATTTGATGAAATGATAGGTTTATCTTTTAAAATTATGTTCATCACTGAAAGGTCTTTACAATTAATTTATGAAAAGATTCATGTTAAATATTGGTGGAAATATTTTCATCATTCATCTATTGGCAGGCACAGGCACAATGGGCCGAATGGCCTCATTCTGTGCTGTGAGATTCGATGATTTTATTGACATCGTAAGGATCTACCAAATTTTTAAGTATGATTACAGTACCAAATCTATATCCATAAAATTTGAACTCGTATCACTACAAAATTCAAAGACTGTAATTGCACTTTTATAGAGGGCCAGTCAAAAATTGCAAAAGAGCAAATGTGAATCTAACACATCGCTGATGATTACCTAAAGAAATAATGCCTTAGATTTATTCATTAAAGAAAGGAGTCATTTGGTGACAGAGTAAGAAAGGTGAGTGCCCTTCATCCAGTATTCTCAAAAAAATTAGCTGTCCCATTAACAAACCAAAAAATCATATTTCAATTTAAAGTTAGCATTTTGTATCACCTATTATGCAAATATTAGAGGAAGGCACACATGCATATCTTGAATCAAATCAATGTTTAAAAATCTGTAAACTGTGGAGAGATGAAGATGAGCTAAGGCCAGACTTTCATTATATCTGATTAATAACAGTTATACACAAACAAGGTAACATATGTTATGTTTTAATTTTTTCACAATGATTGTGAATGAAAGCTGCTTTAAATAAAGAACAATCATTTTAGCAATGCACAATACAACATAAGTATTATCAAATTGTTTGATACCACATCATTAGCACTACTATTTAAATGTCTATTTACCATAACTAATTGCTGAAAGATAATTTGGTAGGCGTTTCCTTTGTGTTTTGTTTTGTGATAATATCCAAACTGTCAGACAGGAACATTATATTGGAATGGAAGTCAAATTGCAAAGACTTGTATCATGATCTAAAAATGAATACTAGTCGTGTTCATAGAGGGCATTTGAGTGACTTTCAAAAATTCTAATTGTCATTTGACTCAGCCACATACTCGCAAATTAAGATCCTCTCTCAGGTCAGAATAGATTGGTACAGAAGTCTAACCAAAGATACAATAACCCCGTTCTTCACTGATGTAAGAGCAAAACCTACATATCTGTACTTGTATCTTTTGCATGAATAATTTTTGCTCATGTTTATGACACCTTATTCAATAATTTTACATTATTTTTAGTGCTTCAATACATTCTTTATGAACCTGTGGTATTAAGTTACAAACCTATACAGATAATGCTGGATTAGTACAATTGCAATAAACTATACCAAATATAGCCAAATTCCTGAGGATATTTTTTGCAGTGTCAATACTGGCCGTGATATTCTCCTTTGCAAGCTATTTGCCTTGACTCCTTAGGACCTTGCCGCCAACCATCATTTCCCATGTAAAATGGTGATCAATGCCCCTCAATAATTGCTAATATTCAGATCGCAGGCTAGCTGAGGTGCAATTTTCATGGAATAGCATTGGATTGCTTTGTGGGCTTAATTTTATATAATGTTGTTAAGTGCACTTATGTGGTGTCCCAAATATAAGGATACCCTACTACATAGAATGATTCCCAAATTTATATATTGTTTTTATATGGTTAGCAATAATATGTAGACTAGTTGTAGGCAAAAGTTAGTCATATGTAAAATTTTATGAATAGTGATATAGTGCATACAAGAGTCTGAACTAGATATTGGGTCAACAGAGTCTGCATATTGTATCTGACTTACCCTATTGAGTTCTTTGATGAAATCACAGAGAAGGTTGATGAAGGTAGTGCAGTAGATGCTGTATATGTGGACTTCCAAAAGGCATTTGATAAAGTATCACATAACTGACTTATTCGGAAAATAGAAGCAAGTGGTATTAAAGGGATGGTGGTAACCTGGGTACGTAATTGGCTAAGGGAAATGAGATGGGAGTAGTGGTGAACGGATGTTTTTCTGACTGGAGAGAAGTATGCATTGGGTTCCCCAGGGGTCGATATTAGGACCATTGCTTTTCTTGTCATGTATAAATGACCTGGACTTTGGTGTAGGAAGTGCAATTTTGAAGTTTGCAGATGATTTAAACTTGGCAATATAGGAAATAGTGAGCATGATAGTAGCAAACTTCAGGAGGACATAGACATACTGGTGAAATAGGCAGACACATGGCGGATGCAATTTAATGCGGATAAGTGTGCAGTGATGCACTTCGGGAGAAACAAAATGGAGAGGCCGTATAATCTAAATGCAGGAAACTCTTTTTTATCCGGCACCGACGGGGCCGGCGTGGTGCCGGTTTATCAAAAAGTCCGGATTACAGAGAGTTATAGTTAAAAGGTATGAGAGCTCCGTACACAGCAACAAATCCAAGCTTCCCAACAGGTACAAGAAGCCCGACCACAGACCAAGCGTCCCTGCTGCTTAGCAACAAGTGCAGGAACCCCCGATTACACAGCCAAGAATCAAGAAACGGCCACTAATATGAAGAAAAACTTAACTGAACCTACTCCTGAATTTTGCCGGTTAACCGAGATTTCCAGTTGTTTGGGTGCCGGTAAATCGAGAGTTTCCTGTGGTACTATTTTGAGAGGGGTGCAAGAGCAGAGGGACCTGGGGTGCATATTCACAAATTCTTGAAGGTGGCAGGGCAAGTTGATAAGCCAGTTAAGAAAGCATATGGGGTACTTGGCTTTGTAAATAGGGACATTGAATAAAAAAAACAAGGAAGTGATACTAAACCTTTACAAATCTCTGGTTAGGCCTCAGCTGGAATATTGTGTACAATTCTGGGCACCACACTTTAGGAAGGATGTCAAGGCCTTTCGAGAGGGTACAGAAGAGGTTTACCAGGATGCTACCAGGGATGAGGGACTTCAGTTATGTGGAGAGATTGGAGAAGCTGGGATTGTTCTCCTTAGAGCAGAGCAGAGAAGGTTAAGGGGAGATCTTATAGAGGTAATCAAAATTGAGGGATTTTGATAGAGCAAACTGGTACAGGGAAACTGTTTCCTCTGGCAAGTGGGCTGGAAACCATAGGTCATAAATTTAAAATAATCAGCAAAGGAACTAGAGGGGAAATGAGGCAAAATTATTTCAAACAGAGGGTTGTTATGATCTGGAACGCACTACCTGAAAGGGTCGTGAAATCAAATTCCATAGGAACCCTCAAAAGGCAATTGGACATTTATTTGAAGGGAACTAATTTGCAGGGTTATTGGGGAAAAAGCTGGGGTGTGGGACTAAATTGGGCAGCTCTTTCAAAGAGCCGGCCCTGACACGACAGGGCGAAAGGCCTCCTTCTGTGCTGTAAGATTCTATGTTATATGGATTCCTCAGTAGTTTGGTTTGGAGATTGTTAAGCATCTGCCCATTTTTTGCAGGTGACATATTGTTTGAGGATTTGCCTGGGATCTTGTGCATTCCACTCACCATCTTGAACAATGACTTAACCAGTAGGAAACGGTGGTGGGTGTCCCCACGTGCAGTATATGGCTTTGTACAGTTCCAGATGATACTAATTGAAAAATACAAGGCACATTTGTCTCAATTGTTAATTCATATTGATATCTGGGGGTTCTAGTGGATATCAAGTTCACAAGATAAATACAGATGAGGAAGTCCATTCACCTATCTTGTTCACCCATCCACAAAAACCCTCCAGCCGCCAACCACCCTCCCCGCCCCCCCCCCCCCCCACCGCCCTTATTGTAACAACCGATTGTTTCTTAAATAATTCCAATGTTTTAACCTTCGCTATTCTATCCAGAAGTCAGTTCAATGCATTAATCACACATTGTGTGAAGGATTTCCTAATATTAGTCTTAAATTTTAGACTGATGCTAAAACTCTCTGGCTTGCAATGACACTTGATGAAAGATGTTCCTTTGAAGCTGATATCTGTACACGTATTCTTTTATTCAAGGTTCGGTGCTTACCTTGACTGAGTTGTAGCAAGGCAAACAGTTGCTGCTGCAGCTCCGACTGGTGGAAGCACTCTTTAATGGGTATATTATGCGTCCATGCTGTGGACAAGTGGATGGTGGGAATGCGTTTACACATTTTATGATGAGTTGTGCTGTTCAACATGCTGCTTGGGAGAACTTCCTGTTGTCCATCTAGCAAGAGCTCCAACCCACACTTGTCATTGGCAAATTACCAAACAGTGACTCTATTCTTAGAGGAGTATGCAAGGTCCCTTTAGGGTTGAGTTGGCAAGATGACATTCTTAGCAATGGGGAATTGGACCGAGGCAATCTTCTGTGGCAGACTCAATCATCCACTACCTCAGCTGTAGTAGTAGTACTCCAAGATTCTGTTGATAACTGCTAGCTAGCTTGTTCATTGATGGGATCTGCAGGTGTCTGCCCCTGGCAAAACCCTTCCTCCAAGTTACTTACAACTGCACTTTCAAACTCTTCTTCACTACCTCAAGTTCAAGGGGCGCAGACTTGCGTGTATCTGGCTCAGAATAGTTTAGCCATCCATCACCAGTTCTAGCTAGTATCAACTTAATCCATAAATTAGCTGGGACCAGCTGGGGAGCAGATACACACACACGCTGCGGACAGCCGCCTTGGCCCTTGTTTTCTCAGTAGTTAAATATTGCGCACCATCATGGGCCGGAAGTGTACATACAAATCTTGCTAATGTGCAACTGAACATCGCTATAAGAATCATCAAAGGAGTGCTGAAATCAATACCAACAGTCTGGATTCCAGTCCTCACACATATCTTGTCACCACCTCTCGGAAGAGAAGTAGCAATAATCAGAGAATACAATTGAGCGCAGCAAACTCGGATCAGCCTATTAATGAAGATCTCAGAAGCTCCCAAGATGCTGCCTTAAGTCCAGTAACCCTTTCTGCTTAGCGGCTGAAGCTCTCAAAAACTTGGTTCTCTCACCTAAAGACATGTGGCAGAGGATGCGGGAAATCAGTAGGGTCAATAATCAGGAACTGATCATGGACTTCACGGCTCAACCACTTGGTCTTTCTCCCTCATGTACTGATCCAAGTTCCCCTTAAATGCATCTATGCTATTCACCTCAACCATTACATGTTGTAGCGAGTTCCACGTGCTCACCACTCTCGGAGTAAAGAAGTTTCTCCTGATCTCCCCATTGGATTTATTAGAGACTATCTTGGATTTATGGCCCCTAGTTTTGGACTTCCCCACAAGTGGAAACATCCTCTCTATGCCTACCCTATCGAAACCTTTCATCATTTTAAAGACCTCTATCAGGTCACCTCTCGATCTTTTTTCTCGAGAAAAGAGCTCCAGCCTGTTCAGTCTTTCATGATCGTTGTACTCTCTTAGCTCTGGTATTATCCTTGTAAATCTTTTTTGCACTTTCTCCAGCGAGTTCATGGTTTCTTAATTTGCGGAGGAAAGGTTGAATGGTTTGCGACTGACACCAATATGGTTTATAATGGCTATTTTATTGTAAACAAGTAAAAGATCAATACATATGGGTAATAAAAACAGAAAATGCTGGAAATACTCAGCAGGTCAGGCAGCATCTGTGAAGAGAGAAACAAAGTTAACGTTTCAGGTCGATGACCTTTCATCAGAACTGAAAAAAAGCAGGAAATGGAACAGATTTTTAAGCAAGTGTAGGGGCTGGGAAAGGGGGGAGGGGATGAAAGAAAAAAAGGGAAGGTCTGTGATAGGATAGAAGGCAGGAGAGGTTAGGAGACATTAAGAGATATTCAAGGCAAAAGGAGATGGGAATGGGACAGGTTAAGAAACAAAGGATGGCTCTAGATGAAGTGTAAATTGCACTGGCAGAATGAAAGACAGCTGCCATGTGGGAGAGAAGAAAAGAAGACACAAACAAAGTGTGGATAAAAAATATACATATGATAGGGGCCGAGGTTATGATCTGAAATTGTTGAACTCTATGTTGAGTCCAGAAGGCTGTAAAGTGCCTAATCGAAAGATGAGGTGCTGTTCCTCGAGCTTACGCTGAGCTTCAGTGGAACAATGTAAGAGGCTGAGGACGGTGAGGTCTGAGTGGGGGTAGAGCGGAGAATTAAAGTGACAGGCGACCGGAAGCTCGGGTGGGCCCCTTATGAACTGAACGGGGGTGTTCCGCAAAGCAGTCACTTAATCTGTGTTTGGTCTCCCCAATGTAGAGGAGACCGCATCGTGAGCAGCGAATACAGTATATTAAATTGCAAGAAGTACAAGTAAATCGCTGTTTCACCTGGAAGGGGTGTTTGGGCCCTGGACAGTGGGAAGGGGGGAGGTATAAGGGCATGTGTTGCATCTCCTGCGCTTACACAGGAAGGTGCTGGGTGAAGGGGAAGGGGTGTTGGGGGTAATAGAGGAGTGGACCAGGGTGTCGCAGAGGGAGTAGTCCCTTCGGAATGCTGAACGGGGAGGTGAAGGGAAGATGTGTTTGGTGGTGGGATCACGCTGGAGGTGGCGGAAATGGCGGAGGATGATCCGTTGAATGTGGAGGCTGGTAGGATGAAAGGTGAGGACAAGGGGAACTCTATCGTGGTTCCGGGAGGGAGGGGCAGGGGTGAGGGTAAAAGTACGGGAGATAGAACGGACATGGTCAAGGGCCATGTCAACCACAATAGAGGGGAATATTTGGTTGAGGAAAAAGGAAGACATGTCGGAAGCACTGGTATGGAAGGTGGCATCGTCGGAGCAGATGCGGTGGAGACGGAGAAACTGGGAGAATGGATTAGAGTCCTTAAAGGAAGCGAGGTGGGAGGAAGTGTAGTCCAGGTAGCTGTGGGAGTCAGTGGGCTTGTAGTGAATGTTTGTCAATAACCTATCCCCAGAGATGGTGACGGAGAAGATTGGCACCCCATCCACCACCTTAAACCTTCACTCCCTCCACCACCGGCGCACCATGGCTGCAGTGTGTACCATCTATAAGATACACTGCAGCAACTCGCCAAGGCTTCTTTGGCAGTACCTCCCAAACTCGCGACCTCTACCACCTAGAAAGACACCATTAGCTGCAAGTTCCCCTCCACGTTAACATCATCCTGACTTGGAAACATATCGCCGTTCCTTCATCGTTGCTGGGTCAAAATCCTTGAACTCCCTCCCTAACAGCACTGTGGGAATGCCTTCACCACACGGGCAGAAGCGGTTCAAGTAGGCGGCTCACCATCACCTGCTGAAGGGCAATTAGGGATGGGCAATAAATACTGGCCTTGCCAGCGACGCCCACATCCCCTGAATGAATACATTTTAGACCAGAACTGTGAACAGTACTCTAAGGGTGGTCTAACAAACGTACTATACAAGTTTAACATAACTTCACTGCTTTTGAATTCTATTCCTCTAGAAATGAACCCCAGTGCTTTGTTTGCACTTTATTTATGGCTTTGTTAACCTGCATTGCTACTTTTAATGATTTGTGAATCTGTACCCCTCGATCTGTTTATACCTCTACCCCATTTAGAATCTTCTTTTCCAAGGAGCAGAATGCCTCCTTATTTCTCCTACCAAAATGCAACACCTCAGTTATCTAAATTGAAAATAATTTGCCATTTACATGCCTATTCTGCCCCCTTCATCCTCCCTTTCCTCTCCAAAGTCCTTCAATGTGTTGTCACCTGCCAAATCATGCCTATCCTTCCTACAACTGCATGTTTGAATCTCTCCAATCAGTTTCCACCCCTGCCACAGCACAGAAATGGCCCTAATTAAAGACACAACTGACATCCTCTGTGACTGTGACCACGAGACACTATCCTGCCTCGTCATCCTCAACCTCTCTGCAGCCTTTGACACAGCCAACGACGGCATCCTCCTCCGCCTCCTCCTTTAAGACCCTCCTTAAAACCCACTCCTTCTGACCAAGCTTTTGTCACCCTTCCTAATATCTCCATCTTTGACTTAGCATCCATTTATTAATGATTATGCCTCTGTGCAGTGTCTTGGGACATTTTTATGTTAAAGGCTTATATTAAGCAAGTTGTTATTGTTGTAGATGTATCACGGACTGCCATCCTTCCCATTTGGCTCCAGATCTTCTTCCAAGCCAATGCAATAAAGAGCAAACTGGTGCTAGTTGCAAAGAGGCAGGAAACTTAGAGTGCTCCGTGCTGGTAAGCTGTGAAATTTTAGCTGGTTAAATTCCAGGCTGTATGCTGATGGACATTTGGGGGTCTGTAGCTTTGGTTCTTACCAACCTGAGACTAAGTTCTTTGAGCTTAGATGAGGTATTTAGCTACAGGGATGGAGTGTGAATTCTATGGTAAGTAAATGGAAACTACCAATATATGTTTTCTGTAATTTGGTTAAGAGCATTGTTCTTTAGCATTACCTTAGACATCTGAGTATGTCAGACATCCACTGACCAAAGAAGTACAATATTGCAAAAAGAGGATTCCATTGCATATGTGAACAGTTTATTTATGATCTTTTAAAGTCACCAGTTTCTAAGAAGTACTGCTTGCTGCAGCAAAGACTGATGTCTAGTGTGCACCAAGTTACAAGGCTCACTAATGAGTTTGCACAAAGCTTGAAGTACAGTATTACATTCTAATTCTAAAGCCAGTTACTTAGGCACAGTCAATTGACTTCCCCGCTAATCAGTAGCACCAGTAAGCTCAGCGTCCTTTTCAGACAAATTAGTCTCTTTGTTAGTTTTGTTCTTTCTGGCTGAACAGTCTAGCCCTGGCTCTTGTACGCTTTCTCACGATATTGAATTATATGAACTAAAACCAAGTGATTATCAGATTCCACATTCCCAGTAAGGTTGGTATAGTGGGTATGATAGAGTTTAATCCCTGGATCCAGGGGCTGAATGAGCATTTCCACTGCCATCTTCACGTCCGGATGAGCAATCAGAACCTGGCCCAGCTCTTCTGCTTGCTGAAGCCAGGGCTTGACCTGTTGTCAAATGCAAAGCTTATACCTCTTTATACTTGTGTTATTCTACTGACAAAAGAAAGTGAACACAAAAATGAAGCTTTTTCCATTGCATTTCTTTACAATCAGAAGGTCTATTGCACTGCCAAATCTTTGATTGTTTTAAAGATAGAAATGGAAGACATGTCAGTTTACAAATGTCCTGAAATGTTTTGCTTTAATTAAACCTATTTTGTTCCAACCTGGGATTTAGATCCACTTTTGAACAGTAATGAATAGAAATTGGATAATTTTAGAAGTTAACTTAGACACCGATGAAAGAAAACATTTATTTTGAAGAGGCTAGATCGCCATGGGGCAGGTGTTGCAATCTACCCAAAGAAGACGAGTAGTGGAAGTAAGTTTGTCACTGTGGACTGTTTGCCCTAATAGACACAGCAATGGCCTAACCTATGCTAATTTAATATGATGCAACCCTGTCAAATCATAGTTATTGCTCACAGCTTCATAATTTTCCTCTCATTAAGCCACACTTTATCACCAACAAATTCAATTGATATTATTAGGGAGACTCCTTTTTGCAAGGTACTTAATATGGACATGTTGAGCCCTACTTTTCTGATCCATGAGTTTTAAGACACTTAAGGCAATAACTCTTAGTTCCCATTGAACTAAAAAATGAGTTTTTTCAATCCACTGCTTTGCAACTTACCACCAGCAGCAAGTTAAGTCACTCAATAATAAGCTGGTGGAAATTATTCAAATTTATCACTTTAACAACCATAAATGCACTTGTCCTGTGGAAAGAAGCTTGATGGAGGTAAATGGCAGCGAGTGCAAACATCATCCTCCACTAATTGGATAGCTCTATCAAAAAGCCGGCACAGGCACGATGGGCCAAATGGCCTCTTTCTGTGCTGTATGATTCTACAGAGGGCTATCAAAAACATCTGGAGTATTATAGTCTATGAAATTAGTTAAATTTAATAAACTGCTTATGGTGCAGAGAATCGAATAAAGTTGTACCAGAAATTTCTTCACTCAGAGGGTGGTGAATCTTTGGAATTCTCTACCCCAGAGGGCTGTGGAGGCTCAGTCGTTGAGTATGTTCAAGACACAGATTGATAGATTTTTGAATATTAAGGGAATCAACGGATATGGGGATAGTGCAGGAAAGTGGAGATGAGGTAGAAGATCAGCCATGATCTCATTGAATGGCAGAGCAGGCTCGAAGGACTGAATGGCCTACTCCTGCTCCTATCTTCTATGTTTCTATGTGAACTTGAAGGGATTGTGTTGTGCAAATGCAAAACCCTGTATTTATGTCATGTGCTTTTTTACATAGTACTTACAGCACAGGCCATTCGGCCCAACAGATCTATGCCAGTGTTTATGCTCCACACAAGCCTCCTCCCACCTTACTTCAACTCACCCAATCAACATATCCAACCTCTGTCCTCCTCTTGTAGCCAGTTTTGATATGGATGATCCTGTTCAGCTTCAGGTCAATAATGACGACCCCACCCACCCCCCACCACCAAGACCTCAGTTTTGCTAGGTCTCCTCAATCACATGTTGCCTTGCTCTTGCATCCCTAACTGAAGCAAGGATGTAATAAGCTTAGTAGCCTAGTGGTTCTGACAGAACCTTAACTGGTAGAAGTGTCACTGGGTGGCACTATTGATGACTCCTTCCATCACTTTACTGAATATTGGGAGGATGCTGATAGGATAGTAATTGGCAGAGTTAGATCTGTCCTACTTTTTGTAGATGTAACATACCAGGGCAATCTTTCGCATTCTCAGGTAGATACCAGTGCCACAGCTGTACTGGAACAGCATAACTAGAGGGGCAGCTCGCTCGAGTGAAAGGATTCGCAAATTTCATGTCTCCCCCGAAGATTTACTTTTGGCCTATTGAAGAAACCCTGGCTGGACTGAGTTTAAAATCCAGGGCTCAACAAGATGGCTGTGGTCAACCTCATGGCCAAGGCCTGTAAGTTTCAGTTTGGACTGACAAAGAAGGAACTTTCCAGAAATTAAAATGCAGACAGACTTTATGCATGAGAAGCAAACCCAGTGACATTCGGGCCTCTGATTAAAACCCATCAAGGTTGTTTGCACAGACAATCAAGAGCAGGCAAAGCCTATTCAATATGTAATAGCTGCATTCAGACCTTCGTTAGAGAACATCAACGGGGCATTCAAACTGGAATGGCCCCATCACGAAACCAGTTGGACAAAGGGGAACACTGATGTGATGTTTAAAACTGATTAACTGGCCATTCAGGTCGATGGGCCCAGATCAGTACCCTTTGTATGAGCTTCAACGCGTCCAGGTCAGACAAAAGAAATAAGCTGATCTGGCGAGAGATAAGGGCTACCAGGAAGGGTATAACTAGTCCCTCGGGAAGCCATCACTCTCTCTCTCTCTCTCTCTCTCTCCTCGCCTCCAGTGCCCTGCCGTATCGTCAACCCAGCGAGAGTATCGTTGATGAAGAGCCCGTCCAGGGAAGTAGGACACCCGCAGTTATGTTTGAATTACTGGGGTATCTCTGCTTTGGGGCGGTGAAAACATAAAAATATCGACAGGCAACAGGGCACGGAGCAGGCATTTCAACATCCTAGACTGCTGAGCATCAATTTTCTGGCCCATCACAAGATAACCTAGATAGGTGTAAAGGGTGGGAGTTAAGGGGATTGCTAAAATTGGCATTTTAGTCATTTTCCCTCGATGTGTCCGTTTCTCCTCCCCCGCTAAGTGTAATTGTGTTGCATCCATAGTGATTTTCTCTGTATAGTAATTATTTCTCTATTTTAATAAACATTAGTTTTCTTTGCACCGAACCACTGGTCTTGTTTGTCTATATCGCTACTCGTAAATAAGTCCGGTGCTCAGAACTAAAAGGGGGAAGCGATTCGAACCGCACGGGGCTGGAGCAGCTCAGACATGACTGACTGGCCTGACACAAGCCCCAAACCAAAACCCCCTACAGAAATGGTGAGCCAGGTAGGAGCATCGGCGACGGTATGCAATATGACAGACAGTGGTGCGGAGGGAGAAGCCGCAATGGAAGAGAGGTTGTCCACTTATGTGTGTAGAAAGGTTAATATCGCCAAGAAGTGGGTGGGCGCTATGTTAAAAGCCGAGCGTCCCATAGACGCCGCCGCCCAGTGGACAGCGAGTAAACCGCATAAGAGGGCAATTGAAAAGGCAGTCTGGTTAATGTGTTATAAGAAACAGGTCCTAGTGCTGGACAGGGTTGTACCAGCACAGGCTGCCAAGCTCAAGAAATTGGCCCTAGAAATGCAGGATAAGGTTTTAGCGGAAGAGAAGGTGCTAGTGGCGCTTCAGGCATTAAGCCAAGAAAGAGAGCAGACGGCCAAGGAACACCAGGCAAAGGTAGAGTGCCTGGAGGCCCAGGCCCTCGGAATGCAACGGGAACACCAGGCAAAGGTAGAGCGCCTGGAGGCCTGTGCCTTCGCGGTGCAACAGGAACACCAGGCAAAGGTAGAGTGCCTGGAGGCCCAGGCCCTCGGAGTGCAACGGGAACATCAGGCAAGGGTAGAGCGCCTGGAATACCAGACCGCTGAAAGTAAAGCCAGTGCTAGGCTCAAGATGGAGCACTTGGAATACCAGGTCAGAGAGGCGAGGGGCAGCGAGATAAAGCTGTAGGACACGATTTGCGACCTCATCCAAAAATTAAAAGAGCAGGAGGAGAAAGTAAAGGAGGTAAAGGCAGCATACAAGCTAGCCTGCGACCGGGGTTTCGAGGAGGCAGATCACGGGCCCTGTAGGGAGGAGATAGAAAGCTTGGGCATGGCCTTATCGAGGGCGAAGGGCATGGTATGCCTCATCAGCCCAAAGGTGGGCCAGTCGGACTTTACCGGCAACCCAAACAGAACCGTCCTACAGGCAGCACCCAGAACAAAGTTGGCTAGGGAATCAGAGGTCCCACGGCCGCCACCCATAGCTCCGAGTTTTCAGGAGGTCTGGCAGCAAGGGGGGGTGGAGGATGAAGTGGTAGGGGAAGCACAGCAGGCCCCGCTAGATAGGCCGGGACCAGGGCCGGTGTACCCCCTCCGACAACGGAGGTACGGCCCGCCCGTTGACGATGAGGACCTGGGGCCATCCAAAATCAGTTTGTGGTGCCGCATGCCACCCAACAGCTCAGGGCCATGGTTAGTCACATCCCCAAGCTCACCGAAAAGGGAGACCCCTCTCTGCATTTCAGGGACATAGAACAGGCAGCGTGCGTTAATAACTGCGATGACGCAGAGCAAGCTAAGATGCTGCTGTTTTCTCTGGGGAGTGATCTCCTCCAGACCCTGTCTAATGAATGTAAAAAGGGGCAGAAAGATTGAGGATTTGAGGAACGAGATATTGGAGGCCATGGGACTCGATGACGGTAGTTCGTTCGCCCGGGTGGAAAAAACGGTACAGCTCCCAGGGGAGTCCCCGCAGGCGTTCACAGACAGGCTGTGGCCAGTCTACCGGAGCGCATGCCCGGGAATGCCAGCGCGGACATTACTGAACCAAGTCCAATTGACCCACTGGCTCCGTTGTCTAATGACAAACTGCCTGCCCCAAATCCAAGCCCAGGCTGCAGCCTGGTTTGACCCCAGTAGCCCCCAAACCACCAAGGAAATGGTGATCAGCCAGCTCACGATAGCATTTAAAAATATGAGGGGTATCGAGACGCCCCAACCCAAGGGAAAAGTCCATGAGGTTAAACCTGGGGGCCAGAATAAGAGAGTGGCACCAGGAGGGGAACCGTCCCTCCCAGACTAAGTTAAACTGTTACGGGTGCGGGAAGGACGGCCACTGGCACAAGGATTGTAAAAATCCATGGAAAGACAATAAAGTAAAGAACTCCACAGCCCCAGCCCAAAAGGCAGAGCCAGGTATCCCTCCCGCTGCGATCGAGCCACTCTTGGAGTCAATACGATCTCTCCTCCTGACCAGCCAGGGGAGAATAGCAGCCACCACCAGTGCTTTGACCCCGTCTGCCCCATCCCACTCCCAGCAATGACTAGAACCAGCACAGCCTGTCGACCTGTGTCCCTGCAGAAATGCTGAGGGGAGCAGGCCCTATGTTAAGATGGGGGTGAAGACGGTGCAGGGGAGATATTCGGTGGACACTGGAGCTTCCAGCACGGTGGTCCATTCGGAAGACCCGACCAATTCACCCCGGTCTAACAAGGTCCCATTTAGCTTAATGGGACCCACAGGGAACGAGCAGGCTGGGAAAAGGTCAAAACCTTTGGCCATAGGTTTAGGATCCCTCCATACCACATGGGAGGGTAACCAAAAGACCGACGAGGTGGCCAAGCAGGGGGACAGGGAAGGAGAGTTCTGGGACCCCTGGAGCAGGCCCGGTAGCAGCAATCCGGGACAAGGGAGGCACACGGGGTAGCTTTGGACCCGGACCAAAAGCAGGTCCAAGCCCAAGATCCCACCTTTAAGGCCGCCCTGGTAAGGACAAAGAATTTAGAACAGGGTTACTGGCAGGCTGCTAGTTATATTAAACGATGTAAGTTGTTTAAACCCGAAAAGAAAGAGCAGCCAGTTGGGAAAAGGTCTGAGGTTAGAAATCATCAGCCCGCAGCGGGTACAAGCTCACAGGCTGCACAGGCAGGCACTGTGGCTTGTGTTAGGGGAGGAGCCATTCCGCCCACTGTTCAGGACACTCCCCCAATCCTCTGGGATTCAGATGGGAAGGAGCCCAAGTGCGAGAATCCCGCCCCCGACCCAGGTTTGGAACCTGGGGGCGGAGACACACAGCCCGCTGCAACAGGCGACAACAGGTTACCTGCCCTCAGCCCAAGTTTGGGAGAGGTGAAACCTGAGGGAGAGGACCCCCAGCCAGCGGTCGTGGAAAACCCACAGACCGTGCTAGCAAAGGCTGCGATCCGAGCCAAAGGTCCACCCGCCAAGAAAACCCCACCCGTAGCCCTCCCTAGAAGGTTCCCTCGGACACCCCAGCCCAGAAAGGTATGGTCACCGACTCCCCAGCTTAAAATGACAACCTCCCGAGTTAGAGAAGTCGGAAGACAAAGGTCCCCAGCTAGCAGCTACAGACTGCAAGGGACCGGAAGTGCAGGTCAGTGCAGCCACACCGCAGGGAGCAGCCTGCAGCAGCCCAAACCGGGATTAGGCTGGCCGCCCGGAGACGGGCGGCAGTTGTATATAGTTTAGGTAGTTTAATTTTTAAGTTTATATAGTGTTAAGTTTAGGGTGTTTAATTTAATTCTAATTAAGGTGATGGTTAGTTTTATGTAATCTGCTCCGAGTGTGTACATTTGAGTCGAGGTCGCAAGACCCGACCATGCTTCACCCAAGCCAACGAATCTCTAGGGAACCTGGCTGTGTGCTTCGATATCTATTGCAGGAAAATTTACGGAATGAAGGGGGGCGTAGTCCTACTCGCCCTGATAGGACTGAGCTTCGGAAGGAGAGGTGATGTGGAGGATTCCCACCTCTATGGGTGCTCCGGAGACACAGTACCGATAGCGATCGATGGGAGCGGCGAACGGGATGCAAAGGAGAATTTTACCAATTATGGGGATAGCTGTAAGAATGCCGGTCATGGGCGGGATGACCCAACCCGCACCGGTATACAGGGTGGAGAACATTGGAATCATTCAAGGGGGTGCACACATTCATTTTGCAGCGGTCCCGCCCTATGTCATAAAATGGGAGCACGCTATGACGGGTACTGACCTCTCGGGGTGCCGTAGCCGGGGAGCACACATCATCCTGTGTCCCCAGCGCTTGAATGCCTATTCGAAACCACAATGCGGGTTCAGAGCTGCTGACACGAAACCTATAAATTGTACCATGGAAGCCATGGCACAAGGCCATGTTCCCCCACGGGTATCATATATAGGAGGTGGGACATATTGCGTCACCACAGGAGCGTCTCACTACCAGCACGGACAGCACAGCTGGTGCGCGGAGAGTGACAGCAGCTTCTGTTTCAAACCCGAGGCAGAAGTTCAAGTGGCACAGACACGAATTGTCCCCATTCCTGAACCATCCACTGTTCACCTCACTGTGGAGGAGAATTTTACCCACCTCCAGAAATATGTCGCCCACTTCGGTTACCCGATTTCCCCCTCTCCCAGAGCACCTTACCAAATTATTAAAAGCCATTCTAGTATCACAAAAGCACTTCTACACTTTGGAACGGAAGACTGTACAGATAGGGGCTGACATTTTAGATATTACAACCCCACCCTGGTGGGACGTTTTTGAGAGTATAGAGGTCCCCTCCTGGATTTGAATGGCATCCCACATCTTAGTAGTCTGTCAGCTAGGGATCGTCCTCTACCTGGTTTGTGTCCAGTGTAGGAGAAAGGGTCCTGAGGTAGAATTTAAAGCAAAAGGGTTGTGGAAGGACCAGTATGCCCGGGTGGAAGAAGAAACACCCGCGTGAGCTTTGTGTCATATCACTGCCAAGTGATGGCAGATCTGTTTGCTATTTTTAATAAAGCTCGTTCCTTCTGTTTGCTATTTTTAATAAAGCTCATTCCTTCTGTTTGTTATTTTTAATAAATATGTTTTTTTGGCCTGATGTTTATTTTTATTAAAGGTTGTGTGTTGTAATGAAGTTTTATGATGTCCCAAGTAGTGCAGGGGTGTTGGACCCCCTCCGTGCTTGGACTATTGTAACAGATAGTAATTGTTTCTATCAATAGATACCTGTCATACACTGCAGTTTTCTCTAAGTAAGGGGAATGTATGTGTCGAGGGATCGTGGATAGATAAATATAGGGGAAGGTTGTTTGTGGGGGGTCAGAAATTTGCTCACCTTGATTGGACACTTCAAGCAAGTTTCAGTATCCTAGGGGGGGACTGAAAGGATTCACAAATTTCATGTCTTCCCCCGAAGATTTACTTTTGGCCTATTGAAGAAACCCTGGCTGGACCGAGTTTAAAATCCAGGGCTCAACAAGATGGCTGCGGTCAACCTCATGACCAAGGCCTGTAAGTTTCAGTTTGGACTGACAAAGAAGGAACTTTCCAGAAATTAAAATGCAGACAGACCTTCTGCATTTATGCATGAGAAGCAAACCCAGTGACATTCGGGCCTCTGATTAAAACCCATCAAGGTTGTTTGCACAGACAATCAAGAGCAGGCAAAGCCTATTCAATATGTAATAGCTGCATTCAGGCCTTTGTTAGAGAACATCAACGGGGCATTCAAACTGGAATGGCCCCATCACGAAACCAGTTGGACAAAGGGGAATACTGATGTGATGTTTAAAACCGATTAACTGGCCATTCAGGTCGATGGGCCCAGATCGGTACCCTTTGTATGAGCTTCAACAGGGCCAGGTCAGACAAAAGAAATAAGCTGATCTGGTGAGAGATAAGGGCTACCAGGAACAGTATAACTAGTCCCTCGGGAAGCCATATCTCTCTCTCTCTCTCTCTCTCTCTCTCGCCTCGCCTCCAGTGCCCTGCCGTATCGTCAACCCAGCGAGAGTATCGTCAACAAAGAGCCCGTCCAGGGAAGTAGGACACCCGCAGTTATGTTTGAATTACTGGGGTACCTCTGCTTTGGGGCGGTGAAAACCTAAAAACATCGACAGGCAATAAGGCACAGAGCAGGCGTTTCAACATCCTAGACTGGTGAGCATCAATTTTCTGGCTCATCACAAGATAACCTAGATAGGTGTAAAGGGTGGGAGTTAAGGGGATTGCTAAAATTGTCATTTTAGTCATTTTCCCTCGATGTGTCCGTTTCTCCTTCCCCGCTAAGTGTAATTGTGTTGCATCCATAGTGATTTTCTCTGTATAGTAATTATTTCTCTATTTTAATAAACATTGGTTTTCCTTGCACCGAACCACTGGTCTCGTTTGTTTATATCGCTACTCGTAAATAAGTCCGGTGCTCAGAACGAGAAGGGGGAAGCGATTCGAAGCACATGGGGCTGGAGCAGCTCAGACACGACTGACTGGCCAGACACAAGCCCCAAACCAAAACCCCCTACACTAGTCAGGATGTTGTCAGTAGCTAAACTTTAAGCTGAATTGTGGCTAATGCCTGTGTTATGAAACCAAATAAGTTATAGTTACTCTGATAGCTGAAACAGCTTATTTAAAATGTTAGGATATGCATATTGACAGACAGATTTGTGAATTCCATTCCTCAACAATTCTCAACCCTCCATCACTTCCTTCACCACCCAGCACAAGGGCATACTAGACCACTTCTCATTCTCATTCCAAACACACACTCGCCTCTTCCTTGATCCCTTCACACTAGCTACTAGCAGCATTTTTCTCACATTTGGTAGCCTTCGCACCATCACCAGCTTCTCTCAGGATTCTTTCCTGACTTCACAAACCACACACCTGCTTCTCACTCGACAGCTCCTCACCCTGCTTGCATCTTGCTTCTTCTCCTTCTCAGCATATGCAATAACAGCACAAGCCCCACACATCTGCACTCTCCTTTTCAGTAGTCACTTAACAACTCTTGCCCTCTCTTCTGCAGGACAAAATGGTGAACAGTAATCGTGAGGAGCGAGACCGGGGGAGGACCAGCTATCCTCATGATCCTGAGCGAGCTGGAGCAGCAAGCCATAGAAATCTGTGGGCCGACCAAAATTGTGCGCATCAGCCATTTCGTGGTTAGGCATATCACTGAACAGGGTCTCTGATAATTACTAAGCACTGGAAAAGTGCACATTCAGCCAGCTTGACTACATCAAATCACATAACGATGTATGTCTTCTGCAACTGTGCAGCTTCCAATGCAATTCTAACTCTTCTTCCTTTTCCCTTTCCCCAAGGTCCTTCTCAACAGCCAGAGCCTCCAAAGAAGACACCTCAGAGGAGGAGTGTCCTTCTGAGGAGGCACCACCATGCATTCCATCACTTCCAAGCATCAACACAGACATTGGCATTGTGACTGGGTTAGAGAGTGAGTTAGAGGGGTTGGCACTTAGTGATTCACCTAGAACTAGAGTGCAAGAGCAGACAGAGATAGTCCAGGAGACAGCTCACCGGAGGACGAGATCCTCTTCCAACTCTGCTGAGGAGGACAGAGATGAGGACTTCAGGGGCCCGGCAATAAGAAAACGGTTTGCTTCATAGAAGCAGTTGTACAAGGTACTGGAAGTCGTGCCAAGGTGTTTCACCATCAAAACAAAGTATGAGGGAGTCACTACCAGCCTGTGTGGTGTCATCTCACATGGCACCAGCACTTTGCAGTCTACCAGAGAGAGTGTGGTCACCTAAAAGGATGCTGCAGTTGGGCCCTCACAACAAGAGTCCATGTTCATACACTTTGCAGCTTATGTGGAACCTCAAACGGCTGTGATGCAGATTCTGGGCTCAAACCTGTAGTCTGCTTGAGATAGACAGTCATCCGCCTAGAAGAGGTAGACTTCCACTGTGGACAGAATGGTGGAGTAAGTGGATAGGGCATTCAAGGAGTCACTCATCTTCTTCAGTCTGCCCTGCTGCAGATCAGTGGAAGTGATGAGCTCCAGCCTTATGGGAGTGGCTGTGGGGCAGTGGGAGTGGCAGGTGTTGACCTCTCTCAAGAGGTCAGAACATTTGCTCCCTCGCCACACCCATTAACCAATGCCCAGTATGGTGCCAGAAAGCCAGCTGAACCAGACTGCTCTGGCAGAAGCCGAAATGCAGGAGTCACCGGTCACAGTCATAGTTTAGCATTCCCACATAAACAACAGCAGCCTTCCACCAGCTCTACTGAAGCCACTGGGGGAGCACTTTGTACAGGTAGAAGAGTAAAGAAATCTTTTGTTAAGATAAGCACAATGGATTGAGCACTTGGGTGTTGAGATTTTAGTTTAATCTTCTGTTTGTAAATAAATTCAGCACCTTTTTCACATTTGGGAGTTGGGTAAATGGTTTGACTTTTCAATGATGCAGAATGAAAGGACTGGTGAAGGTGTACAAGGATTGTTAATGCAGAGGAATTCGTGTCACTTTTCAGGTGGATTGAGCAGGTCAATGTTGAGAGATCAACTGCTCCCAGGCCTCTCTGGCTGCCAGGCATTATGGTGCCTCTCCTTCCAGTTCTCTCTCACCTTCACCAAATTCTTCCTCATCAGTCGATGCCTTTTGCTGTGGCTATCCTTCTCCAATTCCAATCATAGTCATGTTGTGTACAATGCAGCACACTAATAGGATACAACCTCTGTGTCTAGAGCATATTGCAGGGAACCCCCAGGGCAATCAAGAACCTTAGATTCAAGATGCCAACAGTGTGCTCAATGATGTCCCTGGTAGTCCCATGGCTACTATTCTAGCTGTGGAACTCAGCCGTGATGGGGTTGCGGAGGGGGTGTCATCAGCCAGGTGTGAAGGGGGTATCTCTTGTCCCCAAGCAACCATCCTCTAACATTCCTGGAGGGGCGGAATAGTGGGGAGATGGATGAGTGACTTAGGATGAAAGCATTGCGGCAGCTGCCAGCGAAACGAGCAGAGACTTGCATGATCCTTCGGCAGTAGTCACACCCGAGTTGGACGTTGATGATATGATAGGTCTTCCTGTTGAGAAAAACGTTTGGCTCCAGCTGCTCGACCATTTAGAATAAAGAAGTAAAATGGCACCCATGATGAGCTGAACATGCGTAGTCAGGGTGAGTAAGGCAAAGCAAACAAATCAAAACAAAGCAATCTCCAAGCTCTGAAATGCCCTGGCACTGCAGTAATCAGAAAAGCATAGACATCCTATTAATCCAAATGAATGGAGGTAAGTGACCCTTTAAATTTTGCTTCATTTGTGTCAGTCAGTTTCTCAGGCCAATCACGTAAGGTATTACTGAGTGGGTTGGCCACGGAGTGCAATTTCCATCCTGCCCAGTTAAAAGAGCACTGGGGTCTCAATGACATCAAGCAACCCCGATTTAAATATATTCACCAGGCACCCATTGACCGGCAGGTGCATTTCCAAACAGTGTCAATTTCTCCGTAAAAATGTCAATGGGCCAGTTCATGGCGGGAATGGAATGATAAGTGGATTCCCCCAATTTTAACCACTCACCTGCCTGTTCCCAGCATGCGTGTAGATTTAAAATTGGGGCCTAGGAGTAATTTTGTTGTAAAACATCTTCAGTCCATCGCTAGTACAAAATCAGTTAATGGAGATTTGTATTTTACAACTCCACTGGTAATTCATTCTCAACCATATACTTGATTGCCAAAGGAAGGGATATGTGAACATTACGACAATGTGGCTGGTGAAGGGAGAAACATTGCTGTCAAATGATAGGAGCACATCACATATATGGGAAAAATTTCCACATAACAATCTCTAAATTGCACCATACAAGTTGGAGAGTCTAATGGAAAAATGTTGACCTATCAGCCAGGTTCTTGCCATTCATCAGCCCAATCCACAACCAGAGCTACAGAAGACAGGCACTGTTCCAATACCTCAAAATATTTAGTGTTTCTACCAGGAGCATAATAATCATATCATTCAATCTGACTGGGTTCAGTTGGATCTGTGCTCAATCTGCTCACACTACTAGTCAGAACTAGCAAACCTCTTCCCCGCAGCTCTGGGATAACTCTGTTCAGAGCTCAATTGAAGACCATTGGGGATGGTTAGGACAAATTGCACTGTGGTTGATTTGTCACCACATTCAGAACTTGACCCTGTGACAGATCCTTCCAAAGCCTAGCAAACAAATTGAAATAAATGAGTTAATGCATCCGTTTAAGCAGCAGATGAAGAAATGTTGTGTGATTGTGTTGAGAATTCACACAATAATATTGCACATAATTTCTAGGCTTTAGTCAGGATATTTAAAGTTTGCATTGACTTTTAATTACAAACTTATTAGCTTTCAAAAGGGAATTGAATATACCTGAAAAGGAAAAGTGGGTTATGAACAAGTGCTTATCCTCCACTTGAGGCCTCTACAGTGGAACAGATAATTTTACAATGGAGAATATCAACAGTGCAAAACCATGTCCTACTATTTTCATGATGCATGATAGGTCTCCGTTGCTTTGCAGGGCACTGCACCTTTAATAAGGAAGGATTTCTATGTTGTCTTTCTGCAATGCAACATACTGAAAGCAGTGATCTGAAAATCTTTCCATTTCAGTTGATAACAGTATCTACAAGAAGTTCCCTGGAAGTTCAAACTCGGGTAGCAACTCCCGGCTGCCAGCCAATGTGCACGGACAGGCTCACTACCCGACACCCGCACGCAGGCGCCATCGGACCACCTTCAGCCAGGAGCAGCTGGAACATCTGGAGGCCACTTTCAGTAAAAACCATTACCCAGACATCTACTGTAGGGAGGAGTTGGCCAAGATCACCAAACTTAATGAGGCACGCATCCAGGTCAGAAATTAGGGGCATTCAATTCTTAGAACAAAGCTATAAACCAAGTTAAAATGCAAAATTATAAAACATGCAATTATGCAATAGATTTGTTTTTACACATTTGTATTCAACTTTTCATGTTAATGATTTATTCATTTATTCATTCATTCTAAGTGGTTCTCCATTTCATTGTCTTTTTATAGGTTACCAACTTTTAATTCTACATTTTAACTTTTTGAAAATATATGTATTATTCCAAGTTTAATATCCTTTAATTTGAATATTGGCAAAGCTCTGTAATAAATATATTCTTATAAATGTACAATCACGCTCATAGATGTGCCCTGGCAGGAACTTGGATATTTTGTTGAAATCCTGAGACCTGCAGTGTTATCTAGTAACATCTGGCAAGAGTTCACTTTTGTTTTGGAATGGTTGCAAATCTTACATATGTTTGGCTGAAAATTGATTTGCTGTAGTTGGCTGGTATTGAAGGGATAGAAACATAGAAGATAGGAGCAGGAGTAGGCCATTCGGCCCCTCAAGCCTGCTCCGCCATTTAATGAGATCATGGCTGATCATCCAAATTTAGTACCCTGTCCCTGCTTTCTCCCCGTTCAGATAATAATCTGCCTTCCTGTTTTCGACACCAAAGTGGATAACCTCACATTTATCCACATTATACTGCATCTGCCCAATCACCCAACCTGTCCAAATCATACTGGAGTTTCTCAGCATCCTCCTCACAACACACACGCCCACCCAGCTTTGTGTCGTCTGCAAACTTGGAGATATTACATCTAGTTCCCTCATCTAGATCATTTATATATATATTGTGAATAGCTGGGGTCCTAGCACCAATCCCTGCGGTACCCCACTAGTCACTGCCTTCCACTCAGAAAAAGACCTGTTTATTCCAACTCTTTGCTTCCTGTCTGCCAACCAGTTCTCTATCCAAGTCAGTACCTTGCCCCCAATCCCATGTGCTTTAACTTTACACGCTAATCTTTTATGCGGGACCTTAGTCCAAATACACAACAGCCACTGGTTCTCCCTTATCTATTCTACCAGTTACATCCTCAAAAAATTCCAGTAGATTAGTCAAGCATGATTTACCTTTTGTAAATCCATGTTGACTTTGTCTGATCCTGTCACTGTTTTCCAAGTGCTCTGTTATTATATCTTTTATAATGGACTCTAGCATTTTCCCCACTACTGATGTCAGGCTTACCAGTCTATAATTCCCTGTTTTCTCTCTACCACCTTTTTTGAATAGTGGGGTAACATTAGCTACCCTCCAATCCATGGGAACTGTTCCAGAGTCTATAGAATTTTGGAAGATGACCAGCAATGCATCTACTATTTCTCGGGCCACTTCCTCAAGTACCCTAGAATGTAGATTATCAGGCCCTCGGGATTTATCGGCCTTCAATCCCGTCAATTTCCCTAACACCATTTCCCTACAAATACGGATTTAATTCAGTTCCTCCCTCTCATTAGACCCTATGTTCCCCGACATCTCTGGGAGGTTATTTGTGTCCTCCTTTGTGAAGACAGAACCAAAGTATGTATTTAATTGGTCTGCCATTTCTTTATTCCCCATTATAAATTCCCCTGATTCTGACTGCAAGGGACCTATGCTTGACTTCAGCAATCTTTTTCTCTTCACATATCTATAGAAGCTTTTAGAGTCAGTTTTTATGTTCCCTGCAAGCTTACTCTCATACTCTATTTTCCCCCTCTTAATTAATCCCTTTGTCCTCCTTTGCTGAATCCTAAACTGCTCCCAATCCTCAGGTTTGCTGCTTTTTCTGGCCAATTTATATGTCCTCTCCTTGGATCTTATGCTATCCCTAATTTCCCTTGTTAGCCACAGTTGAGTCACCTTTTTTGTTTTATTTTTATGCCAAACAGGGGTGAACAAATTCTGTAGTTCATCCATGCGATCTTTAAATACTTGCCATTGCCTATCTACCATCAACCCTTTAAGCAACGTTCCCCAATCCATCCTACCCAACTCGCACCTCATACCATCATAAGTTTCCTTTACTTAAATTCAGGACCCTAGTCTCTGAGTCAAATACTTCATTCTCCATCTTAATGAGGAATTCGATCATAGTATGATCGCTCCACCCCAAGGGGCCTCACAAACAAGATTGCTAATTAATCCTTTCTCATTACATAATACCCAGTCTAAGATGGCCTGATCTCTAGTTGGTTCTTCGACATATTGGTCCAGGAAACCATCCCGTATACACTCCAGGAATTCCTCCTCCACAGTATTGTTACTAATTTGGTTAGCCCAATCTATATGTAGATTAAAGTCACCCATGATAACTGCTGTGCCCTTATTGCACGCGTCTCTAATTTCCCGTTTAATGCCATCCCCAACCTCAGCATTACTGTTTGGGGGTCTGTATACAACTCCCACTAACATTTTCTGCCCCTTGGTATTTCTCAGCTCTACCCATACAGATTCCACATCATCAGAGCTAATATCCTTCCTTACTATTGTAGAGATCCTGTACATATCATTTTGTGTGTCTACTTTTACTTTAATAGGCTCAGACTATACCTCTAGTACTTTACTTGACACATGAACTGTTGTCATGAAACAAATGCTGAAACCTTTGTCTATGCTTTTGTTACCACCAGCTTTGTCTTTGCCCACACCCTCTTCACTGGTCTCCTTAGTTCCACTGTACACAATCTCCAATTCAGCCAACAACTATCATTTATATAGCAACTTTAACGTGGAGAAATGTCCCAAGGCTCTTCACAGAGACATAATGATACAAAAAATTGCTGCCAAGAGATAGGAGGGGCTTGGTCAAAGAGATAGGTTTAAAGGAGGAGGGGGAAATGGAGAGGTTTAGGGAGGTAATTCTAGAATGTAGGGTCTAGGTGGCTGAAGGTACAGCCACCAATTGTGGGGCAAAAGAAGGAACGATGCACAAGAGGTCAAGGTCAGAGGATTCTGGATGAGAATTTTAAATTGGAGGCATTGGGAGACCAGGAGCCAAGGTAATTCAGCAAGAAGAGGGTTGATTGGTGAGCAGGGCTTGATATAGGGTAAAATATGAGCAGCAGCATTTTGGATGAAGTTTATGAAGAGTGGAGGGTGGGAGGCTGGCCAAAAGAGCATTGCAATAGTCAAGTCAGGAGCTGATAAAGTCATAGATGAAGGTTTCAGCAGTAGATGGCTGAGGCAGGGACAGAGACAGCCAATGTTCTGGAGGGAGAAGTAGGCAATGTTTGTGATAGAGATTATATGGCATTGGAAGCCCAGCTCGAGGTTGAATAGGATGCCAAGGTTGTGATCAGTCTCATTCAACCCGAGCTGGGGCATGAGAGGGGAATTGAATCAGTGGCAAGGGTACGGAATGTGATGGGGGGTGCTAAGAGGATGGCTTTGGTCTTCCCAATGTTTAATTGGAAGAAATGTTGCCTCATTCTGGACTGTATGTCGAACAGGCAGTCCGACAACACAGAGGCACTGGAGAGGTAAAGACAAGTGGTGGAGAGGTAGAACTGGGTGTCATCAGTGTTCGTGTGGCAGCTGACCATACGCCCATGTATTGTGTTGCCAAAAGGCAGCATGTAGAAGAAGAGGGGGCCAAGGATAAATCCTTGAGGGACTTATGAGGAGTGATAGTGCGCCATGGTCAGTCACAGAGGGTGTCATTTGTGACTTTAAGTAGGGGCATTTCAGTGCTGTGGCAGGAGCAAAAATCTAATTGGAGAGATCCAAACAGAGTTTCAGGAAAGGTGGTCACAGATTTGGGAGGTGGCAACACATTCAAAGACTTTGGTGAGGAAAAATTAGGTTAGAAATGGGGCGATAGTTTGCAAGGACAGAGGGGCCGAGGGTGCTTATTTTGAGGAAGGGGATACTGACAGCATTTTGAAAGGGAGGGGTACAGTACCTGAGGAAAGGAACCATTGTCAATGTCAGCTAGCATAGGGATCAGGAAGAGAAGTTGGGTGGTCAGCAGTTTAGTGGGACTATGGTCAAGTGAGCAGGAAGTGGGTCTCATGGACAAAATGAGCTCGGAGAGGAGATAGAAGAGGAACTAGAGAAAGGCACACCAAATCTGCTGCCCATATCTTGTTCCACTTGTCCATTATCCACAACTTTGCCACCCTCATTAGCTTGATGTCCATCAATGCATTGTAATTGAAATCATTGTTCACCTTCACTCTGCAACCTCCTTCAGCCCCACATTCCAGCTCATGGTCATCTGACCTCTTGACTCTGACCTTGTGTACATCCCTGCATCCTCAACTCCACCATTTAAAGAGTCTTATGCTGTCTCAATTTGGAACTCCGTTCCTATCTCTTTTTCACTACTTTACTCCCCACCTTTAAAAGACTTTCTTGAAAACCTATCACTTTGATAATGTTTTCAGTCATTTTTCCCATATCATCTGCTGCTAGACGTTCATTTCTCCTCTGCGTAGTGCCTTGGGATGTTTATATAAATGTCCTATATAAATTCAATTTATCGTTGATGTACATCACTATTGAAAATTTGTAAATGATTGGAAACACATGTTATTCTAAAGGAAATGTTCAAGCACGATTTTGGATACTTTCAACAAAACAGCATGGAAATCTTGGACATTATAAACTGAGATTGAAGGCTGGGTTCTTTATGAACACGATTTAGAAAGATTAAATAGATATTTCATGTGATGTCGTGCAAACCATTTATCAACACCACATTAATGGAATTGTTTGTTTTGGCACCGACTAATTCCTTGCACTATGTAACACCAGGACCCCTGGTTTATACCAATGGACTATTTTTAAACAGCATTTCAGTAGATCAGTCTCTGGTTCAGCAAATGTAACTCTTTTTTAAAGAAATGAAGTGCAATTAACATGATGATTTCAGCATATTTTACATAACCCATCACTACTGCTATCTAATAAGCCGAGCTGGGTGTCTGACCTTTATGGAAAATCATTGGTATGCTCAAGAGTGTCCAAATCAAACCACCGAGGAATTCATATACAAGTAGAATTTCTGCTTGCCTATGGGCCAGGACTTGTGATGTTAATGAGCGTGCAGTGTTGGGTTTGGCAAATCTATTGTATAGTCCTTGCTGATTCAATTCCTGTTCTTTCAGGTATGGTTTCAAAACAGACGCGCAAAGCACCGGAAACAAGAACGAGCCATTCAGAAGTCAATTCCGCCGACTGTTATCTCAGCCTGCAGCGGCCTGATACCGGGTGTTTGTCCCGTGTCTACTTCTGCCAGGCCGTACCAGTATCCGCACGCCATCAATCACATACCGCGTTTCTCTTCGATGGCAACTAGCGCCTATGGTTCTCCACCAGCCGTCAGCCAGTTCACCTGCACCAGCACGCATGCACACTTGGCCTCCGCCCCACCTCCACCACGGCAGCATGACGACTGGTACAGTCCTCTACGCTCCATTAACTCTCCCACGGCTGGCTTACCTTCATCAATGCTCTCCCTGGGGCCTATGCCAGGCCTGGATCCACCAACACACTGGAACTAACTGCTAACTACAAAGATCATTCTAACTTTCCAAAGTAAACTCAAGGTGCATTATGTAATCCTATGCCCTGATTATCTGATAGCTCTGCACTAATTTAGAAAATTGTATTTAAGCAAATGTGCCCAAATCAATATTTGTTTTTAAGTTGAATTATTGGTGAAGGTCATATGAGTCATTTCCAGTTACCAAATTGGAAAAAGATTGTATGGTTTAAAAAAAATAGAACTTATAGGCTCGTTCATTATTGCTTAATTAAAGTAATATGTTTTAACAAAAATAGTTGTGGTTCTCGTGCCTTATCAAGCAGCTGACGTGTTTTATATTTTGACCATTGCTGTCTGAGGTACATGTCAAAAATAGAGGAAAGTTGAGTTTTTCCCCTGGTTATTCAGAGAATAATTATAAAATGCTTATAAACATCTGACTATAGTATGATATCTAGAAAATGAGTGAAAGTGGAGATAAACTAAGGCATTTTTACTCTAGATATTTTTTCTATATTTTAAATGACTTCATAGATAAAGCCTTTCCATGGGCTTCTCTTCGTCTTCAAAAAGTGGCAGAATAATGCATGAGACTATTTTAGGTTTTAAACTGCCTGATAAATTTATTAAATAGGAATAGTAGAAAAAATAGGTTTACAGTAGTTAAGTTTAGTTAGCTCCTTGTTGTAATAGAAAATTAAAAACTTCTAATGTCAAATTAAACTTTAGTTAACATTTATCTATAGTTGTTCTGTTTCTATTCCCACTATCGAAATACCTAGCTAGCTAACTTTCTTTGGAAAATTTTAGACAGATTGGCCTAGAAATTCGGTATAGCCGCGTTTGGGGCGCTAGTCCTGGCGATGCGCAAAGTTTAGCGCCAGGCGCAATTTAGCGCCACCTAGCGCGATATTGGGTTGCAGCGCCCCTAAAGGTGATTGCAGCACTAAATCAGGCGCTGCACGCTACTCTTAAGGCGCTAACCCGGCGGTGCAACCCAATTTCACGGCGGCGGGGCGCAGCAAGGGTGCTGTCAATAATCACTTTCCCTGAGACACACTGGCGCCGGCCAGCTCTTAAAGGGGCAGGTCAATTGGCATCACCAGACACACTCACTGCCTTGTAGGCCTTCAAAGCGGTGGGAGCCTACCTGTGGCGCACCAGCCTAGCAAGACATGGAAAGGGTGAGGCAGAAGGCGGAATGCCTCACTGATGGGGCATTGGATGCTTTGGTTGGCGCAGTGGAATCAAGGCCAGGGAAGATGGTCGGAATGTGATTTATGTTTTGGACAGTCTCCCGGGTGTGAGAGGCAGTTATGTGTCAGTGTATTAGTTTTGCTTTCTATTGCCATAGCTTTCTCATGTTTGAAGGAACCACATTCTGTGTAATGAAACACTTTCTTCATTTACAATGGCTATGCCTGCTATTTACATGCATCTTGCCCTTCACAGGCTTGGGGGTATCAGACCGGTTCCATTCCTGGTCTTGGAATGGCAGCAAACATTCCGTGAGAGGGGCCTAGAAGCTACTTCTGATCAGTCTGTGATGTGCAGCCTGAGAAGAGCCACTCGCGTAGAAGTTCAGGCCAGCAGGCATCTTCTCAGCCACCGACAGATATGTCCTGCACCTTAACTGAGGCTGCAGATCTGGCTGAAGCAGCTGGCACAGCTCAGTCACCACCTCCTTTCTAAATCGCAGCCTTCTGACACACCGCTCCTCCGGCATGTTCATGTAGGAAAACTGCCGTCGGAAAACCCTGCCAGTGTAAGGTCTGCTGGCCCTCCTCCGTCTGGCCATGCCCGCCCCCCTCTCCCAGCGTCTCAGTGCCCTTTCCAGATGATTCAGGAGCAGGATGTTCCCCTCCAATGCAACCCCCATAATAAGTGCCCACAGGAAGGTTCCCCATTGTCAAGGCTCACCAACAGCAAGGTGATGGTCAGAAAGCTGAAGATCGTCTGCCTGCGCTGGCTCAGTGGTCAAATGGCTGTGTGTGCAGCTCAGCAACTCTTTGCAGCTCTCGAAGAAGTTGTGCTCCAAAAATGGCTGCCGCTTTTAAACCACACCAGTCCCTTTTAAATAACGCTCCTCCACCCCGCGAGCGACTTGGTAAGGTCCAGGTAAGCTGTCACTATTAGCGCCAGGCGCTACGGAGGGGGGCGCCACTGAATTTCCGGTCTGGGGCGCGCAAAAGGCGTTACACACTCAAATGACGTCATAATCAGCCTGCGCCCATGAGCGGGCGCTAAGATTTAGCGCCGGCGCTAAATGCATGCTCAATATGGGGCGAGGCGCTAGGCGCCCTGCGCCCGCCTGGAAATTGGTTAACGCCCCACTTCTCGGCCTCTTTAGGCGTTAATTGGTGGCGCTAACAACCGAATTTCTCCCCTATTGAGTTTGAAGATCACCTAAATCATCTTAGCTCATTAAAAGGTCCAGCTTGACTCAGTGATTTGAAATCATTTTTGTCTAAGACTTAGCTTGCTATTGGCTTCTTCAATTTGGTCATGGTACATAAGTGGTTAAAAATAATTTCTCATAGAAATCATGTCCCAGCTGAAACCAATACAATGTTTAAAAATGCTTGATTTTTGTTACATCCTATTTTCAATGGCATGTCCTAGAATCATAGAATGGTTACAGCACGGAAGGAGGCCATTTGGCCCGTTAAGCCTGTGCCAGCTCTCTGCAAGAGCACCTCAGCTAGTCCCACTCCCCTACCCTTTCCCCATAGCCATGCAAATTTTTTCCTTCAGATACTTGTCCAACTCCCTTTTCAAAGGTAAGATGGAGTCTGCCTCCACCACCCTTTCAGGACCTGCATTCCAGATCCTAACCACTCGCTGCGTAAAAAAGTTGTTTCTTACGTCACTTTTGGTTCTTTTGCCAATCACCTTAAATCTGTGTCCTCTGGTTCTCGACCCTTCTGCCAATGGGAAGTTTCACTCTATCTACTCTGTCCAGACCACTCGTGAGTGTAAACACCGCTATCAAATCTCCTCTCAATCTTCTCTGCTCCAAGGAGAACAACCCCAGCTTCTCCAGTCTATCAACGTAACTGAAGTCCCTCATTCCTGGAATTATTTTCTTAAATCTTTTCTGCACTTTCTCTAAGGCCTTCACATCCTTCCTAAAGTGTGGTGGCCAGAATTGGACACAATACTCCAGTTGGGGCCAAACCAGTGTTTTATACAGGTTCATCATAAATAGAGGTACAAAAGTGTGGAAATTATGAAGCCTGGGATCCTGTAAGCCTTTTTAACTGCTTTCTCAACCTGCCCTGCCACCTTCAACTATTTGTGTAAACATACCCCTAGGTCTCTCTGTTCGTGCACCCCCTTTAGGATTGTACCATTTAGTTTATATGTCCTCTCCCTATTTTCTACCAAAATGTATCACTTCACACTTTTCTGCGTTAAATTTCACCAGCCTGTCTGTCTTCCTGAAGTCTATCACTCTCCTCCTCACTGTTCACTATACGTCCAAGTTTTGTGTCACCTGCAAATTTTGAAATTGTGCCCTGTACACCCACATCCAAGTCATTAATATAGATCAAAAAAAGCAGTGGTCCTAGAACCGACCCCTGGGGGAACACCACCTCCTCCAGTGCGAAAAACAAACGTTCACCACTACTGTTTCCTGTCACTTACACAATTTCATATCCATGCTGCCACTGTCCCTTTTATTCCATGGGCTTCAACTTTGCTGGCAAGCGTATTATGTGGCACTTTGTCGAACACTATTTGGAAATCCATGTACAGTACATCAACCGCATTACCCTCATCAGCCCTCTCTGTTACCTCATCAAAAAACTCAAATCAAGTTGGTTAAACACTATTTGCCTTTAAAAAATCTGTGCTGGCTTTCCTTAATTAATCCACACCTATCCAAGTGACTGTTAATTTTGTCCCCGATTACAGTTTCTAAAAGCTTCCCCACTACTGAGGTTAAACTGACTGGCCTGTAGTTGCTGGGTTTATCTTTACACCCTTTTTTGAACAATGGTGTAACATTTGCAATTCTCCAGTCCTCTGACACCACCCCCGTATCTATGGAGGATTGGAATATTATGGCCAGTACCTCCACAATTTCCTCCCTCAATTCCCTCAGCATCCGAAGATGCATCCCACGCGCGCTTGATGATTTATCTACTTTAAGTACAAAAGACGTACCTCTATCAATTTTTATACGCTTAAGTGTCTCCTCTACCTCCTCCTTCACTATGTCTGACAGCATCCTCTTCCTTGGTGAAGACAGATGCAAAGTACTCATTTAGTACCTCAGCCATACCCTCTGTCTCCATGCATAGGTCTCCTTTTTGGTCCCTAATCAGCCCCACCCCTCCTCTTACTATTTATATGCCTATAGAAGACTTCTGGATTACTTTTATGTTGACTGTCATTCTATTCTCATACCCTCTGCCCCTATTATTTTCTTTTTCACTTCTCCTCTGACCTTTCCATATATAGCCTGATTCGTAGATGGATTTGCAACATGCCATCTGTCATACATGCTCTTTTTCTGCTTAATCATATTCCCTATCTGTTTCGTCATCCAGGGAGCCCTGACTTTGGTTGCCCTGCCTTTCCCCCTAGTGGGAATGTACCTCAACTGTACCTGAACTATTTCCTCTTTAAAAGGTAGCCTGTTGTTCCATTACAGTTTTGCCTGCCAATTTTTGATTCCAGTTTACCTGGGCCAGATATGTTCTCATGTTGGACTTCCCCCAGTTAAACATTTTTACTCTAGATTGCTCCCGGTCCTTTTCCATAGCTAATCTAAACCTTATGATACTATGATCACCGTTCCCTAAATGTTCACCTACTGACACTTGCTCCACTTGGCCTACCTCATGCCCCAGAAACAGATCCAGCAATGCCTCCTCCCTCGTCGGGCCGGCAAACATACCGATCAAGAAAGTTCTCCTGAACTCACTTCAGAAATTCTTCCCCTTCACTGCCCTTAACACTATTACGGTCCATGTTAGGATAGTTGAAGTCCCCATTTCTTTTTCTGTATAAAGAGTTTGGGAAAACTTTTTTTTTTTTTAATTTTTTTAAACACAAGTATTGCCACATATGAAGGAAATTAAAGTTTTTTTTCCCCAAATATTTTATTGGCATTTGGCTCATGCCTATTTAAGAATCTCTGAAGAATTATTCTTCAGTGGAGTGTGCTAATGTTGATTTTAGCAGAACTTTGAGCATAGAAAGTAGATGACATTAGTTCAAACAAGACTTTAAATTAAGATTCATTTGTTGTCTCAATTAAAAGTTGAAAACTTGATATCTCTTTGAAAACAGAATGGAGGGTTCCACGGATAAATATACATAAGGATGATCAATGTTATATCCTCACCAGATACTTTTCTTTATGCCCAGCTCAAAGTATTGCTTTCACAGGCAAGCCATCACTGCCTACAAACTGAAGTGTGACCTTCTGCACAAAGTATCATGAAGGGGTAAGCAAAAAGCTCCTAATGTTGCTGATAAGTTCACTAGAAATAGTAAATCTGGACCTTTTGACTCGTGGATAAAGAACAGGGACTGACTGTCTACCTCCGGTTATAATTTACTGTATAAATCAGGTTTAAGAAAAAAATTGGAAGAAAACTGCAAAAAGATAAATCACATTGGTTTACTTAGCTTAACCTATTTCAAAATATTCCATAACTTGGAATATACATGTACGGAAAAGTTTGTATGTGAAAGCAGATATCCATACTTTTTCCATTCATTCCAGCTCATTAAATTACCCGAAGAAGATATTCACTGAAGAAATCTTGATACAGTGCCCCACTTATAGTTCTCTTTCCTGTGAAGACAAAGGAAGATCAAAGCAGTATCTCAGCTGCCAATTATAGCAGGGTTCAAAGGCACTGGACAGTCTTTGAGTACAAACTACAAGTTGAGAAGGCTGTTAAAAAGGCATACAGTAACACAGGCTTTATAAGTAGAGGCATAAAGTACAAAAGCAAGGAAGTTATGCTAAACCTTTATAAAACACTGGTTAGGCCCCAGAATTCCATTATTTCTTATGTTTATGAAATTGAGTTAAGTTTCTTCCCTTGCTCCAAGGTTCTCACAGTAGTCGCCAATTCTCATTAAACCAAATGGCTTTTATTTCCCTTGCAACAGAAAATATTGTAATACTGGATATATTTTTTCCAGTTTTTTTTCCTCTCTCCCTTCCTGCACGTGGCAACTTATGCTGGGGTACAGTTCCAACACAGCAACAGCCCTATGATACTCCTCCCTCCCCCACCCAAGTGGCCATTCTTAATTTGTGAGCCTAGACAGGCAGCAGGCTGTTTGACCACCATTAACTGGACCAAATCATGTCCTCAACCAACACCCCCCCACACATACACAAAGAAAGAATCATAGGAACAGGAACCCTGGCTGATTTTCTTCCTCTAGTTCAGGACTGATGCCAGAAATCATTTCTTCATATACAAAAAAAGTGATCAATAAAAAAAATTGAAGAGATTAAAAACTCTGGAATCATTCAAGAGGTAGTTAGATACCATAAAGGAAAATTATAGCTTTCAATGAGAGGATGAGCTAAATGCGCAGAATGACCCCTTTCATCTGCAAGATACCTTTTTGCCAAGGCCAAATGCAGCACTCCCACCAACACCCCAGCTGAAATCAGCAATTTTTTATTTAAAAGATTGGAACAAAATGTTGTAAGTTAGGAGACAAAAGGGTCAGATTATCTAATAGGGTAATTTTAAAGATATAGACATTAATAAGACATTTCTGTCACCCTCAGATAGCTAGCCAGCTTGTCCTTAAATAGAAGTGCGAACACTACAAGGTGCACCATGTTAAAACGTGTCATGCTATAACTGATGAAAACCAAGTGCAGTTATGTTATTATTCAGCCTATTAAGTGATGCATCTGTAAGGGAAAGGAGTGAGGTAGCACATTTCATCCAAGGCGCATTTAAACGCTCGACATTTAAATGCAGAGAGAAAATTATTTGATTCAATGCATATCTGGAAGTCCCAATGCAGAATTACATTTCTTCATATAAATCTCCCATAAGGTTTTGAAATTATGCTGTGTGAATATTACATGAACACACTACATCAGTATGAAATTCATCTATTTAATTCATTTATTTTAATATTACTTGTTATAATAGATATAAATGTCATAACACACTAAGTGTTTGTACACTAAAGTGCAAACAGTGTAATTTCAAGGCTGGAATGTTATAGATGCCAACCACTGCCCCATTCACCAGAATCATCACCAGTTGAAAGGTGCATTGCTGAAGTGGAACATGAACAGGTTCCAGCAAATGCTAATGAGACTCAATCTTTTCAATAAGCCAAATTTTTAAACTGTAATACATTTTCTAGATATAAAATATGACAAAGCCACCAGTACTGGTTCTTATACATGTATAGCTTTCAAGCAAACACTGCCATTCTGTAACAAGGTGTGTGGTAATTTGGGATAATCAGTCTGGGAGCACAATCTTCATTCTGCTTCTTTTGACAGCTCAGCAGAAACTAGGAACTAAATGTGAAGAATGATGTCCTACATTATCAAACATGTCCTACCATATCAAATTGTATACCAAAAGCATTCCACTGCTGGCCCTGAACAGTTTAAAGCCTTATTCAACTCAAAAAAAGTAGAGTAACAGCAAGGTTACCTCAGTTACAACTTTACACTACATATTGAAACTTTTTCCAGTTTCCTCTACAAATGAGTTTTAATTGCAAGTCAGAAGTTTGCACTGAATGCGAGAGATGATGGACATTGAACACTGAGCTGAATAAAGTGTCACATCTGTGACGGTCTTGTTGGATGTTTCACTAAAGCCGATAGTTGGGCTCCTGAAACTAAAAAAAAATCCTACAATTTAAAGGTTTACTTCACACATACTACCTCATACCAATTTTGATTATATGTACAGTAATACACAATAACTAGTGCATTTATTGGGCACCCACATTTAAATTGCAGGTCATGAGGGAAATCATATTAAACATCAAGATACTTAATTAAAAAAGTCATTTTCTAGTTCACTGACTTGCCCTTTACAGCTCAGGAGCAATTCTAACTTAGAAAAAGAAAGTGATCACTTTTTAAATACCCATCATTTCACTGTGATGATCTAAAAAGTGACATGTCAACACTTCAGTTTCATTACTGTTTTATTTACAGCATAAATGTCACCATTGCAAAATTTCACAAAATATTGAAATACAGTATTAGGATAGCAACGCAACACTACTATCCTTGTACAAGTTTCATTTTTAAATTGCACAAACTTCAGTTTCATTACTGTTTGATTTACTGTATAATGTCTCCACTGCAAAACTTCACAAATATTGAAATATTAGAAGGATAGCAACAGTAGCACTATCCTTGTACAAGTTTTTTTTTTAATTGCACAAAAATATTCATAAGTATCCAGTGACATTTTTTAAAAATTTGAGTGTACAATTCTGTACAGAAAAGTTAAAACCTTCTGGTTTAGAGAGACTGGTAAACTATGATTGGCTCAGCTGTTAAGAAAATAAAGTTAACTGACCTTTACCAATAATAAAAAATATATTTAACTGCTTCCACTACAGCCGTCAGAAAATGGTAACTAGAACGCCATTGTTTGTGCGTCTTTTTTACTCGAGTGACTTTGCAAACTCAGCATAATCAATGTATCCATCATTATTCTTATCATCATCTCTTAAAACATCATCAATTAAACTAACGATTTCTTCCTCACGCATGGGCTGTCCTTGGCCACCACTTTCCTGCACAGAAAGGCAACACAATCAGACAAAAAAGTATAAAAATGTGTGAAGAACAAAAGCCATCAAATCACACAATTTGCCCATCTGAAATAAGTCAGCAAGTTTAAACAGTTTGTGTAATTTCAATTGACATTGGCACGTATCGTCAGTTACAATTATATATTTTAATGGGTTCTGCCTCAGAGAGACAGACAACCAATTACTAATGAAGATCTGTGGCTGGAGTCTTTCTTGTGTCCTGCACCAGAAATATTAACCTCTTTCTCTTTACAGACACTAACTGATCTGTACTTACTTTATTTTTTGTTTTTGTTTCATTAAATTACAATTAGCAGCCAAGTACTTTAACTGGCTCAATATTTACTATTCCAGTATAAAGCATGCTGGAATATTCATCACAATCATTTGCAGATAAGGAAATTGTGAACCATGTTCCCAGGCTGCAGTTATACTGCCACTTTTGCATTGATGAAAAGCACTTTCAGATGCACATCACTGCTAAATTGGCTGTATAACTCAGGTCCTGATAAAAAGCACAACATAACCAGGAAATGATAGACTCCTTCTCCTCCAGGAGGCCTCTGTGCTTTATACTGGGTGGAATACAACTCCAGCTCAGACTGTTGGGCTGCCAGGGTATTTAATTTAACATTGCATGTTTTACAGTTACAAGAGAGTGCATTCTGCCATCCACTCTTTTCTAATATTTAATAGCAAGTGGAGCTCTGATGTGTGTGCAAGCAGGCTCAGCCTTCAGTACAACTTGGGTTGTGCCAGCTGCACTTTCAGCTGTATAGGCATCAGTCTCATACTGGTACTGTAGTATAAAACTCACAGAGCAGCGGAGGAGGAGCAGACCTGACTGGGTACCAGAGCAGAGGCAGGAAATAAAGAGCGCAGTTGGAGAGGGGCCCAAACTCACTGAGCAGCAGCGGCAGAGCGGATCTTACTGGGGACCGGAGCAGAGAGAAAAAAAAAACCAAGGAGTGACATCACAGGACAGCATGTAGGTGATTGGTTGGTGAGCATTAGAGCATTTTTTTTGTCTCTAATCTAGTGCAGTGTTCTAAACTAAGAGCTGGGGAACAATCACTAATACTTTACTAAATTAATAACTTAACTAGATAAACTAATTAATACAACTCTAAATAATCACTTGATTAAAAACTTTAACTAATTTAAATTAACATATAAATTTTAAAAAACTATGGCAGGGCAGGCTATGTGTCTCTGCCTTCAGTCACTCCGGCTCAGAGTCATTGAGCTGGAGTGCGAGTTAGAGACACTCCAAAACATAAAGGAGGAGGGAGAAATTTCTGGACAGTTTTATCCAGAATACAGTCACACCCCAGAGGAAAGCACAGGTTCAGGAAGGGGAGGGTGCGACTGCTAGGGAAACAGGGAGCAGGGACTTAGGAGAGGTTGAGAAGGAAGTCCTGCAGACACTGATCCTGTCCAACAGGTACGATGTACTTGCTACCTGTGAGGACAAGGAGAAAGACTGCGGGGAGGACAGCCACAATGCAGACCAAGGTACCATCGCGCAGAAGGCTGTCCAAGGGGAGGAAGAGCAGAATAGAAATGTGGTAGCGATAGGGGATTCTATAATTAGGGGGATAGATAGCGTCCTCTGCAGCCAAGAATGAGAATCCTGAAGGGTGTGTTGCCTACCCGGTGCCAGAGTAAGGGATATCTCGAGGCGGCTGGAGAGGAATTTGGAAAGGGAGGGGGTAAATCCAGTTGTTGTCCATGTCGGAACAAATGACATAGGTAGGAACAGGGAGGAGATTGTGCTGAAAGAGTATCAGGAGTTAGGAGCTAAATTAAAAAAACAGGACCTTGAGTGTAATAATCTCTAAATTATTGCCTGAGTCACGTGCAAATTGGCATAGAAGCAGTCAGATCAGGAGAATTAACACGTGGCTAAAGGGCTGGTGTGGGACACTGGCACCAGTACTGGGACGGGACACTGGCACCAGTACTGGGACAGGAAGGAGCTGTACTGATTGGTCAGGCTCCACCTGAACTGGGATGGGACCAGTATCCTAGCAGAAAGGGTAAATAGGGAGGTGGCAAGGGCTTTAAACTAGTAAGATGGGGAGAGCAATCTAAAAGAAATTAAACCAACCTAATTATAAACAAAACAGGAAAGGAGAGCATAGTAAGGGAGGATATTGATGGCCAGGGAATAAATGGAGTTATAGATCAGGAGTGTAAAAAGATGGTTAAAAATAAAGTGAAAGGAACTGCTATTAAAAATGAGTTAAACTATCTGTAAAGCAATGCACACAGTATCTGTAATAAAATGGGAGCTGGAGGCAATCATGCGTTGCGAGAAACCAGACACAGTAGGGATTACTGAGACATGGCTACAGAAAAATTAAGACTAGGAATTAAACATTGCAAGGTATAATATATTTAGATTAGAAAAGATAGAGAGGGAAAAAGGGAAGGTGGAGTAGCTGTACTTATTAGGGATAACATAATGGCAGTAGAAAAAAGTGACACAGCTATCAGGCAAACAGAAATAGAATCCATGTGGATAGAGATAAAAGATAATGGCCCAGAACTTGGTGTCAGGGACTTGCCGCGCGTGCAAGCCCCCGATGTGCACTTACCCAGTGCGCCGACATCTGAAACCTGGCCCGCAGTGGATTTCCTGTCAGTGGCCCGGTTCGGATGTCGGCGCGCTGTGCTAACCTGACCCAGCGGCGTAGTTAGTGCGATGTGCCGGCTGGGATCAGGTGAGCACTGTTCAGCCAATCAGGGGAGGGGAAACTTCATTCATAAGTTTGAGAGTAAGAACTGTCAAACTCATGAAAAGTACTGCACCCCAAAACACTACTTAAACTTTAAATAAAATTTTAAAAAACATCCCAATCATTAAATTAAGTATAAATAAGTTTTAAAAAATAATTTAAACAATAATTTTTTTTTGAAAAAAATAAATTTTTAATAAAAAGGGTCAAAAACTAAACTTACCTTATTGTAGATTCTTTAAAATAATAAACCTGTGGGAAAAAAATTTCTAAATTGCACTAAAACACCACTTACCTGTAAAAATAAATACTTGTGTGCTTTTTACAAGTGTAAAGACCGGAGGCCTTTACACATGCGCAAATCCCCCAAAACAGAGGAAATCCAAGACGCACGCGCTGCCCCCTACAGCGCACGCGCTAGCCTCTTCACCTCTTGGGTTAGAGGAGAGGAAATGCCGGTTTTCAGCGCATGCGCTGTGCATGCTGAAAACCGGCATTTCCTCCGGCCAGACGCATGAGTACCCCTTCCGTACTCACGCGTTTGGGGAGGAATTACTGCCCCAATAAAGGATCAATCACACTAATAGGGGTAGTCTATAGGCCACCTAATAGTGGAAGGGAGGTGAAGGAAGAAATATGCAAACAAATTAGGGAAATTAGTAAAAAACATAGAATAATAATCATTGGGGATTTCAACTAACCCGATATTAATTGGACAGAAGAGGTAAAGGGGATAAGGGAATGGAGTTCCTACAATGTGTACAGGACTCCTTTCTAACCCAATATGTAAAAAGCCCATCAAGGGAGGATCCGCTATTGGATCTAGTAATGGGGAATGAACCAGAGCAGATAACAGAAGTAAAAGTAGGGGAACATCTAGGCAATAGTGACCATAATATAAGTTTTAAAATAATAACTGAGAAGGACATAAGTATGACGAAGACCAGAGTAATAGATTGGAGAAAAGCTGATTGAGGGGCTGAGAATAGAACTTGGGAAAATAAAAATGGACAACAATATTGGCAAACCATGATGTAGAACAGCAATGGGGAACTTTTAAAACAGTGTTCAGAGTCCAGGAAAAATATATTCCGCTAAAAAACCAAGAACAAGCTAAATGCTGGTGAGACACCATGGATGAATAAAGCCATAAGGGAAAAATTGAGGGTAAGGAAAGAGGCATACATTAAGTACATGGACAGCAGGAGAGAGCATGATAAGGGAAAAGATAGAGATGGATGGGATGGGAATAGGACCACTAAGGGATGGAGAGGATAATACCGCAGGCAGTGATAGAGAGATGGCAGAAATATTAAATAATTACTTTGCCTCAGTATTTACCAAGGAGATAGAACAGGTGGACATGACATTGGATCGCGAGATTAGTAATGAAATAACTGCATTTAAAATAAAAAGATATATATTAAATAAACTAATCAAACTCAGAGGAAAAAAAAAACCTGGTCTGGATGGATTACATCCCAGCATTTTAAAAGAATCTAGGGAAGGGATAGCAGAGGCATTATTACACATATTTAATAATTCATTAGAAAAAGAGGTGTAGTGCCAGAGGACTGGCGGATAGCTAACATAATACCTATATTTAAGAAGGGAGATAGAACATGTCCAGGGAACTATAGACCAGTCAGCTTAACATTGATGGTAGGAAAAATAATGGAATCCCTACTAAAGGAGAAAACAGAAGAGCATCTAGAAGCCAAAAATATAATAATGAATAGTCAGCATGGATTTCAAAAGGGAAAGTCTTGCTTGACCAACCTTAATGAATTTTTTGAAGAGGTAACAGAGAGAATAGACAAGAGTAATGTAGTAGATGTAATTTATCTAGATTTTCAAAAGGCCTTTGATAAGGTACCACATAATAGACTAATGACCGGAGTCAAGGGACAAGTAGCAGAATGGATAGTTAGCTGGCGTCAAGACAGAAAGCAGAGAGTAGAGGTAAAGAGTAACTAACTATTCACTGTGGCAGAAGGTGGGTAGTGATTTGCCATAAGGATCAGTGCTGGGACCACTGTTGTTCACAATTTATATTAATGATTTAGACTTTGGAATCAAAAACACAATTTCTAAATTTGCAGACGACACCAAATTGGGGGAGATAGTTAATACTGAGGAGGACTGCAAAAAATTACAGGAAGTAGCACTGAGTCCAATTCGACAGAGTACTGCTTCTACTGAGTACTAAACTGTGAATTTGGTGAGTGAGGGAATTCGGTGCATTGAGGAAAGTGGTGCTGTTCTGGTATTTGAAAAAACAAGGAGCGGTCAGAGAGAGGGAGCATGAGGCAGCGATACCCGAGAGCCAAGGTCTAGAGACATTCATTATAATTAATAGTTTAAACAAGATACTGATTAGCTTTTGAAAGAGGGAAGAGACATTTTTTAGATCATGTATGGGCAGCTGATACCTGTTGCTTGCAATTCCTGCGCCATGTGGGAACTTCAGGACACTTCATGTGTCTTGGGGGACTGTGTGTAGGAAGTGTTTCCAGATGCTTGAGCTCGAGCTCAGGGTTTCCGAGCTTGAGGGGCAGCTGGAGTCACTGTGGAGCTTCAGGGAGGCGGAGTGTTTCCTGGGCCGTATGTTGCAGAAGGTGGCCACCCCGCAGGCAGAGAGAGTTCAGGATAGTAAATGGGTGGCCATCCGGAAGAGTAGGAAGGGGCAGGAAGTGCAGGAGTCTTCGGGTGTGCGTCACTTTCAAACCGGTACACAGCATTAGAGACTGCTGGGAGTGACAACACCTTGAAGGGGTGCACCAATGGGCAAGGGACTGCAAGGTGGGTGGGGGGAGAACAACAGCAAAGCGTAGAATTGCAGTTATTTTGAAGATTCCATAGTTAGGGGGACAGACAGACATTTGTGTAACCGTCATCATGAGTCCCTCATGGTGTGTTTCCTCCCTGGTGCCAGGGTAAGGGATATCACGGAGAGGGTGCAGAATATTCTGCAGGGGGAAGGGAGTGAGCCAGACAGAAGTTGTGGTACATGTCGGTACCAATGACAGAGGGGGCAGGTTTTGAAGTCCTAGTCAGACTTTCAGGAGTCAGGGAGGGAGTTAAAAAGTAGGACCTCAAAAGGAAGTAATCTCTGGATTACTCCTAGTGCCACGCGCCAGCGAGAGTAGAAATAGGAAGATAGGGAGGATCAATGCGTGGTTTGAGGCATGGCGCAGGAAAGAGGGCTTCAGATTCTTGGGGCATTGGGACCAGTTCTGGGACAGGAGGCACCTATTCAAAAAGGGACAGGTTGCACCACAACAGGACTGGGACCAATGTCCTCGCGGGGAGGTTTAAATTAAATTGGCAGGGGGGTGGGCACCAGCATATAGAAGTAGAATAGAGGAATAAGGTGCATAAAGGAGGGAGTGTTGGATAGTACTAGAGAAGGAAGTAGTACCATATTAGATAGGAGTAGACTAAGAAGGACTATGAGGAATACAAAGACAGGTTTGGAATGCATATATGTAAACACACAAAGTGTGGTGAATAAGGTTGATGAGCTACAAGCACATTTAGCCATGTGGGAATATGATGTAGTGGCAATAATGGAAACGTGGTTTAAAAATGGTGAGGACTGGGCGCTTAATATTCACGGATACAAGGTGTTCAGAAAAGATAGGGAAGGAAAAAAGGGAGGTGGGGTGGAAGTACCAATTAGGGAAGACACTGTGGTGTTGGAAAGAGAGGATGTCCTTGAGGGGACAGAATCCATTTGGTTAGAGTTGAAAGGGGTGTGATCACGCTTTTGGGGGTATTTTATAGGCCTCCAAATAGTGAGAGAGAGATAGAGGAGCAAATCTGCAGGGAAATCAGAGAGATGTGCAAGAACTATAGAGTGGTGTTATTGGGGGACTTTAATTACCCAAATATCGATTGGGATAATGTTAGAGTAAAGCTAAAGGAGGGGGGAGGCATTTCTGAAATGTGTTCAGAACTTCCTTGACCAGTATGTTCTCGGCCCAACTAGGAAGGAGGCATTGCTAGATCTGGTGCTGGGGAATGAGGCGGGCCAAGCGGGCCAAGTGGACCAAGTGTCTGTGGGAGAACACTTGGGTAAGAGTGATCATCATAAGGTTTAGATTAGTAATGGAGAAGAGCAAGGAACAATCTAAAGTAGAACTTCTAAATTGGAAGAAGGCTAACTTCAAATGGGATGAGAGGGGATCTAGCCAGGGTAAAATGGAACCAAAGATTGACAGGAAAAACTGTAATGAAACAATGGGCGATCTTTAAGGAAATGTTTCAGGTAGAGGCTAGGTACATTCCAACAAGAGGGAAAGGTAGGGGAATCAATGCTAGAGTTCCTTGGATGACGAGGGAGATAGAGAATGTTATGAAACAAAAAAAAAAGAGGGTGTATGATGCGCGTCAGGTCAATTCTTCAAGTGAGAACCAGGCCAAATACAATAAGTTGAGAGGGGAAGTGAGGAGCAAAATAAGACTGGCAAAGAGAGAATATGAGAATAGAATGGCAGTTAGCATAAAAGGGAACCCAAAAATCTTCTACCGGCATGTAAATAGTAAACGGGTAGTAAGAGGTGGGGTGGAGCCTATTAGAGACAAAGAGGGTGATATATGCTTAGAGGCACGGCTGGAATACTTAATGAGTACTTTGTATCAATGTTTACTAAGGAAGAGGAAGCTGACAAAATATCGGTAGAAGCTGAGATGGTAGAGGTAATGGATAGGGTGAAAATTGATGGGCAGGATGTACTGGAAAGGCTGGATATGCTTAGAGTGGATAAGTCGCCTTGTCCGGATGGCTTGCATCCTAGGTTGCTAAGGGAAGTGGGGGTGGAGATAGCAGGAGGGATTGCCATAATCTTCCCTAGATGCAGGGGAGGTGCCAGAGGATTGGAAAGTGGCAAATGTGACACTCTTGTTTAAGAAAGGGTGGAAGGACAATCCTAGTAACTACAGGCACTTTACAGCCTTCTGGACTCAACATAGAGTTCAACAATTTCAGACCATAACCTCTGCCCCTGTTCTTTTTTCTTCCATTTTTTTTTTCTCTCTCCTACTTGGCAGCTGTCTTTCATTCTGCCAGTGCCATTTACACTTCATCTAGAGCCATCTTTTGTTTCTTAACTTGTCCCATTACCATCTCCTTTTGCCTTGCAGCATCTCTTAATGGGGGAGAAATTGGGTGAGTAGCGCCACCTGTTAGCGCCTAAAGAGGCAGTCAGTGGCTGTAGCGCCACTGGCTGCATCTCCGGCGATATTCAGTAGGGGCGCTAATGGTGGCGTTAGGCATTTGCGCTGCGCCGCCACCGATGAAGTCATCGGTGTGCGCAGCGCCCCATTCGTGATATTTGGTAGCGAACGCCGCAGTTGCGCCGCTCGCTACCCGCGCCCGGTTCATGGGGCCTTACTGTGCCGGCAGCGGCGCAAGTTAAGGTGGAGGTGCGGGGCGGCTGCTTTTTCGGCGGCCGCCTGCCAGCACCTCCGTCCCCGGCCTCCTAACCCCCCCCCCCCCCCAGCGGCATTGCCGGCTGTTTCCCGAGAGCCCGGCACTTCTCCTTGGTGCCGGGCTCATTTGCCGGCACTCGCGATCAGGGATCGCGCTGTTGCAGGCACCTCCCCCTTAACAGTGGGAGGAAGGCCTGCAGTACCGCAGCGTGCCGTGCCGCAGCAGTTTCAGCGCCCTAAGAGGGACGCGGAGCGCCTCGAGCCTCGCCCCGTGTCCCTCGAGGGGCAATGAAACTGAATATCTGGCGATCGGTATCACTCCAATCGCTGCGCTAAATCCTGCGCTCCGCCGACTTTTGCGCCCCAACCCAATTTCTAGGCCAATGTCTCAATCTCTCCTGCCTTCCATCCCATCACAGACTTTCCCTTTTGGTCTTTCCTCCCCTCCCCCCTATCCCTGCCCCACACCCGCTTAAAAACCTGTTCGATCTCCAGCCTTTTCCAGTTCTGATGAAGGGTCGTCGACCTGAAATGTTAACTCTCTCTCTCTCCACAGATGCTGCCTGACTTGCTGAGTATTTCCAGCATTTTCTGTTTTCATTTCTAGTAACTACAGGCGGTCAGTTTAACATCAGTGGTGGGTAAGGTTTTAGAAACAATAATCAGGGAAAAAATTAACAGGCACTTGGAGAAGTTTAAGTTAATTAAGGAGAGCCAGCACGGATTTGTAAAAGGCAGATCGTGTTTGACTAATCTAATTGAATTTTTTGATGAAGTAACAGGGAGGATTGATGAAAGGAATGCAATGGATGTTGTCTACATGGATTTAAAGAAAGTGTTTGACAAAGTACCACATAAAAGGCTGGTTAACAAAATTGAGGCTCATGGAATAGGAGGGTCTGTGTCAGCTTGGCTAAGAAATTGGCTTAAGGACAGAAAACAGCAAGTCGTGGTAAATGGTTGTTTTGTCAGGCTAGAGAATGGTAGACAGTGGTGTTCCCTAAGGGTCAGTGCTAGGACCACTGCTTTTTTGATCATTTGGATATTGGAATACAGAGTAAAATTTCAAAATTTGCTGATGATACCAAACTTGGAGGTGTGGCAAACCGTGATTATGATGCCAATCGACTGCAACAGGACATAGAAAGGCTAGCAGAATGGGCAGACAAGTGGCAGATGGAATTTAATACAGAGAAGTGTGAGGTGATGCATTTTGGCAGAAGGAACAGGGAGAGGCAATATACACTTAATGGCACAGTTCTAAAAGAGTGTGCAGGGACAGAGGGACCTGGCGGGTTCATGTGCATAGATCTTTGAAGGTGGCAGGACATATTGAGAGAAGAGTTAGCAAAGCATATGGGATCTTGGGCTTCATAATTAGAGGTACTGAGTACAAAAGCAGGGAAGTTATGCTGAACCTTTATAAAGCTGTGGTTTGGCCACAACTAGAGTACCGTGTCCAGTTCTGGTCACCACACTTTAGGAAGGGTGTGACGGTCCTGGAGAGGATGCAGAGGAGATTTGCCAGAATGGTTCCAGGGATGAGGGATTTTAGCTACAAGGTTAGGTTGGAGAAGCTGGGGTTGTTCTCCTTGGAGTAAAGGAGGTTGAGGGGAGATTTGATAGAGGTGTACAAGATTATGACGGGTTTGGATAAGGTAGACAGAGAAAGGCTGTTCCCACTAGTTGATGGTACAAGGACTAGGGGACACAGATTTAAGGTTTTGGGCAAGAGATACAGGGGGATGTGAGGAAAAACTTTTTTAAGCAGTGAGTGGTGAGGACCTGGAACTCGCTGCCGACGATGGTGGTGGAAGCGGAGATGATCAATGATTTCAAAAGGAAATTGGATAGGCACTTGAGGGAAATAAACTTGCAGGATTACGGGGATAGAGCGGGGGAATGGGACTGACTGGATTGCTCTACAGAGAGCCGGCATGGACTCGATGGGCCGAACAGCCTCCTTCTGTGCCGTTATGGCTCTATGACTATGATATTAATAAGCTTGCAGAATGGGCATATAATTGGTAAATGCAATTCAACACAGATGTGAGGTATTACATTTTGGTAGGACGAATAGGGAGGTCATTTATTACTTGGAGGGCGCGAGTTTGGGTGGGGCAGAGGAGCAAAGGGACCTCGGAATACAAATACACAAATCACTAAAAGTAGCGACACAAGTTAACAAGGCCATAAGAAAAGCAAACCAGGCACTGGGGTTTATTTCAAGAGGGATAGAATTGAAAAGTAGGGAAGTTATGCTAAACTTGTATCTAACCTTGATTAGACCACACTTGGAGTACTGTGTACAATTCTGGTCGCCATATTATAAAAAGGATATAGAGGCACTGGAGAGGGTGCAGAGAAGATTTACAAGGATGATACCAGAAATGCGAGGGTATACATATCAGGAAAGGATGAACAGGCTAGGTCTCTTTCCGCTTGGAAAAAAAAAGGCTAAGGGGCGAGGGTCTTTAAAATTATGAAATGTTTTGCTAGAGTAGAAAGAGAATGTTTCCATTTGTGGGGGAGAATATAACTAGAGGCCATCAATATAAGATAGTCACCAAGAAATCAAATAGAGGATTCAGAAGAAACTTCTTTACCCAGAGAGTGGCGAGAATGTGGAACTTGCTACCATAGGGAGTAGTTGAGGCAAATGGTATAGATGCATTTAAGGGGCGGCTAGATAAGCATATGAAGGAGAAGGGAAGAGGGTTATGTTGACAGAGTTAGATGAGGAAAAACGGGAGGAGGCGCGAATGGAGCATAATCGCTGGCATGGACTGGTTGAGCTGAATGGGCAGTTTCTGTGCCATTTATCCTATGTAATCCTATAACGGGATCCCAAGAATGGAGCGCATAGACCAATAAAGACTAAAATGTATCATTTTTTGATATACTGTATTTTTTAAAAAGGAGTTTACACAACACTCACTCAGATTTAATGGGAAATGAAATTTAATACTGCGAAATGTACAGTAATGCACATTGGTCAAAATGTAATATGTATGCAATGAATATACACAGGGAGACTTCAAAAGAATCTGGTAATCACTTCCAGTTCCAGTGAATAGCCGAGTCATACAGACCAGGAAAGTTTTAGGTTTGATCCCCAGTCTGTACGGAGTTAACAGATTTCAGCTACTAAACCAGAGAGGAGAGATGCACGTTCTCAGTAACATAATATTTACCTCTTTGTGTACATGTGTAATAGCCGATATTAATTCCAATCCATCAAGAAGATTATTCCCATCATAATCATGCATTTTGAAGTAATGAAGTTGAAGTTCTTGTGGTGTCATCTCAGATTCTGGTTTGTCGATCACACCATCTAAATGCTCCATAATATGACTGCAAAATTAATGAAACCACATTCATTACAAACAGTGCATCTTCCATTTAAAACAGTAATACTGTATGTGGATTGAGAACTGCAGTAGCATTTCTGCCATGATAAATGTTTGTTCTGCGAATAGTATCAATCATGGAAAGATACGCTGTGACAAAATACATTCCTCTCATATCTCATTGACATACAGCAAAAAAAATCCACCCTCTTTTCAACATCATAATACAACAACATTTCGCAGGGAGGTCTGAGATATGAAGTTCCAACAACAATTTGTATTTATAGAACACCTTGATTGTGGAAAAACATGCCAAGGCACAGCAGAGGCATAATCAGGCAAAAATGAATGCCAAGCCCAAGGAGATATTATGAGGGGGGTGACCAAAAGATTGGTCAGAGGCAGGTTTTAAGGAAGGTCTCAAAAGGAGAAGACGGAAGTGGAGGTGTGGAGAAGTTAAAGGTGGGAATTCCAGAGTATAGGGCCTAGAAAGTTGAAGGCACAGCTGCAAATGATGGGGCAGGAGGAATGCAGAAGAGTTCAGAGTGGGATGAGTGCAATGTTCCTACACCAAATAATGCTTCTTAGTTTTCTGGAATGTTAATCATTCTTTAAATCATTTCAGCCAAGCACGCTCCAGGACATGGTCAATACTGAGCTGGAAAATAACAAAGCTTTCTGGTTAAACTGATAACATCAAACCTCCACTCAACTAATATTTTGAAAACTGGCATTTGTCAACAGCCAAAGTGCAGATCTTTTAATTTAATTTCAAAATAATTTGTATTGCTTCAAATACTTCTGACTACATTTTATATTTCTGAGTTTCCTTCAAAGTAACAGAATTACTGCACAGAAGAGTTATTTGCACTAGACTTACTGGCTGCAATTCCACATCTTTGAACTGAAAACAGCCGATCTAGTGATGCAATTTTGTTTTGATGGAAGGTACGGGGAAAAAAAATAGTAAATCCAAGAAAAGGGTCAAAATAAGCACAGGAATATCAATAAAATAATAAAAAACCAGATAGCTTAATAATGACTTCAGATCAACATTTCAATCCATGAACTAGGTAAATAAACACATTGTTTTATGTAGTTGCTCATTGACTGACCTGGTGACCACTATCATCTACACAGGTCACCAGCATCTACAACTTCTGAAAGGTCATAGGGTAGATTTTCCTCATCCCTACATCCGAGGGGAAAAATAAAACTAGCATTCCCCGGGCACAGTGAAGAAGAAAAATGCGGCAGAGAGCCATTATGTCAGATCTTCACCTATACTATACGGTCAAGATTTCTTGGAGCTTTGCCTGCTGATATAACTGGGCCTGCACCTGGACTAGGCGCAGGCCCAGTATCCTTATTATAATGAGGTGGGAGATATCCTGCCATTCTGCCTAATTTTGTGATGGCCAAGATTGTCAGATGCCCCAGCCTGATTGCACCTGAAGATACCTGGTATGTGAGGCACCCAGACACTGGACCGCCTGCAACAATCCACAGAGGAAACCAAAAGGCAGCCAAGTTTCAAATTTGTTAGCACCCTTCAGAACAATTTGAGATGCTTGGGATCTTGGCTCCACACCAGCATCCAAGACGCAGCTACACGTCTCAGGTCTGCAGCTGCACTCCAGTTTCTTCCCAGCTTTTTAGGCACACAGCCCAGCCAGAGGGCTGGCCTGTTACTGAGCCATGGAAATGGAATGGGGAAGGGGAGGAAAGGGTGAGGGGTAGAGAGAGACAAGCAAAAACATTCAAGTAGCTCCTTCCTCACAGGTGCAACCATCTAATATGCACTGTCCTATTAAGATACCCAATGGGCACCCCTAGAGGACATCCACCCTTATGTCTTTTAAGGAGGGGGCAGAGAGAAAACAGGGTGTAATATTGTAACAAGCCACTATTGTCACTACAGATTTTGGATATCAAGACCAATACACTGTAAATGTTGTAGGATCAGCTCAAATTATTCCCACCAATACCAGTACTTCACCTTAGCATTACAGTGCTCAAAATACATTTCGCAGACACAACCAAAGCTTGGAGGGATAAACTCTATAATTGGAAAAAGTACACAGTAAAAGTAGTCACATTATAACATTTCACATGCTTACAATTACTACTTTATGATGAAATCCTAGAAGTGCTATTTCTCCCATTTTAGTCTTCTCAGCGAGACAGTATGCTTGTTCAAAACAATTTTCATGTCTTACAAGCGTTCATTGAAGTACTGTAGATTTTTTAAGGGGTGACATTGTGCCACAGTTCAGAATTAGTGCAAACTTTTGCAACAAATTTCCTCCTGTTACCGAGGTGCTATTCATAGTTGTGCAGCTGGGTAGTGTCAAGGAAATCTCCCAGAAGGCGACTTCTAAATTAAACTGCTTGAGGGCTGAGAGGGGCTAATAAAGTTATTTTAGGAAGGAGGATGAGGGGGGGAAAAAAAGCAGGAAACAGAGCAAGTACATTATAGGGGGAGACAGAGACAGAACCTTAAAAAGGGCAATTAAATCTTTTCTGAGGGAAAGATAAATGTATGAAGTGGTCAGCCAACAAACGGTACAACATGAAACATGCCAAAGTTATGATGCAAAGCAAAAATGGAAAAAAAAACTTCCAAATTAACAGATTCTGTTAAGTGTAAAGCTACTGTTCAACTTAGCAATATCTGGGAAATTAAAATGGAATTACTGCATTACACAAATAGAGAAAACTCCTTTACTCCAATTTATTCTCTATACTGTAGAAACAGTGAGTTACATACTCTTTGTCTTGAACAAGGTTCTTATCTAGACGAATGTTCGGTCGATGACCCTCAGTGATTTCAGAATCATGCGGTAGATGACCTTGAGCTAGAGTTGAAAACGGATGCTGCCTGCCCCATAGTACAAGACACAAGAACCCTACGAAGCAGCTCCTCACAATTCTACTCCAGTATAACATGATGCAGATCCTGTATAACAATGATACATTATAAGTTTATTCCCAAAAGGAGCATCAAACTGTTGAAACCCTTAACTTTGTACAAAACATTAAAATACTTGTGTATCCTGTGGTAGCTTAACCTGGGAACAGAGAACCTCCATTTGAAATTTTAAAATGCAGAATTGAGCCCCACCAAAAAAAAAGGTAATTTATTTGACTGCTGTTTGATGGATATCGGTAGGTGTGCAAATTGGCTGCCATATAACGACTGCACTTCAAAGTGTAATTCATATAAAGCAGAGACATTTGGCAGAGTTATGATAGGGCTCATTACATATGCAAATATTTATTTCTAGCCAGCCAGACAGCACGTACCAAGAACTCCTCCCAAGTTGCATGGTGAGCATGACAACTCACCACAAAAGGCACTGTCAGCAACCACCTGACCATAGAATGAACATACATCATACTTTATGGAACAGTGGTTCCACCTTGGCCGTGGTAGGCACCAAAGTTTGAATACACAAGCACGTTTGCATATCTGGTTTCAAGGTAACATTTCCAGTGGCTTTCATTCCAAACTTCATCAGCCCAAAAAATAAACTCAGACTTCAGCCGCAGCTCAGTCGCTAGTATTCTCAGCTCCGAGTCAGAAGGCTGTGGGTTCAAGTCCCACTCCAGAGACTTCAGCACAAAAAAAGAGGCTGACACTCCAGTGCAGTACTGAGGGAGTGCTTTCCTGTCAGAGGTGCCGTCTTTCGGATGAGATGTTAAACCGAGGCCCTGTCTGCTCTCTCAGGTGGATGTAAACGATCCCATGGCACTATTTCAAAGACGAGCAGGGGAGTTATCCCCGGTGTCTTGGCCAATATTTATTCCTTAATCAACATTACTAAAAGAGAGTATCTGGTCATTATCACATTGCTGTTGTGGGAGATTGCTGTGTGCAAATTGGTTGCCACATTTCCTACACTGCAACAGTGATTACACTTCAAAAAGTACTTCATTGGCTGTAAAGCACTTTGGGACGTCTAGTGGTCATGAAAGGCGCTATATAAATGCAAATCTTTCCTTTTTTCTTCTTCCACAACAGTGAAGGACACATGCAGTCTGGTTGATCAATAATCAATGGTTCACTGGAGTACTACACTTTGACTCAGCTTTTGAATTACTGAGTCTGTTACATAGGGCTGGCTCAGTTCCAAAGTCCCATTGTCAGGAATGTCACCTCAAGCCTAACTGCAAAGTGACCCCACGTCCTGACGAAGAGTTTCGGCCAGAAACGTTGACTCTATTTCTCTCTCCACGGATGTTGCCTGGCCTGCTGAGTTTTTCCAGCATTTTCTGTTGTTATTTTGGATTTCCAGCATCCGTAGTATTTTGCTATCCCACATATTTAAGAATGGAAGAACATAATCATTAGGAGCAGGAGTAGGCCATACGGCCTCTTGAACCTGCTCTGCCATTCAATAAGATCATGGCTGATCTTCGACCTCAACTCCACTTTCCCGCGCAATCTCCATATCCCTTGATTCCCCTAGAGTCCAAAAATCTATCTGTCTCAGCCTTGAAAATACTCAACGACTGAGCATCCACAGCCCTTTGGGGTAGAGAATTCAAAAGAGTCACAACCCCCCACCCGAGTGAAGAAATGCCTCCTCAGTCTTAAATGGCTGACCCCCTTCTCCTCAGACTATGCCCCCTAGTTCTAGATTCTCCAGCCAGGGGTAACAACCTCTCAGCATCTACCCTATCAATCCCCCTCAGAATCTTACATGTTTTAATGAGATCACCTCTCATTCTTCTAAACTCCAGAGAGTATAGGCCCAATCTACACAATCTCTCCTCCTAGGACAACCCTCTCATACCAGGGATCAATCTAGCGAACCTTTGTTGCACCGCCTCTAAGGCAAGTATATCCTTTCTCAGATAAGGAGACCAAAACTGTGCACAGTACTCCAGGTGTGGTCTCACCAGAGCCCTGTACAATTGCAGCAAGGCTTCCTTACTCTTGTATTCCAACCCTCTTGCAATAAAGACCAACATGCCATTTGCCTTCCTAATTGCGTGCTGTACCAGCTTGCTAATTCTCGGTGTTTCACTCACCCAGGACAGTTGGCCACCAGTTGACACTAATTCGGGAGATCCTCACACAAGTCCAGGAGGCAGAGGTCTCAGAAGGGTGAGATGTCAGATGAATAAGGTGAGGGGTCGAGGGGGTTGATCCAGATTGATCTTGCAGTAAAAGGCTGCAGTGGCGGCGAATGAAGAGGCAATGGAGAGTGTTGGGGGGCGGTGGGGCAATATACCATCCACCCGCCCACTGCACGGGTCCTTCCCCCTGCCCCTTTGACCTCCTCTCCGATTGGCGCAGCCCCGAACATTCCGAGCGGCCCCTGTGACGACGCGCGCCCTGATTGGCGGACGCGCCCGTCAAGCATCCCTCTGCCGTCACACACAAACAGACGCGGCCGGGTGAGGGTCGGAGGACACGGGGTAGAAATCAAACAGAGAGAAAATAAAGTCCGCCCGCGCGCCACCGCCTCATTAACACTCGGCCGCTAAATCGGCTCGTCGTGTTTTACCGGCCAATACGCCAGATACATCCCAACAAAAGACCGCCGGCTGCGGATTAGAATATAATATTAGCATAATAACCAGCTTACCGCCGCTAACTTCTTGTCCGCCGCCTCGGTTTGCCAGCCTTCGAGAGTCGAAGTGACGCGCGATTTCCGTTATTTATTTGATTTTCCTAACTCACTTCGAACTGCGTCCGCTGAAGAGGGGAACCTTTGAACTTACGCCCAGGCCCTGCCCCCTTGGCGGTTGATTGGCGGGCCAGCCCGTGTCACGTGGCCGCAGTGTGAGCGGCGTGGCAGCTTTTCCAGTCCGCCACGTGTGTCCCCGGGGGTGGTGCTAGTCAGCGCCTGACAGAACTGTGAGGCATATCCCATTACCGGTACAGGTCTTCTTCTTCTTAGGCAGTCCTTCGGAACCGAGGATGATTTGCTTCCACATTAAAAATGAGTTCTCAGGTGACTGATGAGTCCAGCGCGGGACCTACAGTCTCTGTCACAGGTGGGGCAGATAGTGGTTGAAGGAGCGGGTGGGTGGGGTGCTTGGGTTGACGTGCGCTCCTTGCGCTGCCTGTGCTTTGCGTCCGCTTGCTCCCGGCGAAGAGACTGGAGGGGTACAGGTTGCCAGTCTGCTGAAAGGTTAGAACTGAAACCTTAACTTGTCTGTTCTCTTAACAGATGCTGATTCGACCACGGCCGCCAACCCCATAGTTCCCCAACCCCGCACAGGCCGCTTCTACCTCCTTCCCAAGATCCACAAACAGGACTGCCCTGGTAGACCCATCGTTTCAGCCTGTTCTTGCCCCACAGAGCTTATCTCTTCCTATCTCAACTCTATTTTTTCTCCCCTTGTCCAGTCTCTTCCCACCGACATCCGTGACTCTTCCGACACCCTCCGCCACTTTAACAGTTTCCCGGCCCCAACCACCTCCTTTTCACTATGGACGTTCAATCCCTCTACACCTCCATCCCCCACCAGGATGGCTTGAGGGCGCTCTGCTTCTTCCTTGAACAGAGGCCCAACCAGTCCCCATCCACCACCACCCTCCTCCACCTGGCTGAACTTGTTCTCACATTGAACAACTTCTCCTTTGACTCCACTCATTTCCTCCAAATCAAAGGTGTTGCTATGGGTACCCGCATGGGTCCTAGCTATGCCTGCCTGTTCATGGGATATGTGGATCACTCTTTGTTCCAGTCCTACTCGGGTCCCCTCCCGCACCTCTTTTTCCGGTACATTGATGACTGTATCGGTGCTGTCTCCTGCTCTCGCCCTGAACTAGAAAATTTCATTCACTTTGCTTCCAATTTCCACCCTTCCCTCACCTTCACATGGTCCATCTCCGACTCTTCCCTTTCCTTCCTCGACTTCTCTGTCTCCATCTCTGGGGATAGGTTATTGACTAACATTCACTACAAGCCCACTGACTCCCACAGCTATCTGGACTACACTTCCTCCCACCCCACCTCATGTAAGGACTATTCCATTCTCCCAGTTTCTCCGCCTCCACCGCATCTGCTCCGACGATGCCACCTTCCATACCAGTGCTTCTGACAAGTCTTCCTTTTTCCTCAACCGAGGATTCCCCTCTACTGTGGTTGACATGGCCCTCGACCGTGTCCGTTCTACCTCCCGTACTCCTGCCCTCACCCCTGCCTCTCCCTCCCGGAACCACGATAGAGTTCCCCTTGTCTTCACCTTTCACCCCACTAGCCTCCACATTCAACGGATCATCCTCCGCCACCTCCAGCGTGATCCCACCACCAAACGCATCTTCCCCTCACCTCCCCTTTCAGCATTCCGTAGGGACCGCTACCTCTGCGACACCCTAGTCCACTCCTCTACCACCCCCAGCACCCCTTCCCCTTCGCCCGGCAACTTCACGTGTAAGCGCAGGAGATGCAACATATGCCCTTATACCTCCCCCCTTCCCACTGTCCAGGGCCCCAAACACCCCTTCCGGGTGAAACAGCGATTTACTTGTACTTCTTTCAATTTAGTATACTGTATTCGCTGCTCACGATGTGGTCTCCTCTACATTGGGGAGACCAAACGCAGTTTGGGTGACCGCTTTGCGGAACACCTCCGTTCAGTCTGTAAGGGGGACCCCGAGCTCCCGGTGGCCTGTCACTTTAATTCACTGCTCCATTCCCACTCAGACCTCACCATCCTCAGCCTCTTGCACTGTACCATGGAAGCTCAGCGTAAGCTCGAGGAACAGCACCTCATCTTTCGATTAGGCACTCTACGGCCCTCTGGACTCAACATAGAGTTCAACAATTTCAGATCATAACCTCGGCCCCTATCACATATATATATATACAGGAAACTTTGTGATATCTGGCACCGACGGGACCGAGCTGTTGCCGCCCCATCAAAACTGCCGGACAAACCAGCGGTACTGTTAAAACATACGGAGCTCATATCTAGCAACAAACCCTGTGCTTCTAAACAGTCGGCCGTAGCTTGCAAGCGTCTCTGTAGCTAAGCAACAGCTTTAGCTAGACTTTGCAGAGCCTGACTGGTGAAAAAAAAGCAACGAAAAGAAAAAAAAACTTACTGAACCAACTCCTGAATTTTGCCAGTGGATCGAGCATTCCAGACAGTTAATCTCCGGATAAACCAAAGTTTCCTGTATATTTTCTTTTTTTTATCCACACTTTTTGTTTTTTCTTCCCTCCCTTCAGCTGTCCTTCATTCTACCAGCGCAATTCACACCCCATCTAGAGCCATCCTTTGTTCCTTAACCTGCCCCATTTCCACCTCCGCTTGCCTTGAATATCTCTTAATGTCTCTCAATGTCTCTTAATCTCTCCTGCTTTCTATCCTATCACTGACCTTCCCTTTTGTTCTTTCATCCCCTCCCCCTTTTCCCAGCCCCCAAACTTGCTTTCCATTTTCCTGCTTTTTTTCCTGTTCTGACGAAAGGTCATCGACCTGAAATGTTAACTCTGTTTCTCTCTCCACCAATGCTGCCTGGCCTGCTGAGTATTTCCAGCGTTTCCTGTTGTTATTTGTTGATTAGACAGCTCAAGTGTTTCCAGCATTTACTCTTTTGAATCCAGTGTCCATTTAATCCTTACAGCCCTTCCAATTTGGGAAAATTTTAATTGTTTTTGCCTTCTTTGGTGCATTTTGAAGTACACTATGATTTTTTTTCTTTGCTTCTTTTTGATGTACTTTCTCTTTTTTTGTCCACCTCAATCGTGCATCTTTATCAGTGTCAGCTGTGGCTCAGTTGGTAGCGCCCTCGTCTCTTTCTTCTTTCTTTATCATCGTTCACGTGTGTTTGTGTAGACCCTTTCATTCAAACCCTGAACTATGCCATGGAACTTGAACTAGTTAAATTAGAAAACTCAGTACAATCCACAATAGGTGTGTCTGCGGTGAAACAGATAAACATGTAAAATAAAATGTGCTACATGGTACAGAGAAAAATGCCATTAAATAAACTGTTCTGTAACCAGTATGAATTTACAACATTGCTTCTCTCGCAGTATTACTACCAATTGTACACAGAGGCTGGTATCGCTGCCATAGGCATGAAGTGCAGCGTTGCGGGCAGAGGGGCCCACTCTGCTCTATTAGCAGTTGGACTTGGATAGGAGCAGGACCGATGGGAGAAGAGACTGACTCACACTTTTGTCAGCAAAAGTTTGGACATTCAGCCAGCTACGAAATGCTGATGTCGGTGTACAACACCACTCACTTGTTCCTTCATTGCTTTGTTGCCACTCATTGGACATAAACTGTATTGTGTGTGTGATGAAATATTCCATTCATCACTGCCTCATCACTGCCTGTGACTGTGGTTGGTTTCAGGTTCCCCCTTACCATTGTATTGCCTGTGACTGTGGTTGGTTTCAGGTTTCTCCTCACCATTGTATTGTGTATTGGAATGTATGGAATGTGTTGTGTGTAGGACTCCGCCCATACCTGGCCTCTATGTAAGCCAGCTCAGTCTGGCCTCACAGCCAGTACTGCAGACCTCCAGGGAAGATACCTCTCTCCACTTCTAAGTTAATAAAAGCCTTGTTTTGTTTCGCTAACATCGAGTCTCGGGATTATTGAGGCACATCAATTTTATTAACTTATTTTTCAACACAATGGATCAACTCCTGAAACCCGAACGTTTGGATTTGGATCAGCATGCTCCGGACGCATCAGCACGCTTCGGACACTGGTTTATGTGTATGGAATTCTTCCTGGACAATTCCGCAGCCGTCAAAGACGCTACGGACGCTGCGAGTATGAAACTCGGAATTCTGCGGAATTGGGTAAGCCACCGGGTTTACCCCCTCATCCAAGACGCCGACACGTACCTGGCCGCCTGCGACATCTTAAAGGCGCATTACCAGCAGCCTATGAATGAGGTGTATGCTAGGCATCTGCTCGCCACTCGCGCACAGCGACCTGGGGAATCGGTGGAGGAGTTCCTAGGCACCCTGAAAATGCTTGGCAAAGACTGCAAGTGCCGAGATGTAAAAGCCGCAGTGTACACCGACGAGCTTGTTCGCGATGCCTTTATCACAGGCCTCAGCTCAACTTACATCCGGCAAAGACTGCTGGAAAAAACGGGATTGGACCTGAAACAGGCTGCGGACACCGCGCGATCCCTGGATGTGGCCCAGAGAAACTCGGACGCCTACTCTTCAGCCCGCGCCGTCCACGCCGCCACGTGTGCACCAAGGGCGCCGCCATCTTGGAAGGCATCTTCCCCGCCCGGCAGCCCGACACCGTCGGGGCCCCGCTCTCCCCCCAGAAGCCCTACGACAGCCGCGACGCGTCGGGGACCCAACTGCTACTTCTGCGGGCAGCCAAAGCACACCAGAAACCTGTGCCCGGTGAAAGGCACCACCTGCTTTAAGTGCGGTAAGAAGGGGCACATCATAAAGTCCCGCAACTTACCCTACTCGATTGAGGAAGTTCGGTCTCTGACCAGGAACTGCCGCACTTGCGCTGAGTGCAAGCCTCGGTTCTACCACCCTGATAGAGCCCACTTAATCAAAGCTACACGGCCCTTTGAGCGGCTCAGCTTAGATTTCAAGGGCCCCCTCCCGTCCGTCGACCGCAATGTTTACTTCCTGAACATTGTGGACGAATACTCCCGGTTCCCATTCGCCTTCCCCTGCCCAGACATGACCAGCGCCACGGTCATTAAATGCCTCAACAGCCTGTTCTGCCTGTTCGGTATGCCGAGCTACATCCACACGGATAGGGGGGCGTCCTTCATGAGTGAAGAGCTACGCCAGTACATGCTGTCCAGGGGTATCGCCACGAGCCGTACCACCAGCTACAACTCCCGGGGTAACGGTCAAGTGGAGCGAGAGAACGGGACAGTATGGAAAGCAGTCACTCTAGCTCTAAGGACCAAGGGCCTCCCTATCTCCCGCTGGCAGGAAGTCCTCTCAGATGTGCTCCATTCGATACGGTCGCTATTGTGTACTGCCACTAATGCCACGCCTCATGAACGAATGTTTAGCTTCCCCCGGAAATCCACCTCAGGCGTATCCATGCCGTCATGGCTCTCCACCCCGGGTCCGGTATTCGTGCGAAGGCATGTGAGGGGCCATAAGACGGACCCTCTCGTGGAGCCAGTGCACCTACTCCACGCCAACCCCCAATACGCGTATGTCCGGCACGCCGACGGAAGGGAGGACACCGTGTCAATAAAAGACGTCGCCCCAGCCAGTAACGACAGCAACCACGGCAATAGCAGCAACAACGACCACAGCAACTCTTACCCACCCACTACTCTTTCATCACCCCCGGAAGAACATCGACCAACGGCACCCCCACCAACTACCCCTTCAACAACCCTGGCGGCACCCCCGGCAGAGACCCAGGAGGCCACCGGGGACACCCAGCCGACACCCGCGACACCACAACAGCCACGTCGGTCGCAGAGGACTACCAAACCCCCGAACAGACTAAATCTATAGAAGGGGTGAATGTGATGAAATATTCCATTCATCACTGCCTCATCACTGCCTGTGACTGTGGTTGGTTTCAGGTTCCCCCTTACCATTGTATTGCCTGTGACTGTGGTTGGTTTCAGGTTTCTCCTCACCATTGTATTGTGTATTGGAATGTATGGAATGTGTTGTGTGTAGGGCTCCGCCCATACCTGGCCTCTATGTAAGCCAGCTCAGTCTGGCCTCACAGCCAGTACTGCAGACCTCCAGGGAAGATACCTCTCTCCACTTCTAAGTTAATAAAAGCCTTGTTTTGTTTCGCTAACATCGAGTCTCGGGATTATTGAGGCACATCAGTGTGAATCATGATACTATATCCTCAAATGGAGTCATAGGTAATTAAAATGAGTAGCTTGAATACATTCACGGTCATTTGCTTTTACTGTTGATACTGCAACTTCATTGACGATAAAAATATTTAAATAGAATTTTGCAACACAGAAACAGGCCATTGGGCCCAACAGGTTTATGCTCCACACGAGCCTCTCCCCAACTTACTTTATCTCACCCTATCACCCTATTCCTTTCTCCCTCATATAATTATCTAGCTTCCTCTTAAATGTATCTATGCTAATTGCCTCAACCACCCCATGTGGTAGCAAGTTCCACATTCTCACCACTCTGAGTAAAGAAGTTTCTCTTGAATTCCTTATTAGATTTACTGGTGACTCATATTTATGGCCCCTAATTTTGGACTCCCCCACTGATAAACAATCATAACTGTTGTGTGTGCATTGTAAGGGCTGGATTTTGATACTGGGGCGGGCTGGGGTCGTGCAATCCGCATTTCATGTTAGCCACCCGATTCTAAATCGATGTGGGAAAATGATGCCATTATAACTTAATTGGCCAATTGAGTTCCAACGTGTGGGAACCCATGGCCAATGAGTTTTTCCAGTCTGAAAGTCGCCTCCGATGACGTCATCATTGCTGCTGCATTTAAGGTCTGCAACAAGCCTTGCTTCTTCTGCAGACTGTCAAGCTTTTGTCCTTGCATGTTAGAGGCACCTGCAGGAAGAATGGCCAGCCAGAGACCTAGGTCTGCACCCCGCTTTGATGATGTTGCCCTGCAGGCTTTAGTAGAGGGAGCAAGAACAAATAAAGAGGTGCTCTTCCCTTCTTCAGGGAGGAAGAAGCCTCCCCAGCAGACCAAGGCTGTGTGGATCCAGGTGGCCCAGGAGGTCAACTCTTTGTCAAGAACCTGCAGAACCTGGCTTCAGTGCAGGAAGAGGTTTCATGACCTTCTGCACACTGGAAAAGTGAGTATGACTTTCCCATTGCCCTCAATCTGATCCCCATTGCCTCTCCTCACCAGCACTCAGCTTTAGCAATCTCTTCCTCCACATCCCACTTCACACTGACATCCATGCACCCTTACCCATTCCCTCTCTCTCTATGGTCACATTCACCTAACTATTCGACTATGCAGCCCTCACACTCCCTATCACTGTGATGCTATGAAAACAACTTACAACACACAGGGAGGGCCCTTGGTCTTGCCACCTCACTCCATCTTTGTCTCCTAAGCATCTACGCTATAGATTCTCTACACTCACTCCTTCATTCTCACTCAAACTCCACTTGTCTCCCTCATTGCAGGAAAAGAGAGCTCACAATAAGAGGGAAAGAGTGAGGACAGGAGGAGGGCCACCCTCAGTAGCCCAACTCACCACCTGGAAGGATGCGGTCCTGGAGATCGTGGGAGTGGAGGACGATGCGCAAGTGGGGGATGGACAAATGGGTGCATCACAACAAGCTAGTGACAGAATAGTTTTCCATCTCTCTCATTGACATTGCATGAGTCGCTGATAATGATTCTGAAGCTCTAACAGATGGGACTTATGATCATGTGCAATGTGCATGTAACCTTGGCATCACATCTCTGACTCTTTCCTTTACTTCCCCACAGGACCATCGCAAGCACCCCTCCCCACTAGCCAGGAGGAAGAGCCTGAGCATCCAGACTCCTCAGAGGAAGCTGCAACCTCTGAGGGCGCAGCATCAGCAGAATTTAGCGCACCCAGCACCAGCGCAGACACTCACACCTTGGTGGGACCTTCGCGAGATAGAGTAGTGTTGTCACCTGATGTATCACAGCTCACAAGTGAGCATCAGCAGATGGTGGAGACAGGGACAGCAGTGGAGAGTCCTCGTCGGAGGGCGCAGGCCTCTGCCAGCTCGGTTCAGCTGCATGTCGACCCTCTGCCTCTGGGTCCATCCACAAGATCAGCGGTGCTGGAACTCCAGGAACAGATGCAGGAGTCTCTGGCAGGTTTTGTCTCCAGGGTCACTGCGAGTGTGGAGCGCATGGAGGAGTCCATTGCGAACAGTTTGGGTGATTGGGCAGAAGCATGGCGGATGCAGTATCGTGTGGATGGGTGTGGGGTTGTCCACTGTGGTGGCAGAAGCAGGGAGGCAGATTATTATCTGAACGGCGATAGATTGGGAGAAGGGGAGGTGCAACGAGACCTGGGTGTCCTTGTGCACCAGTCGCTGGGGGTGGGCATGCGGCTGCAGTGGGCGGTTGTGAGGGCGAGTGGTATGTTGGCCTTCGTAGCGGGAGGGTTCGAGTGCAGGAACGGGGATGTCTTGCTGTGGTTGTGCGGGGCCTTGGTGGGACCACGCCTTGAGTGTTGTGTGCAGTTTTGGTCGCCTTATCTGAGGGGGGATGTCCTTGCCATGGATGGAGTGCGGCGGGGATTCACCGGACTGATGCCTGGGATGGTGGGAGTGGCGTATGAGGAGAGATTGGGTCAATTGGGCTTGTACTCGCTGGAGTTTAGAGGAGAGGGGATCTTGTTGAAGCTTGTAAAATTCTGACCGGACTGGATGGACTGGATGCGGGAGGGATGTTCCCGATGGCTGGGGAGTCCAGAACCAGGGGTCACAGTCTAGGGATAGGGGGTAAGCCATTTAGGACAGAGATGAGGAGGAATTTCTTCACCCAGAGAGTGGTGAACCTGTGGAATTCTCTACCACAGAAGGCAGTGGAGGCCAATTCATTAAATACATTCAAGAAGGAGTTGGATATATTTCTTAAGGCTAAAGGGATCAAGAGATATGGGGAGAAGGCAGGGACAGGGTACTGAATTTGGATGATCAGCCATGATCTCATTGAATGGCGGAGCAGGCTCGAGGGGCCGAATGGCCTACTCCTGCTCCAATCTTCTATGTAACTATGAACATGAGCAGCAGAGCCTTTGTGGAGTCATTGGCGCATGAATGCATCACCATGGAAAGGATGGCAACCTCCATGGAGGTGATAAGTCGCCAGAGTGCAGAAAACATGGTGAGTGTTCTGAATAGAATGACATTTCTGGAGGAGCGATGGTCATCTATTGAACAGAGAAACCAGACCTTCATGGAAGTCCTTCTGAGTAGGACTGCCAGTGCAGATTTGGGTCCCCATGGCCCCCCTGATGTGCAACAAGGTGCTCTCAAGCCACTTGCAAGTGCTGAGGGGGACCTGACCCATGAGAGGGAAGTTGGTGGCAGATATCAAGGAAGTGGGGGCTCCTCTCCAAGCGCTCACACTTCCATGCCACTGCAGAGCCCTCGGTCAGAGTCCCACCAGAGTCCACACCCAACTGAGATTGGCGTCTCAATCCCTGCACAGCCGCAGGAGCAGCAGACTGTTGGCGAGCCCTCACAGGTTCACAACCCCAGAGGACGCCCACCAAAGGTGTCGAGACAGGAGCAGCAAGAAAGTGAGCAAGGGGCCTCCACATCTGCTGAAGCCACAGGGGAAGCACCACGTAGGAGCATGCGTAAGAGAAAGATACTGCACAAATAGTCACAAGGTTAGTCACTTGGGTGAAATTTGATGTTTAATGTTAAAAAGCCATCAGATGGTTACTGTAAATAAAAAATCTGATGGCTACTGCTGCAGCTGTGGTGTGTGTCATTTCGCTAATGGGACTTCCACATTGAGGGCTTAGGATTACTTGGTATATGCCTCAGTTGAGGAAGCGCTCAGTGAAGGTGGCGAGAGGGGTTTCCCAGGAGGTCACACTGGAGATGGGTGTCAGGCTCCAAACTTCCACAGCTATGTTTATGCCTGCTAAAAGTTCCCCCAGACCTGAGACAACAAAGTCCTGCCACCTGCAAATGATGGCTGATCAAATATCCTATTTAATGGTGGAGCTGCAGCTAATAGTCAGCAATCCAATTGTGCTCCCGCCAGGTTTCACCGTCGTGTTTCAGAGCAGGCGTGCTTCATGTCGGAAAAGAGTTAAAATCACCAAGGCCTTTCAAAATGGGATAATAGAGGCAATTTAGTGCTTGTTAAGGGCCTTAACGGCCTATCCTGCCTCTTGGAGGCGGGACGGAGACGGGACCAGTAGACACGATTTAATGAAAATTGCTTGGAGGCGGGGTTGGGCCCGCCCACCAGTTTTTGCAATTTTAACCCCCCACACGCCTCCAATCCCGCCTCAACCGCCCGATGAAATTCGAGCCCTAAGTGTTTGCCAGGTGAACTGCAATGGGCTTTTGTTCCATAATCTACCAATTTCTAATGCTATTTTGATTTATTCAACCAGATTTCATGCAGCAGGATAGGATATTATACAAGAATGAGCATAAACATGAGACCTCATTATTTCTTCTCTTGCTGGCCATCTTCTTTGCCTATGCAAATAAATTAACAAAGTATGCATAATGCTCCCATATCGTATAGTTGCCCTGAGTGCTCCCAAGCCATGCCCTTAACTCCACCCCATTGACTTTGAATTGCTAATTGCAACCTTGGTTCACCTACCTCACTCTCCTAACCTTGTAGAGTCACAGAATGATACAGCACAGAAGGAGGCCATTTGGCCCATTGTGCCTGTGCTGGCTCTTTGAAAGAGTTATCCAAATAGTTCCATTCCCTTGCCCCTTCCCCACAGCCCTGCAAATTTTTCCCCATCAAATATTTATCCATTCCCTTTTGAAAATTATTATTGAATCTACTTCCACCACTATTTCAGGCAGTGCTTTCCAGATCATCATAACTTGCTGAGTAAAAAAATTCTCCTAATCTCGCCTCTGGTTCTTTTGCCAATTACCTCTTGCTGTTTTCCATTCACTCTGAGTGCCCCCAACATCTTCATTGTCAGGCCTTGACATTTCCACTTTCTCCTACTCACTAATTTTCTTAAACCTCTGAATACTGGACACCTACCTGCTGCTTGTGTCTACCTCTGCTCAGTTTCTTGGGCATAGCCTTTTCTCCAATCTACAGGCATGAGCTTGGCCTCCGCTCTGCTCCCCAGGTGTAGGCCTGGCCCCTCCTTTGTTCCAGGCCACAGGCCTACTTTCTGCTCAACTTTTAGCAGTCCCCTTAATGATTCTGATGTGTTGTACAAGACTGCTATAATAGTATTCCGTCATTGTGCACATCTTAAATAATAGCATATTAAAGACAAATGCAAACTATTCTAAAGTTAGCAGTGCATTGTTTATTAAAAGTTAAATAACTCAGTGGAATGATCAGTTGCATTGTCATTCAAATATATAGCAAAATAAATAATTGAATATTGGCAATGTACATTAAATCTATGCATTAAATAGGATAATGACTAAAAAAAGTTTTAACGGGCATGGTACTTATTAAGACAATACAACTGTGTGGAGATGTATGCCAGATCATCTCACACTTGTTTAGTTATGACAGTTAACTATGTTTATAACAATCATTTAAAAAATATAGTTTATATGCTAATTTAAAATTGAAAACAATAAAAGGAATATATATGAACAAGCTTCTGCGAACAAATTATAACTAAATTGTTATATAATCATATGTTGTAAAATTCCAAATGAAACTGGCTTACTATGAAACAGTAGATATTAATATTTTACGTGCATTCTTATGTGCAGTGTCGCAGGAACACCATGACACATCAAGCTCAACACATATACAAGCCGTTTTATAAAACATGTCAGAAATTCCAAAATATCAAAATTCCTTCTTATGCCAATTACTGATTAACAAAGAGGGGGAATTCCGTCTTAATATAACACCACATTGTAGGAAAAATACAAAATTATGGAAATGCGTGACTGATAAGAGGCACAAAGTTGTACAATGATGTATTTGTATTAAACATGAAATATGGAAACATAATAAATATTATATTTCATTAGTAAAGGAGAAATAGAAAAGGACTTGGGTATGATTATTGACCACTGAGTGTATCCAGTCAGTGTAAAGCTGCTTTGAACAGGGCGGTCAATTGCCAGGATGCATCCAAGGGTATTTTATTATAAACTAATGGTAAAATCCCATCTAGTTCACTAATGTCCTTTAGGGAAGGAAATCTTACCTGGTCTGGCCAAATGTGACTCCAGTCCCACTGCAATGTGGTTGACTCTGAAATGGCCTAGTAAGCCACTCAGTTGTATCAAAACTGCTACGAAAAACTATCACCACACAGACTGCAGAGGTTCAAGAACCTGTTTGACATAACTTTTTGCTACAACAGGATCCTTGCTTTTCCTTCATGCACTGAATTGTGGGGAAGGTGACAGCATTGGAATCAGATTGTGATCTGTAGCTGTACAAACAGAATTTTTTTAATACAACTTTATGAATATTTTTTCCTTGAATGAATAGGGACTAGTCACACTTGTAACAACAATACTGTCAAACTCGCAACAGCGTTTTGACTCCTTAAAACAAAATTCTCAGAGAAATGTTATTATAGAGCAATAGAGCACAAGTTGGCTGCAGTTATGTAACCTTTCTTGGAATGCACTGCATTAAAGAGAGTGATATGCAACTGGCAGGATGTCTCTAAAAACATGCTCCAGAACACGTGGCAGAGTAATGTGATTGTGCTGAATTTTGTTTTACTTGTTGGAAAGAGTTCCTGCTTCAATTCTGTGGTAAACCACTGTCATACCTGTCTGTGTCTGTATGTGTATTCCACTAGGTACAGGTCTGGACATGCCTCGGCTGACTCCTCCCACTATTCCAGGTATATAAGTGACTACCTCCCAGTCCCTTAGTATTCTGGACGGGTCGACCACTCGAGACAAGACCTTCATTCTTTAGTTAATAAAAGCCTGGTTGTTACTCGCTCAACCTCAGTCTTTTGAGTAATTGATGGCGCATCAATTTTATTAACTAAATTTTTTATAATGGAGAAGATCCTCACACCAGCATGCCTGGACCTGGACAGTCGGGAAGCGGACGCTTCCACCAAGTTTGCTCACTGGCTCACGTGCTTCGAGACATTCCTGACTGCCTCCACTGCGGTCGAAACGGATGCGGACAAACTGTCTGTCCTGTTCTCCAAGGTGAACCACCGAGTGTACTCAGTCATCCGGGACGCGACCTCGTACACAGCCGCCCTCCAGCTCCTCAAGACCCAGTACACGCGCCCTGTGAACGAAGTATACGCTAGGCACCTTCTGGGGAGTCGCAAGCAACAACCTGGGGAATCGACTGAGGAATACCTCCAAGCACTGTCCGTGCTTGGCCGGGCCTGTGGGTGTAAGGCGGTAACGCCCACTAAGTACACGGAGGAACTGATCCGGGATGCCTTCGTAGCAGGCCACAGGTCCAACTACACCCGACAGCGACTGCTGGAGCAGAGTGACCTCACCCTCGACAAAGCCTCCGACATCGCACTAACGCTGGACGCAGCCTTCCGGGGCATGGATGCCTACTCCTCTGCACCGTGGACGCCGCGGGGAACGACAACCTGGGACACGGTAGGACAGCCCCATAGCACCGTGCCACCCCAGCCACAGCCCAACAACGGCCCAACTACCGCAGCAGTGTCCCAAAGCCAGACAGCAGTATCCCAAGGCCAGAAATGCTACTTCTGTGGCCAGGCCAAACACCCCAGAGCGCGCTGCCCGGCGAAGAATGCGACCTGCTCGGGCTGCGGGAAAAAGGGACACTACGCCAGCGTCTGCAAGGCCAAAGCCACCCCGAACGCCAGCAGCGCCGCGTGTGGGCCGTGCGAGCCACCATCTTGGGCAACCCCAGCCATGTGCGAACCACCGCAGCAGCAGCCATCTTGGACGACTCCAGCCACATGGGAATCATGGACACCGCCATCTTGGACACCAGCCGGGACGCAGCAGACCGCCAACCCCCCCCCATCTGATACTCGCAGCAACACACCGACCCCTACGCTGGCCTCTGTGACGCTGGACCAAACGAGACCGCACCAGCTAGCTCGGTCCAAAATGGACGTTAAGGTAAACGGCCATGCAATAAACTGCCTTTTTGACTCCGGGAGCACAGAGAGCTTCATCCACCCCGACACGGTGCGGCGTTGCTCTCTCCCAGTCCTGCCTGCGCACCAGCGGATTTCTATGGCCTCCGAGTCCCAATCAGCGGACATTGGCGGCTACTGCGTGGTGACACTAGTAGTAGACGGGACTGTGTTCAATAATTTTAAACTCCTGGTCCTGCCCGACCTCTGCGCTGCCGTTCTACTGGGGTTGGATTTCCAGTGCCACCTCAAAAGCGTTACGATGGCGTACGGTGGCCCCCTCCCCCCACTCACAGTCCGCAGCCAGCAGCCTCCAAATTGCCCGCCGCGCACCAGATGCAACCTCTCCACACTCAGAGTCCCACCCCCCCCACTGTTTGCTAACCTCACCCCCGACTGTAAGCCCATCGCCACAAAGAGCAGGCGATACAGTGCCGGGGACAGGGTTTTCATCAAAACCGAAGTGGAACGGCTCCTGAAGGAGGGGATTATTGAGGGCAGCTCCAGCCCCTGGCGAGCCCAGGTTGTGGTCGTTAAGACCGGCGAGAAACAACGCCTGGTCATCGACTACAGCCAAACAATAAACCGCTACACCCTGCTGGACGCCTACCCACTCCCCCGCATAGCTGACATGGTCAACCAGATCGCGCAGTACCGCGTCTTTTCGACCATTGACCTGAAATCAGCGTACCACCAGCTCCCCATCAGCCCTGAAGACCGCCAGTATACTGCTTTTGAGGCAAACGGCCGCCTCTATCACTTCCTTAGGGTTCCCTTCGGCGTTACCAACGGGGTCTCCGTCTTCCAAAGGGAGATGGACCGGATGGTCGATCAAAACGAGCTGCAGGCCACTTTCCCTTACCTAGATAATGTGACCATCTGCGGCCATGACTTGCAGGACCATGACGCAAACCTCGAGAAATTCCTCCGCACCGCCCAACTCCTGAACCTGACATATAACAAGGAGAAGTGCATATTCCGCACAGACCGCCTCGCCATCCTTGGCTGTGTTGTAGAACACGGGGTCATCGGTCCCGACCCGGACCGGATGCGTCCCCTTATGGAACTCCCACTGCCCCACTGCCTAAAAGCTCTGAAGAGGTGCCTAGGGTTTTTTTCCTACTACGCTCAGTGGGTCCCCTACTATGCAGACAAAGCCCGTCCGCTGATCAAGTCCACCTCTTTTCCCGTGACGGCAGAGGCCCGCTTAGCCTTCCACCGTATCAAGGAAGACATTGCCAAAGCCACCATGCACGCAGTGGACGAATCCATCCCCTTCCAGGTGGAAAGCGATGCGTCCGACTTCGCTCTGGCCGCCACCCTTAATCAGGCGGGGAGACCTGTGGCATTCTTCTCACGAACCCTCCAGGGCCCAGAGACCAGACACTCCGCGGTCGAGAAGGAGGCCCAGGCTATCGTGGAGGCTGTGCGTCATTGGAGGCACTACCTGGCCGGAAAACGATTTACCCTGCTCACTGACCAGCGTTCAGTTGCTTTTATGTTCAACAACAAGCAGAGGGGCAAAATCAAAAATGACAAGATCTTGAGGTGGAGAATCGAACTTTCCACCTACAATTACGAGATCTTGTACCGGCCTGGGAAGCTCAATGAACCCCCAGATGCCCTATCGCGTGGCACCTGCGCCAGCGCGCAGATCGATAGGCTGAGGGCCCTCCACAATGACCTCTGCCACCCGGGGGTCACCAGGTTCTTCCACTTCATCAAGGCCCGCAACCTGCCTTACTCCATCGAGGAGGTCAGGACCATGACCAAGAACTGCCAAGTCTGCGCTGAGTGCAAACCGCACTTTTATAGACCAGACAGAGCCCACCTGATAAAAGCCACTCGCCCTTTCGAACGCCTGAGCGTCGATTTCAAAGGGCCTCTCCCCTCCTCCGACCGCAATGTGTACTTCCTCAACATCATTGACGAGTACTCCCGGTTCCCGTTCGCTATCCCCTGCCCGGACATGACCAGTGCCACGGTCATTAAATCTCTGAACAGCCTCTTCACCCTGTTCGGTTTCCCCAGCTATATCCATAGCGACCGGGGCTCATCGTTTATGAGCGACGAACTCCGCCAGTACCTGCTCGCTAGGGGTATAGCCACAAGCAGGACCACCAGTTACAACCCCCGGGGGAACGGACAGGTGGAAAGAGAGAATGCAACTGTTTGGAAGGCCGCCCTACTAGCCTTAAAGTCTAGGGGCCTTCCGACCTCCCGCTGGCAGGAGGTGCTCCCCGATGCGCTCCACTCGATTCGGTCACTTCTCTGCACTGCCACCAATGCCACCCCTCACGAGAAAATGTTTGTCTTCCCAAGGAAGTCCACATCGGGGACATCGCTACCGCCATGGCTGACGTCCCCAGGGCCGGTACTACTGAGAAGACACGTGAGGGCCAATAAAACGGACCCCCTGGTCGAGAGGGTCGACCTCCTCCACGCCAACCCCCAGTACGCTTACATTGCGTACCCGGACGGGCGGGAGGACACAGTCTCCATACGAGACCTCGCACCCTCGGGGACCGCTGTAACCCACTACCCATTACCACCCCCCCCCACGACCCGATATCCAACCCCAGCAGCCGGCACGCCTGAGCCCGTCACCCACGAGGACTACACTCCAGGGCCCCAGCCTACACGGGACGCGACGCCGGAAGCTCCACCACCCCTGCCGTCGCCACGTCGATCACAGCGGCAGACAAGACCTCCGGAGAGACTCCAATACACGAACTTTTAAATACACTTCACCCCGCCGGACTCATTTTTAAACAAGGGGTGAATGTGGTAAACCACTGTCATACCTGTCTGTGTCTGTATGTGTATTCCACTAGGTACAGGTCTGGACATGCCTCGGCTGACTCCTCCCACTATTCCAGGTATATAAGTGACTACCTCCCAGTCCCTTAGTATTCTGGACGGGTCGACCACTCGAGACAAGACCTTCATTCTTTAGTTAATAAAAGCCTGGTTGTTACTCGCTCAACCTCAGTCTTTTGAGTAATTGATGGCGCATCAAATTCCAACAGTGCTTTCAATTCAGTTTCTATCCTGTAACCTTAATTAATTCTGTAGACTGATATAGTAGATATGGAGATACAAAACAATAATGATATACAAAGGAAACCATATTTTTCCCTAATGTTCTAGTTGGCATATTTACTTTTCACAGTTTTAAAAACCTGTATGGACACATAGATTTAAATACAACATAATACAGCTCAATATGAACTTCACAATTTTATAGTACATCTTTCTTTTGACATGTTACAATGATATTTCTGTTCAATACTTCTCACTTTATACTCAGGACTCCAACACTGGTGAAAGGTCACAAAAATGGACAGCACCTGGACCAATATTTTTTTGGTGATTGTTATTTTTCAGGTCTTTAGAAACAATAATCAAGAGTCTTGCTCTGCTACTCTAGCCCAATGTGTGACATGGGACAATATTTAGAATGCTTATGTGAACACGGCACATTAGGTATGTTGAGGAAGAATCAGCTGTAGCACAGCAATTTTGGGTTCATTTGAAAGAGCAGTCTATGTATAATAATTTATAACAATTATTATGAATAATAACTAGGGGGAAGATTTCCTGTATGCTATGTGTAACAAAATCATAAAACTGCTTATAAAGAACATGTTTAATTTTGTTATGCATAGGGTACAGAAGAAATTCTCCATTTATATAACAATTTCTTATTAGGCAATTACACTCAAACCAACAGATGTTGGCATAGAAGAAATAACTGCAACAATAAACATGGGATAAAGGGAGTTTGGAGATGGGGCAATAGTTTGCAAGGATAGAGGGGTTGAGGGAGTTTTTTTTGAAGGGGTGATGATGATAGTTTTAAAAGGGAGGGGGAGTGACTGAGGAGACAGAACCATTTACAATGTCAGCTAGCAAGGGCGCCAGGAAGGGAATTTGAGTGGTTACAAGTTTAGTGGGCAGGAGGTGCGTCTCATGGACAAGATGAGCTTGGAGTGGGCATGAGGGAAGATGAAGAGAAACGAGAGAAAGACACAGGTAGGGCAGAGCAGGGTGCGCCTGGAGAGAGGTATGGCTAGATGGGCAAGGAGAAACGAGGAAGCGGCAGAGGCAGCTGAATGGATGGTCTCAATCTTAGTGAAATGCTCGAACTTGGTGGAGGTAAGGATGGAGAGAGCTGGGGGGGGCGGTGGGGAGGAGATTAAGGAGATGGTTGGTAGTCGAGAAAAGAAGATAGAGATTATCTTGGCTCTCCAGATGATCCTGGAGTAGGCAGTTTTGGCAGAGGAGAGTGGGGCCTGGTAGCGTTTGATGTGGTCTAACCAGATTTAGTGATCTATGGCTAAACCTGTTCCAGATATGCTCTTGGACTTGAGTGAACAAAGATGGGGGCCATATCATTGGGAATGACCAGGATGTGAGAGAGTAAGGTGTAAAGGGACAAGGGCATCAAAGGTGGAGGTGAGGGACTGGTTGAGCTGGTTGATGGATGTGGAAGTATCATGATGAATACAGGATCAAGGGCTAGGCAGTTGGGAGTTTAAAAGTGCAGTTGGGATTTCATTGATTTCGATTAAAATTTCAGACTCAGTGAATGTTTGTGTAAGTAGTGTACAAACTCTTTAAACATTTTTTCAGCACAGATAAAGTAATGTAACTTTGTCTAGCAAATATTAGGTTTCAGTGCTACCATTATTATAACAAGGTTGGTCCTTTAGTTGGCCTAGAGTATGAAAGTAATGGTTGAATTCCCATGTCCTTTAATTTGTGTCCTCCTGTCTGGACAGAAAGTGAAGATGGAAGCGACATGTGGTGAACTGCCCCTTTCTGATGCTGGAAACCATTGATGTAACTGGCTGTCAGCAAAGTGATCTCTAGAATCTGTTTTTTAAAAAAAAATTTAAATTGGTGAGTTGAAGTTCATGACAAAATTTTCTTTTCATATAAATAAGGAACTGTTCAGCTATATCTTACCAGGTGTTAGTGTCATAGCAAACTGGAGATACAGCACTTGCCGTATTTTTAATATGGCTTTAAGTAGTGCTATTAATTTTTTTTAAATCACCTTGTGACAAATATATGGCTGGATTTTTTCTTCTGTGGTCTTGGGTGCATATTAAAGAGGATAAATATCTTGATAGCCTGTTCAATGTGCCCCTGTGCACGCAATCACAATTTTTGGCTTCTCTATTGGAAGCATATTTCAAGCATATTCTGTCTGTGATATCCCACACAATGCTTCCAAAATGGAAGACGCCCCTGGATAAGGGGCCTGATTTTACAGTTTTCATTTTTTAAAGTGAACCACTGAACAGTGTAACAGAATAAACTTCTATCCTGATGTACAAGGCAGCCTTTTTGTTAAAAAACATTTTTCAGGTTGAAAATAGTTAGCTTTATCTCCAGTGTATGGACTTTAGACCCTGATTGTTCATTAAATGTAATAAGAAAACAGCAACACACAAGTACTTATTGCTTAATTGGTAATTAGTGAAAGTCAGAACGTTTAATGTTAAAATAAAGCAATGTTTTACTCTTACCATTTACGAAGGATTAGAGCAAACATTTGAACATTATTCAAAGTACTTATTTGCAAAATACTGTCCTGTAATTTATTTAGGGGTTGAACAATCTTTTACAGACAAGTGGTCTGGATAATGGATCCAACTTTAAGACCATGGGTTGATTGTAATCCTACCCACCCGGCAGACACTAGGCGGGTGGGGAGTTAAAATGCCCCGAGTTACTTACCAACCCTGAAGGCACCAGGACCCCACCGCCTGTGATTTTAATCAGCTGTCTTGATGTCATCGGGGCCTGACTGCAGTTTTAACTCAGGCTTGAGTGGGGAAGCCGTATGGCCAACCCGGGACAGAAGAGGCTCAACATCAGAAGAGGCCAAAAAGGTAAGCAAGAGTGCTCCTCCTGGCCCCACCTGCTACAGACTATCTACCTCGTCACCCCCGTTCGTGAATGCGAGGCCCCTGCGAGACATCCCCAGAACCCTATCCCGCCACCTACCTTGTGTCGGAACGTAGCCTCCGGGCCGCGTGACTTACTGCTGCTTCCCGCCCGGAACTAGTGGGAAGTCGGCCAGCGGCCTGTCGGATGTAAATGAAGCCCAGTCGTTAAAATCGGCACATCAAAAAATCATGGGGGCACCCTCCAGGGTTGTCTTGTTACTCTAACACATTGAGTTCAAAATGCTTTTTGTTGCCCCCAAATCTCTCCACTCTACCCCTGCAATCTCCTCTGGGTTGCTATGCCTCACCTAACCTACAAAGTCTCCTTACAGTCTACCTAGGTTTCAGTGCACCTCTCCTAATTTCCCTAAAACTCCTGCCTCGATCTGGACTCGCTCCCCCAGCTGTCAAGCATCTTGGGGCATTTTGCTATGTTAAAGATCTTATATAAATGTGAATTGTTTTTATAGATTCAATTGTTTTTCAGAATTAACCATTAATAAAGGACAGGTATCATATTTATTGCAACATAAAACTAGACATACACACAAACAGCACTCAGTGGTTTTAAGTACAGTTAGATTGAAAATATAATCATACAAACCTTTGGTTTTGACATGGCAAACAGGAGCTTTTGTGTTGGTTTGTCTTTTGTACATACGCCGTCTGCTGTCTTTCCAACTACAAGCATAAAATCGTCACGACAGCCTCCAAAGGTCATGATACTCTTGTACATATATGTTGTTATCAAGCGCTGTGGAATTATAAAGAAACCCAAAAAAGAATTAAGTGCAACGAATAGAAAAATTTTAACTCCTGGTGGGAAGTGGGTGGGAGCAGATGCATTCCCGCCCAGGAGTTTGAATTGGAGGCCCGGCAGATCTACCTGCCTGACATCATTTGAATGCCGCTGGTCAGCTGCTTGGCCGTTTCCAGTGAAAAGCTGGCCGGTGTACGGGAGAAGATCGGGCTGCCTCCGGGCACCCGGAGAAGGCTTCTGGCAGTAGGAGGAGGATGTTGCAAAGGTATTGTAGCTGGGGTGGGTGTAGAAGTTCAGGGCAGCAGAGGTCCAGACTTTCCTGGTCGGGCCCTATTGCTCCTGAATTGTTTAATTCTGATTTCTGAATTTATACTGTATTTTGTTAAATTTCAAAATTTGCCAGTATTTAATGGTTTACTAATCTCAGTGATGGAAAACTAACTGACAGCAAATCAGTTCAATGTCAAAGGGCTATATATTTTGTCATTTTGGAAACTTGGTTCAGTCCGGTCGAAAGAGCAGTTGACAGTAACACTTTCATGTATACAGCTGTAATGAGTGTCATGAATCTTATCATTCATGATGAAGAAATGACTCATGAAATAACACTGGGCGGCCAGCTGGTGGTGCTGTCCAAGGAGTATAAATACTCGGGTGTGGGCCCAGCTTGCCCAGGACGTTTTTGTAACCAGGAACTGGTGATGTAACTAGAATCACATGGTTGTGAAACAGTTGATTAAAGCCTTGTTTTATACTCAACCAAGTGCTTAGTGAGTTTTCTTACGTCAATGAGTTTATGCAAGACTTTTTGTAATATTCTGCTTGTAACAGTAAATCAGTTTATATTATTTGTTATTCTAGAGTTTTATCTTTTAGTGTTAAAGTTTTAATTAATCTCTGCACTTCCTGGTCCACGTGTATAGAGGTAATTTCTAAAAATGTTCTTTCTTTACAACAGAGGAAAAGCCTTACTTCGGTTGAACAGTATCATACTGCATGTTTCAATTAAATACAGTGACAAATGTGATAATGCAGTGTTTGAAAGTGATCATTCTTACCATAGAGCTGTATTCCAATATGCTGATGCCATTCTCGTGCACAGCTAACCATACTGGTGCAGTGTCAGATAGTGGTGGAGCAATAGGCTACATAACAAAAATAAAAATAGAACTATGATATATCTGCAAGCCAGAATATGCTGATAACAAAAGAATATGAAATCAGTCAAATTGGTTGAACTGACATTTTGATCTCTTGTTCACCGTCCTTCCTTATTTCTCAGTGCCACATCCCAATTGCCAGTGCTAGAAGGGAGACTGTTGGAAATCTACCTTTCATTAGTGAAACAAGTGGCCTTCTAATATGTAGAAAATTCAACATCTTTGACTCTTATGCTGCCCCTGTTGCTGTTTAAAGGAAAATTGGCATAAATGCATACTAAGTAGTAATAGCTTTCAACACATTTCCACTATTTGATTAATCTGACGCTCCTATTGATTTTTGTTTTCTGACCATCATTTACCAAGTAAGTTTTTTAAAATTTGTTTATGGGATCAGGGCATCGCTGGCAGTGCCACCATTTATTGCCCATCCCTAGTTGCCCTTGAGAAGGTGGTGGTGAGCCGCCTTCTTGAACCGCTGCAGTCTGTGTGGTGATGGTACTCCCTCAGTGCTGTTAGGGAGGGAGTTCCAGGATTTTGACCCAGCGACGATGAAAGATCAGTGATATACTTAAGTCAGGATGGTGTGTGACTTGGAGGGGAACTTGGAGGTGCTGGTGTTCCCATGCACCTGCTGCCCTTGTCCTTCTTGGTGGAAGAGGTCGCGGGTTTGGGAGGTGCTGTCGAAGAAGCCTTGGTGAGTTGCTGCAGTGCATCGTGTAGATGGTACACACTGCAGCCACGGTACGCCAGTGGTGGAGGGAGTGAATGTTTAAGGTGGTGGATGGAGTGCCAATCAAGTGGGCTGCTTTGTCCTGGATGGTGTCGAGCTTCTTGAGTGTTGTTGGAGCTGCACTCATCCAGGCAAGTGGAGAGTATTCCATCACACTCCTTACTTGTGCCTTGTAGATGGTGGAAAGGCTTTGGGGAGTCAGGAGGTGAGACACTCTCCTCGGAATACCTAGCCTCTGACCTGCTCTTGTTGCCACAGTATTTATGTGGCTGGTCCAGTTAAGTTTCTGGTTAATGGTGACCCCCCAGGATGTTGCTAGTGGGGGATTCGGCGATGGTAATGCCGTTGACTGTCAAGGGGAGGTGGTTAGATTCTCGCTTGTTGGAGATAGTCATTGCCTGGCACTTCTGTGGCGTGAATGTTACCTGCCACTTATCAGCCCAAGCCTGAACGTCGTCCAGGTCTTGTTGCATGCGGGCATGGACTGCTTCATTGTCTGTGGAGTTGTGAATGATGCTGAACACTGTGCAGTCATCAGCGAACATCCCTATTTCTGACCTTATGTTGGAGGGAAGGTCAATGATTGTTGAACGAATGAGGTAACATAAAGCTGAACATATTTAAAACCTAGGTCTCAGCTGGTGCTTCAACACTATAGACTGATACAGCATCTTACATCGACATGAAACCTTTAATATAGCAAAATGTCAGAAGAAAATTCACAGTTGGGGATCAAACCCGACAGGGCTAAACAAAATCCTACCTTTGTTGCAAACAGTTTTGCACCAAAAAAAGGCCACTTCCTAGCTACAGTAAAGTAAATGCGAACACAGTCAGCAGCAGCACGTCCTCGCAGAGCCACCCATTTAGTAGAAAGTCGCTGACGTAGTTGTCTAAAGTAAACACAGCAAAACAGGATTTGCTACTGCATGTACTTATTTAAAAAATATTTAAACACTCTACAAGTAAAGTAAGTGCAGAATAAACACACTTATTCTTTCAACAATAATAAAGAGCTACGTGATTAACTATTTCAATATATACTGAATAGAACAGTAAAATTACATAAAACTGGCAGTCACAGTGTTTGTCCTGAATGGGCTCCATACTTACTTAAGTTGCTCATCTGTACAGCCTTGTTTGTATCTTTTTGGATAAAATTTCTCTATTACTTGCTTCAGAGTTTGGTTTGATTTGGATTGCATTGAGACCTGACCCGCTGGAGTTGAAAATGTTCGTTCAAAGTCTCCGAACTCCACCTAATGGAAAACGCACAAATAATAGCTGTCGTGCCACCTTACTCTCAGGCTGTTTAAAATGCATTACAAGAGTAAGTGTCAAACCTCCCAACTGTACTGTTTTAATTTGGACATTCTGATATTAAATAGAGTTGCTGAGAAAAACTGCAGTGGTATCTAACATTCACAAACTGGCAAAATCAGTTGATTGCTAATTCTACAGAAAACCAAATCTGAATTCACCCTTTCAACACACATGGCAGTTTGAATGTTATTGCCATAATGACCAGAAAGATCGACGGTGTAATCCCTGCTCTGTGCTGCGTTAGCCAACCTCAGCTGGAGCAGCAACGTGGGTGCTTCCTCGGGCTTACGCATCCCCAGCCAAGAAATAAAACGAAAATTGATTAGGGTGCCACTCCTGATCACTGTCCATTAACCCTTGCTGGAAGCATTTTGGGTGTAGATAGGATCAGGTTCAGCATGATAGCTCCCAAACTCAAATGGCTTCTCAGCACTTGTTCTCTCGGATTACACAGGAAAATGGCCAATTTGTGAGGTTTTTGAAGGCTGCTGGTGCCATAACCCCAGTATGTGTCACTGGCTTCAGAACAGGAGAGATTCAGGCTCAGGATAAACTGAAAAGGGATCAAAAAAGTTTTTGTTATCAATTTTTTCAGGGCATTTTTCTGATACACATTCCTAGTTTTTAACTGAAATACAAGGGGCACTTTTAACTATCCCGATCAGCAGGAATGGAACAGGAGAGGAGTTAAAATGTAACGGCTCCATTTCCTGCTCCGTTCCTTTCAACCTGCGATTTTAACACAGCTGGTTTGGGTTGCAGATGAGGCTCCGATCAGACTCCGGCTCGGCTGTCAGGCATCAGAATTCAAAGTTCTGCAGGCCTCCGATCTAGGGCTTATTGTTATTTGGTGTAGACCAGAAGAAATCCCTTCTTTGAAGCTGAGAGAGAGTAAGTTCTATTGTGGTAATTGTTGTGTATCTACCTTTAAGGGAATAACTGGTCTTAGACTGCAGTACCGGCAGTGACCACCCCTGTATAAAAGGCCTTAGCAGGCTTCTGTATTTTCAGTCTGACACTGCCTCCTGTTCAGTAAAGTACCTGTTAAACTGTTCTCCCGAAGTCCGTGTATTATTGAGGCGCGGACTTTACAGTGGCGACGAGTAAGTTCGAACTCACCTGCAGTGTGGCTTCATCTCACGGGGATCTCGCCTGAGAGGAGGGTCCTGGAAGGTCGTAGTCTGTGCAACGGGCATCGACCGAGGGCAACCGCCCAAAGAATTCATCAGTGTTCGGAGAATTGCGGGAGAGACTGTGGAGAGCTGTGCTTGGCTCCCCAGTTAAGGTGTTCCAGCAAATCGTGCTGGTAGCAGGTAGCACGCTGACCCTTCCGGACTGCGGCGGGCTCAAGCTCGATCGAGCGGCTCTACAAAACGGGCCGCGCAGCGTCGCCGGGAAAAGAAAACAAGAGAGAGAGAGAGGGTGGAGTGCACAGGGCGCGGTCGGTGCTCAAGAACAGGGCAGCGGAGAGAAACTAAATGGGGGGGAAGGAAAGCGAGACGCGCCGAAGCTGCGGGTCGCCGCCATTACCCCGTAGAACGCTAGGAGCAGCGTGGCAGCAAGGGGAAGAAGCAAAAGCGCGGGAGGCGCCATGTTATCCCGTTGGGGAAGAAGCAAAAGCGCGGGAGGCGCCATTTTATTCCATTGGGGAAGAAGCAAAAGCGCGGGAGGCACCATTTTAAATCGCCCAAGATGCCGAAAAGTGGCAGTATCACTGTTTTCGACAATGGGGTAGAAGACTGGACCACGTATGTGGAAAGAATTGAAGTGTACTGCAAGGCAAATGAGGTGGCCGATGGAAAGAGGGCATCGGTATTATTATATCTGATGGGTGCGAGTATGTACGGCCTATTGCGGAATTTAATTACCCCAGCTAAACTAATGGAGAAAAGTTTTGAGGAGATTGTTCATATCTTACAGGAACACCTAAGCCCTACACCACTGCTGATAGCAGAAAGATTCAAGTTCCATAAAAGAAACCAGCACAAAGATGAGAGCAATGCTGACTATCTTACAAAACTATGCAAGTTATCGAAGCACTGCCAGTTCGGAGCAGGACTGGCAGACACCTTACGGGTTAAGTTTGTCTGCGGGCTCCAGAGTGAAGGAACCCAGAAACGACTACTTTCAAAAAAGGACCTGATGCTAGAACAGGCTTTCAGCGTGGCAGTATCCTACGAAGCAGCAGCACGGGGAGCTGCGGAAATACAACAGAAACCACAAGAATACAGCGCTAACGAAATGGCGTATGGAGCAGAAAAGTGCTATCGCTGCGGCAGAACAACCCATGAGCAGAAGGACTGCTGGTTTAAAAGACAAAATATGCAGGCAATGCAGAAAAATGGGACATATAGCAAGAGTCTGCAGGTCGGGAAAGAAACCCAACACGACAAGAACTACTAAGGAACAGTACAGGAAAGTAAAGAAACTGACAGACAGTAGTTCAGAAGATCAGGAGAGTGATAAGGACTCCGGGAGCAGGAGACTAAGTTGTTTAAAGTTACACAACGTGATCGCAAAGGAAGATCACCGAACCATTTGAGTCACCCTCATGATAGCAGGGTCCCCAGTAAAGATGGAATTGGACACAGGATCAGCCCTGTCATGAATCGACGAGACTATGAGCGGCTATTCTCACACATACCCTTAAAGGACACGTCCATTGTATTGAAGACATACACGGGGCAAAAGGTCTACCCCAGAGGAAAAATAAGGGTGCCAGTTGAATATAATGGAAAGGAAACACAGAAACTATACATGTATATACTACGAGATGGAGGACCACCATTATTGGGACGTGAATGGATCCGAAAACTACAATTGGATTGGCATTCCATTCTGGCACTAACTGTGACTGACAAAAAAGATGATGACGTCGCACCTGGACGTCTGTCACAAATTCTATCTGACGCGGAAGAGGTGTTCCAACAAGGACTTGGGACTCTAAAAGGAGTAAAGGCAACCATAAAGATTTAGGATAACGCAACCCCAAAATTTTTCAAGGCCAGACCAGTGCCATACGCGATCCGCCCAGCTGTGGAAGCTGAACTGGAGAGTCTGGAGCGTTCGGGGGTGCTGTCTAAGGTGGACTGGAGCGAGTGGGCCACACCCATCGTTCCTGTAATGAAGAAAGCATTGAGCAGCACGCCTGGGGAACCAAGGAAGGTTCGCATCTGTGGGGACTTCAAGGTGACTGTGAACCCAGTCCTGCACATAGTACAGTATCCGCTTCCGCGGATAGAAGATATTTTCGCCTCACTATCTGGAGGGAAACGTTTTACAAAGATTGATCTGGCTCAAACGTATCTACAAATGGAGGTGGAAGAAGCATCTAGGAAATACCTCACGATAAACACTCACAAAGGCCTTTACCAGTACAATCGACTGGTATTCAGGGTAGCATCGGCCCCGGCTATTTGGCAGAGAGCAATGGAACAAGTCCTGCAAGGGATCCCGGGGACCCAGTGTTATTTGGACGGCATCCTGGTTACGGCCGAAAATGACAATGAACACCTTGCCAACCTGGAACAGGTGCTCACGAGATTGCAGGGGTATTAGAAGCTGATGAACCAACCAATGACAATGAGCCAGAATTGACTCCACCGCCAGAACAGGATACTCGAGAAAGGCGCTATCCAGTCAGGATCAGGAAGCCTCCTCAAAGACTGAACTTATAAATGACTATTTCAGTTGATGTATATAGTACCGAGAAAATTGTAATTGTAATTAGTTATTATTTAGTTGTTAAATGAATGTTATGTACTGTTTATCTAAAAGGGGAGGAATTGTTGTGTATGTACCTTTAAGGGAATAACTGGTCTTAGACTGCAGTACCGGCAGTGACCACCCCTGTATAAAAGGCCCCAGCAGGCTTCTGTATTTTCAGTCTGACGCTGCCTCCTGTTCAGTAAAGTACCTTTTAAACTGTTCTCCCGAAGTCCGTGTATTATTGAGGCGCGGACTTTACAGTGCTGCACACATTCTTGCTACTGCTAATGGTCACACTTGTTTGCATTGAAATGTTGCATTAGAGTAATGTTACTTTCTGGCCACCATGAGGCTTTTGTGAGAAAATACCACCATCTGTAGTCTCACTAAGTGGCAGGAATCGGATATTCCATGATGCCTTGTTGTTAGAGATCTATAGATAGTGGGTTACACAGCAATAACACATGAAAAAATTTAATTGAAAGGAGCTTAAAAGAAAAAATGCTAAATACATAGAAAATTGGTACAGCAGAATTTTCTGCATCTAAAACATTTTTCTTATGCATTTAGCCAATGTACATGTTCTCTTTAGACAATTAACATGAGACAAGTTGTGGAAACTGGAATTGGTCAACCGGTTAGTTACATTCTTACCTGAGCTAGTAGCACAGCCATTTCTAATGCAAGTTCTTTGTTTACAGGAAAGTGTCCGTTTACAATTTCATCATTTGTTTGGTACATCAGCAATAGTTTTTCTCTATCTGTCTCTCCACGAGCTTGTGTAGAGAAATAGAGCCTGTGAATGTGAAAATAATGGAATGCAATATATGACATTCACTTTTCCCATCCGTCATTCAGCATCAAAATCTGTGCCAGCTCTGATGAACGGTTCCACCCAAAATATTAGCCTATCTTTCTCTTTCAGCTGCTGTCAGACCTGCTGTGCGAGATATCCTTTGAGGTGGATTCATTATAACCTTAAAATTGCAATCAAAAATGCAAATTTCCTAAAAGACATCATATATATATAGATAAAATAATGTGCAATATCGGTTAGCCGGTAGAAGACAGAGAGTAGGGATAATGGGTATGTACTCTATTGGAAGGAAGTGACTAGTGGGCCCCGATATTTACTGGGGCAGGATTTCCAATCCGGGGGTGGGGAGGAGTTCTGGTCAGGAAGTCCGTGTTTCCCCCAAGGCCATGGAGTTTTTTCCCATAGCGTGTAAGTTTTTTTTTAACAGGTTCCCTGCCCGGAAGCCAGCATGATTGACAGGCTTGGCTCTCTGTCGGGTGGGGAATGCTGCAGAAGAGGCCTTAGTCCAGGAGCAGGTAAGCTTCTTAAGTCATTAAAATGTTCTCATTATAGGGACTTGACATATGCTGAAGGTATTGTCCTAAATGAGAGAATCCTTGCTACAAGGTGCAGCATTCTGATTGGTGATGTACAAACAAGTGGGAAAGAGAGTTTTGTTTTGAGAATCAAAGGTATGAAAGATGAAGATGGTGCTTTTGACAAAAGTTTGGAGAGGAGCCGACCACAGAAGATAGATAGAAGGCTTTTCGGTGGGGTAGGGAGGGTTACAGGAGTTCAGGGAATTTTAAGAACTCCAGCGATAAGCAAATAATTTAGTGTATCATTTGTATGTAAGAGTTAAGTTCCTGAGAACAGAAGCAAGGTTAGTGCTAACAAGAGAAGACAGATGCTGGAAGAAGGATTAACTACTATGACAGAAGGAGATTCATCAAGCTAATGCTTGGAGGTGGACCCAAGAATCCCAGAGGAAGGCAAGACCACCAACTGTACTATACCAATTTGGAAGGATGAGGTTGTATAAGATCTGGAAATCTCTGCTAAGACTGAGCTTATCAGCAGGAACAAATATCTAGACTTTTAACATATCCAATAAACTGGCTATTTAAAGCTGTTAACTTGTTTGCTATACATGGAACCTAATCTAAACCAACCTTGTTGACTTTATGTCAATCTTGGAGGCTGAGTATAATATTAACTTGTAATAAATAGAGCCCAGTTGATGCTGAGTTACTGTGATACACTTTACTGCCTATTGTAACCTCCAATATTAATTGCATCCATTAATAATGTCTACCCCAGTATCTTGAGTACTCTTATTGTTTATTATTAAGATGCTGCTAATTGTTTTATAAAAATGTTTGTGATTTCATGGTCTGACTTTCTCTTTGATTATTTGGCAAGAAGAGGTTAACTCATTCACTGAGTAGCTTTTAAGTACAGTATCTAAATAGAAGATTGGTAAATATGCGTTAACATAATTTGGACCGATTGATGTAAAAGGGTCTAGTACTTCCCTTGACATGGATGGTGAATTGCTGCAGATTCTTGGATGAGGAGTTAAGGTGAAGGAGTTAAGGATTCATCTGGAGCCCTTAGATTAATATTCCTTACAAAGTTCATGGGTTTCCTGATGAAAGTGTTCTTACACCTTCACCTGGGCAATATGAAGATGCCCAATTTCAACAACAGCCTACACAAAGAGCTTATACTCTGAAGTCTCGATGGACTAAATATTCAACATATTAAAAAGAAAGAAAAAGACTTAAATTTATATAGTGCTTTTAACAACCCCAGGACATCCCAAAGCGCCTTACAGCCAATGAAGGACTTTTGAAGTGTAGTCTCTGTTGTAATGTAGGAAACGCGGCAGCCAAATTGCGCACGGCAAGATCCCAGAAACAGCAATGTGTTAATGACCAGCAAGTCTGTTTACGGTGATATTGGTTGAGGAATAAATATTGGCCAGCACACCGAGGAGAACTCCCCTACCCTTCTTCGAAATAGTGCCATGGGACTTTTTACGTCCACTAGAGAGGGAGTCTCATCTGAAAGACATCCTTGCGATGTCCTGAGGTTGTGAAAGGTGCTGTATAAATGCAAGTTTTTTATTTACATGAGGTAGGCATTTAACTGAAGCTCTCATAAATAGATATATAAAAGTGCAATCATCGGCGGTAACAACCAGATGTGGGATTTCAGGCAATGCACTGAGCGGGAAATCAACAAGTTCATAAACTGCCAAGTTGCCAACTCTCACTCATTCAGTTCCAGTCAGCAGAACTGTTTCTGTTGGTTGGAAATTTTTATCTTTTGTGATGACAACATAAAAAAATAATAGGACAAGCCAATTACCACAAGCTTCCTAATCTGGCACTTGAATATAATTAAATGATCAGAGAAGAGTAATAAAAAAGATCATTGATTCTAGTGTAGAACTTTTGCAGGGAAGTTGGTGAAGCTGAGAAAGGTAAAGTAAACATTGTAGTGCTAACTCTATCTGCTTCGAACATTACCTGTTCTTATAAGTGAGCCGGACAGTTCTAGTTCCCTCAAATTTGCCAGGATGCTGTTCTTTGGAGGCCTGCTCCCATTTGCAAATTATGTCACAAATCTGAATGAAGAAATGAAGATCACTGAAATTATTTTCTACCAAGTTACTAAAACTAAATAACAACGTAACACTAAGTAACATTAGATTAATATTGTATAAGACTGACATGGCACAGATGAATCTGAACAAACCAAGAATGTAAATTGCAAAATGTGTTGCACAAAAGAACTCCAATTGCCAAATGCACAGGAATTTAAAAGTAATGATATTTAAAATTCCTTGAACACTCTTCTGGATTGAAAAGTAATCTATTTTAAAATCGCAATTTATAATCATAATCATCAACTAAGCTAATTATTTCCATAATTTTAAAAAGTTAATAATTAAATGAATCCATTTGTATTAATGAATTTATCACTTTACGAATTCCTCCATTTTCTGGAGTAATCAGACATATAAAATATTTCACAGTATTATTTTACTGTTCCATTCAAATGCAAGTATTCTTAGTGATTATTTGTGAGCTGGTGGTAGTGTGGCAGTGCACAGCACTGGTGCATTACACACTGTGCCATGGAGAAGTAAAGCAGGGTTGGCTTTTCCTCACAACTCTCCATATGTTGACCACAAGAACCGGGTGGGGCAGTTCAATTATTGTATCCACCTGACCTGTAATGTACTGATCCTGCAAGAGTTCCCTAGGTAAACCTCATCTGAATAATGTGGTATGCTCTAGGTGTGGAAAATGCCTGTGATGGGAGCTCACCTGCTGCTGGGTTGGAAATCACATGTCTTGCTGCCACTTAAAGGGGCACAAATTATAAGGGCATGGGGGAGAAATTGGGTACCGTTGTGCCTCCCGTTATCGCCTCTGGGGCGATAACGGGACGTTAACCACTTACCGCCTGGACACGGTGAGAATATCGCCTCCCGCTAAATTCGGCGGGAGGTTTGCGGCGGCGATATGGCGCTGCGCCCCGATCACCTTTGCCTGGAGATCGTGACGTCATCGCCGTGTGCATCGGCCCGGTTGCGCCCCGGACCCGAACTTCGGTTTCTCCCCCTACAGCATCGCTGGGCAACAACACCGACAGCTGCAGGAGGCATTCATCGGGAGGCCGGGCACTTCGGGGGCAATACTTAAAGGCGAGGTGGCCGAGGTAGGGAAAGCAATAATCAAATGCTCATTTTCTGGTTTCTTTCCTTCTTTCCCCAGCGCTCGATCTGCCCGGCACTCTGCTGCAGTGCATCGGGCTGAATCACGGCTACCATCGGGGACCAGGTAAGTTTTCCCCTTGCAGAGCCTGCAGCGATGGCCTTTCCCTTTAAAGGAGGGAAGGAGCCTTCCAACGCGGCAGTGCTGCACGGCCCATTGTGTAGCGCTGCTCACCTACCACCTCGCCTGCTGCCTGTTGTGCTCCAGGAAGGAAGTGGAGTACTAAATCAAGCGCTCCACTTCCTTCCTGGAGCGCAAAACCGAATTTTTTAAAAGTTGAGAAACATTAGCACCTGCTGCTAATTTTTTCAACTTTTAAAAGTTAGTGCCCCAAACAGGGCTATAATGAATTTCTCCCCCAAAGTGTTTGGCAAAGGTCATGGATTTCCCAGGAAGGGGTTAAGCCATTCAACTCAAATATCCCATGTGACTGATATCCTGCAGGTTTCTTAAAAGTAATAGGTTTGATTGACAACAATTCTGAGGTGAAGGTGTGAGTCAATTCTGAGAGGGGGACAGGGCCATGATTCTTTGTAAACACTTTGATAGACAGCTCTATAGCTGGGAGCTTCTTATTGCAGGTTTATATTTAGTTGCCTGTGCTCAGCTCACTGGCCAGCCTAGTGGTATTCAGTAATGACCACATTTCAATTTTATGTTGAATGTCAGTGCAGGAAAAGTGTCTTTGTTGTTTTGGGATTAAGGAGGATAGTAAAGTTTGTAATTCCTGTAAATAAACTGAGTGTTATTCATTTGTCCATTTAATGTTCAACAAATTTGTCTGTTGATTTATAGTCTGAGCCACAGTCTTACAGAGTGTATATTCTTCAGCTTACTGAAGCTGAGGTCACATGGTGGCATGTGATAAGCGGGAATACAGTGAGTTCTCCATTTGACCTCTGTTCATACTACATTCACTTAGATATTAGGCAGATAAAGGCCACTCTGCCTTCTAGGGGTGTGAGGTACAGAAATAACCAGTGATGCTGAAACCAAGGAAAATATCCAGTGTAAAAAACCCCAAAACATAAAAGGAGGCCATATAGGGTGCTGGAGATGGGACATAGCAGTCTTTCTATCAGCTGAGGTTTCACAACTTTCCTGTTGCTTCTCTTTCTCACCCCATTCTTTCATACACATACTGGCAGCAAACCACATCCTGAACCCTTTATCCTGTTTTACTTTCAACTGAAAACATAAGTTGAAGGCTGCTTCCAAGGGCTCCTTTGTAACTTGTCTTTGTCTCGGTGTACAAGAGGAAGCAGAACCAGACCTCAATGGATCCAATCATGTCAGCACTTCAAGGGAGATGCCATCACTAAATCTATCTATCTATATATATATAATATATATAAATAAAAGAGTTGGTTTGTCTGTCTGTCTGTCTGTCCGCTATACACTCAAGTTATAGAGCGTACCTACACGCATGTTATATCAAAAGAAAGCTTATCATTAGGGGAGTCTAATAGGCGTATTTACTTTTTGGTCAGACAAAAATTGTTCGGACACTATACAAAAAACGTTCAAAAAAAGGATAAAATCCGCTCATTAGCGGTTGACCAATCCTACCGCTCATTAGCATTGAGTGACGTGATGGTTGACCAATCGTACAGGGGATAGCGTTGACTGATGTGATGGTTCACCAATCCTACAGTTCAGTGACCTGATGGTTGACCAATCGGTGCGTCACGGGGGGCGTTTCATTCCGTGTGTGGGCGGGCCTAATCCTGCAGCCTCCCGAAACTTCGCCGCCATTTTTTTCATCCCCACAGCGACAGCACCAGCCAAACAAACCCCCACATTGTGGCTCCGGGAGCGGGAGGTGAGTTGGAGTCACTCGGGCCGGGCCTCACAACCGCTCGGCCCGAGACACAGAGCGGGCGGGGGAGCGTCAGCGGCCAGCCATAAACCGCACCGCCCGCACGCACCGGGAGCTCAGCTGGGGTCCGTCTCGGCCCGAGAGCCCGGCCGGGCCTTCAGCGCTAGGCCCCGCACGGCCACCGCGGCTGGGCTCAATTTTCAAAGCCCTTCCCCGGGTGCCAAAAGAGGGGGAGGGAGGGAGAGGGGCAGGGAGAGAGAGGGGGAGGGACAGAGAGAGGGTCAGGGAGGGAAAGAGTGACACAGAGCACGGGAGCGGCAGCGCCCAGCCGTAAACCACGCGGCCCAAAAGAGCCCTGGCAACGCCGGGCCCCCCCAGCTAGTACTTCATAAGTAATAGTAAATGAACCTGTGAATCAGACCTCACAAGCCTACTTTTAAAAGAATGGTGCTTTCTGAACATCAAGTGCTGGTGCAGCCAGACTTTGCCAAGCAGATTGTTGCAGATGGTGACTCAGGTGGAGGAGTCCACTAGCCATATGTGGCAGTCTTGTGTGAAGGTTTTGCATCCGAGGAAGGATGTTCTTGCCATGGAGGGAGTGCAGCGAAGAATCACCAGACTGATACCTGGGATGGCAGGAATGACGTATGAGGAGAGATTGGGTCGATTGGGCTTATACTCGCTGGAGTTTAGAAGAATGAGGGGATCTCATTGAAACTTATAAAATTCTAACAGGACTCGACAGACTAGATGCAGGAAGGATGTTCCCGATGGCCGGGGAGTCCAGAACCAGGGGTCACAGTCTAAGGATAAGGGGTAAGCCATTTAGGACAGAGATGAGGAGGAATTTCTTCACCCAGAGAGTGGTGAACCTGTGGAATTCTGTGCCACAGAAGGCAGCTGAGGCCAATACATTAAATATATTCAAGAAGGAGTTGGATATATTTCTTAAGGCTAAAGGGATCAAGGGATATGGGGAGAAGGCAGGGACAGGGTACTGAATTTGGATGGTCAGCCATGATCTCATTGAATGGCGGAGCAGGCTCGGGCCAAATGGCCTACTCCTGCTCCTATCATCTATGTTTCTATGTATCACTGTGTATCTGTAGTGGAGACCCCACCCTCCCATGCTGGAAATCTTAATAGCTATTGGTGCTTCTTCCATGGATGTTCAGACTGCTGCCATAGAGGCCTGGGATTCCAGATTGGAATGGGTTATCTCTTCTATCTGCGACAGGCTTGGGAACCAGATAGAACCACGAGGCAGGGCTTCACTGATCTCTATGGTGCCACGAGGACTGCTTTTGTGCTGATCTGTGGTCAGTGAGGTAGAGCTTAGCAGCAGAAACATGGCTGGAATAGGCACAGCTGATGGTGCTGTCTCTCAGGATGCCAATTCATCCAGACTTTCCAAGTCAGCACCCTGTATCCCTGTACATATGGTGGAAAGCACACAGGGCCAGGCTGCTCATGCAGTAGCAGAAGTGGTGCAGTCTGCAGTAGATAGAGCTGTGGTATTTCTGAGTTGCTTGAAGGTTTTAGGCACTTTAGGCAAAAGCATATTTGTGGAACTCTGTTACTGCAGTGGCTATATTGGCAAGTTAAAAAAGGTGTCCATGATGATACCTCTTTGCACATCAAAGTTGTGCACTATGCAACACACAACAAGAATCTCTGAAAGCTTAGCCAGTCAAGAAATTATCCCCTGTATAAAGGGGAGGAACTATGAAGAAATGTTAGAGAAGTTTAAGGTCTGCAGTCTAGAGAGAAGGGACAACTTCATTGAGATATATAAAGTATTATTAAATGGCATAGACAAGATGAACCCAAAATATTACGTTCACTCAGTTCAGTAGAACAAGAGGAACTCCGGCTCCGTGTTGAAGAGCTGGAGACCGAGCTTCAAACACTGAGACACATCAGGGAGGGGGAGAGTTACCTGGACTCTGTGTATCACGAGGTAGTCACACCAATTAGATTAATTAATTCAGATGTAGTCCGTGGCCAGGGTCAGGATGGTGTGACTAGAAGTGAGGCAGGTACGGGGATCCAGGAGGTAGTGTTGGAGGAGCCGCAGCCCTTGCACTTGTCCAACAGGTTCGAGGCTCTTACTCCCTGTGGGGACAGGAGCAGGAACTGCAGGGAGGATGAGCAACCTGGCCACAGCACCGTGGAGCAGGGGGCCATTCAAGTGGGGGGAGTTAAAAGAAAGGTTGTAGTGGTAGGGGATAGTATCGTTAGGGGGATAGATAGAGTTCTTTACAGCCGAGAGCGAGAGTCCCGAAGGCTGTGTTGCCTGCCCGGTGCCAGGGTTAAGGACATCTCCTCTGGACTGGAGAGAAACTTGGAGTGGGAGGGGGAGGATCCAGTTGTCGTGGTCCATGTTGGTACCAACGACATAGATAGGACACGGAAGGAGGTTCTGCTGAGGGAGTTTGAGCAGCTAGGGGCCAAATTAAAAAGCAGAACCACAAGGGTAATAATCTCTGGATTATCACCTGAGCCACGAGCGAATTTGGCTAGGACAAATAAAATTAGAGAGTTAAATGCGTGGCTCAAAGACTGGTGTGGGAGAAATGGGTTTTGCTTCCTGGGACACTGGCACCAGTACTGGGGCAGGAGGGAGCTGTTCCGTTGGGACGGGCTTCACTTGGCCAGTGCTGGGACTAGAGTCCTGGCGGATCATATAACTAGGGCTGTAGAGAGGGCTTTAAACTAACTAGTAGGGGGGAGGTTCCTAGAGAGCAAATAATACAAATGACAACAGAGAAGGTCATAGACTTAGGTAGCAGTGGGGAAATTAAAAACCAGAGCGTGTCAGGAAGGGGCAGAGGTATGGAGTAAAAGGTAAAGTAATAAAAAGGGCAAAAGCAGGAACTAAGTGTCACAAAACATCTTTGAAAGTTCTCTATCTGAATGCACGTAGCATTCGTAACAAAATAGATGAGTTAATGGCACAAATAACTACATATGGGTATGATCTTGTGGCCATTACAGAAACATGGCTGCAGGGTGACAATGCCTGGGAATTAAACATACCAGGTTATTTAACGATCAGGAAGGAAAGGCAGGAAGGAAGGGGAGGTGGGGTGGCTATGTTAATAAAGGAAGGAATCACTGTAATACAGAGAAATGATATTGGGTCAAAAGATCAGGATAATGAAACAGTTTGGGTGGAGGTAAGGAATAATAAGGGGAAAAAAACACTAGTGGGCGTAGTCTATAGGCCTTCGAACAGTGGCAACTCTGTTGGACGGAGTATCAATCAGGAAATAGTTGAGGCTTGTAATAAGGGAACATCTATAATTATGGGGGATTTTAACTATCATATTAATTGGACAAATCAAATTGGGCAGAGCAGCCTTGAGGATGAGTTCATTGAGTGTATTAGGGATGGGTTTCTTGAGCAGTATGTAACTGAACCGACCAGGGGGCAAGCAACCTTAGATCTGGTCCTGTGTAACGAGACGGGATTAATTAAAAATGTCCTAGTAAAGGATCCCCTTGGAATGAGTGACCATAACATGGTTGAATTCCATATTCAATTAGAGGGTGCGAAGGTTGGATCTCAAACAAGCGTGCTAAGCTTGAATAAAGGAGACTATGAAGGTATGAGAGTGGAATTGAGTAGAGTGGATTGGGAAAATAGATTAAAGGGTAAGACGATACATGATCAGTGGTGTACATTCAAGGAGTTATTTTACAACTTCCAAAAAAAATATATTCCACTGAGAAGAAAAGGGTGTAAAAGAAAAGACAGCCATCCGTGGCTAAGTAAAGAAATTAAGGATAGTATTCGACGAAAAACAAGGGCATATAAGGTAGCCAAATCTAGTGGGAGGATAGAGGATTGGGAAAACTTTAAAAGACAGCAAAAAATAACAAAAAGATTGATTAAGAAAGGGAAGATAGATTATGAAAGTAAATTAGCAAAAAATATAAAAACAGATAGTAAGAGTTTTTATAGTTATATAAAAAGAAAAAGGGTGGCTAAAGTAAATGTTGGTCCCTTAGAGGATGAGACCGGGAAATTAATAGTGGGAAATATGGAGATGGCAAAAACACTGAATGAATATTTTACATCAGTCTTTACAATAGAAGACACAAAGAATATCCCAACACTGGACAAACAGGGGGCTAAAGGGGGGGGGGGAGGAGCTAAACACGATCAAAATCACTAAGGAAGTGGTACTCGGTAAAATAATGGGACTCAAGGCGGATAAATCACCTGGACCTGATGGCTTACATCCTAGGGTCTTGAGGGAAGTGGCGGTAGGGATTGTGGATGCATTGGTAATAATTTTCCAAAACTCCCTGGACTCGGCAAAGGTCCCGGCAGGCTGGAAAACTGCTAATGTAACACCCTTATTTAAAAAGGGCAGTAGACAGAAGGCTGGAAACTATAGACCGGTTAGCCTAACATCTGTGGTAGGTAAAATTTTGGAGTCCATTATTAAGGAGACAGTAACAGGACATTTGGATAATCATAATAGGACAAAGTCAGCATGGTTTTATGAAGGGGAAGTCATGTTTGACAAATTTGCTGGAGTTCTTTGAGGAAGTAACGTATAGGGTGGATAAAGGGGAACCAGTGGACGTAGTGTATTTAGACTTCCAAAAGGCATTTGACAAGGTGCCACACAAAAGATTATTGCTTAAGATAAAAAATCACGGGATTGGGGGTAATATTCTGGCAATAATAGAGGATTGGCTATCTAACAGAAGGCAGAGAGTTGGGATAAATGGTTCATTCTCAGACTGGCAATCAGTAACTAGTGGTGTTCCGCAGGGGTCAGTGCTGGGTCCCCAACTCTTTACAATCTATATTAACGATTTGGAGGAGGGGACCGAGTGTAACATATCAAAGTTTGCAGATGATACTAAGATGGGAGGGAAAGTAGTGAGTGAGGAGGACATAAAAAACCTGCAAGGGGACATCGACAGGCTAAGTAAGTGGGCAGAGATTTGGCAGATGGAATACAATACTGGAAAGTGTGAGGTTATGCACTTTGGCAGGAAAAATCGTAGAGCAAGTTATTGTCTTAATGGCAAGAAACTGGAAAGTACTGAAGTACAAAGGGATCTGGGGGTCCTGGTGCACGAAACTCAAAAGGTTAGTATGCAGGTGCAGCAAGTGATTAAGAAGGCCAATGGAATGTTGGCTTTCATTGCTAGGGGGATAGAATATAAAAATAGGGAGGTATTGCTTCAGTTGTACAAGGTATTGGTGAGGCCGCACCTGGAATACTGCGTACAGTTTTGGTGTCCATACTTAAGAAAGGACATACTTGCTCTCGAGTCAGTACAAAGAAGGTTCACTCGGTTAATCCCGGGGATGAGGGGATGGACATATGAGGAGAGGTTGAGTAGATTGGGACTCTACTCATTGGAGTTCAGAAGAATGAGAGGCGATCTTATTGAAACATATAAGATTGTGAAGGGGTCGGATCGGGTGGATGCGGGGAAGATGTTCCCGATGATGGGTGAAACTAGAACTAGGGGGCATAGTCTTAGAATAAGGGGCTGCTCTTTCAAAACTGAGATGAGGAGGAACTACTTCACTCAGAGGGTGGTAGGTCCATGGAATATGCTGCCCCAAAAAGCTGTAGAAGCTACATCATTACATAAATTTAAAACAGAAATAGACAGTTTCCTAGAAGTAAAGGGAATTAAGGGTTACAGGGAGCGGGCAGGAATTTGGACATGAGTCTAGGTTCGGATCGGACATGGCCCTGTGGGTAGCGGAGCGGGCCATGGGGCCGTGTAGCCTGATCCTGCTCCTATTTTGTGTGTCTAATTCTGTTAGATGCAGGAGATGGTTCTGTGATAGTGGATTGGCGGTTAGGATCAGATCAGTCATGATCTTATTGAATGGCGGAGCAGGCTCGAGGGGCCGATTGGCCTACTCCTGCTCCTATTTCTTATGTTCTTATGACATCAATTTAAACTAATGAAATGTAAATTTTAAAACAGATCTTAGAAACAATCTTTTTTTGGGAAAGGAAAGAACGTGCATTTATATAGCGCCTTTCATGACCTCAGGACGCCCCAAAGCGTTTTACGATGTTAATGTTTGAATGAACTACCAGTTAAGGTCGTGGAATCAAAGATGTTAGGAGAGTTCAAGATGTTAGACTGGGTGATTTCAAATACTAAAAGGATGGGCTTGATAGATAGCTTTTTCTTGTCCATGACTTTTTCTTATGTTCTTAATAATTTACAACACCCATCAGCTGCGTCTTTTGTGAAAGTAGTTAGTAGATTTTAATTTTTTACTTTTACTGTTCTCTCCACCTTCCTTTTTCTTGTGCTCGTGCTGATTTTTCCTTTCAGTCCTCTAAGAAGGGGCTTCTCCAGCCTGACCATGCCAGTTATGATGAAGGGTCACACTTAAGGAGATTTTTTTTCCAAATACTGATTAATTTGCTATGCAATTCCATACTTTCTGCTTTGAATTACTAAGAGTGTATATATTTACCATGCATGGGTTCATGGCTTCTTCAGCAGTCGAAGGACTTAATTTATTGGTCTCTATTTAATAGTGCCACACATTTACCTTAATGTTTCCCTGAAGACAATGCTCCTGATCCTTTCCTGAGGGATCGTCTGTGAAAAGAAAGAATCCAGACTGCACTGGTTTCCTCATGCCAGTGTCTTGGTTCAGAGTGTGTAGAAATTCTTCCACTGTGGTGGATGCATCAAACCCAACTACCTATACATTCAGAACACAGCAGTGTTACAGTTAATGCAGCTTCAAAATGGCTCGCTTGCATTTAAATAATTTGCTAAACATGAGCTTTGTTTTTGGAGGAGACACACATCATTGAAGAGATAATCAACATACTGTGTTCTTAAAATCTATAAAATAAATACTGTTATCACCATCAATAGATTAAACATAAATCAACATATATTTCAGGTTTTTCTAAACTGTAAAGTAGTTGCTATTGTGTACAATGAAGCTTTATTGTTACAGTCCCTGTAGTTATAATTATCTGATCCTTTGCACTAGGTTTGACTGGACTCCATTGGAGCAATGAGGTTCACCTTGATAAGAACTTGCTGATTCCCAAACGTTTGCAATGATCAGGTTTGACTCTGGTTTCATAAGTTTTAACATGCAGACAAATATATTTTCAGATGGTCAATAATAAGTTTTATTGAATTAGCTACAATCTTTCTTACAATCAAATATTTAGGACCATAACTTTTGCTACTGGTAGTCTAGCAAGAAAGAACAACATTGCATTTATATAGTGTGCATTATCACATCCTCAGGATGCCTCGGAGCAATCCACATCCAATAAACTACTTTTGAAGTGTAGTCACTGTTGTTATGTAGGCAAGTAAGGTGCCCACCTGGTATGTGCCATTTGTGAAATGTACAGGAACGCTGAAAGGTAAGGAATGGTGATATGGATTTCTCAAGAGAATTGATAAGATTTCCATTCTGGAAGGCTTTGATTCACGATCTCCATTTTTCTGAGTTCTCTCCAGTGACCGTTGGCAGTAAATGGCATACTTTCCTACTTCAGTCCTGGAATTTGTTAATGAAATACAATAAAAGTGTTATTTTTCCTCTTTTGAGTTACAATGTGAAACTATACACTTCAGTAACAATAATCATCAAAAATGCAGAAATAAAAAGGGAGCTGTGATCAAATCAATAGGTAAACCCAGTTACCATTATCATTGTGTTTTTATGTGCGCATTTGCCAAGGTCAGTTTGTAGCAGTGATGCACTTTTTAAGGTAAGAATATACAGGACAGGGCTGTTCTGCTCCAAGAATCTCAGAGTCAAGAATTTCCCACTGCCATTACTTCCATGTGTGTTACCTCATGACAGAAAGTCATTGGACCATAATTTGCTGTGGCAGGGCATCTTACGGCATCTGATTAAGCGTCTGATCCAGTGTGGTGCCCTCTACAGGGATCTGTGGCGTGTGTGAGCAGAGCAAGCAACAGCGTGGCTCTTCAACCAATCAGACTGAAGAATCCTCAGAGACACTCAGGGGTCGATTTTCCTAAAGCTGTCGGGAAGAAGGCGGGACTACAACTTTCGGGTTTTAGACCCGCCTACTTCGACGTCCGGCCAATCCGCGCGATTTTCCCTTGATTGACCTTGTTAAGCCCGCCCAGCGGGCTCAGCAGGCCAATTAAGGGCCACCCAACAACAGGTGATGTCACAGACTGCAATTTCATCTGTCAAGAGTTCTTGACAGATGAAATATCAGTGTTTCACAGCTGTTTGAAGCTGCCAAACACTGACAGTCAGAGTTCTAACCTGAATCCTTCTGCACAGACTCAGTTAGAACTCTCAGCAGCACTAAAAGCTGAAGGCTGTCACTTTTGACAGATCGCAGCCGTTCAGCTTTAAGTGCCGGCTGAGTGATGCGCTCCCGACGGCTACAGGAAGAAAGGCTGTTAAGGTAAGTACAGGTAAGTAAAAGTTCTTTACACACTTTAGACACACCAAACACACTTACCTTTGCACTCATGCACCCATCACTCACCTGAACACCAACATCGCGACCCCTCCAACTCGTTCAACCCGACGGCCCGCCTGCTCTAACCTGGCGTGGTTTGGAGCTGTCGGGAATCCCACACAAAACCCCTCAAAATAGGGATTAGGCTAAAAACTGCCTGTTAACTACCTGTTAACAGGCAGTTAATTGGCACTAATCCCTTCCCGCCTGATCTCGGCGGGTCCCAGTGCGGGGCGGGTACACGCCGCCCCTGAAACTTGCGTGGGGCGGGGTTTTGGGCGGGATGGTGTCGTGACCCCCAAATTTGGGATTCCCCCCCCCCCCCCACACGCCTGAAACCCTGCCTGACGGCTCCAGGAAAATCAACCCCTCAGAGTCTAAACCAGGAAGTATGAATTAGATTTAAATCATGTACAGAAAGCAAAATAAAGAGAGGGAAAGAAAGATGGGATTAAGGGAGAGAGATAAAAGTGACAGAAAAAGTTTTTAAGAAAGTTTTAAAAATCTCCAAAACAAATTAAATTCTGAAGGAATGAGAAACCACATTCGTAAAAATTATATTTTCAGTGCCAGAGATGTTGTTTGGCAGTAATTATGACTTATGCCGTTAAAAATTCACTTACACCTGCACCAGCCCTAACTTTTTCTGCTGTGTTCTTTTTTTATTCGCTTATGGGATCTGGGCGTCGCTGGCAAGGCCAGCATTTATTGCCCATCCCTAGTTGCCCTCGAGAAGGTGGTGGCGATCCACCTTCTTAAACCGCTGCAGTCCATGTGGTGAAGTTACTCCCATAGTGCTGTTAGGTAGAGAGTTCCAGGACTTTGACCCAGCGACGATATACTTCCAAGTCAGGATGGTGTGTGACTTGGAGGGGAACTTGGAGGCGGTGGTGTTCCCATGCGCCTGCTGCCCTTGTCCTTCTAGGTGGAAGAGGTCGTGGGTTTGGGAGGTGCTGCTGAAGAAGCCTTGGTGAGTTGCTGCACTGCATCTTGTAGATGGTACACACTGCAGCCATGGTACGCTGGTGGTGGAGGGAGTGAATGTTTAAGGTGGTGGATGGGGTGCCAATCAATTGGGCTGCTTTGTCCTGGATGGTCTTGAGCCTCTTGAGTGTTGTTGCAGCTGCATTCATCCAGGCAAGTGGAGAGTATTCCATCACACTCTTTACTTGTGCCTTGTAGATGGTGGAAAGGCTTTGGGGAGTCAGGAGGTGACTACCTAGCCTCTGACCTGCTCTTGTTGCCACAGTATTTATGTGGCTGGTCCAGTTAAGTTTCTGGTCAATGGTGACCCTCAGGAGGTTGATGGTGGTGGATTCAGCAATGGTAATGCCACTGAATGTCAAGGGGAGGTGGTTAGACTCTCGTTTGTTGGAGATAGTCATTGCCTGGAACTTCTGTGGCGCGAATGTTACCTGCCACTTATCAGCCCAAGCCTGAACGTCGTCCAGGTCTTGTTGCATGCGGGCATGGTCTGCTTCATTATCTGAGGAGTTGTGAATGGCGCTGAACACTGTGCAGGCATCAGCGAACATCCCCATTTCTGACCTTATGTTGGAGGGAAGGTCATTGATGAAGCAGCTGAAGATGGTTGGGCCTAGGACACTGGCCTGAGGAACAGCTGCAGCGATGTCCTGGGGCTGTAATGATTGACCTTCAATTACCACAACCATCTTCCTTTGTGCTAGGTATGACTCCAGCCAGTGGAGCATCTTCCCCCTGATTCCCTTTGACTTCAGTTTTACTAGGACTCCTTGATGCCACGCTCGGTCAAATGCTGCCTTGGTGTCAAGGGCAGTCACTCTCGCCTCACCTCTGGAATTCAGCTCCTTCGTCCATGTTTGGACCAAGGCTGTAATGAGGTCGGGAGCCGAGTGGTCTTAGCGGAACCCAAACTGGGCATCAGTGAGCAGGTTATTGGTGAGTAAGTGCTGCTTGATAGCACTGTCGATGACACCTTCCATCACTTTGCCGATGATTGAGAGTAGACTGATGGGGCAGTAATTGGCCGGGTTGGATTTGTCCTGCATCTTGTGGACAGGACATACCTGGGCAGTTTTCCAGGACTGAGAAATTAGTATAAATTAGAGTGGGTGAATTCAATGCCAAATCCAGTATGGAAAAAATAAAGAGCGGGAAAGAAAGATTGGATTAGGAGAGTAAATAATAGAGAAAGGAAAAGTAAAAATTATTATTTAAAATTTTAGTTGGTAAGTACAGCAACTTCACACCCTTGCATGGATTTCAATGCTGAGTCTATCGGCAAGGTACTGTTATAGCCTGTGGAGGAGCAGAGTAACTCAGACAGCAACTTCTGGAGTTCCACATTTAACTGCCCATGTGCGGACTCTGGAAGTTGCTGTTCGATTTATTCCATTATAACAGTGAGCACTGTTAGCCTCACCATTGTTCTCAACGCAAAATTATGGCCAAGGCATCTGGGACCTGAGTGAACAGGGAAAGCAACAGTGTATCTCTTTACCCAATCAGATTGAAGGATTCTTGAATTAACAGTGCATTGTCTGAGAAGTTAGTATAAATTAGAGTGGGTGAATTCAATGCCAAATCCAGTATGGAAAAAATAAAGAGCGGGAACGAAAGATTGGATTAGGAGAGTAAATAAAAGAGAAAGGAAAAGTAAAAATTATTTAAAATTTAACATTTTTAAAATCTCCAACAACAATTAAAACCTGAAGAAATGAGACGCCACACTTATAATAGTTCATTTTCAGTGCCAGTGTAATTAATTGACTGGCAGTAATTAACACTCATCACTTTGTTAAAAGAATACTTAGACTGAAACGGACAAGACTTAAATTCTTGTGGCGAGTTTAGTTTGTATCTACCGCACAAGTACAGGAATATCACGTCATTCAATGCATTTAAATGGTGAGGCAGATAGCGAGATGCCGTTTCCACAAAGCTAACAGTGGAGCAGTGCATCTTGGACAGCAACTTCTGGATTTCCTTGCATCTGCCCTCGCCTGAAGTTTTTGTAGCATTTGTGCATAAATAACGAAAAGCGCCATTAACCTCGCCATTATTTAGACAGCCAATTATGGCCCATTATTATTTTGTAGTTCTGTACATACCTAGGATCTGCATTTTGCTGCAGATGAAGTTTGAGCAACCAGAGGAAAGGGTGCCGAGGCAGGAAAAGGCCAACACACAGAGCCAACAACTGCCATCCCTAAAAGATACAAAGGTTCATTTTAACACATATGTGTGACATGAAACTACTTCCCAGATTAGGCCACACACTATTACTTACTGGTTTCCACATTATATTCTAGAAATATATGATTAGTGATGTGGATAATTTGTGGAACAATGCAATAGTGGTATATTCTCAAAGTTTTTGAGGAAATGTACACTGATTCACACGTTATGCACAAAATACTGATGAGAATGATATGAAAATGCATCTAAGTTACTTAAAGTCATTGATACACAAGGTCTGGGTGGTACATTGGATTATCGCCTTGTCATTTTGTCTCTATAAACTTGAGTTCAAATCCAACCAGGCTGATGGGTCTAAAGTCTCTTCAATGTGTTATCTACAAGATTCTAAGTGACACAGTGGCATAGTGGTTAGCACTGTTGCCTCACAGCGCCAGGGACCCGGGTTCAAATCCGGCCTCGGGTGACTGTCTGTGTGGAGTTTTGCACATTCTCCCCGTGTTTGTGTGGGTTTTCTCCGGGTGCTCCGGTTTCCTCCCACAGTCCAAAGATGTGCGGGTTAGGCTGATTGGCCATGATAAAAAATTGGCCCTTAGTGTTAGGGGGGATTAAATACGTGGGGTTACGGGGTTATGGGGATAGGGCTTGGGTGGGATGGTTGTCGGTGTAGGGACCGGGTGCTAGGGTTTGGATGATCAGCCATGATCTCGTTGAATGGCGGAGCAGGCTCGAAGGGCCGAATGGCCTACTCCTGCTCCTATCTTCTATGTTTCTATAAGTCTCAAGAGGGTGCCTGCTTAATACAAGTCCATAGCACAAAATTGTCTATTATTCAGGAGTATTGTCAATCATACTCATAGAATTATAGAATGTTGCAGTACAGGCCATTTGACCATTCAAACCAGTGCCATAGTTTTTCTCCACATGCACCACCTAATCCAATACCACTCTCCTGTTTGCTCCCCGTATACTTTAATAGTCCTTTTATTCAAATGACTAATTCCCTTTTAAAATAGCTTAGGAATTCTGCTTTGATAATGGTTTACGGTAGAAAATTCAACATGCTAATCACACTCTGTGTAAAGAAATTTTTTCTAAGCTCCCCTTTAATTCTTATTTGTGATTATCTTAATTTCACTCATTATTCTTGGTAACATTCTAGTGAAGCTCTGCTCTGACGTTTCCATTACTTTTATATCCTTCCTATAATGGTGTACTCATAACTATACACAATACTCCAATTGCGGCCTAATTAATGTCGTACACATGTTCAAGTTGTTTTCAAAGCCTCTTGATACAAAACGAAGGAATCCATTTGCCTTATTTATGGTCTACTTGTTTTACCAGCTTTAATGACCTGTACGTCTGCACAGCAAGGTTTCCCTGCTCCTCTACTCCAATTAAAATCTTCCCATTTATAGCACATTTCCTTTCCCTATTCTTACTTCCAGAGAAGCTATTCTGAGAGAAATAATGATGGCTGGTGTGGCAAATGTAAAAGTTAACACTAGTTAATGGTGTACCAGAGGTTGGGAACACAGTTGGAGCAGAGTAAAGGAGCTTTATTCTGCATTCAGCACTGGTGCACCTGACCTGGAAATAGTCAGTATTGCTATTGAGTGCCAAAAGGGAGAAAATGTTCCATTCTCCATCAATGATATGTACCAGTGCACAAAAAAATCTAAAATCGATAAATATTTACAGATGCTTGGTGCATATCTTTGCTAAAGTCTAGAAAACTGCTATTGCTGAATACAAAGTAAAGATTGAAGTTTCCAACCAGATGTCCTAATTTCTGAGGGCTTGAGTCATCAGCAAAGTGTTAAGATTTAGCTCACTCCAGTTAATTTCTTCATGGGCCTAACACAAAACTTTGCTTATGTAGGCAAGCTCTTGGTCCCTACAAACCAAAATGTGACCTTATGCATAAAGTAATGTCAGATAACAGGCTGCAGGGTGAGCATTGAACCCTTTTACTGATGAGGTGCACATTACAAAAAGTACAGCAAACACCACACTGACAGACCATATAATTCAGGTTGAAAACTTTGCATCAAATTTATTAATATGAAAGCTTAAACTGAAGCAAGAGCAAAAAACCAACAGATTGTAGCTAAATTACAATACTTCACTTAACATTAAGTATCTGTTTCCAAACAATAAAAGTCCCAAATCTACAGTAATAATTCTGATAAAATGATCACACATCAGCGAGGAGTAGCTTTACTTAGGACAGAGCTCCTCTGGATCACCCTACCAACTCCTAACATGATAGACAGATTTTTGCAAGATAAGGGAGCGAAGGGTTATGGGGAGCGGGCAGGGGAGTGGCTTTGAGCCCAAGATCAACCATGATCTTATTGAATGGTGGAGCAGGCTCAAGGGGCCAAGTGGCCTATTCCTGCTCCTATTTCTTATGTACAGTAGCAGAGCAAAATAGGAAAATACTAAAGAATCTAGACTACTGGCCTGAGTTACATGTTTCTCTCCTGCTTGAAGATAAGCTGTGAGAAAGGAAAGATTAAAAAAAATTCCCTCAGCATTTGTCAAAACTATCAAATTAGTAATCAAAGGCAGAATGACTGCCTGACAGGTCTGCTGCTTCAATTTTTAATAGCTATGAAACTCTGCCACTATGGGTTATTCTTTCACTGATGGAATGGTCATTACAGATAATACTTATCATCTTCAACACTTGCTAAGCTATCTACGTACACAGATCAGACAATTTGCTTTGAAGTGACATTATATACTATCCAGGGCTGTGGATTTTCTCACCACCTTACATTTCAATGTCAAACCTAAATGTTGCACAAGAAGCTATTGAGGAAATAGCTTCCTCTAGGGAATCACTAGGAATCCATTAAAAACAAGGAACTGGCCTAATTAAAAATTTAAATATATATTATGGAGATTCTTATGATGAAAAACATTGGGTCATACTTCTAATTTGTCACACCAGTTTCTTGGTAGATCTCACTTCAGGCTATCTTAGAAACCTCATAAGTTAGCCAGATGGCAAAGACCTGAAGTTCAAGTTCCTCCCAAGTGAAGAAAGACGTGATCAAACGAATTCTGTATTTACAGCTCTTATTAAAATGGCCACCTTGCTATTGCCCATTATGCAGCTTGTTCACAAGATGTGCACTGTAGTGAAGGTCTACCACAAGATATATTGAGAAACCAAGCTCTGAAAGTAGGACTGAGTCTTAACTGACCGGTAATCTCGAGTAACTCAGAATTCTCATCTAAGCAACAATTCTGCTTAACTTCTAAGCAAACCATGCGCAGGTTTTCTGATAATTCGACACAAGCACTATACCTGTAGGGGTCCACACTGGTTCTGGGTTTGTCGCTTTCTCGTTTGCTTGGTTAATTGACAGTAGATCTCATTTTGCAGCTCTTTATGTGTGAGACACACTTGTAAAGCACTCTGAGCCAATGATACATGATAATCAATGGCAGGCGCATCAATAGCAACATTGATGAATAACTGGGAAGTCTGGAGAATAAAATAAATATTAAATTTTATAACTGATACAAATTAACTGTGTTTATCCTTTTAGATATAGGAAGTAGGAATCTCTTTCCAAGGACTGTAGGTCTGGGCAGTCTCAAATCAATTTCCTGTTGGATGCAGGTCAACAGCACATTGGAATTCTGGAACACCCAGGGCACATGAAAAATTGGAAATATAAGTCCCTCAGCCCCAGAGAAGCAACTGATATTCTGATAACCCTGGAACCACAAAGCTTATAGAACTGTCCAATGATTGAAATAACAACAGAAAATGCTGAAAACACTCAGCAGGTCAGGCAGCATCTGTGGAGAGAGAAACAGAGTTAACGTTTCAGGTCTGTGACTCTTTGTCAGAATGATTGAGGTGGAAATGGTACATATTTTTGGGGGGGAACTGGACGTGTAATCCAAAGGGCTATTAAGAAGTCATCAGGAAACACTTTTTCACAAAAAGGGTAGAGAAAACTGTATTTCTCTCTCTCTCCAACAGGCTGTGGATACTGGGTTAATTGAAATGTTCAAGATTTTCAATCTGCAAATTCTAGCAGGGTCAGTGGCGATACTTTGATGCAGGCGTAATCCCTGCATAACTGCTGGCATCACAACCCCATGGATTTTCTAGGCCAAATGAGTTCTGTATCCAAAAGATGGGTGTCCGGGACAATATTTATGCCAGTTAATTTTTTCCTAATTTTGCACTCAAGGAGGTGGTGGGTGACCATTCACTACTTTAACTGCAGGTACATTTCTCCGGTGCTGTGTCAGAAAATTGACTTATGGTAATAGGGTGAAAGCTTGCCAAAAGAGTTCAATAATCATCCAGTGACACAAAACTCCGCCACCAAACAAAGTGCAATTTTTTTTTAACACCCGCTTTTCTGTTAGTACTAATGCACATAGCAATACTAATATTGCATACTATATCACCACCAGCAATCATGAATATATTAGGCTGTTAGGTGTTCCAAAAGCCATGCAACTTAATCCCCTAAAAACCTTTAACATAATATTCTTCCTTACACTAGTAAAATACATTGGGCCATAATTTGCTGTAGGAGTGAATCTAATGGTGAATGCTCTTAGTTAGATCTGCCCTTGCACGTTTCAGTTTTAAAAATTTTCATGTGGCAAGTTGGTGGATGTGTGAGCTGATAATGTCACAACAAGGAAAACAGGGCATCTGGAACCTGAGTGAACAGGGCAAACAACTGTGTATCTCCTTAACCAATCAGATTGAAGAAGGATTGTGAAATTGACAGCGCAAGGATTGAGGAGGAAGTGTAAATTAGAGAGGGTGAATTCAATGCCAAATCAGGTACAGAAAGAGAAATAAAACGAGGGAAAGAAAGATTGGAGTAACAGAGAGAAAAAAGACACGGAAAGTAAAACATTTTAAAAAACTTTTTACATTTTTTAAATCTCCAACTATTAAAACTTGAAGGAATGAGACTCCACACTTGCAATAGTTAATTTTCAGTGCCAGAGAGGTTGACTAGTAGTAATTATCTCATCACTTTGTTCAAATGGTACTTAGACTGAAATAGACATGATTTTGTGTGGCGCGCGGTAGGTACAAACTGAACTCAAGTACAGCAACTTCACGGCGTTGTGCATTTCAATGGTGAGGCAGACAGCGAGATGCCGTTTTCGTGAAGCTAACGACGGAATGGCGCAACTCGGACAGCAACGCTTGGATTTCCGCATTTAACCTCGCATCTGCCCTCGCCTGAAGTTGCTGTAGCATTTGCGCATAAATAATAGCAAGCACCATTAGTCTCACCATTATTTTGACAGCAAATTATGACACATTATTTTTCAGGATACAAATGAATGTTACCTTAAACAGTTTGAGTGCTTCAGTTTGTAGAGCTGCAGATGGCAGTGTGGTAAGGGGAGATGTTATCCCATCTTTACTATAGCACAGAGTAGGGTGTATCCATAACTGGGAGCCTGACAAAGAGGAGAATTAGAGTAAAATACATAAATAAATTGACCTTAGAAATTAATAAATGAAAGAAAAAAGCCATTGTAATTATGTTTGAATCATTATAGTTTACCACAGTAGTTTAAAATTGAGAAACAGTAGAACTATTTAGTTCCAAATCTGAGCTCAGGTTAACAATAAACAACCTGATGAATTTAGTAATAAATATGCAAGCCTAAAAATTCTATAGGCCTATTTAAAGGGGGTGGAAGTGTGTGACGTGCACCCACCTATGTGCCCTGGCACTGACCCCTTCCCAAATCACAGGAAAGTGGGTATTTGAATACTTGTGGCATCAGGCATAGTATTTTTTCCTCTTAATTCTTGTGGTGTGGGTATCACTGGCAAAGCTGGCACTTATTGCCCATCTCTAGTTGCCCTGTAGCAGTTTCATACAACTGAATAGCTTCGTAGGCCACTTCAGAGAGAAAATAAGCGCCAACTACATTGGTGTGGGACTGAAGTCACTATTCTAATCCGAAAAAGGACAACGGAGGCATGAAATGGGCCGAAGAGGAGGTAAGAAAAAGTATTGTTTTTGTAAGTTCTGGTTCTGCCTTCTGGTCATCTTTTCAACAGTAATTGATCCCTTTGGGTGTTAGCACCTGTAATTCCCCACATGACAAGTTCTGCTGGGCACATCGGTGGTGAGCTGGACACAATTTCTCAGCTGGTCTGGGAACCCCTCAGACATGCCCCAATGCTGGCTGTGGATATAATGAAGACAGGCTTAAGAAGTGTCTGGCCCCACTGAAGCCCATATTTACTGGGCAAGCTGAGGTTTGGAAATCTGGTGGATCTGAGTTCTTCACCCGCCGGGATCCCACTGTAGCTCTACCACTGCAGACTTTACAACTGATGTGTTTTGTATAACCTCCAATAATGCCAATTAAAATTGTTATATAAAAATAAATCAGTTGTCAAAGATGATCAATTAAATGAGTGGATGATGCAGGGACTGGTTATTCACCTCTAGGATCTGGTTAGAATCCATCCAATTAAGATGGGATACAATTCACAGTGATTATCTGTACGAATACTCTTGTGGCCTTCTGCGCATGCACTCGGTATCCTGGAGCCGTGCATGTGCACTTGATTCCCTTCTGTGCATGTGCGCTGTTTACCGAAGCCGTGCGTGCGCAGTATCCAACAGTTGCAGCCACGCTTTGCTCAGCTCCGTGTAGAGACAGTCACTAGATCCATTGGTGGCCGGGGAGGGGGGTGGCGTAAGAGACCGGATTGAAAGAGGAGAAAGAGAGGGAATCAGAGGGAAGAGAAGGTCAGGAACTCGGTTGGGGGTGGGGGGGAGTAAAGAGCACGGAGAGCACAGTGGGGATGGGGGAAAAACGTGATTCAGGTCTAAATCGGGGGAATGAGAGCGAGAATGTGATCCAAATGGTAAGACAGATCATGGTCCTCCAACCTCACCCCCTTTACACCGGCACCACATTCTTCCTCTCCTCCCTCTGGTTGATTTCTCGGAAAGCTTGGTGCATATGTGGCAAGTGACATCATTAGACTGGACGGATTTCGGAAGTCATGATGCTATCACTTTTCACTTCATACCCAATAAATCTGTTAACAATCTGTGAACCACACACAATGCCCCATCTATGGGGGGAGGTCAAAAACTTGTTGGGGAGAAGGTCAGGAACCGGGGTTGGCGGGGTGGGTGTGGGGAGGAGGAACTTGGGCAGGGGAAAGAAGGTCAGGAACTTGGGCAGCAGAGGAGGTCAGGAACTTGGGAGGGTTGGGGGGGGGGGGGGGGAAGGTCAGGGTCAGGAGCTTGTTTGGGGGGTGGGAAAAGGTCTTAACCCACAAGGGTGAGCCCTATCTGTTCTATGTGAGCTCTGTTCTGTCTGGAGCCTGGAAGTCAGAATGGCTCGAATTACACTTAGCAAATTACAGTAAACTCTTTCTTATCTGGCACCTACGGGAGCAGGATGGTGTCAGTTGATGAAAAATTCTGGATAACAGAGAGGTATACCTGTCAAGGCAATTTTTAACACAAACAAAAATAAAAACCACTGACTAACTCGGCCACCGCGGGAGACTCGGACTCGGCAAAACGAGTGCTGGATGGATTCGGCAAGATTACCAGCTATCTATTTTGCCCGTTATTAAAGTATTCCGGATGATTAAGTCCGGATGACAAGAGTTTACTGTAATTGATTACTTAGGCAGGCAGGATCTAATTACACATTCCAAAGAAACTGCTGGGTGTGTCTTGTCCTTCAAGGTGAACAATCAGAAATCTGGTGTTGGAAATAAACACGACCGATATAATTTGCTGTCAGTAATAAGTTCTTATTGGGTGTGGGCCCTCAGCACACAACTGCTCCTAATACAGTAATCTGACTCAGAAAGGCTGCATGATAGCTAATATAGGAGAGAGAAGGATGTGCAGGTTTGCTAGTGCAGTAGGTTGAGTTTGAGGTGTGGCACAGTGTTGGAACAGAGTACATAAGAACGCAAGAATTACGAGCAAGAGTAGGCCAGATGGCCCCTTGAACCTGCTCCGCCATTCAATAAGATCATGGCTGATCATCGACCTCAGCTCCACTTTCCCGCCCAATCCCATATCCCTTGATTCCCCTAGAGTCCAAAAATCTATCTCAGCCTTGAATATACTCAACGACTGAGCATCCACAGCCCTTTGGGATAGAGAATTCCAAAGATTCACAACCCTCTGAGTGAAAAAATTCCTCATCATCTCAGTCTTAAAAGGCCAACCCCTTATGCTGAGACTATGCTCTCTAATTCAAGACTCTCCAGCCAGGGGAAACAACCTCTCAGCGTCTACCCTGTCAATCCCCCTCAGAATCTTATATGTTCCAATGAGATCACCTCTCATTCTTCTAACCTCCAGAGAGTATAGGTCCAATCTGCTCAATCACTCCTCATAGAAAAACCCTCTCATCCCAGGAATCAATCTAGTGAACCTTCATTGCACCACCTCCAAGGCAAGTATATCCTTCCTTAGACAAGGAGACCAAAACTGTGCACAGTACTCCAGGTGTGGTCTCACCAAGGCCCTGTACAATTGCAGCCAAACTTCCTTACTCTTATACTCCAACCCCCTTGCAATAAAGGCCAACATGCCATTTGCCTTCCTAATTGCTTGCTGTACCTACATGCTAACTCTGTGTTTCCTGTACGAGGACTCCTAAATCTCCCTGAACACCAACATTTAATAGTTTTTCACCATTAAAAAAATACTGTTTTCCTATTCTTCCTACCAAAGTGTATAACCTCACATTTCCCCACATTAGACTCCATCTGCCACCTTATTACCCACTCACTTAACCTGTCGATATCTCTTTGCAGGCTCTTTGTGTCTTCCTCACAGCTTACTTTCCCACCTAGCTTTGTATTGTAGAGGTAGCTTTGCTCTCCATCAATTCATGTTACACAAGACTTAGGAGTACTTGATACTAACACTGGGTGGGTATCCCTCAATTTGCTGAGCGCAACACTCAAACATAATGTTACAATTATAGATAGTATATGTCTGAAATATTTGGTTACAGACTTACAGGAATCACTATCTGCATTCAACAGGTTGCCAACGAGTTGTTCAAATTCAGTTCCCACATTTATATTAGTGCTGCCTGCAGCTAAGGTTAGTTGATAGAACCAGGTATCCTATGAAAAAACAAAACACATTAAACCAGCAGTGTTTCATCCTAGTCCCAGTAAGATTGGAGATCAATTCTGTGATTTGAAGAATGCTCATCACAAATAAATGTCCTTAGAGATATATTACAGAGGTGGTGAGTTTATGAAATAATTGTAAGCTTACCTTTTCATGTTTGGAGCCAATGAGGAGGTAGGTAGGACCCTGCTCTTTGGGATGTATAGCAATTGTATAATGTGTAGATAGAAGGCTACGACTGCTAGTCTCATAGTCTTCGTCTGAATCACACGATCTGTCTACTTCTTCAACTCTTGCTTCCATCAAATTAATCTGACCTAATGGAAACTTGAAAATATGCAAAACATGGTATAGATTGTGAATACAGCCACCAATTTGTGCCATCAATGTACATTGTACTACTGATATTTTTAAATCTATCTTTAATGCAGTGGATTAGACACTGGTCTAGGTTCAAAACCAGTGCAGATTGATGGGATGAAAGACTGCTCTGGCTGTAAGAATTCTATGTGAAATGAGTTTGTAGTGGGCATGGGACCACAGCACAAATCTTCACCTAATTCAGCACTTATTGGCACTAAATTGGCAACAGCATAGATGTGAGAGTATAAAAATGCTACCATGGTGCAGTGAGAGATGCTCTTTGTGGTTAGAGCCAAGACATATTTTTGGAGTAAAGTAAAAGGTGCATTTCTCTGCATATAACTGTGGTACGCCTAGTCTAGGAGTGCTTTGTATTGTCACTAGGTGCCCGAAATGGAACATGTTCCATTGTTCAGCAATAAAAATTTTTTTATCTTGATGAACATAATAAATTCACAAATGACTACTTTTAAGTAAAGGCAAATCAACCATTTAAGCATTGCAATAACACAATGAGCACAATTTTGATGTGTTTTGTGGGAGTGTAAGTGAGGCAATTCTCCAGGTACCCATGAATGGATGGAGATGAATATATAACTGATAATATAACTGTCTGGAAGGGGCATAGAACAATGGTGCGCCCATGCACTATAACATTAACTAGTATGGTGAATTCCCAATCTCTCAGCTGGGCCATTTTGTAAGAGAATAAGGTAGGAGAGACATTGATTACAGGCCAGGCAATTCCTTACAGGGAGGGAGGAAAATGAGAAGACAAGTCAGACTAATGTGACACAGTGGTCAGTTACTGTTTGCTAGCATTGGTAGGAACCTGGAAACAAGATTGCTTCCCATCTTACTGGACAAAGAATAGTGACATGAAGAAAGAAGAAGCCTAAAAATAAAGAGACAAGATAAATTGAAAAATGCATGGATATTATTCCTGGAATGATCTCCCAATGGCTCATGCAGTTGCAGTGAACTTATAGAGCGAAAGAAGACAAAGTTCCCCGCCAACAGCGCATACTCGGAAAATTATCTCAATGAGCGAGTAACAACGCAATTTGCAATGATACAGTACTCCTCACTTAAGAGAATGCCTCAGAGCAGCTCATAGTGTGGGAGGTGGACACTCAGCAGAAAAGTAAGAAAATTTAGAGGGAAAAACTAAAGACATGGCCAAAGGGATGGGTTTGTATGAGCCTTTTGAAGGTAGGGAATGTGGTAGCAATGCAAAGTGGATTTGGGAGTGAATTTGAGATGGCCTGGGCATAATGACTGAATGTTCTGTCTCCTGTTGTGGAGGAGAAGTTACAGGAAATAAGCAAAAGTCCAGAATCAATAAAGTTGGGGAAATGGGCAAGAATATATGACTGGAGAAGATCACTCATGGGGTAGAGCCAGGCCATGTAGATGAGGGTTTTGAAATTAATTTGCTGGAACACATAGAGCCAGTGGAGCTTGCCAAGGATGGGCGTGAAAGATGGCGTTAATAAGGGTCAAGGCAGGGCGATAAATAAGTATACGGAGAGTGAAGTTACAAAATAAGAGATACAACAACAACAACTTGTATTTATATAGCGCTTTTAACATAGTAAAACGTCCCAAGGTGCTGCACAGGAGTATTTTAAGACAAAAAATTTGATACTGATCCACATAAGGATAAATTAGGGCAGGTGACCAAAAGCTTGGTCAAAGAGGTAGGTTTTAAGGAGCGTCTTAAAGGAGCAAAGAGAGGTAGAGAGGTGGAGAGGTTTAGGCAGGGAATTCCAGAGCTTAGGGCCTAGGCAACAGAAGGCATGGCCACCAAAGGTTGAGCGATTATAATCAGGGATCCTCAAGAGGGCAGAATTAGAGGAGCGCAGCTATCTCGGGGTGGGGGGGGGTGGGGTTGTGGGGCTGAAGGAGATTACAGAGATAGGAAGGGGCGAGGCCATGGAGGGATTTGAAAACAAGGATGAGAATTTTGAAATCGAGGCGCTGCTTAACTGAGAGCCAATGTAGGTCAGTGAGCACAGGGGTGTTGGGCGAACGGGACTTGGTGCGAGTTAGGACACAGGCAGCCAAGTTTTGGATCACCTCAAGTTTACGTAGGGTGGAATGTGGAAGGCCAGCCAGGAGTGGGTTGGAATAGTCAAGTCTAGAGGTAACAAAGGCATGGATAGAATAAAAGGACACAAAAAGAAAGTGACAGAGCATGGAAACAAGGGAAAGAGATGGAACAGGAAGAAAAGAGATGCATGGAGAGATAGTGAAAGGAAGAAGAATGGAGAAAAAGAACTAAAAAAACAGCCAATCATGCTGTGTTATGAAGACGCTGGGTGTTGGTTAGCGCCTGTAATTTCCCTCATGCCAAGTTTCTGATTTCAACTGTGCATTTCAAGGAGGTGATAAATAGAATTGAAATGATTCTTTGTGCAGAGGGCGTGAAAATGAATAACAGCCTCTTCCACTCACAACCTGAATAGACTGTGTCATATGTTCAGTGATCAGTATATTGAGAAGAATAGATTTGAGCTCTGGAGTGTGAACAAATTGTGCACCAGTGGACAAAATATGGACTTTGGAAAAGACTAGATCACCTTGAAATTGCTGGTTTACCTTATTTTCCTGATTGCGGAAATAATAAAGAACCTTTCCAACAAGTGCACACCAGACTCTCTTGGAGTAACCATGCTTTACCTGCAAGACAATTGTTTAAGTCAGTTAAAGAGGCAATGACCTGGGGCCTGTTTCCATGCAAAGCATAAACAGCAGGATTTAAAAAATCAAAAAAAATCCTCCTCCCAGATTTTTCTTTTCCTCTTTAATTGCTTGGTGTACCATAGAATCGTAGAAATTTACAGCACAGAAGGAGGCCATTCGACCCATTGTGTCTGTGCCGACCGTAAAAGAGCTATCCAGCCTAATCCCACTTTCCAGCTCTTGGTCCGTAGCCTTGTAGGTTACGGCATTTCAAGTGCATACCCAAGTACTTTTTAAATGTGATGAGTGTTTCTGCCTCTACCACCCTTTCAGGTAGTGAGTTCCAGACCCCCACCACCCTCTGGGTGAAAAAAAGTTCTCCTCAGCTCCCCTCTAATCTCTCTACCAATTACTTTAAATCTGTGCCCCCTGGTTATTGACCTCTCTGCTATGGGAAATAGGTCCTTCCTATCCACTCTATCTAGGCCCCCCATAATTTTATACACCTCAATCAAGTCTCCCCTCAGCCTCCTCTGTTCCAAAGAAAACAACCCCAGCCTATCCAATCTTTCTTCATAGCTAAAATTCTCCAGTCCTGGCAACATCCTCGTAAATCTCCTTTGTACCCTCTCCGGTGTCCAGAACTGTACACAGTACTCCAGCTGTGGCCTAACTAGTGTTTTATAGTAGCAAAATACTGCAGATGCTGGAAATCTGAAATAACAACAGAAAATGCTGGAAATACTCAGCAGGCCAGGCAGCATCCGTGGAGAGAGAAACAGGGTTAACGTTTCAGGTCTGGGACCCTTCATCAGACCTGAGTATTTCCAGCATTTTCTGTTGTTATTTTAGTTTTTTTATACAGTTCAAGTATAACCTCCCTGCACTCTTCAAGTGAGAAAATGTGCAGCTAAGCTGTCATTCCATGACACATCACCAACACAAACCACAGCTGGGCCACAAGGAGATTTCTTTTATGTCTCTTTATTCTGTTACTAGCTGAAGTGCCCGGCGGTGCCGAGGGATTTTTGAGGGGATGTTGTTGTTGGAAGAGAGAGGGGGGGAGGAGGGGGCAGGGGAGGGAGGGGAGGGGAGAGGGGAGGGGAGGAGGAGGGGGAGGGGGGGGAGAGGAGGGGGGGGAGAAAGGGAGGGGGGAGCCAGCAGACCCTCTCCCCTCTGCCGGCGATAAGGGGGAAGGAGGGGGGGGGAGTCCCCGAACCCCGCCCCCCGATCTCCCGATGTCCCGCCCCCGATCTCCCGATGTCCCGAGCCCCACCCCCCGCCCTCCCGAGGCCCGATCTCATGAGGCCCGATCTCCCGAGCCCCGCCCCCCGATCTCCCGAGCGCCGATCTCCCGAGGCCCGATCTCCGATCTCCCGAGCCCCGCCCCCCCCAATCTCCCGAGGCTCGCCCCCCCCCCCCGATCTCCTGAGGCCCGATCTCACGAGCCCCCCCCCACCCCCGATCTGCTGAACCCCGATCTCCTGAGCCCCGCCTCCCACCGGAGCCGGCTTGAAGAGCAGAGAGAGAGACGCCGCCACGCAACCTGCTGCGTGAGGCCCGGCCGGACTCAAGTCGCGCGCGCTGACTCCTGCCTCACCGCCTTTACTAAGATGGCGATGGTGGCAATGCTCGGCTCAGGCCCGCCCCCTCCAGCCTTCACAAAGATGGCGGCGATCGCGAGCCGCTTGTTGAGCGCGACGGGTGGTGCCTAGCTCGGGCGTGGCTGGGCAACAGAGGCTCAGGCTTACAGGCCTGGAAAAACGGTGAAAGGTAGGAAAATTCTAGATGTTAGAGAAAAGATTTACAAATTAATTAACTTTTTTAAAAAACAATTTGGGCTAAAAATTCAGTTTGGGGCGTCAAGCTCGCCTGGGCGCCGAAATTACCGCTGGGTGCGGAGCCACTTGCGCCATCCGGATATTCAGTTTCTGCGCCCCAAATGGAAGTGGGCCGCTAAACGAGGCTTCCCGCGCCCCACTTGGGGCGCTGAAACTGAATATCGGCGCGCTAAGGGCCGCAGCGCCACACGCTGCGGCACGGCAGGCTGCGGTACTGCAGGCCTTCCTCCCACTGTTAAGGGGAAGGTGCCTGCAACAGCGCGATCCCCGCTCGTGAGTGCCGGCAAATAAGCCCGGCACCAAGGAGAAGTGCCGGGCTCTCGGGAAACAGCCGGCAATGCCGCGGGGGGGGGGGGGTGTAGGAGGCCGGGGACGGAGGTGCGGGCAGGCGGGCACCAAAAAAGTGGCCGGCCGCACTTCCACCTTAACTAGCGCCACTACCGCCACAGGTAGGCCCCTGTGTACCGGTCGCTATTTGCGGCCGGCGCTGAAGAGGCGGGCGCGACCAAATATGGCCATCGGGGCGATAGCGGGGCACTGCGCACACCGATGACGTCATCGGTGGCGGCGCAGCGCTACAGGCTAACGTCGCCATTAGCGCCCCGCTAAATATCGCGGTAGGTGTGGCCAGTGGCGCAAAAGCCACTGAGTGCCCTCTTTGGGCGCAAACTGGTGGCGCAGGCCACTGAATTTCTAGGCCTTTGTGTTTTAAAAGCAACTTTTTTTTTGCTGGAAATGTAGATTTGAAAAGAAACACGCAGAAAGTGGGAAAAAGAAATGAAAAGTTTGGAATCAAGATGGCGGCGACTCACCTCGGTTCAGAATGATAAGGCCCGCCCACACACGCACCGATTGGTCAACCGTCAGGTCACTGAACTGTAGGATTGGTCAATCATCACATCACTCAACTGTAGGATGGCCCGCCCGCACACACAATGAACCCGCCCCCACTCGATGCAAATGAGCGGATAATGAGAGGAATTTTGGAAGTTTTTTGGATACCGTCGGCACAATTTTTGTCCGACCGCCGGCACAATTTTTGTCGGAGCAAAAAGTAAATACGCCTACAAGAGTCCCCTAATGATGAGCTTTCTTTTGATATAACATATGCGTAGGTACGCTCTATAACTTTTGATTGTATAGCCGGCCAGAGAGACAGACAGAGAGACAGACAGAGAGACATATCCTTTTATATATATAGATTGGCTGGATATTTTTTCCTTGACTAGTAAGTGATAAAATTCACTTGGCATTTCAATGTGCAGATGTAGCACTATCCAGAATGAAGTTTGTTATCAAAGATACATGCCTGCCCTACTACTGTTTGTGAATGAAATCAATACCTAGGTTTTCTAAAACCTTGAAATATCAAAGTTTTTACACAATGACTTGAGCCATTGAATAGTAAACCTCAGCACTGCATGAGCCAGTTGTAAGTGCTGCAGTCGAGAGGGTGCAGCAGACCCACTGAATTAAAAAACCTCCACAAATTAGATATCTTTATACCTAAACAATAGCTCTTACAATTTTCAGTATTAACAACAACTTCTGTCAAAGGTGCTGTAAGAATTACCTTCAAGTTTACCTTAGAGCAATATTTTATGTTCATCAGGGCCAAGACACATCTCTTTGAAAATGAAATGTCTAAATCAATGCTGGAATGGTTATTCACCTGTGCATCTACATTTACAGATACTTAAGAACATGAGAAATAGGAACAGGAGTAGGCCATTTGGCCCTTCGAGCCTGCTCCGCCATTCAATAAAATCATGGCGGATCTGATCTTGGCCTCAACTCCACTTTCTTGCCTGTTCCCCATAACCCTTGACTTCCCTGTAGCTCAAATATCTGTCTATCACTGCCTTGAATATATTTACTGGCTCAGCCTCCACAGCTCTCTCGGGTAGAGAATTCCAAAGATTCACGACCCTCAGAGAAGAAATTCCTCCTCATCTCCGTCTTAAATGGGTGACCCCTTATCCTGAAACTATGCTCCCTAGTTCTAGATTCCCCCACGAGGGGAAACATCCTCTCAGCATCTACCCTGTCAAGCCCCCCTCAGAATGTTATATGTTTCAATAAGATCACCTCTCATTCTTCTAAACTCCAATGAGTATAGGCCCAACCTGCTCAATCTTTCCTCATAAGACAACCACTTCATCCCAGGAATCAACCCAGTGAACCTTCTCTAACCTACCTCCAATGCAAGTATATCCCTCGTTAAATAAGGAGACCAAAACTGTATGCAGTACTCTAGGTGTGGTCTCACCAAAACCCTGTACAGTTGTAGCAAGACTTCCCTACTTTTATACTCCATCCCCCTTGCAATAAAGGCCAACATTCCGTTTGCCTTCCTAATTACTTGCTGTACCTGCATGCTAACTTTTTGTGTTTCATGTACGAGGACACCCAGATCCCTCTGTACCGCAGCATTCTGTAGTCTCTCTCCATTTAAATAATATTTTGCTTTTCTATTCTTCCGACCAAAGTGGATAACCGCACATTTTCCCACATATGAATTAAATAAATATGAATTATATATTTGTGTAAGATGTAAATGCACACACATTTCAAACTTTAGAATATATCTGTAAACTGGTTTTCACAAGCAACACACTCAGAATTATTGTGACTATATGTATCCCAGCACCTACTGGTGACTATAAATCCCTGTAATTCACCCTGGCCATCCATTATTATATAATATCTAATGAATTAAATTAGTACCTTGGTTAGTAAACCTTTGATCGATGGTTTGACATCTGGTTGTGTGAAGAGGGGACTGGCAGCCTGTATGCGTAAAACATTCTGTAAAACCCGAATCCATTCCTCGAGAATATTAGGAGAATCTGCAGTCAGGTAGTAGGTCTTCTTTTCTGTAATCAGCTTGGATAGAAAACACAACAAACATATCATTACAAGGGCACGAACTGTCTTTGCTGTTGGATAAATGATTGAACTATGGGTCATATGGGCACCCTGACTCAGAGACCATGCAAAAATAACAGTTGCAATCAAGAGGCCAGTCATTAGGAGGCTATTTTGCTCGTAAATACATTTTTACAAAACAAAATGACAAGGGCTAATTTTTTGAACAAATACTTAAAGAAATTTTTCATCAAAGGAATTCACTTTGGAATATTCCTGTAAACTGGGCGCAATAGCCTTAGTTACTGAAGAGGAAATTTTATAATTATTAATGCTCGATTTTTCAGGTATAATGTGGGTGTTATAGTGGAATATAAGATGGAGATCTGTCAGGCCAGATCTCACTCATTTTGTGCATCACGCACATTTCTGGTGGGGGAATTGACGCTGTAGGAAGTTGCCATCCGAAACATGCAGGAGTATAATCTGAGTATTGTAATGACGTCTCGATGATGCAATTTCCTGATGTTTATGTGTAACTAACACTGAACCATCTACCTGCTTAAATAAAATGGGCACCCAGGGTTACAAGACATTGAGCTGTATTCTGAAATTAATTTATAAAGATATTTCAGGGGATCTTAACAAAATTGTAAATACATTTTTCATTTATTTTTACATGCGTTTTGCTGTTGTCAATCCGGTATTCACAAGCTTTTGTGCCAATTATTGTGGTGCACTTTTTTCCCCCCTCAACAGCTGCAATAGTGGCACAATGAGTTTCCCCATGGGAATACCCCACATCTATACTTGTTGGAGGTAGAAGAGGATCAATGGAGGGATGTCAGGCAGGTTAAGCTGTACCAAGGGTGTTCTGTACCTCTCTACTAGTACCCTCACACCGTATCTATAGGCAGAGATGCACAAACTTTAATTTGCCAGATAAGCTGCGATTTACAAAAGGAAGCCGAGACAGAATTGTGCCAAATGCTCCAAGTTGGCCTACAGGCAAACTCTGCTACAGGCTACTGCCTATAGGTGTCAAAGTCACAACCACCCTTAACTTTTATACTTCGGCTTCATTCCAGGCTAGCACCGGGGCCACTGTCTATATAAGCCAAACAGCTATCCATAAAGCTATGAAGAAAATGATTGATGCTCTACTTGTTTGAGCAAGCAATCTCATTGTCTTCTCATGGACCAACAACAGCACCATGAGAAGCCTCCATAAAGTTACAGAGGGGCAAGATTCTCAAAGATCCAATTGGTTATGGACTGTACCCATACAATATCAATAGGAAAGAATTGCATTCTCTGATGTACAGCATTGTATGTATGTCTTTTTAGGCTACTGCAGGCCTTTAAATCCTGCAGCATGGTGTGCAGGTAGTATTCTTGTACCATCCCACCTTCAGTTGAGTTCACGGCTAACTGGAAAATCTAGGCTTGAAAGTCAAATATAGAATGGCTTTTATATCTAAAATCTGGAGATTCCAGCACCACACAGTTCAAGGTTGTAACCTATAAGTAAGTTTGTTTAAAAAAATACATATTGCTATCACTTGCTTGGCAATAACCTGAGCAAAAAAATCTTCAAGTATTTAATGGACAGTAGATAGAATGCAAATTCAATTACTCGGTGTCCCAACACTGTTTGAAAGGAGCACTGTATTCGAGAAATGTGGCTGAAAATACTACCTGAATTGTTTGTTTTCCATCACACCTGACAATATGATTTGAGACATTGAGCTCAATCTGACCCTGTGGTTTATGGATGACATCGCTCTGGATTCAGAGATAAGAGAGAAATCATCATATTTTAGTATGTGCAGTATAGTCTCATTTACAAGTGTTAGGGTAATAAAATCTCAAGATTATTAACACATTTTGGATTCAAATCCAGATCAGACTGAATGGAAGAAAGTTTTCCCTGTCTCCTGACTGTAAAGTTCCTACGTGAAAATCAGGCACAGGCCTGATGGAGTCACTCACTTGCTGGGCACCCCAGGGCAGGAGTGCCTAGAATTCTTGGTGCTGTAGCCTGCTCCCAAACTCCCACTGACTGGGTGTCTGGGGTGCCAGGGTGAGCTGGGGACTGAAAGGTAGGACCACTTTTACTTATTGGATCTGCCCCCACCCCACCCTTTCCAGGGTCTTTTAATTGAATCGGGACCTTCTGGCTGCTGATTGAGGGGGTCCACGAAAGTCAGCCCTTTTATATCTTCTTTCTCAACCAGGATAAATGACAATCTTGTCTTTGTGGCGATAAAGAATGTCCCTACTGGCAAGGAAAGAAATGAGAGGTAGAGCAGCAATCTGATTGTGGAATGTCATTGCCAAAAGGCTGTGAACAATTCACTGCCTCTCTCAGTCAGGGAATGGACAGTGGGACAGAGGCATTTAAAAATTCCAGCAATATAAATAAGAAAAAAAAGCGTGGAAAACTACAATATGAAGCACTGCAGCTTATAAAAGGAGCACTGGTATACTATGATCCAATACAGGATGAAATAGGCTAGTATATCTGTATATAAGTGATTAAAGAGTAATTTTATATCTGAAGTTAATCCAGATAATGCGAATGATACCACAATGCAAACTACATTCCACTAGTTCAGCTATAAAACAAAAACAAAGTTACAAATTGAAAAATATTATAACACGTTCTCGATGGTACAAGACATTACATAGTGGTAAATTAGTGACTTTGTACGGTTAGAACTGAGTAGTTATACTTATCTTACTTACTGGTGACTTGTAGTACAGCAATTCACCACCTTTAAGGACAAACCATCGCCGTTTCCATGTTCTCACTTTTCCTCCCATTTTTAACAAATATCCAGACTTCTCTAATGGTTCCTGTACAAGAGATCATTGTGTATTTTGATTATTACTATGTTACTTAAAGAATTTTTGCCAATTCACATTCTTAAATGGATTTGGAACTAAGCAAGTTTTAGTGGGGCACATTTTTCTGTCCATTTGATACTTTTGTGTATAGAGAGGGACTGTGACCTAATTTATTGTAAAAGGTAACACCTTTTGTACTTTATGAAAAAAAGCATATTTATTTGGAAGGTAGGATATTCTCAAGGAAAATTGATGAAATTTTAGGAGAACTCCTGTTTACATCCAACAAGGAATTTTTGTATAATTGTGTGGGTTTCAAAATTTCCAACCAAATCCATCTGGAACAGACAGGCGTTTCTGCAGCTGCAGACATGATTCCAGGATAGTGTGTTGCCTCCCTGGTGCCAGGGTCTAGGATGTCACTGAGCGGCTGCAGAACTTTCTGAGCGGTGGAGGATGAACAGCTAGCGGTCGTGGTACATATTGGTATCAATGACATAGGTAGAAAGAGGAATGAGATCCTGCAGGCAGATTTTCAGGAGCTAGGAAAGATTAAAAAGCAGGATCTCAAAGGTAGTAATCTCCGGATTGCTCCCGGTGCCACGCGCTAGTGAGTTTAGAAATAGGAGGATAGAGCAGATGAATGCATGGCTGGTGAGATGGTGCAGGAGGGAGCGCTTTAGATTCTTGGGACATTGGGACTAGTTCTGGGGGATGTGGCCGGTGGGGTGGGGGGGGTTCCTAGTGCTGTTGGGGAGGGTTTAAACTAATTTGGCAGGGGGATGGGCACCAGGTTGTAGCATTAGATAGGTGAAATACGGTGCACAAAAGAGTGGAAGATACAGATAGCACTAGAGTAAGAGATAGTACAGTGTGAGGTGGGGTCAGATTAAGAGAAAATACAAGAAGGTCTAAGATAGGTTTACAGTGCATGTATGTAAATGCATGAAACATGGTTAATAAGGTTGGTGAGCTACAGCGCAAAGAGCCACATGGGAATATGATATTGTGGCAATAACGGAGACCTGGCTTAAAAAAGGGCAGGATTTGGGTAAATATTCCTAGATACAAGGTGTACAGGAAAGATAGGGAAGGAAAGAAAGGCAGTGGGGTGGCAGTATTGATTAAGGAGATTACAGTGCTGGAGAGAGAGAATGTCCCGGAGGGGTCAAGGGCAGAATCTATTTGGTTAGAGTTAAGAAACAATAGAGGTGTTATTACAGTACTAGGTGTATTCTATAGGCCACCAACTAGAGGAGCAAATTTGCAGGGAAATTATCCTAATATAGACTGGGATAGTAATAGAGTAAAGGGTAAAGAGGGGGAAGAATTTCTGAAGTGTGTTCAGGAGAACTTTCTTGATCAGTACGTTTCCAGCCCAACAAGGAAGGAGGCATTGCTGGATCTAGTCCTGGAGAATGATGTGGGCTAGGTGGATCAAGTTTCAGTAGGGGAACATTTAGGGAATAGTGATCATAGTATCATAAGGTTTAGGTTAGCTATGGAAAAGGACAAAGAGCAATCTAGAGTTAAAATTCTTTATTAGAGGAGGGCCAATTTCAGTGGGTTGAGAACGGACCTGGCCCGGGTAAATTGGAATCAAAGATTGGCAGGCAAAACTGTAATTGAACAATGGGCTGCCTTTAAAGAAGAGATGGTTCAGGTACAGTCGAGGTACATTCTCACAAGGGAGAAAGGTAGGGCAACCAAAGCCAGAGCTCCCTGGATGATGAAAGAGATAGAGGAGGAAAAATTTGGTTGCTTTGTGTCTCTTAGGGTACTAACGGGGCGCAAAACAGCTAGCGCCCAGGCGTGTCGCCGCCAATTCCTCCCGCGAAATTCAGCGGCGGTGATGACAGCATGCCACTCGCACTCTGGCCGCGTTCTTCGGTAGCGCCCCCTGACTTACCGCCGGACGCCATGTCCGACGGGGTCAGGGGGGGCCTACCTGAGGCCAGGGCAGCGCTATTTAAAGATGAGGTGCTGGGCGGCCATTTTTGTTACTGGCTGCCTGCCAGCACCTGCCTCCGCTGCCGTCCCCGTCCTCCTGATCCGCCCCCCTGACAAAGCAGAAAAAAGGGGCATATTACAGATGTCAGGTTAAGAATACAAGTGAGAACCAGGCTGAGTACAGAAAGCTCAGAGGGGAAGTAAAAAGGAAATAAGAGGGGCAAAGAGGGAGTATGAGAATAGACTGGCAGCTAACATAAAAGAGAATCCAGAAGTCTTCTATAGGCATATAAATAGTAAACGGTTAGTAAGAGGAGGAGTGGGGCCAACTGGGGACCAAAAAGGAGACCTGCACATGGAGGCAGAGGGCATGGCTAAGGTATTACAGGAAACTATTTTTTATCCGGCACGGACAGGGCCGACGTGGTGCCGGTGCATCAAAAACTCCAGATAACCGAATGCTATAGTAAAAGATAGGGAGAGCTGACAGCTCCGTATAAAGCAACAAACCCTGTTGCTTAGCAACAACTGTAGAACAATGGCCACAAGTTTCAAGCATCTCTGTAGCTTAGCAACAGCTGCAGCCACACCCTTGCACAGCACAGATGGAAGAAGGCAAATACAATATGAAGTAAAACCTACTCCTGAATTTTGCCGGTTAACTGAGATTTTTGGTTATTTAGGTGCCGGTAAATCGAAAGTTTCCTGTAAATGAGTACTTTGCATCTGTCTTTACCAAGGAAGAAGATGCTGCCAAAGTCATAGTGAAAGAGGAGGTAGTTGAGATATTGGATGGGATAAAAATTGATAAAGAGGAGGTACTAGAAAGGCTGGCTATACTTAAAGTAGGTATGTCACCAGGACCGAGTGGGATGCATCCTAGGATGCTGAGGGAAGTAAAAGTGGAAATTGCGGTGGTACTGGCCATAATCTTCCAATCCTCCTTGGATACGGGGGTGGTGCCAGAGGACTGGAAAATTGCAAATGTTACACCCTTGTTCAAAAAAGGGTGTAAGGATAAATCCAGCAACTACAGGCCAGTCAGTTTAACCTCGGTGGTGGGGAAGCTTTTAGAAACAATAATCTGGGACAAAATGAACAGTCACTTGGACTGTTTAAGGGAAGCCAGCACAGATTTGTTAAAGGCAATTTTTTTGATGAGGTAACAGAGAGGGTTGATGAGGGCAATGCGGTTGATGTGGTGTACATGGACTTCCAAAAGGCATTTGATAAAGTGCCACATAATAAACTCGCCAGCAAAGTTGAAGCCCATGGAATAAAAGGGACGGTGGCAGCATGGATATGTAATTGGCCAAGTGACAGGAAACAGAGAGTAGTGGTGAACGGTTGTTTTTCGGACTGAAAGAAGGTATACAGTGGTGTTCCACAGGGGTCGGTACTAGGACCACTGCTTTTCTTGATATATATTAATGACTTGGACTTGGGTGTACAGGGCATTATTTCAAAATTTGCAGATGACACAAAACTTGGAAGTATAGTGAACAGTGAGGAGGATAGTGATAGACTTCAAGAGGACATAGACAGGCTGGTGGAATGGGTGGACACGTGGCAGATGAAGTTTAACGCAGAGAAGTGCGAAATGGTATATTTTGGTAGGAAGAACGAGAAAAGGCAATATAAACTAAGGCCGGTTGATAAAGTGGTTAAAAAAGCATACGGGATTCTGGGCTTTATAGATAGAGACATGGGGGAAAAATTCAGTTGGTTTGCGCCTCCCCTTTTTAGCCTCCCCTAAGAGGGCGCTAATGGGGCGCAATGCAGCTAGCGCCCGGGTGCGGCGATGTTAACGCCGCTTGCGAAATTGACCAGTCAGTTTGCGGTGGCGCTAAACACTACTGCCATGATCTCCTGCGCCTGCAGATCGTGATGTCAGTCAAGCGTGCAATGCCCTGGTAGCGCCCTAAACCGGATATTGAGTCGCACCCCCTGCCTTAGCACCTGCCGCTAGGAATGACAGGTAGAGGGGAACATTTTCAAGTCGGGAAAGGGCTGGGGGAGCGCTATTTAAAAGCAGGCGCTTCCTGTCGGCAAAATTTTCGTTTTTAATGCTGTCATAAGGAGTTTTGGCCCTCAGCACCACTTTTGAGGTTCCTAAATGCCGAGCTCTTTCCGTGGGCCTATCCATTAGTGCTTTCAACACAATTGCTTTTGCGGTCTCTCCAGGCCGAGATTCAAGGCTGCAATGAGCAGGGAGTGGCTGGCCAGCAAGATGGCCCCTTCCCCTTAAGAACTGGACGGTGCCAGTCTGTCTGGCTTCCATGGTAATTGGCATCGCCTGAGCTTCGGAGGTCGCGCCTCACTTCCTGATGTTTGCACCTTAAGAGAGGTGTGTAGCGCCTGATTTAACGCTCAAATCACCTCCAGGGGCAATAGAGGTGAATTTTGCAGTCGGAGGCGATAATTAGCGCCGGGCGCTAAACTTTGCGCCCGGCCGATATTAGCGCCCCAAAATAAGCAATACAGAATTTTTTCCCCATAGAGAACAAAAGCAAGGAAGTTATGATGAACCTTTATAAAATACTGGTTTGGCCACAACTGGAGTATTGTGTCCAATTCTGGGCACCGCCTTAGGAAGGATGTGAAGGCTTTAGAGAGGGTGCAGAAATATGCAGAAAATAACAAAACCCAGCAGTTTATTCCTGCCATTTGAATGGTGACTTGTCAAAGAAGACGTAACTTTACACAGGACAACATTAATGAACAATGCAGGGTGAAACACCTTTATAGTTGAAGACAACTAACATTTTGAACTGTCAGTATATACAGTGAGCCTTTAAGTGTTTTGGACCACCAGCAGGAGAATAAAATGGGTCACATCTCCTTCAAGTCTTGTTTATAGTTTCCTATCACTGGTAATTAAGGATGGAGGGGGAAAGCATTGGGAGTTGAAGGCATTGTGGTTGTATATTGTTTGTGCTATTGGTGTACTCTTTTGATAGGTACATAAACAAATTGACTGTAAATTAATAAAACTTTAAATAAAACTTAACAAATCAAATTATAATTTTGTTGTCCGAATTGATAATGCACTCCAGTCCCCGCGGCGCCCACCGGTCGCGGAAGGACTCAAGCGTGCCGGCGGAGTGCTATTGGTCCTTAATTATGTTCTTGTTCAATGACCATAAACACACAATTTTGAGCAAGGACCACTGGAGAACGATCAGGATTGAGGACTGGCTGATTTCCCATAACTAAGCCTGGAGTATTGAGGTCAGATGTATTACTTCCATAGTGGGCTGGGGTAAGATTAATAAACTTAGTGCAATAATGGTTCAAACATAGAATCTGAATGGCTTAGTACTGCATCAGGCAGTACATTTACTTGCTGTGCTCGTGAGTGGGATTCAGTCTTGATGAGGATAAAGACTTACATTTTTCCCACTGTCAATGGAATGGGAAGAACATGTTTTTGGAAGTTTCTGCTCTGGCTCGGAACATTCTGTGTCTGTAGAGTATGCATCTGGTGGGATGGCATAATCACTTTCTGAGGTCATAGAGGACATTGATACACCTGTTCAAAATATGTATACAATATTTTCATTATTATTTATAAAATAGCATATTTATTAAAAGATTTATTTTGGACACAAAATACAAAGATAGCATCCCCATCAAAAGTTCAAAGGCTTGCGACCCAGCCATGTCTCTGACTTAAGCCCTACGTATCCACTGGGAATGTGTTTTGTTGTTCTGAACTATTGGACCGAGATACAGTGCTGCGCCATACCATGCCTGGATGCTTCACCTCAGATTTAGGGGAAAGTAAGCTATTTTACTTTATCCAACTGGAAATGTTCCTTCAGTCACTCTCCTAATTAAAGGAGGGCATCTAAAGGCTTGTGTCACCATGGGGGAGACAAAGAGTTAACAGAGTATAAAATCTAAAGCTATGAAAATGGGCCATGCACACCCTTCCCCTTTTATTGTTTTACATATTCAAGCAGGGCCTTATTCACACTTTGATGCGTTGTGTTCTGATCTGGGGTAAAATATGCAATGAAACACAGATGCATTATGTGCCTGCATTGAGAATGATTTTGTGACTGCAGAGCTCTCCATACTCAGCGCAGGACTATTTTCTCGGTTTAGGAATATTTTCTGGGTTTAGGAATGTTTGGGAGTATTTTTGTTTCATGTTGTATTTTGATCTAAAAGTTTTCTCTCAGTAAATATTAATACAAAATAAAGATAAACCTATATTTAGTTATCTACTTTTTACATTTTCATGGGGAGAATGTCTTCATCGTACCCACAGGCTAGTGCAACTATAAGTCTCATGACATACTGGTATTTTTACATATCTGAGTTGTTTCCTTAGTCCTTATTGATGTGCCTCAATGAATCCGAGACTCAACGTTAACGGAGCAAAGCAAGGCTTTTATTAACTCAGAAAGTAATACACAGTGGAGAAGTGTCTCTCATCCAGAGATCTGCTGTACTGCCTGTGAGACACGCTGGGGCCTGCTTAAGTAGGGGCCAGGTATGGGTGGAGCCCTACACACAATACAATACAGGTAAGGAAATGAAACTGAAACTAAACTCCCCTGCTTGTCACAGTCACAGGCACAATCAAACACAGAGAATACAGAGTGCCTGATGAATGGCATAGAATACAGAGTGCCTGATGAATGGCATATTTCATCACACTTATTACCCCCTTCCTACTTCAATTTCAACTCTATGCAGTGGCTTCCATAGTAACGAAGGAACAGAAGTAGACTATTCAGCTCCTCAAGCCTATTCCACCATTCAATTAGATCATGCCTAATCTGTGCCTCAACTCCATTTACCTGCATTTGACTCATCCCTTGGTACTCTTACCAAATAAAAATCTGTTGATCTCAGTCTTGAACTTTTCAATTGACTCAACATCCACAGCTTCCTGATTTCACTCCTGAATGGCTTTGCTCTACTGTTGTGATTGTGCCCTTTATTCTGGATTGCCCCACCAGAGGAAATAGTTCTCTTTATCTACCCTGACAAATCCTTTTATCATTTTATAAACGCCTCGATTACATCACCCCTCAATCTTCTAAACTCAAGGGAATATGAAACAACTTTATGCAACATAACCTCATAGCTTAACCCTTTAAGCCCTGGTATTATTCTGATAAATTTGCACTGTATCCCCTACATTTACGGTAATAGTGGTGCATTAGTGTGGTGCTTGTGTCCAAGTGAAAAATATTTTTAACTTACCACCAACATTGCAAAGTTCAAATATAGAGCCTGTTTATATTGCACTTTGATATATTGAATATCTCGATGTATCATGAGGATCAAATTTTATTGGCCTTTACTTCAATACATCCACTTAGCTATACTCACCTGTTCTCAACCCAGTCCTGTTCTCCTGTGCTATCCAGCAGGGTATCCTGATCTCCCAGGCTGCTACATGAACATTAGCTGTGTTCCTAAACTTGATTCAATTTGTCCAGTATGAATGTTGTGATACCTGTCTACATAATTCTCCAGCGATGGTCTGCCACCCCCCGGCCTCCAAGTTTCAGATAGTGTTTGAAATGTTGAGTGTGAACGCTGGACATTGAACAGCCAGCACTATTTATACTGTGGGATGTATCTGTTAGAATTTGCTGGGCCCAACAGCATTGGAAATGTCTGGTTTCAGTGAGGTTCCCTTATTGGCAGATAAATTTGCACTTACTGAGGTACAAGAACAGCAGACCACTGCTGGAGAATAATACAGGAGGCTAGCACTGCATTTATACCAGGCAAGCCAGGCTAAGTTTACGAACACAGTATAGGCATGTGTCACCATGGGGGAGACAAAGAGTTAACAGAGTATAAAATCTAAAGCTATGAAAATGGGCCATGCACATCCTTCCCCTTTTATTGTTTTACATATTCAAACAGGGCCTTATTCACACTTTGATGCATTGTGTTCTGATCTAGGGTAAAATATGCAATGAAACACAGATGCATTATGTGCCTGCATTGAAAATGATTTTGTGACTGCAGAGCTCGCCATACTCTGGAGTTGGACTATAGAGATTCCACTGCATTTATTACATGGCACTCATTTGAAACACATCACAGGATACAAAGGGATAAATGGAGCACATGGGGGCATGTGTCATTAAGAATGTGCTATGCTATTACATTGGCAGTTATTGTGTTTTATTACTAAGCTGATTAAAGTGAAGTTCAATGAAAGTGTACATTTACTGTGGATTTTGGAATTGTTCTTAGCCAATCAGAACTCATCTCCATCCCTAATCGTAACTTAATGACTAATTAATAACGGCTAAATTAATTATTAATCCTGGAATGTCTTAGCCTAATCATTTGTTTACATTGATTCTCATTTTTTCATTTATCTATATGCTTTTTATAAACATAAAAGAAACCTCACCTCGTTTCATGGCCCGTGGACTGCTAGGACTACTGCCTTTGCGGGAGTCTGATCCGGTCATCGAAGTCCTGGAACTTCCTCTAGAGCTGTCACTTTCTTCGGTTTCAGAAGACTCATCCGAAAAAGGGCTGGTACTGATCTGAGTTGCTTTCTTAGAGATTTAAGAAGATCTCTGTAAATCAACTTTATATTTTATCATGTATTAAAATGTTACAATACATGGGGCAGAATTTCCCCTTTCTTGTCAATGCATTAACAATTTAACATACATCTCTATGAAAGTATTACAGCATCATTTAAAGAATGGAAGCAAATTTTATTAGATTACCAGTGGTTAGCCCTTGGGCAGAAAAGAAGGTGGATCAATGGGATATACTGCAGCTAATGAGTAAATAAAAAACACACCATGGGTGCAATTCCTTCTGATTGCATAACGCAGCTTTCCATTGATATTTCTAGGGGAAAGGAATGGGTTTATGATTTAATTAAAATATTAATCCCCATTTATTAATGAAGCATGCTATATAAATGCAAATTCTTTCTTTTTTCTTTATGTTGCTACAGACAGAAACAACAGGAATACATCCCAACAATGTTTAAGAGGATCATTTGGTCTTAATGGGAACATAGTGGTAAATTTTCAGTCAGCATTGATAGGAGAGGTATCTTGCCCACTGACTGCATGCACCAGTCAATGGCTAAGATTGGGAAACTGCTATGTGAAAAATTGCAAGCTTGAACCTACAAATTAAGAGAGATTTATGGTTGCCTTAGGCAGAAAAACTTAATGTTGCTTTATTTTATAATGTTGTTAGGAGGACCCTGAAGTAATAGGATACACGTCAGAATTGGTTCAGAAACTCATATGCAAATGAGTTACATTCACTGATGATATTAAACAACTGGGGCAGTTGAGTTTGATGAAGCAACCAAGGATCTACAAAAAGAAATCTGCAAATGAGCGAAATAGTGGCAGATAAAATTTAATGCAGACTTATTTAGTTCAATAAGGTACCACACATTGGTAGAGAGAACAGTCATTATATGCACATCATGGCGGGTGCAGAACTAGCTAAAGGTGCAGCTGAAAAGGATCTAGGGGTGATTGCAAACTTGGTACTTAACATATCTAATTATTGTGGAGCAACAGTAAACAAAGCAAAGAGAATGCTGTACAATATTGCTAAACCAGAAAATTATAAGTCAGAGGATGATATGCTTAAGTTTATAGGTAGGTGTTTTTCACTTTTGTACTTACCTATCTACTACCCTTCTAAAATTGTTTATGGATTGTGCTTCAACAATGGTTTGTGGCGAGAATGTCACATTCTAACTACTATCTGCGTAAAGAATTTTAATTCCTTAAATTTCTGCCTTCTCATTACTGTCTTACTGATCAGTGGAAACAATCAATCACTATTTATCCTGTTGCAACCCTTCATAATCTAAAAGACCTTAAAGACAGGTCACCTTAAACCATCTCAGCTGCAACTTCTCAAATCTTTCTTCATAAACTTAACCCCTCATCACTGTTAACATTCTTAGCTGTATTGTGCTGGTCAGTTTACACCTTGACTATTGCTTGTAATTTTGGTCATCAACACACAGGGAAACAGTCAGGTCATGGTGACAATGCAGAGAAAAAACACGTGGCTGAATCCTAGGACCCAATTTTACCACCCCACCCCGCAACCCGGACGGGCAGGAAAGGGTCAGGCAAGGGGTTAAAATTGTGAAAATGTTCAGAGGACTGACTTATCAGGAATGACTGGAGAAACTGTGGCTCTTTAACCTTGAAGTCAGGTGACTAAAGGGCAAGGGGTGGGGTTCTTGCAGAAATAATCAAGATATTAAATGGTATTGATGAGTCAAATCAGGAGCACTACTTCAAGATTAGCCAAGGTATTAGACCAAGCGGCAATAGAGTAAAACTTGACAGAGGTGAATTTAGAACAAATTTTAGAAAGAACATTTTCACTCAAAGAATGATCAACATTGGGGATGATGTTCTGATGGTGGAGGCTCTGAGCTAGGGACTGGTGCATTGGGCATGTAGGGGCAGGACAGGGGCATGACGGTAGTTGAAGAACGAAACAAATAAGAATATTGTTACTAATTTTTGCAAAAAATAAATCATAAATGATATATTCCTTTTCACTGAAACACGATGTACATGGGAACAACTTCCATCAAGGAAAATGCATTTATCAATGATAGTTACAAATGGAGATGAACTAGATTTTTGAGGAGAAAAAGTTATGGGAGAGTTTCAAAAGTGTGATCTTTGCATCAACGGTTTCATGTAAAGACTGCAGTCTTAAAATACTCCAAACTCAGATTGGTTTTGTAATGACTGTGGTGGATATGCATCATCCTTCAATATACATTCACTTCACAAAATTAACTGTAAAGGTTCACCTATCCACGTACCAAATCAGGACAATGTAAATTAAACATCTGGCAAGTATGTCACAGTAAAAACTTCAGCTAAAAATTCTGAAAAGCAATAGGGCTATAAGGGTCAATGGTTGACACTCACAACTCCTTTAGTCTAAAATATTTATAGGTGGAATCATGGCTTTAAGCTGCATACTCACCCCTTTCAAAGTAGTGTAAACAGGAGAGGTCATACTCTTATAAATCAAGCTGGTGTAGGATGCTGACGTTGAATATGAAGGCATAAAGCTAGTGCCTAGGAAATAATGAATATTATTTATACATAGCTTTTGGATGTTAATCAAATTATATATTAAAATCCTATGTATAAACACATTAAACAGCTATCTAATAAAAGACATTGGACTTTTTTTTTAAACAAAAACTCTCCTTTTCTACCAGTCGAGTTACTTGGAAGAGGATTAGTTAGGCTGTTTGTAACTACACTGGCCAGTACAGACCAGGAAGGTGCCAGGTTTAATCCCTGATCTATGCTGATCTCACTTGAGGCAAACAGAGCAGGAGTAAAGAACAGATTGCTCTGCCGTTGGGAGACTATGGGGTTATTATTTCCAGATATCCTGTGCAAATTATTATACACGCGTAATGGCTAATAGTTAAATGCAGCGACACAAGTTGTATACAGACATATAGAGGTTGGTTTTATCTGAGAGCAAGATAGCTACATGGGGGAGCTGAGGCAAATGGGAAACCAATTTTAACTCCCAGGCCTCATCTGCATGGTTGACGTCAGCCTCCCACCCAAACCCAGCAGGAGGAAGCGAGATTTCAGCCGGCAGGAAGTCACTGCAAGGGACCTGATGAAATGGTGCTACGGTAAGTGGGGTAAGTTGGGAAGGAAGCTCGTGGGCTGGGGTGGGGGGGAACATTGCAGTTGGAGGAGGGGAAGGAAAGCCCAAGACAGGGGAGGGCCAAGATTTTCTTGTGGGGCCTGGAGGAGCAGGAAGACAGCGGGATCAGAGGGGGTAAAGTGCTCGGGACATTTTAACTGCCCAGTTTCCGCCGGGGGGGAAGCGGGCAAGGTGGGGGGGGTTAAAATTCCCCTCGTTAAATCTACATGTAGATGAACAGACTAACATAATTAAAAATAGTGTAATACAAAAGTCAGAACAGAATAAATTTACAGACAAATCAAAGGGTTGAGTGATGGGGATTTGAGAGGAGAGTAAAGGAATCAACACAATCACACACCACACCAGGATCATTATTACTATCCCCAAATAAATGCATACATACAATTTCTCTATCCAAAGAATAAAATACAAAAGGAACTGACAGAAATAGCCTTTAGGAAATGCATCGCTCCTCAAGTTGTAGACTGATAAGCTCCTTCAAAAGTTTCCATGCTTTTCAAAGTGGTTGACATGAAAAGTTTGAAAATAACTCAAGGAAGTTTGAGTCACAAATTTCAGATAGAAGAAGTGCCTTCTGATTAACCGTGGGAACGTCACATACTTATCTCATGTACCTCCGGCCAATAGGAAGGACCTTATTCCATCTGATGAATGTCAGCAAAAGCTTTAAAAAAATTTTGGGAGGAAAGGAACAATAATAGCAGTCACTGGCCCACTGAAGTGTAGGACTTCTTGAGGTATATATTTACATATTCAATCAGCTGGCAACCAGATTGTATCCATCCATATTGGTGCAAGACAGTGATGGACAACAAGAATTTCCAAATGGTTCTTGATTCAGCCTGCAGGCTGCACACTGCCACTACAGCACCTGAAAAATAAATCTGTATGCCATGGCGAATGTCTGCTTACATCCTGGAGGCAACAATCGGAGTATTACATCAATCTTACTGGCCTAGAGAGGGGAAAAAAAGCAGTCACATTTCCTGCTCCTGATCAGTATCCAGTGACACCCGCTGGAACATTTGTGCATGTGAATGTCAGGTGAGGGCAGAATTGGAGTCGGCTGTGATGCTCTGTTAGGTCGAATAGTGTGACAACACTAACTGTTCAGGCTCACACATGAAGAATGGCCGCTTGGGTGAGATATCAGAGGACGACTGCCAGCCATGGAATTTTACCCCAGCAAGGGACACTGCCTTTAGCCGAAGAGATGAGAAGAAAGTCAATACTGGAAAAGCAAGGATTATTACAGTGGGTGAATCTTTTCTTTAAACTAATGTTGTAAGGTCACTGATTTAGTTTTTCACAGGAAAATGAACACAATCTTGGAATGCAGTCTCTAAAACAGCAGTAAACATTCTACAATCCCAAGTAAAAAAAAACAATCTGTGAACCAGTGGCCCTGCACATAATGAGTTAGTCCATTAGATTGAAAGCACTTTTCCCTCATATTTAAAATACTTACATTTGTTATTTGGGTCCATACAAAAGGCCTCTGACATTCTCATACCTGACTTGGCTACTGCATAAATTCTGCTTTCCTGGATTAAAAAAGATAAAGGAACATCTCTGAATCCCATTACACTGTCAACAAACTACAGAACCACAAACTAAAAGAAAAACTTTCATGCCAGAACCAAAATATGAAGAGAAGTTTTCAGAACTAGGTGCATGGCGAAATGATCCTTATTTACCTCCAATTTCTTTCCACTCCCTTGTCATGGCACTGGGCCTTGGTGAGACCACACCTGGAGTACTGTGTGCAGTTTTGGTCTCCTTACCTATGAAAGGATATACTTGCCATAGAGGGAGTGCAGCGAAGGTTCACCAGACTGATTCCTGGGATGGCAGGGCTGTTGCATGAGGAGAGATTGGGTCGACTAGGCCTGTATTCACTAGAGTTTAGAAGAATGAGAGGGGATCTCATTGAAACGTATAAAATTCTGACAAGGCTAGACAGACTGGATGCAGGGAGGATGTTTCCCCTGGCTGCGGGGCGGGGGGGGGAGGGGGTGGGGTCTAGAACGAGGGGTCACAGTCTCAGGATACGGGGTAGGACATTTAGGACTGAGATGAGAAATTTCTTCACTCAGAGGGTGGTGAACCTGTGGAATTTTCTACCACAGGAGGCTGTGGAGGCCAAGTCACTGAATATATTTAAGAATGAAATAGATAGATTTCTAGACACAAAAGGCATCAAGGGGTATGGGGAGAGAGCGGGAATATGGTATTGAGATAGAGGATCAGTCATGATCATATTGAATGGCGGAGCAGGCTCGAAGGGCTGAATGGCCTACTCCTGCTCCTATTTTTCTATGTTTCTATGACACATGCAGGGATAAAAGGATATGAGCAGTATCAGCACTCCAGTACCTCATTTTCATGACCATTCTTTAAATGTCAGCTTAGATAGGGAGTGGTCAGCACTGCGGGCTAATTGAAGTTTAGTGGCTGCATCACAGCTAAGCCTGATTTTGCCTTCAACCAACTTTCAACCATGTACACTTTCTAGCAGGAGCCTCTGGTTAGCATTGAGGAGCAGGTATCGCAGCTAATTTTCTTTCCCTTTCTAACCTAGAGACACTCAGGCCTTACTAGCACCTCGGCTGAGATCAACAAACTCAGCACAGACTAATGATTGAGTCCGGGTCCTTACTCGCCAATAAGGTTCAATTATATACCACACAGTGCATTTATTTTTTAAGCCACCAGAGTGCTGCAAAAAATTATCATTCATAGTCTGAATAATTTATAGTAGAAAAAGGAATTTGTTATATCTTTGTACTTTACTCAATATATTCAATTCCATATAACATATTGCTTCCTATTTATTAAAGGATGCCCTCTGAAATGGCCTAGCAAGCCACTCAGTTGTAACAAACCGCTACAAGAAACAATTAGAAGAATAAAACTAGACGGACCACCCGGCATCGGCACTGGCTTCAGACACGACAACAACACACCCAGCCCAGTCAACCCTGCAAAGTCCTCCTCACTAACATCTGGGGACTTGTGCCAAAATTGGGAGAGCTGTCCCACAGACTAGTCAAGCAACAGCCTGACATAGTCATACTCACAGAATCATACCTTTCAACCAATGTCCCAAACTCCTCCATCACCATCCCTGGGTATGTCCTGTCCCACCAGCAGGACAGATTCAGCAGAGGTGGCGGCACAGTGGTATACAGTCGGGAAGGAGTGGCCCTGGGAGTCCTCTACATTGACTCTGGACTCCAGGAAGTCTCATGGCATCAGGTCAAGCATGGGCAAGGAAACCTCCTGCTGATTACCACCTACCGTCCTCCCTCAGCTGATGAATTAGTACTCCTCCATGTTGAACACCAATTGGAAGAAGTACTGAGGGTAGCAAGGGCACAGAACGTACTCTAGATGGGGGATTTCAATGTCCATCACCAAGAGTGGCTCGGTAGCACCACTACTGACCAAGCTGGCCAAGTCCTGAAGGACACAGCTGCCCGACTGGGCCTGCAGCAGGTGGTGAGAGAACCAACACGAGGGAAAAACCTACTTGACCTCGTCCTCACCAATCTACCTGTCACAGATGCATCTGTCCATGACAGCATTGGTAGCAGTGACCACCGCACAGTCATTGTGGAGACGAAAACCCATCTTCACACTGAGGACACCCTCCATCGTGTTGTGTGGCACTACCACCATGCTAAATGGGATCAATTCAGAACAGATCTAACAACTCAAAACTGGGCATCTGGCTGCTGTGAGCCATCAGCAGCAGCAGAATTGTATTCCACCACAATCTGTAACCTCATGGCCTGGCATATCCCTCACTCTACCATTATTATCAAGCCAGGTGACCAACGCTGGTTCAATGAAGAGTGTAGAAGAGCTTGCCAGGAGCAGCACCAGGCATACCTAAAAATGAGGTGCCAACCTGGTGAAGCTGCAACAGAGGACTACATGCATGCTAAACAACGGACGCAGCATGCTATAGACAAAACTAAACGATCCCACAATCAATGGATCAGATCAAAGCTCTGCAGTCCTGCCACATCCAGTCGTGAATGGTGGTGGACCATTAAACAACTAACTGGAGGAGGAGGTTCCATGAATATCCCCATCCTCAAAGATGGCGGAGTGCAGCACGCGAGTGCAAAAGACAAGGCTGAAGTGTTTGCAACCATCTTCAGCCAGAAGTGCCGAATGGATGATCCATCCCGGCCTCCTCCTGAGGTTCCCACCATCACAGCAGCCAGTCTTCAGCCAATTCGATTCACTCCACGTGATATCAAGAAACGGCTGAGCGCACTGCAAACAGCAAAGGCTGTGGGCCCGTACAACATCTCGGCTGTCGTGCTAAAGACTTGTACTCCAGAACTAGCTGCGCCTCTAGCCAAGCTGTTCCAGTACAGCTACAACACTGGCATCTACCCAGCACTGTGGAAAACTGCCCAGGTATGTCCTGTCCACAAAAAACAGGAAATCCAATCTGGCTAATTACCGCCCCATCAGTCTACTCTCAATCATCAGCAAAGTGATGGAAGGTGTCGTCAACAGTGCTATCAAGTGGCACTTACTCACCAATAACCTGCTCACCGATGCTCAGTTTTACTCACCAATAACCTGCTCACCGATGCTTAGTTTTACTCACCAATAACCTGCTCACTGATGCTCAGTTTTACTCACCAATAACCTGCTCACCCATGCTGAGTTTTACTCACCAATAACCTGCTCACCGATACTCCACTCGGCTCCAGACCTTGTTCCAAACATGGCCAAAAGAGCTGAATTCCAGAGGTGAGGTGAGAGTGACTGCCTTGACATCAAGGCAGCATTTGACCGAGTCTGGCATCAAGGAGCCCTAGTAAAACTGAAGTCAATGGGAATCAAGGGAAAGACGCTCCACTGGCTGGAATCATACCTAGCACAAAGAAAGATGATTGTGGTTGTTGGAGGCCAATCATCTCAGCCGCGGACATCGCTGCAGGAATTCCTCAGGGCAGTGTCCTAGGCCCAACCTTCTTCAGCTGCTTCATCAATGACCTTCCCCCCATCATAAGGTCAGAAATGGGGATGTTCGTTGATGATTGCACAGTGTTCGGTTCCAATCGCAACTCCTCAGATAATGATGCCCGCATGCAGCAAGACCTGAACAACATTCAGGCTTGGGCTGATAAGTGACAAGTAACATTCATGCTGCACAAGTGCTAGGCAATGACTATCTCCAATAAAATAGCGTCTAACCCGCAGCGCCTCTTGATATTCAACGGCATTACCATCGCCGAGTCCCCCAACATCAACATCCTGGGAGTCACCATTGAACAGAAACTTAACTGGACCAGCCACATAAATACTGTGGCAACAAGAGCAGGTCAGAGGCTGGGTATTCTGCGATGAGTGCCTCACCTCCTTACTCCCCAAAGCCTTTCCACCATCTACAAGGCACAAGTCAGGAGAGTGATGGAATACTTTCCACTTGCCTGGATGAATGCAAATCCAACAACACTCAAGAAGCTCGACACCATCCAGGACAAAGAAGCCCGCTTGATTGGCACCCCATCCACCACCTTAAACATTCACTCCCTCCACCACTGGTGCACCATGGCTGCAGTGTGTACCATCTACAAGATGCACTGCAGCAACTTGCCAAGGCTTCTTCGACAGCACCTCACCATGCCACGACCCCTACCACCTAGAAGGACAAGGGCAGCAGGTGCATGGGAACACCACCACCTACAAGTTCCCCTCCAAGTCACACACCATCCTGATTTGGAAATATAACACCATTCCTTTATCGTCGCTGGGTCAAAATCCTGGAACTCCCTCCCTAATTGCACTATGGGAATGCCTTCACCACGCGGACTGCAGCGGTTTAAGAAGGCGGCTCACCACCACCTTCTCAAGGGCAATTAGGGATGGGCAATAAATGCTGGCCTTGCCAGCGACGCCCACATCCCAGGAACGAATAAAATAGTGCTATTGTGACCTCTAATTACAGAGTAGTCTGATTTACCTGAAAATTTAATATATTTCAACAGATTATGCCATTTCATCTTGAAAGGGTTACCAGTAACCACAACTGACGAAAGTTGATACAACACAATGCTAGAGATACACAGAACACAGATCTACACGGCACTATCTGGTATTTTATCTTGCTGATATTAGTTAGGAGGTTAAGGTGACCTGGCAGGCAGTGTTCAACTCTGAGCCGGAGTTCAAATCCACATACTGACTGTCATTTATACTCAGACGAGTACAAGTTCTCCTGTTTTAAGTTGAGGTTTTCAGAGGGAGTAAAAGGTGAATGGGAGGTGGGGTAATTTCTCTTCCCTCACAACTGGTGCTCGCTGCCTGTCAGCTACTTGGCTGTGATGCTCCCACAGTAAGATCAAGAAATAGCACTGCTGATCTGTGGAGATTTCAAAGGGCTGGGTGGTGTTGGCTTGGCAACTGTAGATGGTGAATGCAGGTACGAAATGAAGGGAGGGGAAATAACTAGTTAGCTTTACTACTTTTCCTTTCCAAATCTAGATCCTCAGTGGAATTCCACTGGAGACAAGGGCTGATTTACGTTTTAACTCATCTGCCTTTCCACCCTCCAGGTAAGTTTTATTGACTGCCCAAAAAAATCTGGGCAATAGATATTTACCAATATTGTTAAAAATACCCCCAGCACCATCTAGTTCAGTTACAATCTAAACACCTGCCAACATAGCAACAGAAGAAAGGCTAATTTCCCCTCCAGTCAGATCCAATTTGAAGGATGGAAGAAGGCATTCACACTTGAATCTCAGCAAGGTTCAATTTAGCTGTTTCTCCTTCAGATTGTTGGAGCATCAACATGAAATGCTATAAGATGTAGGTTTGTGCCTGTGATCCATTACACATTTCAGTTGTGCCAGCGAAGGGAAGCTCCAAGCAAACATCAGTTGCTTCACCACATAGAGGACAATAGAATGGAGAATAACTGTGTTTTGCAATTAATCACGAGGGTTTCGTCTAGAAATAGAGTTTAGTGTAGTCAGGTTTAGCCAAGGCCTGCAGTGTAGCCTAAGAGGCAGACAAGCCAAATAGAAGAGGCTGCATGGGTAGGGGTGGTCTGTGAGACCGTAATCCAACTGCTTCACGTGACATCAGGAAACAGCAGAGCATAGCTTAGGTGGTTTACTGTCATCTGAACCCTGTCATTTAATTATAGTCTGTGAACGCTAATATTTTTTCTAAAATATGTGTATGTGTTTTGTAGTTTTTTTCTGGTACCACTGCTATTTTTCAACTGCCATTGAATAGTGACATAAAATGACGTGAGATCTCACAGAATATTGGGTTCTTTTATCTGGTGAAAAGTGATTTGCCATCCTCAATATACAATAATGTAAAGGAACACTGCACACTTAGTAGAGTTTACTGTCTGAATATGCTGCACTATGCCAGATGGCACATAGCATGATACAGCACCGAAGGAATCTATTCGGCCCATTATGCCTGTGCCGGCTCTTGATAAGAGATATCCAACTGGTCCCACACCCCTGCTCTTTCCCCACCTAGCCCCGTAAATTTCTTCCATTCAAGTATTTATCCAATTCCCTTTTGAAAGTTACTTATAAATTTGCTACCACCACCCTTTCAGGCAGTGCATTCCAGATCACAAGAACTCACTGCGTAAATTACTTTTCCTCATGTCGCCTCTGGTTTGTTTGCCAATCACCTTAAATCTGTGTCCTCTGGTTACCAACCCTTCTGCCACTGGAAACAGTTTTTTCTGATTTACTCTATTTATGATTTTGAACACCTCTATCAAAGTGTGAGTACATGTGTGATAGTGAATTTTAAGAATAAAGATGGATTACTAGATAGACTAACACTTCACCTGTGTGCTCTCGTGGGGTGATTTCAGAAAAGTTATCAATAATTCTTCAGATTGCCTAACACGAGTAAATACACCAGTCTGGTCTGATGTGAATTAGTTGAGATCTTTGAGATCAAGTGGACTGTATTGTTAAAGCTGTCAGACCAATGCCAACTTAATTTTTCAAAACATCTATTGACATTTTTAATTCCACAAACGAAGCACTAACTGCTATTTATCACTACATCAGAGCAGTAAGAATTACCCAGGAAGGGAATCTGTGCAGAGGAGGAGTTGGTGGTTTGTTGTTGGGAACTTTGCCTGTGCTGTCTCCTGTTTCTAGTTGCTCCTCTGTGATTTGGGCTTCAGATGAATCATACAAAAACATTCCCTCATCATAGCCGGTTTCCATTTTCTCCAGAATATCATTTTCACCTTCATTGATATCGATGTCCGTCTCTTCATGACGCATTGGCCTCACCATACTAATAGCATTTCGGTTTCTGCCAAACAGACGATCAGTACTTAATTGAGGTTGGCTTAAATGTTTCTTTGCTTTGGCCACACTTACACTAAATACATTAGGAGCCCTTAATTTCGGAGGTGTTAAGTTAGAGAATGAATTTGTCTCAATTAAGGAATGTGTGGGCTGGGTACTGGTGGCTGTTGTAGGGGTTAGATGTTTTGGTGTAAATGCTGATGTTAGAATTAGGTTTGGAGTATTAGTTTCACTAGATGATGAAGAATCTAGCCTTTGGGATTCAAATTTCTTGTTTAACTCATCAGAGGAACTATCATGATCCATTCTTTTAATCAGTATTTTTGAGCTCATTATTATGCTTGGAAAATGATCCACTACCTGTAGAGTTTCAGTATTTGCAACTGCACCTTGTAAGGGTAGTTTTTGCTTAGCTTGATGAACTACTATACCCTCATCATCAAAGGCAGAGTTGCTGTCGTCAGATGTAGTCAAATAGGTGTCACTCCCAATGTGACTAAGTCTGATGCCTCCTTCTGATGTGTGATTGGAGAGGTTTGACAAACATTTGGATTTTGGGCATTTTTTCCTTTCTTCTTCTTCATCAGAACTACCGTCACTCAAAGACATAAAAGCTGTGCCTTCTTCTTTTGGTAAAAGCTGATGGCTTGTCTGTCCTTTTCTACCTTGCAGTTCGGGTACACAGTTGTTCTGAGAGAAACCCTTTTGATCTGTTTCAGTATTCTGAACGGAATTCATATGGGGCCTCTTGTTCATTTCCTTTTCTGAAAAAGGTAAATATACAAGTTACATTATGTTCATACTTTTTTAAGTCACTTGATATGACATAAGTTGGTGCATTGATGCATTGGGTTAGAGGTCCAAAACAGTGTTGGACAGGTTCATGCATTGCTTCCCCACACCTTGAGTTCCTAATCTCAAATGTACTGAGGAAGGCACTGAGTAGAGCTACAAGGAAGTCTCCTTCTGCTAATTCTATTCACTTCACTGCATACATATATCACTCAATGTTGTTCACCAAATATAGTCAGTAATAAATTTAATGTAATTTTTCTGTTCAGTTGTATAACTGATCTAAATCCTTCTATAAGTGGTTAATTGCATCCTCTGTCCCTATTACACTGTCTATTTTAATACAAATTTAATCAGATTACCTTTATTTTTAATAAACTCCAAGGGGTAAAAATTGGGTAGCGTCCCGAGAGGGAGGAGGGGCACTACTGGAAGTGCCCCTCGTCCCTCTTGGGGCGCTGCTAGCCAATATCGCGGCACATGCTGCGGCACGTCGCGCCGTGGTACTGCAGGCCTTCCTCCCCTTATTAAAGGGGAGGGGCCTGGCGCAGTGCATCCAGGCGCCCAGCAGGGCCACCAGGGATTGGGAGTGCTGGCAAACGAGCCCGGCAGTCAAGAGGAGTGCCGGGCTCACGGAGAGCAGCCGGCACCCCGCGGGAGGGCTTCACGGGGGCTGGGATGGCAGAGGAGGCAGGTGCTGGCAGGCCGTCAGCAACAAAAATGGCCGCCCGCCACCTCCCGTATTAACTAGCGCCGCCCCGGCCGCAGGCAGGCCCCCCTGACCCCGGCGGACATAGTGTCTGGCGGTAAGTCGGGGGGCGCCACCCAATATTACAGCCGGGGCGCGAGCCATGCACTGCGCACGGCGATTACGTCATCGCCGACGGCACAGCACCGTGTGCTGCTAACAGTTAGTGCCGCCTCTAACCTCCCGCTGAATTTCGCGGGAGGCGTTAACGGTGCTGCACCCAGGTGCTAGTTGATTTGTGCCCCGTTAGTGCCTTCTAGGGCGCTAATGGGAGGCACAAATCAACCGAATTTAGCCCCCCTAATGTCATCATATATTAATTGAATTATATATTCATTAAATTATATATCAATCCTGTTATTACATAAATGATGAATGCTAAAAACTTTAGCCAGCATTGTCCTCTTCTTGGGCACCTCAGGTATGGACCAATGATCTTCATCACAAACAATGATAAAAAGAGTGCCCTGTTAACTAACACTGTGCATGTTAATTCAGTTTCCTCACAGACATTTTGGATTTCCTGGAAAGACTGAACAAACCACCTAAGGATTCAATATCATTTTTTTTTAATTATCTAGAATGAAAACATTTAAAGAGATGAACTGAAGAAAGTCGGTGTTCATTTTCATAAGTGAAACATTTGTTTAAATTTTTTATGCTTGTAAATGTGTTCTGATTTTCCAGCCCGCACAGCCTTCTTTATTGCACATTTTACAATAATTTAAAAAGGATTCCATCTACCTGTAAATTTTATGTCCAGTAACCCAGCTTCTAGGGTATTCTGCTGAAGACTCCTGGGGTTTCCTTTAAAGTATCCAAAAGTCAGGCTGCTAAGCCGTTGTGCTTCCCCTGATGTTTTGCTTAAGTCAGATGATGACTTTTGTCCTCGACTCCCTGTTAGGGCTGAAAGAAAGTGACAGACAAGGCACTGGTTATTTAAGTATGACTCTAGATGATTCCTGACTGCAGTGCAAAAGTGATCTTATTGCCTAAGAGGTGGAAATAATAGATTAATTGGTATCAGTGGTGGACATGAGTACAGTATTGCGCAGGAACCGCATTTTCCACTCTCAGTCAAACATTTTCTAGGAAGACTTTTTTTTGTTATTGGACTGGGGAAGGGGAGTGGCGGGGGGGGGGTCACCAGCTCTGCACTCAGCAAGGTGAGGAATGCTAATGGTGAAGAATAGAACATTTCCAGGTTTTACACCTAGCACCAGCAGCAGGCACTTGCACATCAGGTTTACCATGATGTACAGTAAAGATTTTCCTCTACTCCAGAGGTTCTCAAAATGAGATATGAGTCTCCTGGTGAGGCAGTGGCCCGTCCCAGCGGAGGCAAGAACAGGATATTACTGGCACACTCATGTACATGTGAGGAATTTGTACATGAAAAATGGGCATCGTGAAAACAAAAAGCTTGACAAACGAGTGCAGCTGTGGATTCTTAAGAGTCAATCAATATACACTCAAATGCCGTGCCTGAGCAGGTCAGTGAGCCAAGTTGGCTGAAATTATATTGTAGATCCTAACTTAAACCATGCTCGGGCATCTTGGTATGGTATTTGTATTTAAAATGTTCCCTAAATGTGGGGCGGGGTAATACATCCAAATTAACTTCAGAATACAGTTTGCGATTCTGCTTATCCGTCACCTTAATGTGAGTAAGTCATAAACAAGCCAAGTGCTTTAGTTTTATTTATAATGCTAGTGATTTTAGAAAATAGAAATTAGGCACCCTTTTGAGAAACAGTCAGTGCTGTAATGTGTTTTTTGATCCTAGAGACAACGGTTTCAAACAATAGCTATACTGGATTTAGCTATAACCTAGCAGTATACACAAGCCATTGACAGTAAATATCCTAATACCTAAATCCTAACTCTTAGGTCTATGGAAATGGCTTTTAAGGCTGTCAAACTTGGGTCATCAGACAGCGCTTACAGGTCCGAGTCCGCGGATGAGCTTCCAACCACAAATGTGATGAGTCTCAGTGGGTATTAGCTGGATCGTCAATTGCCAGCAACTTTACAGCAACATTTGTCGGCAACAATTGGTGCTGAACGGCAGCTCTGATTGTGCTCGACTTCACCGGCAGCACTGGGAAATGCTCTAAGTGGCCTGTCCCCACAGTGTGGAGAGATACTGAGCACGGGTTTAAGAAGAAACAAGATGACCATGGCAGAACATTAGGAGCAGTGCAGGCCAAAAAAATTATTGCATTGCAAGTTAAGATATTAAAGTGACGTTCAACATAGACACTGAAATGTTGGCCCTGAATTTCCAGGAAAGTTTCAGCGTAGCTACGCATTGGAGCACCATTTTTTCTGAGGAAGCTCTGTGTGTAACTAATTTACAACGGTTTTACGCTGAAACATCGCTACGTGCTAATTTCCTCAAAGCGATTGTGTCACTCGCGAGATATGTCTACTGAAACCCTTTGCCACTGATTTGCATAGCCCCGCCCCACACGAACTACCCGCTCACGTGAAATTCCAGAATTTACGCGAATGAGGCACTACATTTAAAGAAAATGCTGTCAGTCTCAGTGCACCCGAAATTTTTCGGACCTTGGCCCTCCCCCGTTCAGAAGGACTAAACATTGGAATGGCCTTTCCAAAGGACATATGCTAAATGTGGGGTAGGGTAATACATCGCAAGATCGGCACAAAAATGGGCGTACATTTTGGCTGAATTTTAGCATAAGTTGGATCAAGGAAATTCCAGCCCGTCAATTTCAGTGGTGAACTGAGGGGAAATGGACATGATCCACACATCTGGAGTAATTGCCCTACTTTTATAATATACTGGTATTGATACACAGTAGATTGCTGAATTTATTCAGTGAATCACGAATATCTTGGGAGAACTTGGCTCTTACCTTGTAACTTGGTCTGAAGGGTTTGGATGTGTTCTATCTGTTGCTGATTGGTAAATTTAAAATTCTGATTTTCAGTTTCAAGCTGTGAGCAAAGAGAGGATATTAAATCCTATATATGTCTCTACATTAGAAACAGAAAATTGAGGAAGATAAGCACCTTTGGTTTACCTAACATGCTTATAAAAATTACATTGCATAATAATGTTAATATAACTTTATTCTCCTAAACACTAACATTGTAAGTACAGTCATTATTGAGCCAGATTGTATTCTAGATATGCTTCCATCAATAGAAATAGCCTCATGAATAGAAAACAGTAACATAATTAAGTTCATATGAAATGCCACATAAGTCGCACATAACTTTTGCTAATATGAAATTCTATAAACCTTTTTGGGGGGGGATTTTTGTTCAATAACAATAATTTTCAATTTTATAATGAGCAGTTTAATGCAATTCGGAATACATTTTCCAAAACAGAGCAACTTAAAAAAAAATTGCAAATGTGCTATGTAACTCAAAAATTCCAAAAAGAAAAAAAGTTAGAAACAATCAAATACAAAGCTACATTTGCCCAAATAGTTCAACATGTAGTGCCCAGTTTTTCCTATAAATATACAGCAATGCTTAGGTACCTCCTGCAGCTTCATTGTCACCCAATCCTTGATTTTAGCTGCTTTCTCTTCTATTATTTTGGCCTCCTGTATTCGTAGATGCTTCTGAAACCCAAAAATGTATCGTCAACCTTCTGTAAATTTCAGTGCAACCCAACACATTGATAGTAGGCAAGCAAAGGGTTATTTCAGATGAACATATACAAGGGAGTAAAAGACAAATGTATATGGGGTATGATGGAATCATCAGTTGATGCCATTTTTGTGCATAGTGTAGGAACGGAGGTTCCTATCTGAATAATGAAGTCCAACGCAGTGAAACGAAATAATCAAGCTTTAATATACAAACAACTTTAACTAATAAAACTACAAGAGCAGATGTAAGCAGGTCTGTCCAGTCTCACAGCCTCTCCAAGACTGCCACTAAATACGGGAACCCGACGTCATGACGTCATCACGTTCTCCGCGCCAACTGGGGGTCACGTGATCGGCGTCATGACGTCATCACGCGGAAATACAAGAAACTACACACAGCTTAAAGGTGCAGTCCTCAACTGCACTACAGAGTAGTTAAAGGAATGATTATTGTTCAGTGTCTCTTGGTGGCTCCGCCACAATAGTATGGTGGTTTTGGTCCGTTGTAATATCTTTAGAATGTGCTATATTAATCTACACAAATCTTTTAAATGACTATATTTGGTATAAAATGTGTGGAAAGCATGTTTATTGAGCATTTATCAAAGAAGAAATGCATCGTATTACATACACGAATGCTCACTTGAACCAACGAAGATAGATTTCATTTATATCACAGATGTTCCAGTTCTAGCTTTTAAAGCTGAAGCTGGTAACTCAAATAGCACTGTTTCTTACCCATGCTCCTTGGTGGGAATGAAACAACTATAGGGAACAACTGCTCCCTTTCATTAAATTACAGAGCAGTAGGGCAATCTGCAGCGATGTTGCTTACGCTAAAGGAACATGAGTTAAGAACCACTGTCATTTCAACCTACACGCTGTATACTCTTTAGCATAAGACGAAGCTAGACCAGGAAGCAGTTTCACCGATCTACCTTTAATTATGCTGAAGAGCATGTACAGGAGTGAATAGATATTTATCAGCATAAGCTTGCTTACTCCCCGGTGTTTTAGACCTGGGACTGGGTGGGCTAATAAGGTGTGAAATTATGTACCTCCCTTCCACTACACATGGTAGAATATATATACAGTATATATATATATTTAATTTAATTTGAGTCAGTTGTGCTTCAGAATTCAGTTTGACTACATTACTCATCTCTGCTACCTGGACACGTTTTTGATATACAAGTGCTGTTTGACTGCCTTTAATCCCTATTTCCATTTGTCATTAAAACAGAATTAAAGTTCCCCTGAAAGCTCAGCATACATCTGAACCACACAGAACAGAAGGTCCACGGTCAGGTCTGAGGCTGTGCTGAATTAACTGATCTCAAAAGGGTTGGCAGCAAGGGCGTTACAATTGGTTTTAAAGCCTCTGGGTTAGGGAGGGGAAAAATCAGTCAGGGCCCCCATCCTTGATCACTATCTAATGGAAGCTGTATGTGTGTGCACCTCAGTAGAGGACAGGAACTGGTTTGGCTGCGATACCTTTCACAGTCGAATACCTTGCCAACGCTCATGTCTAATCTGAAACATGAGAAATGGCGACTTGAACAAGATACCCAAGAGTGCCTGGCACCCCAGCAAACTTCAGCACCTCAGGAGCAGTGGCAATAAAAGAAATAAATAGAAACACTACGGGGGTAATTTTGACTTTGGGTGACAGTGTAAAATGGGTGATATCGATATCAGCCACCAGTTATATATCTCTCCCAATTTTCATTTCCATTGAAGATGTGGAGGACCCAAGTTTAAATAAATTATTTCCTCCTTTAAATGTTGCCGACGTGCACACCTGCCGCCAGCACTACCTTATTTCCCAATATAGTGGGTGGTGCACTTCTGGCCGGACATGTACGATTGCTTCCTGCCCATCATATTGGTGGCTTAGTAGGCCAGTTAGTGCCTGAAAAACAGGTGCTGGGCGGCCGAATTTATAGACCTAAACCATTGGTTTAGGAGCCCAATTGAGTGTCAATGATCATCTTGGTGGTCTCATGGCTCTGGTTTGTACCTTATCTCTGCAGGCTTGCTGGGGTGATGGAGGGGTGTCATTTGTGGTGGGGTAACCCTTGGCCCCTTGCACCCATCCTCTAATGTTTTGTGACGGGTGGAATAGTGGGGGGATGGTTGACTGGAGCAGAATGAGGGAATCGTGACAGCTGCCTGGAAACTTGGCCCAGAGCTGCATTATTCTGTGGAGGCGATGACTGACCAGCTGCTCATTGATGGAATGAAATCCTTTCCTGTTCACAAATGCTCCTGGCTGGTTTCCTGGTATTCTAATGGTTACATGTGTACAGTCTCTGACCCCCCGACACACAAGGGAAGCCAGCCACTGCAATAAATCCCAGAGCCTTTTCATTCTGATTGCTAGGTTCCATTGGGAAAGTAATTCTGTTATTGGCCAAGGCATTGGTGATCTGCTTGATGCATTTATGAACAGTAGATTGAGGGACGTGAGTTATGTCCACTGTAGCATCCTGGAAAGGTAACTTTCACTGTTAAAGGCAAAACATGGCCTCCTGGGCCAGTAGGCAGTAGGTCTTCTTGCAGGAGGCTGCAGAACTCTGTGGCAGCCCGTCTGGAGAAACTTGACTTTTTTATGCACTGCTCCTCAAACAATACAGGTAACTCACTGTAGGCCTGTATATCCTATGCGCAAGTGATGTTTTCTTCACGCAGCCCTCCTCACCTGTTGTCTAACATGCCCAATTGCTGTTCCTTGTAGAACGCAGTCACTAAGGCAAACTCTCCTGTATAATTTCAAAAAACACAATAGCGACCAGATCCCTATGATCTGAGTGTTTGCAGGTGAGTGCCCCTTTAAATATTGCTCCCAATGGCCCCTTGGAAACTAATCCTGCTAGGTTTTACTCAGTGGGTTCAGTGCTGGGCGGAACATCCGTTTTTGCATGTTAAGATCGCTTCAGGGTCCTAAAAGTATCATGGCCTAGAAATTGGGTCACGTAGCAGCCTCCTAAGGCCTCAAAGCGGCGGGCAGGAAGTGCGGCGCACGCCATAAAGGGTAAGGACAAACAAGAGGCGTACTTTACCCACACCTGAAGCAGGTGCTAGGCCGTTTGCATGTGCAAATAAGGGGCCTAACGACTGCTTCAGGTCCCCGCTGCAACATTGATTTGCCTTCCCCGAGGCCCGTGAACCCACCCAGGCCCGCGATACTTCACTTACCTGAGGGCCACTGTGGCGCTAGCAGCGGCCCAATCTTCGTTCCTTCTACCCAAAGGGCTCCTCCTGAAACACTGGCTTCATGGTAAGGAGGTCCGAGGCCCAATATTTGGCGCTCCTCGGACCTCTCCATTCTTGCGCAGGGTACTGACCCAAAAATGGGCCCTCCCGAATTTCTAGGCCTACATATTCATGAGGCTTCTGCTTGCTTGTGGCGAGTGCCTTAGGCGTTTAAAGAACTGTGTGATTAAGAAACAAGCAGGAAGTCTCCCAAAGCAATTTTAACTCCGCTACCACGCAGTTCCCGGGTTAAAATTGCCCTTTTAATGTTTAGTTAAGCCTCATCAAACTGTAACGCACAGTATCACTGGATATATATTTTTAAGGCTCATACAAAAACTTCTGCAGAATGAACGTGGCTCTTGGCTTGAGTTCACGGAAAAGCTCAAACCATTTTTACTTCCCCTTTTAGGAAGTGTCTGGCTGCTCCACCCAATGGCTCCATCTGTTGGCCAAGCCAGGACTTACAACTTGTTGTCTGCAATTGCCAGTGTTCCACAATCATTTTTTGAAATTTATATCTTTATAAGTGAATTTTTGTTCTTATTCGCATGAAGGATGCCAGTATTTGGAAATGTATCACTTCGCCTCTTCATACAGATGAAAATATACCTGAATACACCAAGGAAATTGCCAATTTAGTGCAATTAATGTAGGATTTTACAGTGTCGGCTGGCATCTCGGTTGAGACTACCGAAACCCATTTTATGTAGGATCTTTACATTCCAGACATGAAAAGAAAGTTGTTCAAATTTTGTGCGCATTAAGCTGCAGAAAGCTAATGCTTCGAAATGGAAACTAGTCCCATGTTCTACCACTGTCACGGTCACTGTAGTGCATCAGTATGATACATATTTAATATAGGCCCCAAAATTGTGTGGCTTTTCTGGCAGATTCCCACCTTAAATGGTGGGAGTTTGCTGAAACAGCTACAAACTCGGTGGAATTACACAGTAGGTATAATCCTGCATAACTGCCAGGATCACGCCTCTGCAGATTTTAATTAAATGATTGGAAAGCAATTTTAATAAAAAGTGTACCCACTGGGATTCTTTTAAAAAAAAAATTGATTCTATTGGCCCAGATTTTGCTGAAAAAATAAGAGTGCCTGATAATGATTAATGACTGCCAATTAACCTCACTTGCCCAGAAAATGAACAATTAAAAGTGTGGAGTCTCATTTCTTCAGGTTGTGAATTATTGTTGGAGATTTACAAAATGTTAATTTTTCAATTTTTACATTTCTTTTTTACTTTTCCTTTCTGTCTCTTTTCTCTCTCTTAATCCAATCTTTCTTTCCCTCTCTTTGGCTGGAATTTTCTGTACCTGGGCGGGTCGGGTGCGGGTGGTCGCCGTGGCGGGTGGCGACCCCATTCCTGATTCCTTGCCGCTCTTCAGAGAGACTGTGCGTTAATGGGGCCTATTAAGGCCACCCTGCATGTTACCCGGCCCAATTAAATGGTGCGGGTCTGATGACGTCAGCAATGACATGTTTTCAGCTGGGATATTTAAAGGAGCCAGGGCCACATTGCATTTGAAGGTTCATCTAGGAGTGTGCAAGCAGCACACTGCACAATTGGATTGCTGGAAAGAGTGCCAAATATGACTGCACCATGACAGAGGGCAGCACACAGTTTCTCCGATAACTCCCTCCATATGCTTGTGGAGGGAGTCAGAGCATGCAAGGAGGTCCTCTTCCCTTCTAATGCACAGAAGAGACCTTCCCGGGAGACCAAAAGAGCCTGGTTCCAAATAGCAGAGGAGGTAAACAACAGGGATGTGGTTGCAGTGCCGCAAATATTTCAATGATCTAATTAGATCAGGAAAGGTGAGTACAAAGCCACACTCAACTTCACCCTGCTGTTCCTCTCATCACATCCCCATCACTCTGCCTTCCCAACCCTGCTGCTGCACATCCTTACTAACACCAACATACCTTGCATGTCCACCTATCCCTCGCTCTCTATCTACATTATCACATCCCCATCTCACTAGCCACCCCTCACACTCACCCTCATCCTAATGCAATCAAACCAACTAACAACACACAAGGAGGCCACTTGGTTTTGGCACCCCACTCCATCATCGACACCCTCTAAAGATGTAACCCATCCATTCTTTACACTCATTCCATCACACGCACTCAACCTGCTCTTCTTTCCCTCCTTGCAGGAAAAGAGAGCTCACAATAAGAGGGATAGAGAGAGAACCGGAGGGGAATGCCATTATTGGCGACCTTAACATCAGCAGAGTAGGCTGCCTTGGAGGTTTCTGGTGTCGCCGAGCAGCTGGAGGTGGGAGACAGAGAAAGGGGGACATCTCAGCAACCTGGTGACAGAATTACATATCATACAGCTACACGGCATATATCAGTCACTCATATGGGGACTGATGTCATCAGCTACTGAATGGTCATCATGTGTGTAATGGTATCTGTACCCATTCTTCATATGGCATATCTAACTCATCTCTTTACTGTCCCACAGGTCCATCAGGATTCCCCGCCGCCAGCCCCCCCCCACCGTCTAGGAGGAAGAGCAAGACGACTCCTCCGAGGAGCCCCCAGCCTCTGAGGGCACACCGTCACCAGACATGAGCGCACCTCGGTGGATGCCACATGAAATAGAGTAGTGTTGTCACCTGGTGTCTCACAATTCACAAGTGAGCAAAAGGAGATGGTGGAGACAGGGACTGCAGTGGAGACTCCTCATTGGAGGGCGCAAGACGCTCCCAGCTCTGCTCAGCTGCATGCAGATGTTGAGCCTTGGGGGCCATCCAGAAAGAGGGTGTTCCTGGAGGTGCAGCAAGAAGTGCCGGAGGCATTGACAGGTTTTGCGAACGCGATGTCCGCAAATGTGGAGAGAATGGAGGAGTCCATCTCCAACATGAGCACTATCATGTCGCAGGCGATGGATACGATGGCCACCTGCATGGAGCAGCTAATGTGCCACTCACAGGAACACATGGGGCTGAATTTTGCCAGGACCGAGGAGGCGGGAATGGAGACGTGTGGGGTGTTAAAATTGCTAAAAGTGGCGGGGGGTCCCCGCCTCCAAGCAATTTTCCCAAATGCATAGTTTCTGATCCCGTCTCTGTCCCGCCTCCAAGCGGCGGGTGTTGTGTTGGTACCTTTCTACCTAGACACAATTTAGGACTCAGAACTCAAGAGATTCAAACATAAAGTGCTTTATTCAGGAAGGACAGGAAGTTCTGGAAAGTTCCGAACAAAGAGAGCTAAACTTAACCAAGAGAACACCCAACCATTTATCTGCTATGACAGTGCCACCACAGGTAGGAGGAGAACACACAATACATAACATATTCCTCCCCTCTTAAATGAAAGGTCCACATTATTGCTCAACAGGTAAGTTACTTTCAATGCACTCACTAACCAAGGGTAGAGGTAGACTCCCTCAACCCCTGACTTTACCCTGGGGTTTCTTCTGCCCCAGTCTTGTGGGTAAGTCACTAAGCCTACAGATCCAAGCGTCTTGGAGGCCGCCGCTCCCTGACAGGATACCGGCGGTCATCGCTGGCTTCCACAGCAGTAGGCATTGACACAGGCCTGGATGGAGAAGGTGCCTGTGTCAGTCGAAAGTCAGGAGTTTGCACAGGTAGAACAGTCTCTATGACTTCCTGTGTTGGAGAAGAGCACTGTGGCAAAGGATGCTGGTTTGCGGTATCATCCGGAAACAGTTCAGGCCAACCAGCCGTTGGAGCCTCTGTGGCTGTCTCTGCTCCTAGCAACAGTTGATCTGTGTGTCTTCTCCAGACGACGTCCTCGGCAGTCTCAACCGTGTAAGACACAGGGCCCGTCTGTGCGATCACCGTAGCAGGAACCCATTTCGGTCCAGTATTGTAGTTTCGAGCTAGGACGTGCTCTCCAGGGTGAAACCGTCTCTCCTTGGCTCTTTTCAACTTGAGCTTGTTGTTGACAATGGACAACCTGTTCTGTCCTTGGAGGTTTGAGTACGTCAAAATTTGTCCACAACTGCCTCTTCATCATGAGCGAAGCGGGGGAAGTTTTGGTTGTGGCATGCGGCTCGTTCCTGTAGGACAACAGGAAGCTGTTCAGACATTGGTGGATGGAGCCCTGACCTTGCGATGCCTTCAAGGCGTGCTTCAAAGTTTGCACGAACCTTTCTGCCAGGCCGTTAGTAGAGGGATGATAGGGCGCAGACCTGATGTGTTGGACACCATTCACATGCAGGAAGGTTGCAAACTCCTGTGATACAAATTGTGGACCGTTGTCACTTACGAGTTGTTCCGGTGAGCCATAATGGCTGAACATCTCACCAAGTTTCTCAATTGTTTTCCCTGCCGTGGTAGACCTCATCACAGCGACCTCTGGCCACTTGCTACGAGAGTCCACAACCACCATAAACATCTTCTGTTCGAAAGGACCGGCGAAGTCCACATGTACTCACTGCCACACTTCTGCAGGCCAATCCCAGGGGTGTAGGTTTGCCAGCTGTGGAACATTCCGGACCCTTTGACATGGGGAACATGTTTTGGCTTTCTCCTCAATATTTCCATCAAGACCTGGCCACCAGAAGTAGCTTCTTGCCATTTCCTTCATCCGAACCATCCCACTGTGGCCTGTATGAAGTTGTTGCAGTATAGGTTCCCTCAGAGGTGGTGGAATGATGACACGGCGTCCCCAAAGAAGACAACCTGCCTGGACGGAGAGCTCATTTCTTTTTGAAACGTAAGGTTTCAAACTAGGAGAATCTCCTATAGCTCTCCCTCGAATGACATCGTCCATTACCTCAGACAGGACTGGATCGTTGCGGGTGTACCTTCGCACCTGAACTGCCGTGACAGGTGCTCCCTCCACTTGTCTAAAGTAGAAGATGTCTATCTGACGAGGCTCTGGGGGAGTAACAGGCAAGGGTAACCTCGAGAGACTGTCTGCGTTGCCGTGCAAGTCTGATTTGCAATATTTGATGTCGTATGTGTGTCCTGACAACAGTAAAGCCCATCTTTGCATCCTGCTTGCAGCAAGAGACGGAATTCCGGTGTGGGGCCCGAAGATTGAAGTCAATGGACGGTGGTCCGTCAGGATTGTGAACCTTCTCCCAAACAGGTACTGATGAAATTTTCGAATTCCAAAAACGATTCCCAAGGCCTCACGCTCAATCTGTGCATAGTTACTCTCGGCCTTGTTCAAGGTGCGTGATGCAAAGGCGATAGGTTTCTCTTCACCAGAGGGCATGATGTGGGATATGATTGCTCCCACACCATATGGTGACGCATCACATGCTAGCTGCACGGGTAGCTTTGGGTTGAAGTGTGTCAGGACCTCCGATTTCAGCAATGTTTTCTTTGCTTGGGCGAAAGCTTCGTTGCACAGTTCAGTCCATTTCCATGTTTTGCCTTGACATAGCAACTGATGTAACGGCTTCAGCAATGTTGCTAAGTCTGGAATAAACTTCCCATAGTAGTTAAGTAGCCCCAGAAATGAACGTAACTGGCTCACATTCTGGGGTGCTGGGGCCTCCACGATCGCCTTGACCTTTGACGGCGCCTTATGCAGGCCAGTAGCGTCAATCACATGCCCCAGGTACTCAACTGAAGACTGAAAGAATTCACATTTGTCTTTACGAACTCTGAGTCCGTACTCTTTCAGTCGTTGTAGTGTCGCATCCAAGTTCAGAAGATGATCCTCCTCATTTGTCCCAGTGACAAGGATGTCGTCCAGGTAGCACTGGACTCCTGGCAGTCCACTCAAAATCTGATCCATTGCCCTTTGGAATAGAGCAGGGGCTGACGTAATTCCAAACGGAAGGCGGCAGTACCTGTATAGCCCCTTGTGTGTCACAATTGTCAGCAGCTCCTTTGATTTGTCATCGACATGCATTTGTAGATAAGCCTGGCATAAGTCTATTTTGCTGAACTTTTGCCCTCCAGCCAGGCCCATAAAAAGATCATCAATGAGGGGAAGAGGGTACTGTTCTGCAGGCAGCACCGGGTTAATAGTCACTTTAAAATCCCCGCAGATTCGAACAGATCCATCCTTTTTCAGGACAGGAACAATGGGTGTGGCCCATTTGCTCACGCTCACAGGCTCCAGGACTCCATTCTCGACTAAGGCCTCCAAGTTAGCCTCAACTTTTGGCCTAATTGCATAGGGTACTGGTCGGGCTTTGTGAAACTTCGGCTTGCTGTCAGGTTTAATGTCCAGTCTCACGCTGATCTTTTTCATGCTCCCAAGTTCCCCATTGAAGAGTTCTGCATGTTTGTTTAACACTGCAGTCAGACCTAACTCCCCTTTTGACATCATGCGGACTGCAGGCCAGTCCAGTGTGATTTTCTCTAGCCACGCACGTCCCAGTAGAGATGGGTAATTTCCCTTTACCACATATAGTGGCAGTTTCGCAGTCTGTCCGTTCAATTTAACTGTCACCTCAATGGCGCCTCTCATGGCCACAGGTTCGCCGGTATATGTCTTTAGCACAATGTTTGTTGGCTGAAGGGTAAGATGCTTTAGCATTTTTTTGTAGACAGTGTCTGAAACAAGGGACACAGCCTGTGTCCACCTCCATCCGCACTGATTGTCCCTCCACCAGTGGTGATACCCAGTAGCCATTTGAGCCACCTGCAACCGTCAGTATGTGCACCTCTTCCTCCTCAGAGGTGTCGCTCCCCTCTGTTTTGCTTGTTCCATCATACTGCACTGAATGAACACTCCTTTTCCTCTCTTGTCCAAATACAGACATTTTGCTTTCATGCTTCCCAGCTCTGTCTGTTCTGTTTTTACCTCTACAGGTGCGTTCAATGTGACCCTTTTTGCCACAATTTCGGCATTCCAGCTCCGTACACCAGCAGTCATTAGCGTGATGTCCCGTTTTTCCACAATGGTAACATGTGCCATTCCGCACACCTTTAGGCTCAGACGACACCTTGTGAACTCTCCCTGTTGAACTCAACTAGTGAGCCTCCTTTTCTGCCATCTCCATGGAGACACTAACTTCAATGGCCTTTTCAAGGGCAAGGTTGTCCTCAGTAAGAAGGCGCTTCTGTGTGGCTGCATTTTGCAGACCACACACGAGTCTGTCTCTAATGGTGTCCTTCAGCACCTCCTTGAACTCGCAGTGTTCTGACAACCTTTTTAAAGCAGCAATAAACATCGTCACTGATTCCCCCTCCTCTTGATTCCGTTTTTGAAATCTAAATCTCTCAGCAATAACCAGAGGTTTTGGTGAAATATGTGCTCCAAGAATTTCCACTAGTTGCTTATATGTTTTAGTTCTTGGCTTATCTGGCTGCACAAGGCTGCGAAGTAAATTGAATGTCTTCCGTCCCATTACACTGAAAAAGGTAGGCACGACCTTTTCGTTTGCCACCGCATTCGCCAATGCAAAACAGTCAAAACGTTCCGTATATGCGCTCCATTGCTCCACATTTTCATCAAAATCACCGATGTTTCCTAATATAGTAGCCATCTCACGTTTCAAATTAAAATTTCTGTTTACTCACTGCTGTAATGTTAATGTGATGCTGCAATCTCTGTTCCGAGTGTTTTGTAGTCGAAAACAAGAAAGTTCCCACAACGCAGATTCATCCGATCCTCGTCGCCACTTGTTGTGTCGGTACCTTTCTAACTAGACACAATTTAGGACTCAGAACTCAGAGATTCAAACAAAAAGTGCTTTATTCAGGAAGGACAGGAAGTTCTGGAAAGTTCCGATCAAAGAGAGCTAAACTTAACCAAGCGAACACCCAACCATTTATCTGCTGTGACAGCGCCACCACAGGTGGGAGGAGAACACACAATACATAACAACGGGATAGGCCCTTAAGGCCCTTAACAACCACTAAATTGCCTCTATAATCCCATTTTGAGAGGCCTTTCCAATTTTAACACATTTCCTACGTGAGTCCCGTCTCCTCTGAAACACGACGATGAAACCTGGCAGAGTACAATTGGATTGCTGACTATCAGCTGCAGCTCCACCATTAAATAGGAGATTTGATCAGTCATCATTTGCAGGTGGCAGGACTTTGTTGTCTCAGGTCTGGGGGAACTTTTACCAGGCATAACCATAGCTGTGGAAGTTTGGAGCCTGACACCCATCTCCAGTGTGACCTCCTGGGAAACCCCTCTCGCCACCTTGACAGAGTGCTTCCTCAACTGTGGCATCTACCAGAAGCATGGGAACCATTTATTTCCTTTCCTCCTGGACATCAGATTCGGACGAAGACCAGCAGCAGAACCATGAACAACAGCAGCACCAACAGCAGCAGCAACAACAGGAGCACCAAGCTGCTGCTCACCCACCTGAAGCTGCACAGGCCAGAAGGCGCCAGCGCATGGAAGCTCATCGGCGCAGGAGATACCCCCCAAACAGGGTCTACAGACAGAGGATCAGCCACCTCAACATGACTGAGCAGCAGTGCCAAAGGCGGCTCTGACTTTCGCGAGAGGTAGTGGGTGACATCTGTGCAATGGTGCAGCAAGACCTGGAGCCCAGAGGAGCAGGTGGACACCCCTTACCAGTGGCCGTCAAAGTCACCTTTTTGTCTCAGGCTCATTCCAGGGATCAGCAGCAGACATCAGCGGCATCTCCCAGGCGGCCGCACACACTTGCATCATGCAGGTAACCGATGCCCTCTTTGCCATCGCGCACAATCACATCCATTTCTCCAAGGATCAAGCAAGTGTCACGGCGTATGCGGTTGGATTTGCTAATTTGGCAGGCTTTCCAAGGGTGCAGGGCGTCGTTGACTGCACACTTGTGGCCCTTAAGGCACCCCATCGTAATCCAGGTATTTTTGTCAACCGCAAGGCCTTCCACTCCCTCAACATGCAGCTGGTGTGTGACCACAAGAAGGAAATTTTGCATGTTTATGCCAAGTACCCTGGCAGTTGCCATGACTCTTTCATACTGCGCCAGTCTAGTGTGCCTCCGCTCTTCAGTCTGCCAGACCAACTTAACGGATGGCTACTTGGAGACAAGGGCTATCCCCTGAAGATGTGGCTAATGACGCTGTTGAGAAGCCCATCCAAGGAAGCTGAGGAGAGCTACAACTACAGCTACATTGCCACCAGATCCATAATCGAGCAAACCATCGGCTTGCTGAAGATGCGCTTCAGATGGCTGGATAGATCAGGTGGAGCCCTGCAGTACTCAGCAGCCAGGGTCTCCAGAATCGTCGTGGTTTGCTGTGCACTTCACAACATGGCACAGCGTAATGGCTTGCAGATTCCTGAGGACCAAGTGGCTCCTCACATATCCTCCTCAGATGAGGAGGAGGAGGGCAAAAATGAACATCTTGCAGAGGCCCATCAACCAGCGGCAGCAGTACGCGAGAATATTGCTGCCCAGGATGTAAGGAACGCGCTCATCTTGGCCAGATTTGCTTAGACTAGCCGATCAAGCACTTTTGCCTCGCAACTTCTTACCAGAACGTCGACAACGGCCATGAACCAGCAGATTCCTAGCACTCTGACCACTATACTGACAATTGCAAGTAATCCTAAGCCCTCAACGTGGAAGTTCCATTTGCGAAATGACACACGCCACAACTGCAACAGTTGCCATCAGAATTTTTATTTACAATAACCAACTGATGGCATTTAAAAAATAAACATAACATTTCACCCAAGTGACTACCCTTGTGACTATTTGTGCAGTATCTTTCTCTTATGCGTGCTCCTACGTGGTGCTTCCCCTGTGGCTTCAGCAGATGTGGAGGCCCCTTGCTCACTTTCTTGCTGCTCCTGTCTCGACACCTTTGGCGGGCATCCTCTGGGATTGCGAACCTGTGAGGTCTCGGCAACAGTCTGCTGCTCCTGTGGCTGTGCAGGGGTTGAGACGGCGATCTCAGGTGGGTGGGGACTCTGGTGGGGCTCTGACCGAGGACTTGGCAGTGGCATGGAAGTGTGAGCGCTTGGAGAGGAGCACCCACTTCCTTGTTCTCTGCCACCAACATCCCTCTCATGGGTCAGGTCCGCCTCAGCGCTTGCAAGTGGCTCGAGAGCACCTTGCTTCACATCAGGGGGGCCATGGGGACCCGTATCTGCACTGGCAGTCCGACTCAGAAGGACTTCCATGAAGGTCTGGTTTCTCTGTTCAATAGCTGACCATCGCTCCTCCAGAGATGTCAGTCTATTCTGAACACTCACCATGTTTTCTACACTCTGGCGACTTAGCTCCTCCATGGCCATAGCCATCCTCTCACCTACTGTAGCCATCCTTTCCACAGAGGTTGCCATCCTTTCTGTGGTGCTGCGTTCATGCGCCAACGACTCCACAAAGGCTCTGCTCATGTTCGCAATGGACTCCTCCATTCGCTCCACACTCGCAGCGACCCTGGAGACAAAACCTGCCAGAGACTCCTGCATCTGTTCCTGGAGTTCCAGCACCGCTGTTCTTCTGGATGGACCCAGAGGCAGAGGGTCGACATGCAGCTGAGCCGAGCTGGGAGAGTCCTGCGCCCTCCGACTAGGACTCTCCACTGCTGTCCCTGTCTCCACAATCTGCTGATGCTCACTTGTGAGCTGTGATACACCAGGTGACAACAGTACTCTATCTCGCGATGGTCCCACCGAAGTGTGAGTGTTTGCTGGGTTGGCTGAATTCTGCTGAAGCGGCACCCTCAGAGGTTGCAGCTTCCTCTGAGGAGTCTGGAGGCTCAGGCTGTTCCTCCTGGATAGTGGGGACAGGTGCTTGCGATGGTCCTGTGGGGGAGTAAAGGAAAGAGTCAGAGATGTGAGGCCAAGGTTACATGCATATTGCAGATGACCATAAGTCCATCTGTTAGAGTTTCAGAATCATTATCAGCGACTCATGCAATGTCAGTGAGAGAGATGAAAATCTATTCTGTCACTAGCTTTCTCTGATGCACCCATCTGTCCGACCCCCACTTGCGCATCGCCCTCGAGTCCCACGATCTCCAGGTCCGCCTCCTCCCAAGGGGTGAGGTGGGCTACTGAGGGTGGCCCTCCTCCTGTCCTCGCTTTTTCCCTCGGACAAAGTCAACATGGATTTACAAAAGGTAAATCGTGCTTGACTAATCTACTGGAATTTTTTGAGGATGTAACTGGTAAAATAGATACGGGAGAACCAGTGGATGTGGTGTATTTGGACTTTCAGAAGGCTTTCGATAAGGTCCCGCATAAGAGATTAGCTTGTAAAACTAAGGCACATGGGATTGGGGGCAAGGTATTGACTTGGATAGAGAACTGGTTGGCAGATAGAAAGCAAAGAGTTGGAATAAACGGGTCGTTTTCCGAGTGGCAGGCAGTGACTAGTGGGGTACCGCAAGGATCGGGCCTAGGACCCCAGCTGTTCACAATATATATTAATGATCTGGACGAGGGAATTGGATGTAGTATCTCCAAATTTGCAGACGACACAAAGCTGGGTGGGAGGGTATGCTGTGAGGAGGATGTCGTGAAACTCCAGTACGATTTGGACAGGTTGGGTGATTGGGCAGAAACATGGCAAATTCACTATAATGTGGATAAATGTGAGGTTATCCACTTTGGTGGCAAAAACAGGAAGGCAGATTATTATTTGAATGGCAATAGATTGGGAGAAGGGGAAGTGCAAAGAGACCTGGGTGTTTTTGTGCACCAGTCGCTGAAGGTAAGCATGCAGGTGCAGCAGGCGGTTAAGAAGGCAAATAGTATGTTGGCCTTCGTAGCAAGAGGGTTCGAGTACAGGAACAAGGCTGTCTTGCTGCAGTTGTACAGGGCCTTGGTGAGACCGCACCTTGAGTATTGTGTGCAGTTTTGGTCGCCTTATCTGAGGAAGGATGTTCTTGCCATGGAAGGAGTGCAGCGAAGATTCACCAGGCTGATACCTGGGATGGCAGGAATGATGTATGAGGAGAGATTGGGTCGATTGGGCTTGTACTCACTGGAGTTTAGAAGATTGAGAGGGGATCTCATCGAAACCTATAAAGTTCTGTCAGGCCTGGACAGACTAGATGCAGAAAGGATGTTCCCGATGGCCGGGGAGTCCAGAACTAGGGGTCATAGTCTAAGGATAAGGGGTAAGCCATTTAGGACTGAGATGAGGAGGAATTTCTTCACCCAGAGAGTGGTGAACCTGTGGAATTCTCTGCCACAGAAGGCAGTGGAGGCCAAGTCATTAAATATATTCAAGAAGGAGTTGGATATATTTCTTAAGGCTGAAGGGATCAAGGGATATGGGGAGAAGGCAGGGACAGGGTACTGAATTTGGATGATCAGCCATGATCTCATTGAATGGCGGAGCAGGCTCGAGGGGCCGAATGGCCTACTCCTGCTCCTATCTTCTATGTTTCTATGTTTCTTATTGTGAGCTCTCTTTTCCTGCAATGAGGGAGGCAAGTGGAGTTTGAGTGAGAATGAACGAGTGAGTGTAGAGAATCCATAGCATAGATGCTTAGAAGGAGACAAAGATGAAATAAGGTGGCAAGACCAAGGGCCCTCCCTGTGTGCTGTAATTTGTTTTCATAGCATCACAGTGGTAGAGAGTGTGAGGGCTGCATAGTCGAATAGTTAGGTGAATGTGACCATAGAGAGAGAGAGAATGGGTAAGTGTACAGGGATGTCAGTGTCAAGTGGGATGTGGAGGAAGAGGTTGCTAAAGCTGAGTGCTGGTGAGGAGAGGCAATGGGGATCAGATTGACGGTGATGGGAAAGTCATACTCACTTTTCCAGTGCGCAGAAGGTCATGAAACCTCTTCCTGCACTGAAGCCAGGTTCTGCGGATCAGCGACAACGAGTTGACCTCCTGGGCCCCCTGGATCCACACAGCCTTCGTCTGCTGGGGAGACTTCTTCCTCCCTGAAGAAGGGAAGAGCACCTCTTTATTAGCTCTTGCTCCCTCCACCAAAGCTTGCAGGGCGACGTCATCAAATCTGGCAGCAGACTTAGGTCTCCTGCTGCTCATATTGCCTCCAGGTCCCTCTCACAGCAAAGGCCAAAAGGTTGGCAGTCTGCAGAAGAAGCAAGGCTTCTTGCAGACCTTAAATGCAGCAGCAATGATGACGTCATCGGAGACGAGTTTCAGACTGAGAAAACGAATTGGGCCATGGGTTCCCACATGCTGGAACTCAATTGCCCAATTAGGTGAAAATCGCATCATTCTCCCACATTGATTTGGAATCGGGTGGATAACACGAAAAGCGGATGACACGACCCCAGCCCGCCCCAATGACAAAATTGAGCCCATGGTCTCTCTGGTGAATAGATGGCTATTTATGGAGAATAGATGGCAGATGCTCATAGATCTCCTGTCTAGGAGGGATGTCAACGTAGATGTGGGTCCTCATGGCCTCACTGCTGTGCAGCAAGGTGCTCTCCAGCTCCTTACTTGCAGGGAAATGCGGGTGACCCAGGAAAGGGATGATGGTGAGAGGGGACATGGAAGTGGGGGCTCCTCTCAAAGCAGTCACACTTTCCCTCTGTTGCCACTGCCTCAGTCGGAGCCCCAGATGCCTCCTCAGATCGTAATGGCTGAGTCTGACCCTGCAGGAACAAACTTTGGTGGAGCCATCAGTTGCTCCAAAACCCAGAGAACGTCCTCCAAAAGTATCTAAGCAGTCGCAGCAGGGAAGTGAGCAGGCTGCTTCTACCTCTGCTGAAGCCGCAGGGAAAGCACCTGTAGAAGCACGCGTAAGAGAAAGATGAAACACAAGTAGATTCACAAGGGTAGCCACTTGGGTGTTTTGTTAAATGATTCTGTAAAGTTTCCATTACTGTAATGTCACACGTAAAAATCTTTTTTTCACCACTTCCCATGGACAAATGTGTGTGCAACTTTGGAAGTGGCTTAGTGAGTTGGAGTGAATGGTGAGACATAATGTTACCTACAGCAATGGTGGTCAGTGTGAAAGGAATGGCTTGGTCATTGTAGGGATCCTTTATGACATTGCTGTGGTGTGGTGCCAACCTGGCGCAGCATGTGGCAGCCATATGGGTGTACTACATAAAGTTAAGTAAATCTGGCCATGATGAGCCCATCCCTGGCCTCCCGGGCTTCAATGTGCTTGGTTGATGGTGGAATCTGGACCACAGCTTCCTCCTGCTCCTCCTCCTCCTCTGAAGAGGCTGTGCGCTCAGTGCCTTGCTTCTCATGCAGCCCTAATCCTCGCTGCTGTGCTATGTTATGCAGGGCGCAGCAGACCACGATGACTCTGGAGACCCTGGTTGGTGCATACTGAAGGGCTCCTCCAGATCTGTCAAGGCATCTGAAGCGCATCTTCAGCATGCATATTGTCTGCTCTATGACACATCTGGTGGAAATGCGGTTTTCATTATATGTCTCCTGGGCCTCAGTACTTGGCCTCCTCAAGGGTGTCATGAGCCATATCTTCAGTGGATAACCCTTGTCTCCAAGCAGCCAGCCGGAAAGTCTGTTTGGAGGAGCGAAGAGCTGAGGGCGGGTGGACTGGCGCAGGATGAAAGATTCATGGCAGCTGCCAGGGAATTTGGCGCACACATGCTTGATGATCTTCCTATGGTTGCAGATGAGCTGCACATTGAGGGAGTGGAAGCCCTTGCAGTTGACAAAGACTCCTGGGTGATGATGGGGTGCCCTGATGGCCATGTGTGCAGTCGATGACGCCCTGCACCTGTGGGAAGCCAGCCAGAGCGGCAAAGCCGAGCGCCCGCTCAGTAACACTGGCTTCATCATGGCAAAGTTGATATAATTGGCTGACTTGTCAAACAGGGCATCGGTCACCTGTGTGATGCATCTGTGGGTGGCTGACTGCGAGATGCTGCAAATGTTTGCTGCAGATCCCTGGAAGGAGCCTGACGCGAAGAAGTTGAGGGCAGTAGTGACTTTGACAGCCACTGGTAAGGCGTGTCCACCCGCTCGTCTGGGCTGCAGATCTTGCTCCAGCAATGTGCAAATGTCTGTGACGACCTAGCATGATAGTCTGAGCCTCCTTTGGCACTGCTGCTCAGTCATGTTGAGGAAGCTCATCCTCTGCCTCTATATCCTGTGTTGGGGGTAGCGCTTCCGGCATGGTGCAGCCCTGCACTGATGTCCTCTGTCCTGTACAGCATCAGGTGGTTGAGGAGAAGGTTGGTGGTGTTGTTGTTGGTGCTGCTGGTGTGCCTGGTGCTGCTGGTGTTGTGGCTGATCGTGATCCAATTCAGAGGACCAAGGTGAGCCAGTATAAAGGGCACCCATGTTGACGGAATAGATGGCAGGTCAAGTAGAGATGACAGAAGCAATCTATCAGTTATAGGTTCTATCAATGAGGTGACACTGGATGGCGACTTTGCTGGAACCACTTGCAGCCTGTAGAAAGCTAAATCTGTGCTGGCAATGTAGTCAGCAACAGCCTCTGCCTGAGGAAAGTGACCAGCTGTGAGGTGGGAGTTTTTATTGTTCTTTCCATGCTGTGCACTAATCAGCTGGATCAATGGCCACTCAACTCCCGCCTCAGGCTGACAGACGTTGTTTCCGAGCTGCATGATTCCCGTGGTCATCCAGTGAAATTTGAAAGGTAGGGTTAAAAAGACTCTTAAGAGTCTGACAAGTACCTAATAATGATTTAAATTAGCTCGCCCGCCTCTGCCATTCGGGTTGCTGCCGCGCTGGCAAACGCGCCCAAAGGAAAGGCACATGGGGGCGGGATGATGGCGGGTTCCCGACCTACTGCAAGATTTTTCAAATTTCCCACCGACCAACCTCCAATCGTGCCCACACGGACCCCGGAAAATTCCGGCCTTTCTCTTTCTGTACCTGATTTGACATTGAATTCACCAACCCTAATTCACCCTCCTTCTCAGTCCTTCCTTTATTTATTTCTCAATCCTTTAATCCCATTAGTTAAGGAGATGCACTATTTGTTCACCAATGTCCCAGATGCCCTGTTGCCCTCACCGCGCCGTTATCAGCTCACACTTCCAGCAACTTTGTGAGCTAAACATTTAAAAACCTGTATGTGCATGAACAAGTCCAACTAACAGAGCACACTGCGAGATGCCCCGCTTCAGCAAAATCTGGGCCATTATGTTTTTATTAGTATTTCTTGGTACTTTGTTTTCTGACATCAGAGGTAATGGCCCGTAATTTGTGGCCCCTACAGGCATACGAGGTGTGTACATACGGAATCCCGATAAGCATGAATGGGGACCCCCTTCTTTCATTCGTTGGGCCTGCCCGCGTGATTCCAGGGGCACCTGCGAACCACGTGCGCCCCTGGGATACGTGAGCATCTACCCACAGGTACCCAGAGTGGCCCAGGACCGCGAGTCTCCGTACCCCCCGGACCACCAGGTATGTGGGCATTTTATTTGCGGATCGGAGGCATTTCCCCTGCGGGAAGCCTCCGACCGCAATTTCAGGGCCAATATACTGCTGGAGGGATTCAAACCCAGGGCATTACTTACAATTCCAGGAGATGGAGAAAAGCAGGAACAGTGAGTAGGAGAGAGAACTACGAGACCCACAGAGGTATAGAGGGGACAGCAGTGTAGACATCACTGCTTAAAGGTGGGTCTTATATTTGTCAAATTAAAAATGATGTAAAAAGGCAGCAAGCAGGAGACGAATCACTCGGGAAATTCTTCCTCACGCAGAGAGATCATGCGTGGAATAAACTTTCCAATAGCGCAGTGGAGGCAAAGACTGGAATCATTTAAGAAACAAGTGGATGCTACAATGGGGGATATTTGGATGTCTCTGGGTGGATGAATTAAAATGGGCCAAATGGCTTTCCTCATTAGTAATTATCTTGAGAGATACTGGCAATATGATTGATCAGAAAACCCGTGATGTATTGTGATATCCGAGTGGTAAGGTCAGGAACTGAGAGAAGCGAGTTATTAGGAACAAAACCCAACTGTTTATTACACGGTGTAGCAGAGAGACATCTCTTACAGGCTGCAAGCAAAGCACACACAATTCTTACTGCACGATGGCAAGATGGAGGATTCACCTCTGAGTCATACCCATAATGCAATGCCACATTACCTTAATAACTGGTGTACCAGGACATTGAGTACATGACCCATTACCTTAAATACTGGTGAATGTGAAACCTTACTCTTTGGCTCCATCTGGTGGATAACTTAAACATTACATCCCAGATTACTATATGTATATTTTCAGCAACTCATGCAGAGTAGGGATTTTTGGTAATTTTACTTCAGCCATTTTAGTTATTTGTTAATGTGCTTTCACAAAAAGAAAGACTTGCATTTATATAGCGCCTTTCACGACAACCAGATGTCTCAAAGAGCTTTACAGCCAATGAAGTACTTTTGGAGTCACTGTTTTAATGTGGGAAAAGCAGCAGCCAATTTGCGCACAGCAAGCTCCCACAAACAGCAATGTGATAATGACCAGATAATCTGTTTTTGTTATGTTGATTGAGGGATAAATATTGGCTAGGACACCAAGGATAACTCCCCTGCTCTTCTTCGAAATAGTGCTTTGGGATCTTTTATGTCCACCTGAGAGAGCAGACGGGGCCTCGATTTAACATCTCATCTGAAAGACAACACCTCCAACAGTGCAGCAATCCCTCAGCACTGCACTGGAGTGTCAGCCTAGATTTATGTGCTCAAGTCCCTGGAGTGGGACTTGAACCCACAACCTTCTGACTCAGAGGCGAGTGTGCTACCCACTGAGCCACAGCTGACACTTAATTTCTCGTTACTGACGAAAGGTCATCGACCTGGAACGTTAACTCTGTTTCTCTCTCCACAGATGCTGCCTGACCTGCTGAGTATCTCCAGCATTTTCTGTTTTTATTTCAGATTTCCAGCTTCCGCAGAATTTTGCTTTTGTACAATTATACTAAACTTGGACAAATAAAGATATGAAAATAGTTGAAGTTAAGAAGAGTTACAGACTGCTGCTGTTGAAGGTATCAAATCAAAATGTAGTTTTTAAAAAATAAAACTTTAAATTTCATATTTAAGCAATGTGAATTTCTAAGTCACTAAGAAACAAAACTACTCAAATGGAACTTGAAGTAATCCCTGTGACAGCAAACCTGTTCATCCAGCTGCAGTTCTAAACGCTGTATGACATTGTCTTTTTCCAGTATAAGGGTCTCCAGTTCCTGACAGCTCTTATACAACCTATTCTCCGATTCACTAGTCTGGATGTTGGCTGTTTTTAGCTTTTCTTCCATAACACGAACCTAGGAGCACAAAACAAATCAATGCTCAAAACAGATTTAATGATTTTCTGCATAAAAAGAAAAAAACCACAGCAGTATCTGCTGGAACGCCACTGATGGGAGCTTGGCTACTCCTGTTAACTCATGGTAAAATTCTACGCTATCTCAATGAGAGATTTCACATCTGATCCCAAATTCCAGTGACATCTCAGTTAGACAGTCATTTCCTGGCAGAAGCCGTTTAAGTACTGCAGCCTCATAGTGCTAAAGTAAAATCCAGACAGTGACTTTCCTGAATGAAGTCATGTTGCAAGAATCACTTGACTCAACTGCTTTGTAGTATTTCCCATTTGTAACAAGGTGAGAAGCAAACATTTGCAGAAGTGGTTTGTTAATTACCACTTCCAGCTCTATTACTAATACTTTGGTTTTGTTGGCATGTATGTATGTCTGTCTAACGCATTCTTACCGTAGCAATAACATATCCAGGAAAATGATTAATTCCCTGCAGACAAAATCAAAAACTTTGAAAAGACAAAGAAAATAGACCAAAAAATATTCTTGTAACTCCTTCCAGCTATGATATAGATGGTGAAGGCCACAAAAAATTCTCTCAATCTCCTCCTTCACTTCTGTTTTTCACTCTGTTTCTCTCACTTTGCTTCAATTGTATTTCTCTTCCTCCGCCACTTCTTTCTTTCTCTCTATTAATTACTGTATTCATCTTTATTATTTTCACTTTTATCCCCCCAGTGAGCAAACGGCTAAACATCAATCCTGGACACCAGGCTGCTGCACAAAGATGGGGCGCTACTACTCAATGTCGCGACGTTACCTGCAGCAGCGCCACATAGCACCGCATCATTGCAGGCTTCCTCCCCTGATTAAAGGGGAGGGGCCTAGTGCTGTGCGCACCGGGGCCCTACCGGACCACCGGGGAGCGGGGTGCTGGGAACGATCGCGGCCAAAATAAAAATGGCCGTCCGACACCGGCCCTTTAAATTGCTCTGCCGCCTGCTACCGCCGCTGCAAAAGCGCCCCCTGATCCTGTCGCACATATCGCCTGGCGATAGGTCAGGGGGCGCAAGGGGAGTTTGCGGCCGGGGCGCAAACGGGGCGCTGCGCACGGCAATGACGCCGAATTTCGCGGGAGGCGTTAGCGGCGTCGCGCCCGGTCGCTAGGGCATTTGCGCCCCCGGGGGCACTAACGAGAGGCGTAAAGCAACCCAATTTCTAGCCCAATAATTCAAAATGTGAAGAAGTGGCATTTAAGGCTCTTGGATAGTTCTACATAAGAACATAAGAAATAGGAGCAGGAATAGGCCACTTGGCCCCTCGAGCCTGCTCTGCCATTCAATAAGATCATGGCTGATCTTGGGCTCAAAGCCACTTCTCTGCCCGCTCCCCATAACCCTTCACTCTATTATCTTGCAAAAATGTGTCTATCTCCACCTTAAATGTATTTAATGACCCAGCCTCCACAGCTCTCTGGGGCAGAGAATTCCACAGATCTACCACCCTCTGAGAGAAGAAATTCCTCCTCATCTCAGTTCTAAAAGGGCGACCCTTTATTCTAAAACTGTTCTAGATTCCCCCACGAGGGGAAACATCCTCTCTGCATCTACCTTGTCGAGCCCCCTCAGTATCTTATATGTTTCAATAAGATCACCTCTCATTCTTCTAAATTCCAATGAGTATAGGCCCAACCTGCTCAACCTTTCTTCCTAAGTCAACCTCCTCATCTCTGGAATTAACCAAGTGAATCATCTCTGAACTGCCTCCAATGCCAGTATATCCTTCCTTAAATAAGGAGGCCAAAACTGTACGCAATACTCCAGGTGTGGTCTCACCAATACCCTGTACAGTTGTAGCAGGACTTCCCTGCTTTTATACTCCAACCCCTTTGAAATAAAGGCCAACATTCCATTTGCCTTTTTGGTTACTTTCTGTACCTGCATGTTAACTTTTTGTGTTTCATGCACAAGGACCCCCAGGTCCCTCTGAACTGTAGCATTTTGTAATCTCTCTCCATTTAAATAATAATTTGGTTTTTTATTTTTCCTGCCAAAGTGGATAACCTCGCACTTTCCCACATTATACTCCATCTGCCAAATGTTTGCCCACTCAATTAGCCTGTCTATATCCCTTTGCAGATTCTTTGAGTCCTCTGCACAACTTGCTTTCCCACCCATCTTTGTATCATCCGCAAACTTGGTTACATTACACTCAGTCCCTTCATCCAAGTCATTAATGTAGATTGTAAATAATTGAGGCCCCAGCACCAATCCCTGTGGCACCCGACTAGTTACCGTTTGCCAACCGGAAAATGACCCATTTATCCCGACTCTCTGCTTTCCGTTAGTTAGCCAATTCTCTATCCATGCTAATATATTACCCCCAACTCTGTGAGCTCTTATCTTATGCAGTAACCTTTTATGTGGCACCTTATCGAATGCCTTCTGGAAATCCAAATACAGTACATCACATCCACTGGCTCACCTTTGCCCACCCTGTTCGTTATATCCTCAAAGAACTCCAGCAAGTTTGTTAAACATGATTTCTCTTTCATAAAACCATGCTGACTTTGCTTGACTGCATTATGATTTTCCAAATGCCCTGCTACTGCTTCCTTAATGAAGGACTCCAGCATTTTCCCAACGACAGATGTTAGGCTAACTGGCCTATAGTTTCCTGCTCTCTGTCTCCCTCCTTTCTTAAATAGGGGTGTTACATTTGCAGTTTTCCAATCCGCTGGGACCTCTCCAGAGTCCAGGGAATTTTGATATATTGCAACCAATGCATCTACTATCTCTGCAGCCACTTTTTTTAAGACCCTGGGATGCAGGCCATCTGGTCCAGGGGACTTGTCATCTTTTTGTCCCATTATTTTACCAAGTACTTTTTCCTTAGTGATAGTGATTGTCTTTAGTTACCCCCTCCCTGTGGCCCCTTGATTATCCATTATTGGGATGTTGTTAGTGTCTTCTACCGTGAAGACAGATACAAAATATTTGTTCGGAGTCTCTGCCATTTCCACATTCCCCATTATTAATTCCCCAGTCTCATCCTCTAAGGGACCAATGTTTACTTTAGCTACTCTCTTACTTTTTATATACCCGTAGAAGCTCTTAATATCTGTTTTAATATTTCTTGCCAGTTTACTCTCATAATTCATCTTCTCTCTCTTTATTATTTTTTTAGTCATCCTTTGCTGGTTTTTAAAAATTCCCCAATCCTCTGGCCTCCCACCAATCTTGGCAACATTGTATGCCTTTGTTTTCAATTTGATACCATCCTTTACTTCCTTAGTTAGCCACAGATGGTGCTCCCTTCTCTTAAAATCTTTCTTTCTCACTGGAATATATCTTTGTTGAGAGTTATGAAATATCTCCTTAAATGTCTGCCACTGCATTTCAACTGTCTTACCCTTTAATTTATTTTTCCAGTCCACTTTAGCCAGTTCTGTTCTCATGCCATTGTAATTGCCTTTGTTTAAGTTCAGGACACTGGCCAATAGATGCTTACGACAAGAAAGTCTATACTGTAGGTGAGGAAGAGGTGTGTTTGCTTATACACTACCTGCTGGCAAGCCTTCTCAGCACGACGGTTGGCATCAATTACTTGCCTCTCCAGCTGTTGCATCTGGAAATCAGAAAACATTACATTACATTAATGTGAAGGTAGCCACAACATAAATTCTATTGCTGCATTCTAAAATTGCTTTTAAACATCTGTAGTTTATTTTCCCTGGGAGAAAATAAAGGGCACTGTTGTGAGAGTAGGGACAGGACCAGAGGATTGGCCCGGCATATCCCTCACTCTACCATTACCTTCAACCAGGGGACCAACCCTGGTTCAATAAGGAGTGTAGAAGAGCATGCCAGGAACAGCACCAGGCATACCTAAAAATGAGGTGCCAACCTGGGTAAGCTGCAACACAAGACTACATGCATGCTATAAAGTGGAAGCAGCATGCTATAAACAGATCTAAGCAATCCCACAATCAATGGATCAGATCAAAGCTCTGCAGTCCTGCCACATCCTGTCATGAATGGTAGTGGACCATTAAACAACTAACGGGAGGAAGAGGCTCCATGAATATCCCCATCCTCAATGATGGTGGAGCCCAGCACGTGAGTGCAAAAGACAAGGCTGAAGCGTTTGCAACCATCTTCAGCTAGAAGTGCCGCGTGGATGATCCATATCGGCCTCCTCCTGAGGTCCCCACCACCACAGAAGCCAATTCGATTCACTCCACGTGATATCAAGAAATGGCTGAGCGCACAGCAAAGGCTGTGGGCCCCGACAACATCCCGGCTGTCGTGCAGAAGACTTGTGCTCCAGAACTAGCCGTGCCTCTAGCCAAGCTGTTCCAGTACAGCGACAACACTGGCATCTATCTGACAATGTGGAAAACTGCCCAGGTATGTCCTGTCCACAAAAAGCAGGTCAAATCCAATCCGGCCAATTACTGCTCCATCAGTCTACTCTCAATCATCAGCAAACTGATGGAAGGTGTCGTCGACAGTGCTATCAAGCAGCATTTACTCACCAATAACCTGCTCACTGATGCCCAGTTTGGGTTCCGCCAAGACCACTCAGCTCCAGGCCCCATTACAGCCTTGGTCCAAACATGGACAAAAGAGCTGAATTCCAGAGGTGAGGTGAGAGTGACTGCCCTTGACATCAAGGCAGCATTTGACCGACTGAAGTCAATGTGATTCGAGGGAAAAACGCTCCACTGTCTGGAGTAATACCTAGCACAAATTATATCGCCGTTCCTTCATCGTCACTGGGTCAAAATCCTGCAACTCCCTACCTAACAGCACTGTGGGAGTACCTTCACCACACCGACTGCAGCGGTTCAAGGCAGCGGCTCACCACCACCTTCTCAAGGGCAATAAGGAATGGGCAATAAATGCTGGCCTTGCCAGCGATGCCCACATGCCATGAACAAATTTTTTAAAAATTTAAAAAGGGAAGGTCACGCTTGACCAACCTTATTGAATTCTTTGAAGAAGTAGCAGAAAGAGTAGACAAGGATAGTGCAGTGGATGTAATATACATGGACTTTCAAAAGGCCTTAGCTAAAGTACGGCATAGTAGACTCATGACTAAGGTCAGGGAACAAGTAGTGGAATGGATAGCAAACTGGCTACAAAACATAAAACAGAGAGTAGGTGTCATAGGTAGTTACTCAGACTGGCAGGAGGTGGGAAGTGGTGTTCCACAGTGCTGGGACAAGTGTTGTTCACCATTTACATAAATAATTTGGACATGGGAATCGGAAGTACAATATCAAAATTTGCAGATGACACCAAATTGGTGGGGCGGGGGGCAGGTATAGTTAATAATGGGAAAGACTGCGACAAAATATAGGAAGGCATTAACAAACTTGCAGAATTGGCGTGTAAATGGCAAATGAATTTCAATATAGATAAATGTGAAGTGGTGCATTTTAGTCGGAGGAATAAGGAGGCCACCTACTCCTTGTCTAAATGGGGTAGAGGCGCAAAGGGATCTAGGGGTACAGATTCACAAATCATTAAAAGTAGCAACGCAGGTCAACAAAGCCATGAAAAGTGTAAACAAAGCACAGGGGTTACATTTCTAGAGGAACAGAATTCAAAAGCAGAGAAGTTATGTTAAACTTATATAGAACCTTGGTTAGACCACACTCATTACTGTGCACAGTTCTGTTCTCCGTATTACAAAAAGGATATAGAAGCACTGGAGAAAGTGCAAGAAAGACTTACAAGGATGATACCAGAACAATGATCAGGAAAGATTGAACAGTCTGGGGGTCTTTACTCTAGAAAAGGAAAGACTGAGAGGTGACCTGATAGAGGTCTTTAAAATTATGAAGGGGTTCGATAGAGTGGACCTAGAGAAGTTTTCACTTTTGGGGGAGTCCAAAACTAGAGCCCATATATATATATAAGATAGTCACTAAAAAATCCAATAAGGAAGTCAGGAGAAATTTTTTTACTGAGTGGTGAGAATGTATAACTTGCTACCGCGTGGAGTGGTTCAGGTGATTAGCATAGATGCATTTAAGGGGAAGCTAGATAAGTACATGGGGGATAATGGAATAGAAGGATATGTTGATAGGGTGAGATGAAGCAAGGTGGGAGGAGGCTCGTGTGGAGCCAAATGGCCTGTTTCTATGCTACAAAATTCTAAGTAATTCTATGTAAATGTCATGGAAGACTGTTAACAGAAAGTGATCCCTCAAAAATTTACAGGAGTCCAACATAAGCTAAAGTTCCCTAGACATAAAATACCTTCTGGAACTCAGAAACTGCAAATCCATAATACAAAAAAAATGGAGATATGATAGAAATAATAGAGAAAGGCTGAAAAATACATTGTAAAAGCAGGGTCGAATAGAATTATCAGAGGCCAAAAGTTGTATTCAACAGGGATATGTATGCCAGAAGGGAAGAAAATAATGAAGTGAATCAGACAGGTTAGGATCAGACAATAAAGCACTGGCAAGCTTCACACTGCTTGTCAAGCTAGGACCACCCATCCATTATGGAATTGTCTTGCACTATTAACTGCTAGATCCAATTAACAAGCCAGGTTGCTTGGTCAAACATCAACAGGTCATTTGGGTACTGCAACCCTGTCTGACTTGGGTTATAGAGTCTGTCACAGGAGTTATAATCTTCTATTATTAGCTTGTCTCTCTTGCAGCCAATTTGACCCGAAAGAGACCCCGCTTACCTCTGCACCCAGGAGAATAGTCACTAGTGGTCACTAGACAGAACTAAAGCAATTGAGACCATTTGAAATGGTCACAATTCAGCAAACAAAATTAAGCTGACATTACTTCTTTAAAACTTTCCTGCCCAAAACAGTCATAAGAACTGCAAATAGTTAAAGATTGTTGGGTTGGAAAGCATTAAGCAATAAGACAGTATTGAAATAAGCAGCCAAATGCTCAACATGAACAAGTTCTGTTTTGTGATTAACTTGAGGAACAAGTCTTCAGTCAATTCATTAAGGACGATAGCAAAATACTGCAGATGCTGGAAATCTGAAATAACAACAGAAAATGCTGGAAAAACTCAGCAGGCCAGGCAACATCCGTGGAGAGAAATTAGAGTCGACGTTTCGGGTCTAACCCTTTTTCAAAACTGGAAAGGAAATGAAATAGATCGAAAGGCAGGGCTGCGAGAGAACAAAAGAAGTGAAGAGACATTAAGAGGTATTCAAAACGAGACGAGATGGTGATAGGACTAGTGGAGACAAAAGACGGCTCAGATTAGGTGTGAAATGTTCTGGCAGAATGAGAGACAGCTGCCATGTGGGAGAGAGAAAACAAAAGGAAAGGGGGCGGGGTGGGGGGAACCAAAACAAAGGGATGGATAAAAAATATAAGTAAAAATGTAATTGGGGCCGAGGTTATAATCTGAAATTGTTGAACTCGCTATTGAGTCTGGAAGGCTGTAAAGTGCCTAATCGGAAGATGAGGTGCTGTTCCTCGAGTTTACGCTGGGTTTCCGTGGAACAATGCACGAGGCCGAGGACGGTGAGTTCCGAGTGGGAATGGAGCGGTGAATTAAAATGACAGGCGATCGGAAGCTCGGGGTCACCCTTACGGACTGAACGGAGGTGTTCCGCAAAGCGGTCACCCAATCTGCGTTTGGTCTCTCCAATGTAGAGGAGACTGGGTGACCGCATTGCGGAACACCTCTGTTCAGTCCGTAAGGGTGACCCCGAGCTTCCGGTCGCCTGTCATTTTAATTCACCGCTCCATTCCCACTCGGACCTCACCGTCCTTGGCCTCGTGCATTGTTCCACGGAAGCTCAACGTAAACTCGAAGAACAGCACCTCATCTTCCAATTAGGCACTTTATAGCCTTCCGGACTCAATATCGAGTTCAACAATTTCAGATCATAACCTCGGCCCCTATTACATTTTTACTTATATTTTTTATCCATCCCTTTGTTTTGGTTTTTCCCTCCCCCCCGCCCCCTTTCCTTTTTTTCTCTCTCCCACATGGCAGCTGTCTCCCATTCTGCCAGAACATTTCACACCTAATCTGAGCCGTCTTTTGTCTCCACTAGTCCTATCACCATCTCGTCTCGTTTTGAATACCTCTTAATGTCTCCTCACTTCTTTTGTTCTCTCCCAGCCCTGCCTTTCGATCTATTTCATTTCCTTTCCAGTTTTGAAAAAGGGTTAGACCCGAAACGTCGACTCTAATTTCTCTCCACGGATGTTGCCTAGCCTGCTGAGTTTTTCCAGCATTTTCTGTTGTTAATTCATTAAGGACATCAGGCTTGTGTCACCAGAATGAATTGACTTCATCAAACTAAATAAAAACATGCTGCTGTTGCAATGTCACTGGAGGCTACATCTGTGCAACATTTAATATCATTGGCGACAATTAAAGAAACATAAATAACACCAACCACTGGATCTGCCTTTGTATAATGTTAGCATACACACATCAGATTCCTAGAATGGTATGCTTCTGATACTTTGCTAAATTGAAGAAATAAAAATTCAGCACTGTGCACTCAAACAATACGTTTTAAGCCTAACCATCAGTACCTATTTTTGAAATTAAAGCAATTAAAAAGAATTATAATTAACTTTCACTTTCACATAATAGAGAAAGCTATGCATGTGATGTTTTGCCATAGACCCCTAAGCAAATCTGCTTATAGGTTTAATCTAGTCAATTGGGAATAATAAAACAAAGATCTATTCTGCAAAATTATAATGAAATGACATTGGCCCAGAAATTCGGGTCTCCACGGGTGAGTACGCACGGGGTACTCACCCGTAGGCCGAATGGAAGTGCCGGTTTTTTGCATGCACTGCGCCTGCGTGGGAAACCGGCACTTCCGATCCTCTGAACGAAGGGGTTCAGAGGTCGAACGTGCGCGCAGGAGAGGCTGCGCGTGCGCATCAAACTTACGTTTTTTTTTGCAGGTTTTCCCGGGATCGTAAGCCTGCAGGATTTAGAAATGTAAAAAGCAGGAGTAAGGCCTGCTTTTTACTGGTTAAGTGGTCAATTAATTAAAATTAAAACATTTTTTCCACAGGTTTATTATTTTTAAATACTTTAAAGCAAGGTAAGTTTATTTTTAGCCCGGTTAGAATATAAAATTATTTTTTTCAAAAATTTAAATTATTGTTTAAAATAGTTATTTAATGCAATTTATAGTTTATTTAAAAAGTGTGATTTAAAAAAAAAATTATTTGAAGGTTTACTGCTATTTTGGGGCCGTAGTATTTATAAGTCTTGACAGGTCTTCCTGTCAAGACTTATGAATGGGCTTTTCCCTCCTCCGATTGGCTGACCATGGACCACGTGATCCCAGGGGACGCATCGAACTAACTGCGCCCCTGGGACACACAAGCACTGTGCGCCGGCAGCTGGGCCAGGCCCCGGATCGGAATTCCACAGGGCCCTACAGCTCAATTGCCGGCGTGCTAGGTAAGTGCAGGTCGGGGGCTTGCACCCGCGGGAAGCCCCTGATCCGAATTTCTGGGCCATTGTGTCCAGAATAATACATTCAAATATTAACCCGTCCAGCGCCATGAATATATACACAACTATTCTCATTGGCAGCCGCCATCAGCAACTATTACTGTCATTGTAACATTATTTTCAGTGTTACAGTGTAAAACCAGTTGGCCCAAGATGACAGAGATTTCTCTGAACGTTAGAGAGTTCTAAAGGTTAACGATCATTGTCTCAATTGACAATAGTTTGGCAAACCACTTTTTCTCTGGAGAGGGAGAAGAGTCAAAACAGCTTTATAATAATCTTGTTGAAACCATGTGTAAATGACAAAATGATGCAATGCAACATGATTTGCACCAACGCACTGTAAGTTTATATAAACAAAAAGGTTTGCCAAACATTTCTCACGAAGTCGGTTCCTTTCTAATATTGCAATAGAATTTTGTAGGAATGTCATGTTCAACTTTCTGTCAAATCGGGTAGCTCCTCTTGCTATTTGGTGACAATGCCAATCACAATGCAACCAAAGAATACATTCACTGTGGAAGGGCTGCCAACAGTAAGGCATGCAAGGTCAGACTGGCATCAACTTAGGTTAGTGATTAGGTTCATATCTTTGAACAGAAAATATTCACCTCCCTGCTGAAGTTTCAGCCCATTATTTTCATTCAAATGCCTCATAGATTTCACAGTTAAAACTTTTTCCTTAGATTGAGAACTTTCAGAATCGCAAACGTTGCAAGAAAAATAGGCATCAACAAAAAATACAGGTGGCACAGAAATCATGCTTCCAACTTTCCAGTCTTTAATCTACTTATCCCTTTTACCTCACATGATTAAGCTCAAAGTAAAGGCATGAATAATCACTTGGTTAAGGATTACAATCATTATTATTTTCAAAGTGCTTATTCACAAGTTCATCCAAAGGTCAGTTCGACTGCAATACCAACAGGACAATGAAAGTCCTGCACTTGTTTATAACTGGACAGTGCTGTTAAACAAGGGCCCTTGAGTATATCATTTAACTGTAGTGTAATCGGTGGGATTGATTTGATTTAATTTAATTTGAATTAATTAAAGGGTAAGTCATGACAGGACAGCCCGGCTCCGTGGTATGCTCCTCCTGCGCTATGTGGGAACTCAGGGACACTTCCTGTGTCCCTGACAACCATGTGCGCAGGAAGTGTATCCAGCTGCAGCTACTGACAGACCGCATTGCGGCGCTGGAGCTGCGATTGGATACATACTGGACCATCCGCGGTGCTGAAGACGTCGTGAATAGCACGTTTAATCAGTTGGTCACACCGCAGGTAAAGGTTGCACAGGCAGAAAGGGAACTGGTGACCAACAGGCAGAGTAGTAGTGCAGGGGTCCCCTGTGGCCACCCCCCTCTCAAACAGATATATCACTTTGGATACTGGTGGGGGGGATGACTTACCAGGGGAAGGCAGCAGCAGCCAACTTCCTGGCACCAGGGGTGTTTCTGCTGCACAGGACGGGAGGAAAAAGAGGGGTAGAGCTATAGTAATAGCAGATTCTATTGTAAGGGGAATAGAGAGGTGTTTCTGCGGCCACAAACGAGACTCCAGGATGGTGTGTTGCCTCCCTGGTGCAAGGGTCAAGGATGTCTCAGAGCGGCTGCAGAACATTTTGGAAGGGGAGGGTGAACAGCCAGTTGTCGTGGTGCATATAGGTAAAAACCGGGATGAGGTCCTAAAAGCTGAATATAGGGAGTTAGGAGGTAAATTAAAAAATAGGACCGCAAAGGTAGTAATCTCAGGATTGCTACCAGTGCCACATGCTAGTCAGAGTAGAAATAGAAGGATATTTCAGATTAATACGTGGCTAGAGGAATGTTGCAAGGGGGAGGGATTCAAATTCCTGGGACATTGGAACCGGTTCTGGGGGAGTTGGGACCAGTACAAAATGGACGGTTTGCACCTGGGCAGGGCCGGGCCCGATGTCCTAGGGGGAGTGTTTGCCAGTGCTCTGGGGGAGGGTTTAAACTAAAATGGCAGGGGGTTGGGAACTTGAGCGGGGAGACAGAGGAAAGGGAAACAAGGATAAAAGCAAAAGACAGGAAGGAGAAAAACCAAAGTGGCAGGCAGAGAAATCAAGCGTTTAAATCAAATATGGCCACAGTAAATAATAATTCTAAAAGATCTAAGAGCATTAAAAAAACAAGCCTGAAGGCTTTGTGTCTTAATGCGAGGAGCATTCGTAATAAGGTGGATGAATTAGCTGCGCAAATAGAGGTAAACAAATATGATATGATTGGGATTACGGAAACATGGCTCCAGGGTGGCCAAGGCTGGGAACTCAACATCCAGGGGTATTCAATATTCAGGAAAGATAGGCAAAAAGGTAAAGGAGGTGGGGTAGCATTGCTGGTTAAAGAGGGGATTAACACAATTGTAAGAAAGGATATTAGCTCTGACGATGTGGAATCTGTATGGGTAGAACTGAGAAATACCAAGGGGCAGAAAACGTTAGTGGGAGTGGTATATAGATCTCCAAACAGTAATGCGGAGGTCGGGGATGGCATTAAAAGGGAAATTCGAGAAGCGTGCAATAAGGGCACAGAGTTATCATGGGTGACTTTAATCAACATATAGATTGGGCTAACCAAATTAGTAACAATACTGTGGAGGAGGAATTCCTGGAGTGTATACGGGATGGTTTCCTGGACCAATATGTCGAGGAACCAACTAGAGATCAGGCCATCTTAGACTGGGTATTATGTAATGAGAAAGGATTAATTAGCAATCTTGTTGTGTGAGGCCCCTTGGGTCGGAGCGATCATAATATGATAGAATTCTTCATTAAGGTGGAGAGTGAAGTAGTTGACTCAGAGACTATGGTCCTGAATTTAAATAAAGGAGACTACGATGGTATGAGGTGCAAGTTGGGTAGGATTGATTGGGGAATGTCACTCAAAGGGTTGACGGTGGATAGGCAATGGCAAACATTCAAAGATCGCATGGATGAACTACAGAATTTGTTCATCCAAGTTTGGCATAAAAATAAAACAAAAAGGTGACTCAACCGTGGCTAACAAGGGAAATTAGGGATAGCATAACATCCAAGGAGAGGACATATAAATTGGCCAGAAAAAGCAGTAAACCTGAGGATTGGGAGCAGTTTAGGATTCAACAAAGGAAGATAAAGGGATTAATTAAGAGGGGGAAAATAGAGTATGAAAGTAAGCTTGCAGGGAACATAAAAACTGACTGTAAAAGCTTTTATAGATATGTGAAGAGAAAAAGATTGGTGAAGTCAAGCGTAGGTCCCTTGCAGTCAGAATCAGGGGAATTTATAATGGAGAACAAAGAAATGGCAGACCAATTAAATACATACTTTGGTTCTGTCTTCACAAAGGAGGACACAAATAACCTCCCAAAGATGTCAGGGAACATAGGGTCTAATGAAAGGGAGGAACTGATAGAAATCAGCATTTGTAGGGAAATGGTGTTAGGGAAATTGACGGGATTGAAGGCTGATAAATCCCCAGGGCCTGATAATCTACATCCTAGGGTACTTAAGGAAGTGGCCCTAGAAATAGTAGATGCATTACTGGTCATCTTCCAAAAGCCGATGGACTCTGGAACAGTACCCATGGATTGGAGGGTAGCTAATGTTACCCCACTGTTCAAAAAAGGTGGTAGAGAGAAAACGGGGAATTACAGCCTGACATCGGTAGTGGGGAAAATGCTAGAGTCCATTATAAAGGATGTAATAGCAGGGCACTTGGAAAAAAGTGACCGGATCGGACGAAGTCAACATGGATTTACAAAAGGTAAATCGTGCATGACTAATCTATTGGAATTTTTTGAGGATGTAACTGGTAAAATAGATAAGGGAGAACCAGTGGATGTGGTGTATTTGGACTTTCAAAAGGCTTTCGATAAGGTCCTGCATAAGAGATTAGCGTGTAAAGTTAAGGCACATGGGATTGGGGGCAAGGTATTGACTTGGATAGAGAACTGGTTGGCAGACAGAAAGCAAAGAGTTGAAATAAACGGCTCTTTTTCCGAGTAGCAGGCAGTGACTAGTGGGGTACCGCAGGGATCGGTCCTTGGACCCCAGCTATTCACAATATATATTAATGATCTGGACGAGGGAACTAGATGTAATATCTCCAAGTTTGCAGACAACACAAAGCTGGGTGGGCGTGTGTGCTGTGAGGAGGATGCCGAGAAACTCCAGTATGATTTGGACAGGTTGGGTGATTGGGCAGATGCAATATAACGTGGATAAATGCGAGGTTATCCACTTTGGTGTCAAAAACAGGAAGGCAGATTATTATCTGAATGGCAATAGATTGGGAGAAGGGGAAGTGCAACGAGACCTGGGTGTCCTTGTGCACCAGTCGCTGAAGGTAAGCATGCAGGTGCAGCAGGTGGTTAAGAAAGCAAATGGTATGTTGGCCTTCGTAGTGAGAGGGTTTGAGTACAGGAACAAGGATGTTTTGCTGCAGTTGTACAGGGCCTTGGTGAGACCACATCTTGAGTATTGTGTGCAGTTTTGGTCGCCTTATCGGAGGAAGGATGTTCTTGCCATGGAAGGAGTGCAGCGAAGATTCACCAGGCTGATACCTGGGATGGCAGGAATGACGTATGAGGAGAGATTGGGTTGATTGGGCTTTTACTCGCTGGAGTTTAGAAGAATGAGAGGGGATCTCATTGAAACTTATAAAATTCTAACAGGACTAGACAGACTAGATGCTGGAAGGATGTTCCCGATGGTCGGGGAGTCCAGAACCAGGGGTCACAGTCTAAGAATAAGGGGTAAGCCATTTAGGACAGAGATGAGGAGGGATTTTTTCACCCAGAGAGTGGTGAACCTGTGGAATTCTCTACCACAGAAGGCAATAGAGGCCAATTCATTAAATATATTCAAGATGGAGTTGGATATATTTCTTAAGGCTAAAGGGATCAAGGGATATGGGGAGAAAGCAAGGACAGGGTACTGAATTTGGATGATCAGCCACGATCTCATTGAATGGCGGAGCAGGCTCGAGGGGCCAAATGGCCTACTCCTGCTCCTATCTTCTATGTTTCTATGTTTCTATGACAGCAATTCTAAGGAAGTGGACAATTTATATGAGTAGTGTGTGATGTTACTGCTTGCTGTAGATTCACATTATAAACCACTGTGTGCTTCTCAACAGAAAGCAAATGCTTTCCCTCTGGCTCAGTTAAAGACATGGGCCTAGAAGATCGATCACCTGAAAATGGGCGCGCAGAGGGGGCAGGCACAAGTGTGCCTGCACTAGTACAGGGGGTAGGACCGACAAAGGTGCCAGCTCGCCAGAGGGCGAGATCACATACTAGCTCTGCGGCAGAGGACTCAGATGCTCACTTCGAGGGCCTAGGCTACCGAAGAAGGCTGATGGTCAGTCACCAGGAAATGCTAGTTGCACTGAGCAGCCTGTCAGCAGGCTTGTGTACAATGTTGCAGAACAGGGAGGAGTCCAGCTCCAACTTGTGTCAAGGCTTCACGCAGAGCACGGAGACCATTCTGTCCAACATGCACCGTGCAGTCAGCTCCATGAACGCAACAGTTGCATCCACCATGCTGGAGCCTCTGTTGACAGCTGCCATGGCAGCTAACACTGCCGCCATGAAAGCTCAGCTGGCTACCATCTTGGTTCTGTGGACCAGTAGCGACAACCGGTGTTCCACAGGAATCTGTACTGGGATCTCAGCTTTTCACCATATATTCTAATGACTGGATGAAGGAATAGTGAGTTCTATATCCAAGTTTGCAGGTGACACTAAGCTAAGAGGCACAGTAAGTTGTATAGATGAGAGTAGGAAATTACAGAGACATGGACAGATTAAATGAGTGGACAAAACTGTGATAGATGGACTTCAATGTGGGGAAGTGTGAGGTTATAAGAACATAAGAAATAGGAGCAGGAGTAGGCCATTTGGCCCTTCGAGTCTGCTCCGCCATTCAATAAGATCATGGCTGATCTTCTACCTCATTTCCACTTTCCTGCACTATCCCCATATCCCTTGATTCCCTTAATATTCAAAACTCTATCGATCTCTGTATTGAATATACTCAACGACTGATCCTCCACAGCCCTCTGGGGTAGAGAATTCCAAAGATTCACCACCCTCTGAGTGAAGAAATTTCTCCTAGTCTCAGTCCTAAATGGCCGACCTCTTATTCTGAGACTGTGACTAGGGTTGCAAAATTCTGGGAATTTTTAAAAGAGGAAACTTTCCGTGGGAATTTATGGGAATTTTGGGAATTTATGGGAATTTTGAGTTTTTTTGCACACTGATGGTTTTTGTCTCTGACCCTTATATTATCTTTGTCGTCAAAATAGACATACTGTTCCATACAAATAAAAACAGGCTTTCAAAACTTTATTTAGGTTATAATTTTGAACTTTATTGAACCCCCACAAAAAAGACCCATCTAAAATAAAATAAGAGTGTCAGCTTATTTAGCCTGTAATTTGTCCTTATTTTGTCCCTTTGAGTCTTCTACTCATGAGTCTTCTACTCCTCATTGCTCCTCCTGATTCTCTGACTCTGGCTCTGACGTGTCCATTTCCTCCTCTGTGTCAGTGTCTAGCTGTGTGGTGGACACTTCTGTATCTGGCTCAATAAGTTGTAGGTTCGCCCGGATAGCCACCAGTTTCTCCACTCTCGTTAGTCAGCCTGTTGCGCACCTTTGTATGCGTATTCCCAAAAAGTGACCAGTTTCGTTCAGAGGCCGCTGATGAAGGTGGGATTTGGAGTATCACCGATGCAATAGGTGACAGGGCCTCAGATGCACAAAGTCCCTTCCACCAGGTATGTGCACTGATATGCTTGCATGATTCCCATATCCCATCCCCATTCCAAAGACCTTGCTTGGTAGAGAACTTTGCCAGACTTCCCAGAACTTTGCCCACATCCAGATTGAGATGGTGTGAGAGGGTAGAAATCATACTGTTGCATATACAGCTCGAGCAAGGCACTCATCTGCATTCTTCTGGCTATGGTTATCCATTGTATCAAAGAACCTTCCAAGTGGGCCAGGCGTTGCTGATGATAAGGAGCCTGATGCTGAATGAGAACCATCATCTTCTTGAATGGAAGCAGAGGAACTCTGGGCTGACTGCTGTTAGCTTTGAGTGAAGTTGTTGCATTTGGATAAATGCTGCTGCATCTTTGTGGCATTCTTTACATATGGCTTTCTACAGTGTTTGCACATGTACACAGTCTTTCCATCTTTAATGCCTGGGGTAAAATGCTTCCACACATCCGACGGTAAACGTGGCATTGTTCTATGCAGAGAAATAAAGGGCATTCATCTCTGTGTCGAACTGCGGTCGATCAGCACGATTGCAACAGGGTGAGTACATTTTTGCTGATGCTCCATGTGATGGAAGCATGACCTGTACACACACGACGCTACATCACCAATAGTGTATTATTTTGTATATTTTAAATTGAAGGACAACAGAGTTCAACAAGTAACTGGTTTATTTGGTATAAAGTCTGATTTACTTACTGCATCATCACAACATCAGTAGAAAACAAAATGACTTCCCTCAGGACCCCTAACCTGGATCTTAAAAAAACGATAGCAGTCTTACAGATGCCTGCAGGCCAATCACAATTCGATATGCAAATATTACAAATAGAGGGAGCTAATCGCTCATCCACTCATCCAACCAATCAGGACACATTTGTTCACAGTCACACACAAAACTTGTAATTATTAAAACAAGCCAAGTAAGAAGATAAACATATATTGATTAAGAAATTCCTTAATAGTTAAGATTCCATCTCTCTTAGTAATTTTAAGAGAGGACCTGTGGGAAAAAAAGAAATACAAAAAAAACAATATTATGCTAGCATGTGCTTTTTTGGGCAAAATTCCCCAAATTCCCAAGCTAAACTTCCCGTGGAAAATTTCCGGAAATTTACTGGAAACTTTCCACCCCTTTGCAACCCTAACTGTGACCCCTGGTTCTAGACTCCCCAGCCAGGGGAAACATCCTCCCTGCATCTAACCTGTCAAGCACTGTAAGAATTTTGTATGTTTCAATGAGATCACCTCTCATTCTTCTAAACTCTAGAGAATATAGGCCTAGTCTACTCAATCTCTCCTCATAGGACAATTCCCCCATCCCAGGAACCAGTCTGGTGAACCTTCGTTGCAGTCCCTCTAAGGCAGGTATATCCTTCCTTAGGTAAGGAGACCAAAACTGTACACAATACTCCAGGTGTGGTCTCACCAAGACCCTATATAATTGCAGTGAGACGTCTTTACTCTTATACTCAAATCCTCTTGTAATAAAGGCCAACATACCATTTGCTTTCCTAATTGCTTGCTGTACCTGCGTGTTAACTTTCAGTGATTCGTGTACAAGGACACCAGGTCCCTCTGAGCACCAACATTTCCCAATCTCTCACCATTTAAAAAATATTCTGCTTTTCTATTTTTCATACCAAAGTGGATAACTTTACACTTTGGATCCAAGAAAGACAAATCTGAATATTTTCTTAATGGCGAGAGACTAAGAATTGTGGCGGAGCAAAGGGATTTGGGTGCCCAGGTACAGAAATCACTAAAAGCTAGTGCACAGTTAAAAAGTAATCAAAAAGGCTAATGGAGCGTTGGCCTTTATCTCAAGGGGACTGGACTACAAAAGGGAGGAAGTGATACTTTAGTTGTACAGAACCTTGGTCAGACCCCATCTGGAGTATTGGGTTTGGTTTTGGGTACAGCACCTCAGGAAGGATATATTGGCCTGGGGGAGATATGGGCAGGGTATAGCAGAGTCACCAGAATGATACCAGGGCTCAAACGGTTAAATTATGAGGACAGATTGCATAAACTTGGCTTGTATTTCCTTCAGTTTAGAAAATTGAGGGGTGATCTAACTGAGGTGTTTAAAATGATAAAAAGGATTCGACAGAGATGCTATTTCCTCTGGTCGGGGATTCCAAAACAAGGGGCAACAATCTTAATATTACAGCTAGGCCATTCAGGAGCAATATCAGGGTAGTGGAAGTCTGGAATTATCTCCCCCAAAAGGCTGTAGGTGTTGAATCAATTGAAATTTTCAAGCTAGAGATCAACAGATTTTTTATTAGGTAAGGGTGTCAAGGGATATGGTTCAAAGGTGGATAAATGGAGTTGAGCTACAGATTAACCATGGTCTAACTGAATGGCAGAACAGACCTGAGGGGCTGAATGGCCTACTCCTGTTCCTATCTTCTTGTGTTTAGCTCATATGTGACTAAGATTTTAAAGCATCAAAGAATGCAGCTGTTTATTCAGCAGGGTACATGCCAATAGTCATTTGAACAATTCCAGTACTGTACTGTACATATTCTTTCTAGTGATGCATGAGCTAGTTTCACTTTGGCACTGTATGCTTAACTTGTTTTTAATTCAATGAGGTACCTTCTTACAATTTGTAATGTGAATGTTGATTTAAGATACTGAAAATGTTAATTCAGAGAAAGTCCTGACAGTGACAATAATTGTTGATCGGTCATTGGGGCTAAATTCATACTGAGCATTTAAACCTAGTGTCATAGAGGTATAAGCAAATATTACCCTAGCGTAACCTCTCAGGGTTTCATCAATCAATGCTCACACACAAAACTCCAAACTCCAATGAAGGGTTCCTTGTTGAAGTTCTGCCTCCCTTTCATTGCAGCCTTCATTCTGCCAATTACTACACCATTCCACAGATTCCTGTAGCAACCTCATGCAGATAGGAACATAAACTGAGTGCTGCAACAAAATATCTTTCTTTATCTGTCAAAAATTGACCCTGCTATTTTATTAAAATACAAATGATGTGAAACATTTTTATTTGTTTGATTTAAGCAATAATATACAAATGCATGCACTGTAGTCGGAATTGTGGCAGGGTGGACTATCCTCAATTCTCTGCTGTAATGTGCAACTATGTTGTTACTATACGATACTTTGTAAATACTGAGAAGGGTGGTTGTTTTGATGAACAGTTTCTTTGTGTTTGAAATGACAGCACTTTCACCTTAGATCGAAAATAAACTACAAGGTGCAGTGATAGTGGGCTGGATTTTATGAACCTCGGTGGGTCCGTGGCGGGCGACGTCCATGGCGGGTCCCGGCCCCACTGCCGGCTCCAGCCCGCTGTGTAGAATGAATTTCCCTTGATTGGGCTTGTTAAGCCCACCCAGGGAGTTTCCCGGCCAACTGAAGGAAGCGGGTTTGATGACGTCATTTGATGACACGTCATCAGCCGGTTTCCTTAAAGGGACCATGGCCAACTTTAATTTGACATTTGTGCTGTCAGTATTCTACAGCATTGAGGTGCTGCAAACACTGACAAGCACTGCACAAAGGTACACGACTGCACCCAGGCTCTCCCATGACTCCTTCCATATGCTTATGGAGGGAGTCACAGCACTCAGGGAGGTCCTCTTTCCCTCCCATGGGCGGAGAAGTCCTCCCTAGGAGATCAACACAGCCTGGTTGCACAATGCAGAGGAGGGCACAAGCAGGGATGTGGTCAGGAGGACCTGGGTGCAGTGCTGCAAACGTTTCAATGATCTCAGTAGATCACACAACGTTGGTACAAAGCCACACTCACCTTCATCCTGCTGTGCCTCTCAGCACATCCCCATCACTCTGCCTTCCCTACCCTACTCCTGCACATCCTTACTCACACCAACTTACCTTGCACCTCCACCCATCCCTCTCTATCTACATTATCACATCCCCATCTCACTAGCCACCCATCACACTCGCCCTCATCCTAATGCAATCATACCAATTAACAACACACAAGGGTAGGCACTTGGGTGTTTTATGCAATTTTCATGTAAAGTTTCTGTTAATGTTTATTTTCAACACTTTGCATTCTTGGACAGATTTGTGTGTATCTTTGGAAGTGGCTTAGTGAGTTGCAGTGAACGTGAGACATAACGGTACCCCCCGCAATGGTAAGGAGTGTGAAAGGAATGGCTTGGTTATTGCAGGGATGCTTTATGGTGTTAGTGTGGGGTGGTGCCAACCTGGCGCATCATGTGGCAGCCAGGCTGTACAGCATCAACTGAAGTAAATCTGGCTATGGTGAGGCCATCCCTGGCGTCCAGGGCAGCAATGTGGTCGGGTGCTGATGCCCTGTGTCCTGTGCAGCATCAGTTGATTGTGGAGAAGGTTGGTGTTGTTGTTGGTGCTGCTGGTGTGCCCGGTGATGCTGGTGTTCAGGCTGATTGTGGTGGAATTCTGAGGACTAATGTGAGAGAGTATAAAGTGCACTGATGCTGATGGAATAGATGGCAGGAATAGAAGCAATCTGTCAATGGTGGGAGAGGTAATGAGGTCAGACTGGATGGAGACTTGTGTAAAGACTTGCAGCATTCTGAATATGTAGTGGAAATGCAGTTTAGAGAAGCTAGTGGCTAAGGGAACATTTCTCAATCAGCTGGGAGCTTTGACTTGACATTTGAAGCTGTCAACTCATCAGTTGATTCAATCAGGTCTAGGCACAGCAGGAAACCAGTGGGCAACTTGTCAAATCCAAAAAGCTGGGAAAAATGCATTGTTAAGTGGCTGTAAACAAGCCACTAATGATTTTAATTGCCTCCCCCACCACTGCATTTCGGGTCTGCTCTGCGCTGGCAGACCCGACATTTGGTAAAGGCGCGTGGCGGCGGGTTGACAGTGGGGTCCCGACCCACTGTCCAAAAAAGACCACACTTTCCCTCCCGTCCCGCCACCGATCGCGCCCGCTGACCCCCCAGAAAATGTCCCCCTCACCGTGTGTCTGACGACAGCATACTGAAACTAATCTGAAAGGATTGCCAAGGTCTACTCAGGAATATTCCCTGCTATGATCCAACACAGTAAATAATGCGAGTTTGATCACACTTCTCTACCTTCAGACCAGTCAACGTGAGACACATACCTAAAACATGTGGAAAAAGTGGCCAATGTATAGGACACTTGTTTTCTGTTACATTTCAAGCACGTAAGAACAGAATAATTTTTAGCAATAGGAAAAGACCATTAGGCTCAACAAGCCAATTCCCTTTTGTTGGACCTCTACCCCATCTACTTTCTATCTCAGCATAGCTATTGTTCAATGTTTTATCCAGAAACAAATCTAGTCGCATCTTGCACTCAGGATCCACGTCTGCCTATACCAGTGCTCACCAACAGAAGACTGGGAGAGGAGGCCAAGCTCTTTCTCTATAACATGGTGTGGGTAATCTTTGATCTCCTTGAGCAAGGACCCCAGATGCTCCTGCTGCAGGCTGTGATCTCTCTGCAGATGCCAGCCTGCATTCTGCCTCTTGTGCGGTAGGTGGAGGAGTTGTGTGGAACTACCGTCATCCAGAGAGAGCAGCATCTTCCATGATAGCATCCATCCCAACCCTACTTGCGGCCTCCATGACACCATGCTGTCTGATCTGTGGATGCACAGACCTGAAGACTTCAATGATCTCACAGAAGCTGGTCCCTATCGGATGCCTGATTTAGCTATGGGAGGAGCGGAAATCTGATTGGAGAGATTGAAACATGGAACGATGGGCACAGATTTGAAAGGTGTCAACACATTCAAGGGCTTTGTAAAGGAAAAGGAGGTTGCAGATGGGATGGTAGTATGCAAGAAGGGTGGGTTTTCTTAGAAGGGGGTGATGACAGTGTGTTAGATGGGGAGAGGGACAATACTCGAGGAGAAGGAACTATTTACAATGTCAACTAGCATGAGGGTGTGGTAAACCACTGTTTGTATTCCACTGTGTACATGCCTGGACATGCCTCGGCTGACTCCTCCCACAAGTCCTAGTATAAAGGTGACTGCTCCCCAGCCCTTTGTATTTCTGGACCGGTCGACCACTCGAGGCAGACCTTCATTCTTTTGTTAATAAAAGCCTTTAGTTACTCTCTTAACTCTCAGTCTTTTATGAGTAATTGATAGCGCATCAGAGGGCCAGGAAGGGAAGTTGGGTAATCAGCAGTTTAGCAGGAATAGGGTTGAGAGAGCAGGAGGTAGATCTCATTGACAACATGAACTCAAGGAGGGCATGGGGGAGATAGGGAAGAGACAAAGATGCTGGTTCAGGCCTAGGGCGGGGGGAACTTTGGGGGAAGACAGAACTAAATAGCAATGCCAAATAAAGTTGTGGAACTCTAAATATTAAAGTATTATCTAATATTCAGTACCATGAAAAAGTGCTGCTATGTTAGAGTTTCCCATTGTGCAGAATGTACATATTCACCAATAGCCCATTAAAGTCCTGAAGGCAGGGCTTATGTCACAAAGGGGCCTATATGGTACTGGAAGGAGGTCAAAATATTTAAGAAGTTAATTTCAACAAAATAAAAATGAAAGTTGGAACACCATCACATTTTGTCATGGGATGGTATATGTGCGTTTGTGGCCTGAAAACATCCCCATTTTGAAAGTTTTTAAATCTCCGCCAGGCTTTTATGGAAGGCAACAAGCAGGGACAATCTGCCTTCCCAGAGAGATGAAAGGAACATTAGACAGAGTGGCATTCGGTTCATCTGATGCTGGAAGACCCAGATGTGAGTAAAGCAGAGAAATATAAAAACTTAAATCAAAAAATGACCTCTTTCCATCTGCCTGGTTGTAAAAGTCCAGCAATTTCATTTCAATATCTAGGCAATTATTGATACTGAAAGTTATAATTTAAAACTCAAAAAGTGAACATCCACAAATTAGCAAGCTTTCCTCCGTTAAGAATCAGGTTCACCAGAAACCATAAAATAACTTCAAGGAGTGATTTGCCATAATTTGAGCCAGTTTCACAGACCATGATGACAACACGATAAGGCAATCATATGATTGTCTGTGGAAATCAAAGTCTTTGTAGTTCCCAGAATAAACATAGATCGCTAATCTACACTGTATATCATTTCCTTTATGTTACAATAACACATCAAATACATAGTGGCTAGATGTTGAGCTGTACGCTTTATATACTTAATTAACTCCTTAGTTATGGGGCAGAGTCAGTATTGGTTTACTCTGATATGACTGCAAGATGCTAATTTAATATAACCATGTGGATGATATGGATGAGCAAAAGTGGAGTTGTGTTTGAAAAGTATTGACACAGTCTCTAGCCCCACTTCCGACGCCACTTTCCAGCCACATCCACTATTCTGTTTACTTTCAGCTTTCCTAGAAAATGCACTCTTATTTCCTATAGCTAAATAATGTCATAGGCCACCAAACTATCACTGGCCGTTATGAGAAGTAATAAACACTGAATGTGATAAAACAAATGGACTCTATAGCTGCGATTTTGCCAGCGCAGGAAAGATGGTTGGTGGGTTGCAGTCCCGCTCTTGGCTTCAGCCGCTCTGTAAAAAGGATTTTCCATGAATAGAATCTGCGGGGTTACCGGCCAATTAAAAGGAAGCGGGTATGATGACGACATTATTTGATGACGTGTCATCAGCCAATTTCCTTAAAGGGACCATACGCAAATTTAGTTTGACAGTTGTGCTGTCAGTGTTCTGCAGCATTGAGGTGCTGCAAACACTGACAAGCACTGCACAAAGGTGCACGGCTGCACCCAGGCTCTCGCATGCAGCACGCAGGGCGGTTCTCTTCCCTTCCAAGGGCAGAAGAGACCTCCCCAGGACACCAACGCAGCCTGGTTGTACATTGCACAGGAGGGCAAAAGCAGGGTTGTCATCAGGAGTACCTGGCTGCAGTGGCGCAAACCTTTCAATGATCTCAGTAGATCACGAAACATTACTGCAAAGCCAAACTCAACTGTGCCACTCATCACATCCCCATAACTCTGCCTTCCCTACCCTTACTCACACCAACTTACCTTGCACTTCCACCCATCCCTCTCTATCTACATTATCACTTCCCCATCTCACTAGCCACCCATCACACTCGCCCTCATCCTAGTGCAATCATACCAACTAACAACACACAAGGGTAGGGACTTGGGTGTTTTATGCAATGTTCATGTAAATTTTCTGTTAATGTGCTGTCAAACATTGAAATCTTTATTTTCAACACTTTGCCTTTTTGTACCTTTGGAAGTGTCTTAGTGAGTTGCAGTGAATGGTGAGACATAACGGTATCCCCCGCAATGGTGATGAGTGTGAAAGGAATGACTTGGTTATTGTAGGAATGCTTTATGGTGCTGCTGTGGGGTGGTGTTAACCTGGCGCATCATGTGGCAGCCAGGGTGTACAGCATCGTGAAGTAAATCTGGCCATGGTGATGCCATCGCTGGCCTCCCGGGCTGAGGCCCTGTGTCCTGTGCAGCATCAGTTGATTGCGGAGAAGGTTGGTGTTGTTGTTGGTGATGTTGGTGTTGGGGTTGATCGTGGAGGGATTCAGAGGACCAAGGTGAGACTTTTTCAAGGGCACCGATGTTGCTGGAATACATGGCAGCTGAAGTTGAGATGACAGAAGCGAGCTGTCAATGGTGAGAGAACTTGCTCCAAGGAGGTGACAATGGATAGAGAGTTTACTCCGAACACTTCTAAACTGCATACAGCTCGAAAGTGTCTTCCAAATCCTGAAGGCTCAAGCTTCTGACATTGGAAAGTGACCAGCTCTGAAATGGTAGCTTTCATGCCACTTTTGCAGCTGTCACCTATTCACAGCAATGGGGAGGCATAATGAACCCGACCTACTTACCTGACGTGATCTCCAAATGACATGAACCCCATTAAAAATGTGGTAAAATAGAAAAAGGCTGGCAAAATAGTAGCAAACAAGCACTTAACAAGCAGTTAAGTAACTTAACTGCCTCCCCCGCTGCTTGGCGTCGGGTCTGTTCTGAAATCGCAGACCCGACACTTTGGAAACTTACTTGGAGGCAGGTTCGCAGCGGCTTCCCCACCTGCTGTCAATCATTTCGATTTTGACAGCGGACCCGCACTCCGAGCTCCGGCAAAATTCAGCCCTATAATATTCAATGAGTAAATGGACTGTGTGTTGTAGTACTGAGCCACATAGATCACTAAGATACCAGTTTCAGTCTCTGATCTGTGCTGAGTTAATTGATCTAAGCCATGTTAGTAGTGAAATTACTGCAATTGATTTCAGTAGCCAGACAAAAGGTACTCAGGAAGAATTTCTGCTTTCAATTACTATCCAGTAACTCCTGTTAGAGAGTATACGGGGGGAAAATTCAGTTGGTTGCGCCACCTGTTAGCGCCTTAAGAGGGCGCTAAGTGGGGCGCAAACCAACTAGCACCCAAATTCAGCGGGAGGTTAGTGGTGGCGCTAACCGTTAGCGCTGCGCCGCTGCCGATGACGTCATCGGTGTGCGCAGTGCCCCGCTCACGCCCCGGCCGCGATCTTCGGGAGCACCCCCTGATTTACTGCCGGACGCTATGTCCGACAGGATCAGGGTGGCGTACCTGCGGCCGGGGAGGCGCAAATTAAAGGCGAGGTGCGGGGCGGCCATTTTTGTTGTTGGCCGCCTGCCAGCACCTGCCTGTGCTCCCGTCCCCGGCCTCCGGAAACCACCCCCCCCACCCCCCCACGGAGTGCCGGCTGCGCTCCAAGAACCCGGCACTTCTCTTGGGTGCCGGGCTCTTTTGCCTGCACTCCCGATCCCCGGGGGCCCAGCTGGGCCCCAGATCGCGCTGCACAAGGCCCCTCCCCTTTAAGAAGGGGAGGAAGGCCTGCAATACCGCAGCGTGATGTGCTGCAGCATGTGGCGCTGCGGCACGTAGCACCACGATATTCACTCGCAGCGCCCCAAGAGGGAGGCGGGGTGCCTCCAGTAGCGTCCCGCTTCCCTTTGGGGCGCAACCGACCAATTTCCGGCATGGGAGCGCTACTTTTAGCGCCCCGGCGAAGTTAGCGCCCCAAACGGGGCTATACTGAATTTCTCCCCCTATATACGTAGATGACAGATGAGAGTACAATTAGGCTCGGCTCTGATGTTAAGATTATGATCCGGTCACCCCTTGACCTTCGCAGCTTTAGTGAAAAAAAACCCTGATTTCTCAAACAAAACCAAAATACTGCAGATGCTGGGAATCTGAAATAAATGCAGCAAATGCTGGAAATACTCAGCAGGTCAGGCAACATATTTGGAGAGAGAAACAGACTTTTCAGGTCGATGACCTTTCATCAGAACTGGAAAATGTTAGAGATATAACAGGTTTTAAGCAAGTGCAGAGGCAGGGAAAGGCGGGAGGGGAGGAAAGAACAAAAGGGAAGGACTGTGATAGGGCGGAAGGCAGGAGAGATTAAATGACAAAAGAGACGATGGTGCAAGGTAAAAGGAGATGGTAATGGGACAAGTAAAGAAACAATAGATGGGTCTAGAAGAGGTGTTAATTGGAAAAACAGATTCATCAACAGCTGCCATCCCAAAAAAATGGGGGCAGAGGTTATAGCCTGAAATTGTTGAACTCAATGTTGAGTCCGGAAGGCTGTAAAGTGCCTAATCGAAAAATGAGGTGCTGTTCCTCGAACTTACACTGAGCTTCATTGGACCCCAGCTGTTCACAATATATATTAATGATCTGGACGAGGGAATTGGATGTAATATCTCCAAATTTGCAGACGATACAAAGCTGGGTGGGAGGGTAAGCTGTGAGGAGGATGTGGTGAAACTCCAGTATGATTTGGACAGGTTGGGTGATTGGGCAGAAACATGGCAAATGCACTATAATGTGGATAAATGTGAGGTTATCCACTTTAGTGGCAAAAACAGGATGGCAGATTATTATTTGAATGGCAATAGATTGGGAGAAGGGGAAGTGCAAAGAGACCTGGGTGTTATTGTGCACCAGTCGCTGAAGGTAAGCATGCAGGTGCAGTAGGCGGTTAAGAAGGCAAATGGTATGTTGGCCTTCATAGCGAGAGGGTTCGAGTACAAGAACAAGGATGTCTTGCTGCAGTTGTACAGGGCCTTGGTGAGACCGCACCTTGAGTATTGTGTACAGTTTTGGTCACCTTATCTGAGGAAGGACGTTCTTGCCATGGAGGGAGTGCAGCGAAGATTCACCAGGCTGATACCTGGGATGGCAGGAATGACGTACGAGGAGAGATTGTGTCGATTGGGCTTATACTCACTGGAGTTTAGAAGATTGAGAGGGGATCTCATCGAAACCTATAAAATTCTGTCAGGTCTGGACAGACTAGATGCAAAAAGGATGTTTCTGATAGCTGGGGAGTCCAGAACCAGGGGTCATAGTCTAAGGGGTAAGCCATTTAGGACTGAAATGAGGAGGAATTTCTTCACCCAGAGAGTGGTGAACCTGTGGAATTCTCTGCCACAGAGGGCGGTGGAGGCCAGTTCATTAAATATATTCAAGAAAGAGTTGGATATATTTCTTGAGGCTAAAGGGATCAAGGGATATGGGGAGAAGGCAGGGACAGGGTACTGAATTTGGATGATCAGCCATGATCTCATTGAATGGCGGAGCAGGCTCGAAGGGCCGAATGGCCTACTCCTGCTCCTATCTTCTATGTTTCTATGTAACAGTGTAGGAGGCCGAGGACAGAGAGGTAAGAGTGGGAGTGGAGCGGAGAATTAAAGTGACAGGCAACCGGAAGCTCGGGGTCACGCTTGCGGACTGAATGGAGGTGTTCCGCAAAGCGGTCACCCAATCTGCATTTGGTCTCCCCAATGTAGAGGGGACCGCATCGTGAGCAGCGAATACAATATGCTAAATTACAAGTAGTACAAGTAAATCGCTGTTTGACCTGGAAAGAGTGTATGGGGCCCTGGACAGTGGGAGGCGAGGAGGTAAAAGGGCAGGTGTTGCATCTCCTGCGCTTGTATGGGAAAGTGCTGTGGGAAGGGGAGGGGGTGATTGAGGAGTGTTTCTTTATTTGTCCCATTACCATCTTCTTTTGCCCTGCACCATCATCCCTTTTGTCATTTAATCTCTCCTGCCTTCCACCCTATCACAGACTTTTCCTTTCGTTAATTCCTCCCCTCCCCCTTTCCCTGCCTCGCTCTTGCTTAAAACCTGTTATATCTCTAACTTTTTCCAGTTCTGACAAAGGGTTATCAACCTGAAACATTAACTCTGTTTTTCTCTCCACAGATGCTGCCTGACCTACTGAGTATTTCCAGCATTTGCTGTTTTTATTTCTGATTTCTCCAATCTCTCTTCATTAATGCACTTGCTAATGCACTTGTGTGACTTCTTACATTTGTCCACCCCAGTCCAACACCGGAATCGCCACACCAAGAAAAAAAACTGTCAACATGCCACTGGAGGTCAGCCTGTTCCGATTTTCGGGCAAATCTTGATTTTGGTAGTTAGCCGTCCTCATTAATATATTTAAGTAGGGGCCAAATGACACAGTTAGCACCCAAATGCAATTTTATTGTCAATCAGTACTATCACTGGTGCCTCTTCAACCTGTCCACAATCCAAGGAAAATATAGGTCAGGAAATTGCCCTTTGTAGCATTACTTAAAGGGATCATAAACTGCAGTCGGGTAAAGTTGGCAGCAGATCTGTGACTTTTCCTTATTTATTTCTGGACTTTTAAGCATTAAATACCTCCTTAAATTTACGTCCTTTCTGCATGTTATGATCTTTACATTTCCCTGCTGCTTATATCTGCTACTCCATTGACCTCCCCACGATCTTTCCAGCCCTCCCTTATAAAGGTGCTGATGCAGGCCCAGATTAGTCTATGCCCTGTTGGATTTCCCACCCTTCCAATTGGCGAGTTGCCTATAAGCAGCACAGTTAGTGCTGGCAGTTTGCCTATTCTATTTAAATGAGGCCCAACCACGAAAATTGATGGGGCCTCCCGCCAACCTCAGTGGGCAGGCGGAGAGGCTGTCTTGTTCACCATCTGTTCGATGTACGCCAGATATGGAAATTAGCCTCAATGAATTTTGTCTACTACTCTAATCTGCAGACACTGAAAAAAACTTGACCACATCAAGACCACTGATTTTCTTGATGTATATTAATGACTTAGACTTGGGTGTATAGGGCACAATTTCAAAACTTGGAAGTATAGTGAACAGTGAGGAGGATAGTGACAGACTTCAAGAAGACATAGACAGGCTGGTGAAATGGGTGGACATGTGGCAGATGAAATTTAACACAGAAAAATGCAGAGTGATACATTTTGGTTGGAAGAATGAGGAGAGGCAATATAAACTAAATGGTACAATCCTAAAGGGGGTGTATGAACAGGGAAACCTGGGGGTATATGTACACAAATGATTGAAGGTGGCAGGGCAGGTTGAGAAAGGGGGTAAAAAAAAGCATATGGGATAGTGAGCTTCATAAATAGAAGCACAGAGTACAAAAGCAAGGGATGTTATGATGAATCTTTATAAAACACTGATTCGGCCTCAACTGGAATATTGTGTCCAATTCTGGGCACCGCACTTTAGGAAGAATGTGAAGGCCTTAGAGAGGGTGCAGAAAAGATTTACGAGAATGATTCCAGGGATGAAGTACTTCAGTTACGTGGCTAGACTGGAGAAGTTGGGGTTGTTCTCCTTAGAGCAGAGAAGGGGGAGAGGAGATTTGATAGTGTTCAAAATCATGAGGGGTCTGGACAGAGTAGATAGAGAGAAACTGTTCCCATTGGCGGAAGGGTCGAGGACACAGATTTAAGGTGATTGGCTAAAGAACTAAAGGCAACATGAGGAAAAACGTCTTTATGCAGCAAGTGATTAGGATCTGGAATATAATGCCTGAAAGGGTGGTGGAGGCAGACTCAATCATGGCTTTCAAAGGGGAATTGGATAAGTACCTGAAGGGAAAAAAATTGCTACGGGGAAAGAGCAGGGGAGTGGAACTAGCAAGTACTCTTGCAGAGAGCCGGCACAGGCTCGACAGGCTGAATGGCCTCCTTCTGCGCTGCAACCATTCTATGATTCTATAATTCCTGAATACAAGTTCTAGCTGCTTCTCACTGAAACCATGTAAATACTTAGATATCTTTATGTATTGGCCACTCCTCTGACACAGAGACAAAGAAATTATTTTTTAGCTACAGCTACTTGGAGAGACTTTTTAAAATCACATTTATCCTAGCTACCTACTGCCATAAAAAATATAATACAGAAGTTCTTCCCTGTTTGGCATAGGATGAAAGCTCTGCTTTGTCATGCTATCTATCAGATGAGAGTTGGCAGATCTTAGCCCATGCCATAAGGAGAGAGAAAATACTGCCAAGGGTAGGGCCTCTTCTCTCATTGCTGAAGTGCTCCTCCTTATGGGTTGACCATGGGATAAAGCTAAGGGCTCAAAATTGTGTAGCGCCCCCTTTGGGGCGCTAACTTCGCCGGGGTGCTACTGGAAATTGAATGGTAGCGCCCCAAGAGGGAAGCGGGGCGCTACTGGAAGCGCCCCGCATCCCTCTTGGGGTGCTGCGAGGGAATATTGCGTGGCACTGCGGCACGTCGCGCCATGGTATTGCAGGCCTTCCTCCCCTTCTTAAAGGGGAGGAGCCTTGCACAGCGCGACCCGAGGCCCAGCTGGGCCCCTGGAGATTGGGAATGCCGTCAAAAGAGCTCGCTACTCAAGAGAAGTGCCGGGGTCTTGGTGCGCAGCCGGCACTCCGCGGGGGGGGGGGGGGCGGGGGCGGGGGCGGTTCAGGAGGCCGGGGATGGGAGTGCAGACAGGTGCTGGCAGGCAGTCAGCAACAAAAATGGCCGCCCCGCACCTCACCTTTAAATAGCGCCTCCCCGGCCACAGATAGGTCATCCTGACCCCGTTGGGCATAGCATCCGGTGGTAAGTCGGGGGCGCTCCTGAAGATCGCGGCCGGGGCACAAGCATGGCGATGACATCATCGCCGGCAGCGCAGCGGGGCGCTACCGGTTACCGCCGCCACTAACCTCCCGCTGAATTTCGCGGGAGGCGTGGGTGGCGCTGCGCCTGGGCGCTAGTTGCTTTGCGCCCCGTTAGCGCCCTAGGGAGGTGCAAAGCAACCAAATTTTTCCCCCAATGGTCTTAATGGAGATGCTCTGTTGGCTAGACTATCCCGCCCTCTTGACAGAGTACAATAGCACAGACGTGGAACTGTCCTAAGATAAAAGAAGGAATAAAATATGGCAAAAATTGTAAAAATAAAGCAATGAAGACTAGACATTGCAATGGGTTAAAGTATGGCTTTCTATCCTATCCCAATAGAATTTAAATCAAGCCATGCTGATGGGTTGAAAGTCCCTTTTAGCTGCAAAGTCTAAATAAAATGAGGTTGGCTTGCCTCATCCCAGTAGATGTTACTTCATTTAGGATCGGAGAATAACTTCAGAGGTCAACTCTATTAATCATTTATCCATTTTCTCCTTAAATTTAAGGACTCCAGAAAACATTATGTAAAGAACAAATTTTAATTTGTGGAAAAATATCATAAAATGTGTTTATTTAGATGGGGAAACAGCATGCAATGAGTAAAAAAAATGTTATATATAACTGAACTGTAGTATATTTTTGCAAATGTGAGTTTATTTGTAAGAAACTAGTGAAAGACCTTCCCTGTATTTACTATTAACCTGTCAGCAGTGTTGGCAACGAAGTAAAAAATGCTCTTCAGAACAATGAATTTTGTATGCTAAGTTCAGATCTTACAATTGTATAGAATATTAAATGTTAAACAGTTTTGCAAAATCCAACAGAGCATTTTATCTCTTTTATTTTGATACTGTGTACAGCTTCAATTGTTCAGATATATTTAAAGGCTTGAATAAATGTACACTTTCTTTTCTTTTATCCCACCCTGGAGGCCCTAACTCTTCCTGGGGTGCAGTTTCCTGCTTGCTGGCAGATCTCCATTACCTCATGCAGGTGGCCATTTTTCATGTTTGAGCCTAGAAACTAAATACTGGAAGGCTATTCAACCGTGATTGTGCATCACAACAGAGTGCAATCCTTTCCTTACCTGTCGTCCATATACGTCCAATTTCCAACATGGGTCATTGGGTAACAATCAGGAGATTGCTGATTTTTTAAAACATCCGTCCTTGCTTGGGGACACAATTATGCATTCTCCTTAGTCTGGGGACACGGAGAAACATCATCCCGCATCCCCCCTCCCGCCACCCACCCCCCCGCCCCCACCATGTACATTGTCCATGCATCAGCAATTCATCAAATATGACTGCCAATAACCTAACTATGCATCTTCTTCCCGTGAGCTCAAGGAAATGATTATTAATTCAAAGTCTTTCCTCCTCCGATCATATGATTACCCTTTCACTCCGCCAAGCATTCTCCCCAAGTCAAAAAACTCGTCACTGAACATTACTGCGTATCCGTCTCTTTTTAATTAAAAAAAATTATCAATCACATGTTCTTTGTATATTTTCCACTCGAGGCTTCAATTATTTTAAACATCTCAACATCCTCTGTTGGGACTGTCGTAGTCTCTAGGCCAGGTCATTGAAACCCAGGATGCATTTACGTCATACAGAGACTGCACTTCATTTCCTGGCCTCAGAGACATTCAACAACAATCTGATTAATTATCCAGAAAGTACTCAAAAAGAGGTCAATGCCCTGGGAGGAAAAAGCCCTGGCTTCTGAAAAAGTTAATTTGCACTTGGTTTTCATACAAAATACATCTGTGATGAGAAAGTAACGCATCTTGTTTTCATACAGTCTTTGGGATTGAGATTATTATATCACATATGACATGACATCCATTAAATATTTTTTTATTTGAAAGAGATGATATCATGACACACAACAGATGAAAAGCTAAGAAAAAAAGCTTGCAAGGATGTCAGTAAAACCATATGTACACCAATACCAATCAATTCGCTTTATACTCAACTGACTTTTTCACTAACATTAGTATGTGTTTTAAAAAAAAATCATATAAAGAGTTTTACAATGGCTCAGCTTATGGAACTGTAAGAGTATTGCATAGTATTTACAGCATAAAAACAGGCTCTTTGGCCCAACAGATCCATGCCAGCGTTTATGCTCCACACGCGCCTCCTCCCACCCTTCTTCAACTAAACCCATCAACATATCCTTCTATTCCTTTCGTCCTCATGTGCTTATCTAGCTTCCCCATAAATATCTATGCTAGTTACCTCAACTACTCCTTGTGTTAGCGAGTTTCACATTCTAACCACTCTCTGTGTAAAAAAGTTTCTCCTGAATTCCCTATTGGATTTATTAGTAACTATCTTATACTTCTGGGATAAAAATAATAGCAAAATACTGCGGATGCTGGAAAAACTCAGCAGGCCAGGCAGCATCCGTGGAGAGAGAAACAAAGTTAACGTTTCAGGTCGAAGACCTTTCGTCAGAACTGGAAAAAAACAGGAAATGGAATAGATTTTAAAGCAAGTCTAGGGGCTGGGAAAAGGGGGAAGGGATGAAAGAACAAAAGGGAAGGTCAGTGATAGGATAGAAAGCAGGAGAGATTAAGAGACATTGAGAGACATTAAGAGATATTCAAGGCAAGAGGAGATGGTAATGGGACAGGTTAAGAAACAAAGGATGGCTCTAGATGAAGTGTGAATTGCGCTGGCAGAATGAAGGACAGCTGCCATGTGGGAGGGAAGAAAAAAAGGCCAATCAAAAAGTGTGGATAAAAAAAATATATATATTATAATATATGTGATAGGGGTCGAGGTTATGATCTGAAATTGTTGAACTCTATGTTGAGTCCAGAGGGCTGTAGAGTGCCTAATCGAAAGATGAGGTGCTGTTCCTCGAGCTTACGCTAAGCTTCCGTGGAACAATGCAAGAGGCCGAGGACGGTGAGGTCTGAGTGGGAATGGGGCGGTGAATTAAAGTGACAGACCACCAGGAGCTCAGGGTCCCCCTTACAGACTGAACGGAGGTGTTCCGCAAAGCGGTCACCCAATCTGCGTTTGGTCTCCTCAATGTAGAGGAGACCACATCGTGAGCAGCGAATACAGTATACTAAATTGCAAGAAGTACAAGTAAATCGCTGTTTCACCTGGAAGGGGTGTTTGGGGCCCTGGACAGTGGGAAAGGGGGAGGTATAAGGGCATGAGTTGCATCTCCTGCGCTTGCACGGGAAGGTGCCGGGCGAAGGGGAAGGGGTGCTGGGGGTGGTAGAGGAGTGGACTAAGGCGTCGAGGAGGGAGCGGTCCCTACGGAATATACTTCTGGGCCCCAGTTATGGTCTCGACCGCAAGTGGAAACATCTTCTCTACGTCTACCCTATCAAACCATTTCATAATCTTAAAGACCTCTATCAGATCATCCCTCAGTCTTCACTTTTCGAGAGTAAAGCGCCCCAGTCTGTTCAATCATTCCTGATGGGTATAACCTCTCGGTTCTGGTAAATCTTTTTTGCACCTTTTCCAGTGCCTCTACATCCTTTCTATAATATGGAGACCAGAACTGTTCACAATACTCCAAGTGAGGTCTAACCAAGGTTCTATACAAATTTAATATAATTTCTCTGCTTTTCAATTCTATCCCTATAGAAATGAACCCCAGTGCTTTTTTTTTTAATGGCCTTATTAACCTACGTTGCTACTTTTAGTGATTTGTGTGTCTGTAGCCCCAGATTCCTCTGTCCCAGTTAGACACTTATTTTCCAAGGAGTATGTGGCCTCCTTGTTCTTCCTACCAAAGTGTACCACCTCACAGTTATCTATATTCATGAAGTTCATTTGCCAATTACATGCTGATTCTGCAAGTTTATTAATGCCTTCCTGTATTTTGTCGCAGTCTTCCTCTGTATTAACTACACCCCCCAATTTGGTGTCGTCCGCAAATTTTCAAATTGTACTTCCGATTTCCAAGTCCAAATCGTTTAAGTAAATCGTGAACAACAGTGGTCCCGCCACCGATCCTTGTGGCACACCACTTCCCAGCTTTTAGAACCAAGTGAGAACAGTCTTACTGAGCTGAACAACGGAGGAGAGGTGTTGGAGGAGAATAATGTGGTGAAATGTGCCAAAGGCTGCAGATGAGAGATGGTGCACCACCGTCATAGAATGTTGCTCAAGATTTTGGCTAGATCTGTTTCACTGCTGTGGGATTCACCTGATTAGAGTGAATTGAACAGGGATTTGTGGGAGAGATGGCATAGATCTGGGAGATAACAACACGTTCAAGGACTTTGTAGTGGAAAGAGAGGTTGGAGATGAGGTGGTAGTTTGCAAGGACAGAACGGCCGAGGGTGGATTTTTTGAGGAGTGGGTGATGATGATGGTTTTGAAATTCAAGTTTAAATGGCAGTCAAGGCTGGGATTCTAACCCAGGTTTCAATGTGTAAACCCAATTCTTTACTGTAGAGCTGCAAGGCGACCTGCAATAATGTACTCAATCAGCAGTAATTTTCCCCAGCTTGGGTAATTCTGGGCTGACCTCTAATTTGTTCCAAAGCAAATCTAGGACACATGTAGATCAACTTCATAGCTCAGGAGGAACAAGACACAGAAGTTCAGAGGAGTGATGGGATTTCTAATAGTGACTGCAATAGTGCAGGTGAGAAAATTAACCAAATAATCAAATTATTTTAAATAATACTTATGGCAGAAGACTTAGTACTGAGAATGCTTCCCCCAACCTCTCCTTATTCCTTTAAAAAAAAGTATGGTTTTGTTGTGGGAACTGGCTGGGGTGAGTTGTTGAGTTGAGTTACAGTGCATCAGTTAACAATTGAGGCAGAAAACATTGTTTATCAGAGAGACAAATGCTCCAGACATTATTTTCTTTTTCTCACACAAATTCAAAACAATGTGGTATATTGTAAACACGTTTGTTGGAGAAATGTTCCAAATAAACAGTCCTGTAGAAGTTTATAAATGTTGAGATTTAACGGAAACATGTGACATAACAAATGACTAATAAGTGCTATAAATCAGATGGGTAGTAGCTATAAAACTATTTGCTCTTTAAAGCAAAGCAAGATCTCATAACTGAAAAGCTAACTTCTTAAATAACTTTTCAGAAACTCTTCACACTTTTGTAAAATAACTGATTTGGTAATACCAAGACCCTACATTTCTAGAATGCATCACAGTCTTCTAACTCTACTGTATATGCACCTATATGCTGTGTACTTGATTTCAAAATTTTGAAACAATTTTTGTTTTTAAATGCTTCCAATGTGTAGCAGGTCTCAGCCTTGGTTCAGTGGTAACACGCTCGCCTCGGAGTCAGAAGGTTGTGGGTTCAAGCCTCAGTCCAGATATTGAGTGGCAGGAGGCAGCTGGCTGGTGCTGAAAGAGCAATCACCGGCAACAAGTTTAAGTCATGGAGAGGTGTTTTCGGAGGGACTTACCGGGGGGCCGTGGGGGGGGATAGAGGATAGAAGAGCCCAGTATAGGGAAGGGCCTAAACTTTACTTGTGGGGCCCAGAGGAGCACTCCTGACCCCACAAGGAGAGCAAAAAAAAGTTTTTCAAAACTTACCTGTTTGGGCCTCTTCTGGCCCTGGATCCTCTTCCCACTATCTTCACCTGGCAGGAAAGCCAAAACATATTCCTCGCTCAGGCCACCAAATAAAGTTGCAGTTGGGGCTCGATCACATCATCAGGCCCCGATCTGTATATTTAAAGCAGGGCCCTGCTTCAGGCGGGTATTCTTGCTACCTTCTCAAAAGAGGTTAAAATTCCAGACAGTGGGATCAGAGCAGGACATCAGCGGTAAGTCACTCGGCCGATTTTAACTGCCCGCCCGCCAGACGAGTAGGGCTAAAATCGCTTCTGCTGTTAGGCACTGAGTCAGAATAGTGTCCTTCCACCTCTGGGAATGAGTTCACTTTTAACCTTTTTTAATTCAATTGTTCTCATCACTATTTGTAAGTGAACGCAACCTACCCCACAAAACTATTCTTAATTTGACACGAGTTGCCCATGTCATTCAGGCAGGTGTCATGCTGATCCAGTAGGAGCTTTTTGCTAAGTTTTCATGATGCCTCTGAATTACATCAATCTCCTTCAGCACTGGGAAGAAAAAGTGGAAATATATTCCACATCTCTCACTTTGACAAACATAAAGAAAGCCTGTTATGTATGGTTTAAAGACATAACCCCGCCGCACCGCCCCCCCCCCCCCCACCCCACCCATATCTAAAATCCCTGTCTCAACTGTTGATGTTTACTTGCCTTCTCTGCAAGAAGCTCTCGGATTTTGCTGGCCTGCACACGAAACTTGAGCAACTGTGACTCAAGAGTCATACACCGCTCTTTCCAGTCTATATCTCCAGCCATCTCTGAACCCTCAGCCATGGTCAGTTTCTGTCTTGTTAAAAGGTAGAAGTGTTGAGATCCAGTATCCTAGAAACAGTTAAAAAAAAGAGTAACAAGAGCTGAGCACAAATTGTACAGACATGAACATAAACTTAATTTCAGCACTGAGTAGTAATAAGGGCTACCGTAGAAATGCTCAGTAGTATTGTGGTTAAGCAGTCAATTTAACCCCACTATTGTGATACATTTCAGTTTTTTGTAGCATCAGCCTTTTAAGTGAATATGGACACTGTGAAGTGTTACGGACTGCAATGTACAATTTGATACACAATCCTTTGGATGAAATGTCGTACTGAGCATGCACCAGCTTGTTCTGATGGATTACAAAGATATGGCATAGAAAACAGATTAGATCCATGTAAATAAGATGCACATGTCTGGCTAAATTTTTGATGTGATTCTTCCATTCTATTACACTCTATATCACAACTACAGTTACTGTAGTACTTTTCATTCAATAAATCATACAATTAGAACTATATTTTCTAACTTTAAAGGCAACATGTTCTGCTTTTCACTGTTGATGACTGGCTATGTATATACAATCATATACCCTGTATGTACTATGTAAACAATTTATGCAGATGGTTGTCCACAGTAAAGTGTAATTATGTTCTCTATAAGTACAGACAATGTAGTTAAAACTGCACAATTATTCAATTGCTGCAATAACCATACAGAGAAGTATTTTTTATCTGAAAGCCCTATTCTCGTATGAATGCTTACTGCCTTTAATAAATACCTGAGCACGTTAACATAGACATTAACTTGGGAACATTATCGTTTGGAAAATATATCCAAAGAAACTTATTTTTTTAAATTTAAGAATCATACTATTTGTTCGTCTGACTCAGCCCCTGGAGGACTTGACTTCTATTGTCAGTGTAACATTGTGTTATTTGATTCTGGGACCACCTCCCCCCAGCCCCGATCTACATTATTTAGCTACTCACTGGATAAATTGGTGTGCCATCAGTGTAGCCTTAGAGTTGTTTTCTATAACCTCTCTATTAATGAGCATTATATACAACAATGCACAGTGTCTCAAATCTAACAGTGGATCAGAAACCCAGAGAAACAGGGTCTAAAATGTGCAACTTTGGGGTGGAATTTTGAAACATAGAAACATAGAAGATAGGAGCAGGAGTAGGCCATTCGGCCCCTCGAGCCTGCTCCGCCATTCAATGCGATCATGGCTGATCATCCAAATTCAGTACCCGGTCGCTGCTTTCTCCCCATACCCCTTGATCCCTTTAGCCTTAAAAAATATATCCAACTCCTTCTTGAATATATTTAATGAATTAGCCTCCACTGCCTTCTGTGGTAGAGAATTCCACAGGTTCACCACTCTCTGGGTGAAGAAATTCCTCCTCATTTCTGTCCTAAATGGCTTACCCCTTATCCTTAGACTGTGACTCCTGGTTCTGGACTCCCCGACCATCGGGAACATCCTTCCTGCATCTAGTCTGTCCAGTCCTGTCAGAATTTTATAAGTTTCAATGAGATCCCCTCTCATTCTTCTAAACTCCAGCGAGTATAAGCCCAATCGACCCAATCTCTCCTCATACGTCATTCCTGCCATCCCAGGCATCAGCCTGGTGAATCTTCGCTGCACTCCCTCCATGGCAAAAACATCCTTCCTCAGATAAGGCGACCAAAACTGCACACAATACTCAAGATGTGGTCTCACCAAGGCCCTGTACAACTGCAGCAAGACATCCTTGTTCCTGTACTCAAACCCTCTCGCTACAAAGGCCAACATACCATTTGCCTTCTTAACCGCCTGCTGCACCTGCATGCTTACCTTCAGTGACTGGTGCACAAGGACACCCAGGTCTCGTTGCACTTCCCCTTCTCCCAATCTATTGCCATTCAGATAATAATCTGCCTTCCTGTTTTTGACACCAAAGTGGATAACCTCACATTATCCACATTATATTGCATCTGCCATGCTTCTGCCCAATCACCCAACCTGTCCAAATCATCCTGGAGTTTCTCGGCATCCTCCTCACAGCACACACGTCCACCCAGCTTTGTGTCATCTGCAAACTTGGAGATATTACATCTAGTTCCCTTGTCTAAATCATTAATATATATTGTGAATAGCTGGGGTCCAAGGACCGATCCTTATGATTGCTTATCTTCATTCACTTGTAATCTGATTTGTTAATGTATTTGGAACGGACAGTAGTCTTTTTATTTGTTCCCAGGATGTGGGCAATGCTGGCACTTATTGACAATCTTGAGTTGCCCAAAAAGGTGGTGGTAGGCCTTCTGCTTGAACTGTGGCAGGCTTTATGGTGATGGTGCTCTCATGATGGTGTTAGGTAGAGTATTCCAGGATTTTGACGCAGCGATGAAGGAATGGTGATATATATCCAAGTCAGGACGGTGTCTGACTCAAAGGGGAATTTATAGATGATGGTGCTCCCACAATGTTGCTGCTTTTGTCCTTCTTGGTGGTAAAACTGGCAAGGCAGGGAGGTGCTGTGGAAGTAACCTTGGTAAGTTGCTGCAGTGCATATTGTAGATGGTACATACTGCAGCCAGCATTCCAGCAATGGAGGGGGTGGATAGAGTCCAGTGGCAGGGGTGCTGATCAGAAAACGTGCTCTGGCCTGAATTGTGTTCAGCTTCTTGAGTGTTGTTGTGGCTGCATCCATCATACTCCTGACTTGAGCCTTGCAGATGGTGGAGGGGCTTTGAGGGGTCAGGAGGTGTTATTCATCACCGACTACCCAATTTCTGCCCTGCTCCTGTAACCAGGGTGTTTAAATGGCTGGTCCAGTTAAGCTTTTTTCACTGGATTTCTCCAAGATGATGATGGTGGAGAACTCAGCAATAGTTGTGCTATTGAAGGTCAGGGGGAGCTGGCTGGGCTTTCTCTAGTCTGAGATGGTCATTACCTTACACTTATGTAGTGTGAATGTTACCTGCCACTTGTCAGTCTCAGCCTGGGGGGTTATCCAGGTCCTGCTGTAGGTAGGCACAGGATGCTTCATTATCCGAGGAGTTGTGAATGGAGCTGAACACTTCGGAATCATCACTCCTAAAGATCATTGATGAAACAGCTGAAGACGGTTGGGCCACGGACACTTCACTGAGGAACGCATGCAGCAATGGCCTGCAGTTGCCGTAAATATCTTCTTTTGTGTCATGTATGAGTCCAACCATTGGAGGTTTTTCTCCTTGACCCCCATTGAGATCAGTTTTGCCATACGCCATCGAATGTTGATTTGCTGCCAAGGGCAGCTACTCTCATCTCCCACTAGCCAATTATTCTAAATAGGTGGAATCTTTATATAGGTTGTCTTGAAAATAGAATTCATATTTTATATGCGTTTTCAAAGATGTTTGCACTTATATTAAACATGTCCGCTTCTCTCTTTTTAACATTTACTGCTAAGGCAATAATTTACAAATGCAGACAAGTGTAAAGTATTGCACATAGGAAGGAAAAATGGGTGACATACATATTCATGAATGGTGTTGAAATAGCTAAGGATTAGGTTTAAAGAGACCTCGGGATTCTAGTAGATTCAACACTCAACATGTCCAATCAATGCCGAACAGCAGCAATCAACAAAGCCAATAGAATAAACTACATCGCCAAAGCAGTGGAATACAAGTCACGGGAAGTTGTGATCAAACTGTAAAGTGCTCTGGTCAGACCGTACCTTGAGTACAGTGTCCAGTTCTGGTTGCCAAGAAACAGAGGAGATATTCAAGCACTAGAGGCACTGCAGAGGGGAGGTTGGTCCCTAGTATCAAGAGTTTGACTTTTTAGCCTGGAAAGAAGCCATCAGAGAGGTGATCTTATAGAAGTATATAAGATAGTAAATAGTATGTGTTGTGTATGTACCTTTAAGAGAGAACTGCTTTTATGCTGTAGTACCGGCAGTGACCACACCTGTATATAAAGCAGTAGCAGGCTTCTGTACTTTCAGTTCCAGCATACTCTCTGTGCAGTAAACATCTCTTATTATCGTTCTCCTGCAGTCCGTGTGTTATTAATGCGCGGACACTACAGTGGCGACGAGCAGGTTCGAACTCACCTGCAGTACTGCATCACCTCACGGGGATCCATCCCTAGGAAGAAGCTTCTTGGAGGTCGAAGCCAGAGCAACGGGCGTCGATCAGGGGGCAACCGCCCAGTGATCCATCGGAGTCCAGAGAGTTGCAGGGGAAGCTGTGGAGAGCTGGGCCTGGTTCTCCAATCAAGGTGTCCCAGCAAATCGGGCTGGTAGCAGGTAGTGCGCTGACCCTTCCCGGACTGCGGCGGGCTAGAGCTCGGGCGAGCGGCTCTGTAAGGGGGCCGAGCAGCGTCGTCGGGAAGAAAAAGAGAGAGAGAGGGTGGAGCGCACAGGGCGCGGCCGGTGCTCAAGAGTCGGGCAGCGTTGAAAAAGAGACACGCAGAAAGCCGCGGGGCGCCGCCATTACCTGTTAGAACGCGAGGAGCAGCATTGGCAGCAGGGGGAAGAAGAAAAAGTGTGGGAGGTGCCATTTTAATCCTTTGGGGAAGAAGGAAAAGCGCGGGAGGCGCCATTTTAATCCATTTTAAACCACCCAAGATGCCGAAGAGTGGCAGCATCACTGTTTTCGATAACAAAATAGAAGACTGGACCACGTATGTGGAAAGAATTGAAGTGTACTGCAGGGCAAATGAGGTGGCCGCTGAAAAGAAGGCGTCGATATTATTAAATTTGATGGGCGCGAGAACGTACGGCCTATTGCAAAATTTAATTACCCCAGCTAAACCAATGGAGAAAAATTTTGAAGAGATTGTTAATATCTTACAGGAACATCTAAACCCTACACCGCTGCTGATAGCAGAAAGATTCAAGTTCCATAAACGAAACCAGCACAAAGACGAGAGTAATGCTGACTATCTTACGGAACTATGCAAGTTATCGACACACTGCCAGTTCGGAACAGGACTGGCAGATACCTTAAGGGATAAGTTTGTCTGCGGGCTCCAGAGTGAAGGAACCCAGAAACGACTACTTTCGGAAAAGGACCTTACGCTAGAAAAGGCTTTCAGCGTTGCAGTATCCTACGAAGCAGCAGCACGGGGAGCTGCGGAAATACAACAGAAACCGCAAGAATATAGCACTAATGAAATGGCATATGGAGCAGAAAAGTGCTATCGCTGCGGCAGAACAACCCATGACCAGAAGGATTGCTGGGCTAAGGACAAAGTATGCAGGCAATGTGGAAAAATGGGACACATAGCACGAGTCTGCAGGTCGGGAAAGAAAACCAACACTAAAAGAACTACTAAGGAAAAGTACAAGAAAGTACAAAAGATGACGGACAGTAGTTCAGAAGACCAGAGTAGTGACAATGACTCCGGGAGCAGGGGACTAAGTTGTCTAAAGCTACACAATGTGATCGCAAAGGAGGATCACCGAACCATTTGGGTCACCCTCGTGATAGCAGGGTCCCAAGTAAAGATGGAGTTGGACACAGGATCAGCCCTAACAATCATGAGTCGACGAGACTACAAGCGGCTATACTCACACATTCCTTTGACGGATACATCCATTGTCTTGAAGGCATATACGGGGCAAAAAGTCTACCCCAGAGGAAAAATAAGGGTGCCCGTTAAATACAACGGCAAGGAAACACAGGAACTGTATCTATATATACTGCAAGATGGAGGACCACCATTATTGGGGCGTGAATGGATCCAAAAAATACAATTGGATTGGCATTCCATTCAGGCACTAACTGTGGCTGACAAAAAAGTTGACGATGCCACACCTGGACGACTGTCAAAAATTCTAACTGACGCGAAAGAGGTGTTCCAGCAAGGACTTGGGACTCTAAAAGGCGTAACGGCAACGATAAAAATTGAAGATAACGCAACCCCAAAATTTTTTAAGGCCAGACCGGTACCGTATGCGATCCACCCAGCCGTTGAAGCAGAGCTGGAGAGTCTGGAGCGTTCGGGTGTGCTGTCCAAGGTGGACTGGAGCGAGTGGGCCACACCCATCGTTCCTGTAATGAAGAAATCATTGAGCAGCACGCCTGGGGAACCGACGAAGGTTCGCATCTGTGGGGACTTTAAGGTTACTGTGAACCCAGTCCTTCACACGGTACAATATCCACTTCTGCGGATAGAGGATATTTTCGCCTCACTATCTGGGGGGAAATGCTTTACGAAGATTGATCTGGCCCAAGCGTATCTACAAATGGAGGTAGATGAATCATCTAGAAAATACCTCATGATAAACACTCACAAAGGTCTTTACCAGTACAATCGACTGGTATTCGGGGTAGCATCAGCTCCGGCTATTTGGCAGAGGGCGATGGAACAAGTCCTGCAAGGGATCTCGGGGACCAAGTGTTATTTGGACGACATCCTGCTTACGGGCGGAAATGACAGTGAACACCTTGCCAACCTGGAGCAGGTGCTCACTAGATTACAAGAATATGGACTACGTGCCAACCGCCCCAAATGTGAATTTTTCAGGAAACAAATCTCGTATTGTGGCCACGTGATTGATGAAGAGGGGTTGCATAAGTCCCCAGACAAGATTGAGGCAGTAGTCAAGGCTCCAGCACCGGAAAATGTGTCACAACTGAGGTCGTTCCTAGGGTTGGTGAACTACTACCATAAGTTCTTGCCAAATTTGTCTACAATTCTGCACCCGCTGAACGCCCTGCTGCAAACTGGAGTAGCATGGAAGTGGAGTGATGAGTGTAAGTGTGCCTTTCAGAAATGTAAATGCCTAATCACTTCAAAAGAAGTATTGGCTCACTACAATCCATCACTACCGATTCGGTTGGCATGTGATGCGTCTCCCTACGGCATTGGAGCGGTGCTGTCGCACAAATTCCTTGACGGTTCAGAGAGGCCAATAGCCTTTGCGTCACGCTCGTTAACATCAGCCGAGCGTAACTACGCCCAGACTGACAGGGAGGCCCTCAGCCTGGTGTGGGGGGTGAAGAAGTTCAATCACTACCTGCACGGGCAGAAATTCACCTTACTGACTGATCACCAGCCTCTTGCTCCATTTTTAACCCAAAGAAGGGCATTCCGGTGATGACGGCGCAACGGCTGCAAAGATGGTCCCTTTTTCTAGGAGCACATCAATACGACATAGAGTATAAGGGCACGAAACAGCATGGAAACGCTGATGGGCTGTCGCGCCTGCCGCTGCCTACGGTGGAGGAAGCACCTGCAGTGGACCCTGTTGAGATATTCCATTCGACCATAGTCGAATGTCTACCTGTTACAAACTCAAGTATAGAGAAGGAAACCCGAAATGACCCGACACTCTCTCGGGTCTATGATTTGACGGTGAAGGGATGGCCAGCACATGGCGACTCACTGTTGCCAGCATTCTCGCCAAGGAGAGAACAGCTGTCAGTGTGCCGTGGGACCTTGATGTGCGGATCCCGAGTGGTAATTCCACACAAGTTGAGAGATAGAGTGCTCAATGAGCTTCATGAGGGTCATCTGGGAGGGGTAAAAATGAAAAGCCTAGCCAGGGCGTTTGTGTGGTGGCCGGGAATCGATAAAGAAATCGAGGAAATGACCAAGAGATGCACAGGATGCCAGAAAGTCCAAAACGCTCCACCACAGGCCCCGCTACACCCATGGGAGTGGCCCTCATCTCCATGGCAACGGGTACACATTGATTTTGCTGGTCCATTCATGGACTCAATGTTTTTAATCGCCGTGGATGCACATTCGAAATGGCCAGAGGTCATCAAAATGTCCTCCACCACCACGGAGAAAACTATTGCAGTCCTATGGACCATCTTCGCCAGGAATGGCTTGCCAGAACAGATTTGCTCCGACAATGGACCACAGTTTGTGTCCGAGGATTTCCGGAGGTTTTTGAGGAATAATGGGGTAAAGTATTACACATCCGCCCCATATCATCCAGCCACAAATGGATTGGCCGAGAGGTTTGTTCAAACCTTTAAAAAGGCAATAAAGGCGATGTATAACGACAACATACCACTGCAACACAAGGTGGATAATTTCTTGTTCGCTTACCGAAATGCGACACATGCAGTCACCAACCAATCTCCAGCCATGATGTTCTTTAACCGCGGTTTACGATGTCGCCTGGACTTGCTCAAACCAAACATAAGACGAGATGTTGAGAATAAGCAATTCCAGCACATCAATGAAAGGCCAACCAGGAGCTTCAAGATAGGGCAACCAGTCTTGGCCCGCGACTACCGAACAGAAAAATGGCAGCCAGGAACGATATGCACAGGGCAGGGACCACTAATGTACACAGTGGACGTTGGAGAGAGCATCGTGAGACGCCATGCTGACCAGATTCTAGAGTCACAGGAACAAGTCAAACCCATACCACGAGCATGCGCACCTGGTGATGAACCCGAAGCACAGATTGCATCTACCTCAGAATCAGTGGTATTGTAAGCTGACGAACCAACCAATGACAATGAGCCAGAATCGACTCCGCCGCAAGAACAGTATACTCGAGAAAGGCGCTATCCAGACAGGATCAGGAAGCCTCCTCAAAGACTGAATTTATAAATGTTTACTTTTAGCTGATGTATATAGTACAAAGAAAATTGTAATTGTAATTAGTTATTATTCAATTGTTAAATGAATGCTATGTACTGGTTATCTAAAAGGGGAGGAATTGTTGTGTATGTACCTTTAAGAGAGAACTGCTTTTATGCTGTAGTACCGGCAGTGACCACACCTGTATATAAAGCAGTAGCAGGCTTCTGTACTTTCAGTTCCAGCATACTCTCTGTGCAGTAAACATCTCTTATTATCGTTCTCCTGCAGTCCGTGTGTTATTAATGCACGGACACTACAGTATGGAAAAAATTAATCTTGAATATTACTTTAAATTAAACTGTGGGAATAGGATAACGGGACACATGTCCAAACTAGTAAAAGATGACTTTAGAATTGATATCAGGAGATTCTTCTTCACACATTGATCAATACTTGAAATGAACTTCTAGGCTGAGGTGAAAACTCTGGAATTATTTAAGCAACAATTAGAATCCATTGTTCAAGCACAATGGGTTAGCCTTGCCCACATTACAACAGCCTCTATACTTCACAGTAATTCATCATATATGAACTTGAAGGGCTTTGAGGCAGTTGAGAGATGTGATAAAGCACTATATAAATGCAAGCATTTATCATATTTTTCTGATCTACCAGAATTATTAAAATGATCCTGGTTTATGATTATCAATTAAAAAAATGATTGTGACTTTTGGTCATTAAGGTAACCGATCTCTAAGTATACATAACCTAGCTCTTTAAGTGTACTTACTGAGCAAAATTCATCATATAAGAACTACTAAGGATCTGTTACATTAGCAGCTGACTCATGGTGAGTCATTCATTCTGGTGGACCTTTTCAAATTCTTTGATGTCTTACAAAACCACTAGAAGAGCATGTGTTTTTTATACAATACCTACACTCTACAAGCAGAAAAAAATTGTAATGGACTTGGTGCGTGTACAGTGAAATAGGTACAATGAGTAAATGTTGTCCTATTCTCAAAACGGATACATTTGCATAGTGACCATAACCCTACAATTTGAATGTTTCCTAAATTTACAATACATCTGCATCTAGAAAAGGTTTCAAGTAACATGGAAAATCCACTTAACTAATGAAAGACTGTATTTTTTTAATGAGCTTAATGTCAAAGTTTTTATCCATTCCAACAATCTGAGCAAGATACTTTAAAATTTGTGTGCTATATAATCAGGCAATACAGGCATGTCTGCTATTTAAAAAAATAGAATAGGGTTTAAGTTTCAGGTAATCCCAGATCCAAGACTATGATTAAAGCGAGAGCCATGTCAATATCCAGAAAACAACATGTATCTTATTTCCAATAACAAAATAAATGAACACTATACATATGGATAAAAATCAATTTTTTTTAAGTTCACACAAAGGAAAAGAATAAAGGGCCTGAAAATCCTTTTTTTCCCTTTTGAAAAATAGGCAAAATGCCTTCTTTTTTGTTGAGTTTAATAAACTAATAAGATCTCAAGAATAAGCATTTTTGAAACGTGTGCCTCAAGAATGCAATTTCATTGGTTGTTAGCATTTTTTAAACCACTAATTATGATGAACTTAAAACAACTGTCTTAATTTCCCTGAAGAATGGTGGGAAGTAGTCCCTCCAAGCCACCCAAAATTCTTCCCATGAGTTCCCTGCCTCATAATCACAAATGGGTCATAATCTTGCATCAGCTGCCTTTATTATAACACCATGTGACTATACATTATATAAATAATAATGTCAACAGTAATAGATAATATAATGACTATTAAAAAAAATATTATTCATTTTCAGGATTGCTGGCAAAGCTGGCATTTATTGGCCACCATTCACTGCCCTGAGAAGGTGATGGTGGGCCTGCTTCTTGAACTGCTGCAGTCTTTGTGGTTCTTGTTATTCTTTGTAGTAGTCTGATACAACTGAGTGGTTTGCCTTTACTCTTAGTCAACAACAACTAGAGAGCAGTTAAGAGTCAACAACATTGGTGTTGGGCTAATGTTCCCTGTAATTTTTGGGGGGCCACGCGCCACCTTTAACGGGCTGCATGGCCCATTCAAAAATCCACGCATGCGCATTTTTTTCAATTTAAAAGCTGGTTCACCAGCTGCGCAGGACCCCCTGGAGCGCTGCACAGCCGCAGAGCTTAGAGGGAACATTGTGTGGGGCTGGAGTCACATTTAGGACAGACTGGGTAAGGATGGCAGGTTTCCTTCCCTAAAAGGACATTGGCGAACCAGTTAAGATTTTACTTAATCCGACAGCTTCATGGTCAATTTACCAGCTTTTTATTTCCATATTATTAGTTTTTTAAACTAAATTCACATTTTCAAATAGAATATAACACATGAGTGAGGAACGGAGACGAGGGAACCGTGTGGAAAGGCTAGCACAGGGCTGAGTGATAGGAATATATATATATAAAAAATATAAAACAAATGTCAGATACTTATAACAATAATGATAGAATCTAACACAGCAAAGAACATCAGTGGCTATTATAACAATATAACAAAGACTGAATGGAATTAATGAGATACTCAGTGCAAGTAAAGTAATACCAGAGAAGAAAATAAAATATATTAGAATGAGACACAATGTGATAAATATATCAGAAACTGAGAATGGGTAATTACAATCATATAATGTAATAATGGAGACTGAACAATATAATAATGCAACACAGAGTGATAGTAATAATATAACTATAACAGTGATACACATACTGTACGATATAATTGCACTGTGACTCAGACAGTATATATTAATGCAATATACCTTTGTGGCACCGTTTTGACCCTGTTATTGCTGTGGTGATACTTCTAAATTTTCCCATTAAGATCCCTAAAGCCTGGTCTGACCAGGAATAAAATACTCATTTTTTGACATGGCTGTAAAGCCAAGGAAAACTGCACTAGCCCCTAATCAATAACCTTACCAAGAAAAAAAGGCCTTTTTTTCTCCTTTCATTAATGTTGAATATTCCATTTTCGGAAGAGCAAGAATTGCTAGGGCAGCCATGAACATAGACAAATAAATCCATGAATGCCTTCCACCTATTCATTTTACTCACGTCTATTTTCGCTAAAATAAAATGACCAAAGCAGGACATTTCAATCCTTAAGCACGAAAAAGTGTGGTTCACTGCGATTGGGATGATTCCATCCTTCAACTTATATCTCAATATTTCAGTTGTTACAAATCCACGATAGATCACTGATTTGAAAACATCTGAAAACCATCAGTTTCGGCTGAGTTTGCCTTTTAGAATAGAATCAAATATACTGCATTGCCTGAGTTATATAATGACAAAACGAAACCGAACTTCTGTTTCAAATGTCGACAGGATTCGCTTTCCAGTGACTCCTATTGTTTTACCAATTAAGAAAATAATTTCTACAATCCAATTATAAAGGGACACCTCTTCTGTTTATATTATATATACTAAACAGTTGTCCCGTCTGCAGCTAAACTGTAACCAACGCAAACATCTGCAAACATTGGAGTGACTTTCGTAACAGAAAACTTTATTTCTTCAACAGGATAACAATTGCCTAAAATTTACGAACATATTTTATAATCTGGTGACCTATTGCAACGAAAAGTATTTGTTCATCAAAATCACTCCGAAAAAATAACCATCAATTTTGACACTTAAATAACTGATTGATTCAAAATAAACATGTCACTGATGCTTCATAACGGATTTGTCCCTCTAAGTATTTGGTTTATTGGAGAGAATATCGTCAACTGCGTAAACCCCTAAACTGCATTCAAACCCGTGTCCACTGCATCAATCGGAACTCCCAAATTTTGCCTTAACCTCATCTTTTCCACCCTGTCAGTGAATGACATCACATGCAAAAAATCCTGGTGGGGGGAAAAGTGCTGTGCTAACTCTCTCTGGTCAAAATTCAACAGCTCCGTTTCTGACAAACGTATGAACACTGACAAAAGAGCCTACCTGATTAAATGTGCCATTCTCTCCGTTAAACCTGCGACACGAAGCGGTGACAGAAACATTCAAAGCGGGCACTGAGTACCGGGCGACCTTCAGCCTGGTCTCCTGCCGGTCTCTCCATCACTGCCCTTGTACAGTAGGCGATAACTTTCCCACACTCCGCTGTCAGCGCGTTCCCAACGTCCTGTATCCATCTGTCAAGCAACAATCCGGGCTAACATTCTCTGATTGACGTTGCGGTCGACCAATCGGGTGGCGAGAGGCGGGCTGGACGTGCGGGCTACGTCCCCCAATTAGCCAATAGCTGCTAAGCGGAGGAGGAACCTCTTCCAGTGTGGAGGCGGAGGATTCGGCCGAATCGGTCACAGAGAGAGCAAAAAAAAACCGATTCGACGTGAAGGCGGAATTGACGTTTACGTGAGATGCCGCAAATATGGCAGCGTTGTGCTGTGGTAGTGGCTGCAGAAGGATTGTTGCAATGAAATCACTCTCCTAAACGTTGTTAATAATAGTGCTTTTAGTTCTTAAACATTGCATAGACCTGCTTTCGCATTGTCATTCCCACGAAGTTGCCACATTGTTGAAGTGACCACATTCAAGACAGCTTGAGTGAAGTGAAATTCTGCGGATATCAGCTATTCCAAGGAGCAAGTTTTGTTGCTTTTTTTAAACCAGCATTTTAAAAAGAATTTGGGTGGAGATGGTTCTAAAGAAGAAAGACATCGACGTTGGTCGAATTGTTCTTGATGACCATAAACTTGTGAGCTTGAGATGTAAGTAAACACGTGTCTATTGTAGCAGTGTGAGGCAAGGTAAAGGGGTTACTGCATGTGGTAGGGAAGCATTGTTCAAGCTTTTCCTCTGTGGGCCGCATAGGTGCATACTGTGGAACCTAGGGCAACATAGATAGTTTAAACCCTTGTTCCTATTAACAAACATCACAATCTGTGGAGACCACTAGATCATGGTGTTCTGATTTAGGATTCATCCACCAATGAGGCAGCAGCACGTTTCAAACCTCCAGGCTAACTACCAAGAAGTGCATAAAGTACTGAAGGTCTTTGAGGGTGACATACACCACGATTTGGACAAACCCTGTTGTAGAGTTTACTTGTAAAGAGTGAAATGTGTTATTAAATAGGATAAAATGCATTGTATCCTGAATCTATAACAAGGGGTTCGTTCAAATGATGTAATCAGACATGATTACAAAACTCTTTTGTAAAAGACTCGCATTTATATAGTGCATTATAATGGTGAATTATTTTAAAGTGCAGTTACAGTTATGCAGGCAATTGTGACAGCCATTTTGTGCATGCTAACACTCACAAAAAAGTAAAGGGATGAAGGACTAGTTAATCTATTTTTGGTGATGACCCAAAAGGGGAATGTTGGCCAAGAACCCATAAGTTTTTCTTGCTCTTCAAATAGTGTCATGGCATTTCAAATTCACCTGAACCATTAGAATAGGCAACTAGGGCTGCAGTTCAACACTTCATCCAAAGGACAACACCTCTGAAAATGAGGCAACCTCTTAGTACTCTGTGGGAGTTTGGCCTAAATTATATGTTCAAATCTTGTTGTCGGGCTTGGACACATTGATAATAGTGGAAACATCATTATAATTTTCTTTCATTTATCCAATAAAACCACCTTCTTCATACCAGTGGACCTCTTTATAGCTGATCATGAGCCATAATGTTACCACAAACCATTCAAGCTTTGTTCTTGGATTTTGCGACACTGTGAACTCCTTTCAATGTTACACGCGCAAAACATTTATTTATTTTTATATAATCAGAGCGGCTGAAATGTTGCCAAAATGAGCTTATCTTCTGTTCCCATGAGTTTTTAAAACTAGGTTGCTCATTAATTATTTGAGAGTGTAGACAAAAGACCATGACTACTTATGTGACAGTATCTTTTGCAGTTGGACTGGGCCTCCACTTTGCAAAACCTAAGTCATTACTAAAAACTGAAGGAAACAGAAAAGTAGAAATTTACTTTGGAACTCCTACTTGTTTTTAAACTTAACTCTTTAAACATTCCTATTGACTTTGTTGTATATCTGTAATAATTACAATGGATCATTTTGAATAATGTACAAGCACCCTATTTAAAATGCTGTTCCACCAGTAAACATGCAAAATACATTTAACCCTGCCCCACTATCACAGAAATCACAGAAACCCCACAGTACAGATAGAGGCCATTTCGGCCCATCGAGCCTGCACCGACACATATACCACCCGATCCCCATAACCCCTACACCAACACATATCCCACCCTATCCCCGTAACCCCACGTATTTAATCCCCCTAACACTAAGGGTCAATTTATCATAGCCAATCAACCTAACCTGCACATCTTTGGACTGTGGGAGGAAACCGGAGCACCCGGAGTAAACCCACGCAAACACGGGGAGAATGTGCAAACTCCACACAGACAGTCGCCCGAGGCCGGATTCGAACCCGGGTCCCTGGCGCTGTGAGGCAACAGTGCTAACCACTATGCCACCGTGCTGCCCTATATTCTTGAAAAATTTGATTGTGCCCTTTTTTCCCTCAGGCATAGCAACTGGTGAGGAGAATGGTCTCGCGATTCTTCTGCTGGAATGTGCAGAGCTCACTGATGGAATACAACAACTGCATTTACTAAAGAAGGTACAGTCTTACTACCTGCTTCATTCAGGCTCCACGACAGTCCCTTCACAGAGTAGCAGTAAAAGGGAATTATAGTGATGAGACTAAAGACATCATTTATGTTTGCAGAACGTAATGTTAAATCCTTTCCACCTTTTCAGTGATTGTAATTTAAGCAGTTGGCTTTTTTTAAGTGCTAAAGGCCTTTCTTAAATCACAAAGCAAGTATTCCAGCTGCAGATCTATTAAGTAATGACCCATGTAAATACAAATATGCCATTGCAAGCTTAGCTCAAATTATTGGATTAAATAAAGGAATTATAAGAAACAGAATATCTCACAGAAGACAAGTGATCACCAAGGTGCTACTTGTAAAATAAATTCATAACTTTTGATGATGTTTCTGAGCTCTAGGTCTTCCAAGTCATTTGTGGAATGAACAGCGAGGGTGTGTGCATCAGGAGTTTCTGCCTGAACTACTTTAGAAGTGCTCATTGCACATCCAATTACTAATGGTTTTTGGGCATCTATTCCTGGGTGCTGATTTCATAGACTAAAGATGATCAAATACTCTCTTAGTCACCATCCTCCATTTCCATTACTTCCAGTACAGTTATTTACACTACTAATATATGCTAACTGTGCCATTGTCCTCCCTCACCATACCTTATTTCTACCATAATTTCAAGTATAAATTTTCCATTTTATAACCCTATCCCCCACCCCCTACTCGCTGATAAAATTTATTAGGCACTCCTTTTTTTGCCATTCCATAATCACATTATATGGAATCACCGCAAGAAAGGAATTTTAAATCAATTAGCTCTCTGTCTTGGCTAACTGGGATCAAGGCAGGAATAATTTAGCTTGAATAGTTCATTTCTCTCCAGGGTTTGCAAGTTATGTGCCACTCAGCATTTTATTTTTGGTTAAAGCATTGAGTGAGCTAATGCTTCTTCCAATTTAAAAATCTGAATATATTTCATTGAATTCTCATTTGTTAATTGAGATTGCGCCAAGTTTGATTTGATTGCACTTGTCTGGTCTTTTTCTATGCTATTGAAGCTTAAACTGTTGTTTTTGTAAAATCTATAATTGCCACATAAATAATCACTTCATTTGTTTTCTTCTGTAAATTTCAGATTGGTTCTTTGTTACGAAAACTAGGCAGAGACCCTGTGCATAATTCACAAATTGACAGCTGTTTGGAAATATTGGTCGGAATTTACTGGGCTCTGGAATCCAAAAGCCCCTTGAAAAGAGCAACAGCAAGGTAACCCACAGATTATTTACGTCCTGTTTCCTGCATGTTTACAAGTAAACTAGTAACTCTGCCGCTGGCTTAGTGGATAAATGGTGTGGTATGAACCATGGAAGGAAATCAGGGTTTCTACATTTATCTATTTCTGTGAAGAAATTTAATAGAATCCCTATACGTTTGTCCTTTCAGTATCATTGTTGAACCAGGTCCCATTGATGCCTCTGATAGTGTCGTTTCTTTCTCCAGCAAGGGCATCCATGTCTCTTATTTTATTCCTAAGATTCCTAGCATTCATATATTGAACCATTTTCCCCACTCCCTTGAATTAATTGTTTATTTTGTTATTATTTCTCCATCTGGTCATATCCTTATATTTTGCTGATTTACCGATTTGTATCTGTATCTGCACTGGAGCCATCATCTACTAGACCTTGCTTAGTACCGTAACACACAGGTTCTGCATTTTTTCTTTATCTACATTACTTTCATTTTTATTTTCTCTTTCTGCATCTGTTTTGTTTGCCTCTACATATTACCACATTAGTTTATGTATCCTTTCATTGCGTTATTTAGCCTGTTTGCAAGGACATTTGTACTGGTATTGATCCAACTCGGGTGAAGCCTGTCCTGTCTCTATGTCGAGAACTCAATCCTCGTGCAACCTTAGTTACATCACATTTGTAACATAGCCACCATCACTATCTCCTGTTCATGCCAAACCCACTTCCTTGCCTTTGCTTGGGAAAACTTACTCTGTCATTTCTTCTGTCTCTTGCACCTTTTTGTTACTGTACGATTTTCTCTCGTCAGTTGTTTCATATCCATCTTTTCGGTTATTGTCAGTTACCATCAATTTATTTCTCAGATCTTCTGTTGTTCCTGTCAGAGGGAACAGAGGATTGACTTTTATCATTTCATCAAGATTTCTTGTTTAGTATCCTTCCATCTGTGCTCTTAGATTTACATCAAATACGATAATGTTTTTATTCAGTCCATAATGTAATAGGAAATAACCAACCAAAAAGCTTAAAGCTGCATTTCACAAGGATCCATGATGTCTTCCACCTTATCAACATGTTTAGTTTAGTTTAGTTTAAACACAATGTCAAGCTCCACATGTACACTGACGACACCCAGCTTTACACCACCACCTCTCTCAACCCCTCCCCTACCTCCGTGTTGTCCGACGTACAGTCCTGGATGAACCGAACTTTCCTCTAATTAAACATTGGGAAGTCCGAAGCCATTGTCTTCGATCCTCGTCACAAACTCCATTCCTTAGCTACCGATTCCACCCCCTCCCTGGCCACTATCTCGGGCTGAACCAGACTGTTCGCAACCTCTGCGCCCTATTTGACCCTGAGCTGAGTTTCCGATCCCATATCCTCTCCATCATCAAGACTGCCTGATTCCACCTATGTAATATTGTCCGTCTCCAGACTCGACTATTTCGATGCTGTCCTGCCACCCTCCTATCTTCCGCCCTACATAAATTTAAGCTCATCCAAAACTTTGATGCCCGTATCCTAACTTGCACAAAGTCCTGTTGAGCCATCAGTCCTGTGCTCATCACTGGCCTGCATTGGCTGCTGGTTTCCGAACGCCTCCATTTTAAAATTCTCATCCTTGTGTTCAAATCCCTCCGTGGCCTTGCCCCTCCCTGTCTCTAACCTCCTCCAGCCCTACAACACTCCGAGAACTCTGCGTTCCTTCAACTCTACCTATTGTCGATTTCTCGCCTCCCCTCCCCCCCAACTGTTCCTTCGTGCCACCATTGGTGGCCGTGCCTTCAGCTGTCTTGGTCCTAAGCTATGGAATTCCCTCTCTAAACCTCTCTGCCTCTCTACCTCTCCCTCCTCCTTTAACATAGAAACATAGAAGATAGGAGCAGGAGTAGGCCATTTGGCCCCTCGAGCCTGCTCCGCCATTCAATGAGATCATGGCTGATCATTCAAATTCAGTACCCTGTCCCTGCTTTCTCCCCATATCCCTTGATCCCTTTAGCCTTGAGAAATATATCCAACTCCTTCTTGAATATATTTAATGAATTGGCCTCTACTGCCTTGTGTGGTAGAGAATTCCACAGGTTCACCACGCTCTGGGTGAAGAAATTCCTCCTCATCTCTGTCCTAAATGGCTTACCCCTTATCCTTAGACTGTGACCCCTGGTTCTGGACTCCCCCGCCATCGGGAACATCCTCCCTGCATCTAATCTGTCTAGTCCTGTTAGAATTTTATAAGTTTCAATGAGATCCCCTCTCATTCTTCTAAACGCTAGCGAATATAAGCCTAATCGACCCAATCTCTCTTCATACGTCATTTCTGCCATCCCAGGTATCAGTCTGGTGAATCTTCGCTGCACTCCCTCCATGGCAAGAACATCCTTCCTCAGATAAGGCGACCAAAACTGCACACAATACTCCAGGTGTGGTCTCACCAAGGCCCTGTACAACTGTAGCAAGACATTCTTGCTCCTGTACTCGAATCCTCTCGCTGTGAAGGCCAACATACCATTTGCCTTCTTAACCGCCGGCTGCACCTGCATGCTTACCTTCAGCGACTGGTGCACAAGGACACCCAGGTCTCGTTGCACTTCCCCTTTTCCCAATCTATTGCCGTTCAGATAATAATCTGCCTTCCAGTTTTTGCCACCAAAGTGGATAACCTTGCATTTATCCACATTATACTGCATCTGCCATGCATCTGGTCAATCACCCAACCTGTCCAAATCATACTGGAGTTTCTCTGCATCCTCCTCACAGCACACACGCCCACCCAGCTTTGTGTTGTCTGCAAACTTGGAGATATTACATCTCGTTCCCTCATCTAGATCATTACAGGAAACTTTCTGGTATCCGGCACTGACGGGACCGAGCTGTTGCTGTTCCATCAAAACTGCCGGAGAAAAACCAGCGCTAATGTTAAAACATACGGAGCTTCTGAGCTCCGTGTGAAGCAACAAACCCTGTTGTTTAGCAACAGCTTCAAAACAGTCGGTGTAGCTTGCAAGCGTCTCTGTAGCTAAGCAACAGCTTCAGCTAGACCTTGCAGAGCCGCGACTGGAGAAAAAAAGCAACGAGAAGTTAAATAAACTTATCTGAACCGACTCCTGAATTTTGCCGGTGGATAGACCTTTCCGGACATTTAACCTCCGGTTAAACGAAAGTTTCCTGTAATATATACTGTGAGTAGCTGGGATCCTAGCACCGATCCCTACGGTACCCCACTAGTCACTGCCTACCACTCGGAAAAAGACCCGTTTATTCCAACTCTTTGCTTCCTGTCTGCCAACCAGTTCTCTATCCAAGTCAGTACCTTAACCCCAATCCCATGTGCTTTAACTTTGCACACTAATCTCTTATGCGGGACCTTATCGAAAGCCTTCTGAAAGTCCAAATACACCACATCCACTGGTTCTCCCTACTTGAAACCTACCTCTGACCCAAACTTTTGGTCACCTGTCCTAATGTCTCCTTCAATGGCTCTGTCAATTTTTGTCTGATTACATTCCTGTGCAGATGCTATATAAATGCAAGTTGTTAATATTGTACAAAGGATTGAGCAATCTTGATGAATGTCAGGTTTCAGGATTTTTTTACCATTTTTTCCTGAGAGTAATAAAAATACTGTACATACTTTTAATGTTTTTTTAAAATAAAGTTTATATTTGCAAGTTGTTTAAAAAAGGTTATCTGGATAAAATATGGTTAATATGCTAAATGCAAGTTGTTCACCACAGAGCCTAAACAATTTCAAAAATCTAGATAGAAGCTAGATAAACACATGAGGGAGAAAGGGATCGAAGGGTGTGAGGTGGTACATTTTGATGGGAAGAATAAGGAGGCCACATACTCCTTGGAAAATAAGGGCTTGATTTTGTCAGGCCCAAGGAGGCGGGATTGGAGGCATGTGAGGTGCTAAAATCGCAAAAAATGGCGGGCGGCTCTGATCCCGCCTCCGAGCAATTTTTGCAGAATCGGGGTTTCAGACTCTGTTTCCATCCCGCCTCCAAGAGGTGGGATAGGCCCTTAACAACTAGTTAATTGCCTCTATAATCCCATTTTGAGAGGTCTTTCTGATTTTAACACATTTCCCCCGTCCTGCACGTCTCCACTGGAACACGCCAGTTAATCCTGGCGGCCTCACAAGTGGATTGCTTACTAACAGCTGCAGCTCCACCATTAAAAAGGAGTTTTCACCAGTGATCGTTTGCAGGTGGCAGAACTTTGTTGTCTTCGGTCTGGGGGAATTTTTAGCAGGCCTACTCATTGTTGTGGAAGTTTGGAGCCTGACACCCATCTCCCGTGTGACCTCCTGGGAAACCCCTCTCCCCACCTTGACTGAGCGCTTCCTCAACTGAGGCATATACCAGAAGCATGGGAACCATTTATTTCCTTTTCTTCCTGGACATCAGATTCGGATGAAGACCAGCCGCGGCAGCAGCAGAACCATGAACAACAGCAGCACCAACAGCAGCAGCACCAACAGGAGCGCCAAGCTCACCCACCTGAAGCTGCACAGGCCAGAAGGCGGCAGCGCGCGACCACATTGTTGCCCGGGATGCAAGGGACGCACAAATGTTGGCCAGATTTGCTTAGCCTGCACAATCAAACACTTTTGCCTCACACCTTCTTACCAGAGCATCGACAATGAGAAAGAACCAGCGGATTCCGATCACTCTGACCACCATACTGACAATTGCAAGTCGCTCGAAGCCCTCAATGTGGAAGTCCCATTTGCGAAATGACACAGGCCACAACTTCAACAGTTTGCCATCAGAATTTTTTTATCACAACAAGCAACTGATGGCATTTCAGAAATAAACACAACATAACACCCAAGTGGCTACCCTTGTGATTACTTGTGCATTATCTTCCTCTTACGTGTGCTCCTATGTGGTGCTTCCCTTGTGGCTTCAGCAGATGTGGGGAGGCTGCTTGCTCACTTTCTTGCTGCTCCTGTCTCGACGCCTTTGGCGACCGTCCTCTGGGGTTGTGAACCTGTGAGGGCTCGGCAACAGTCTACTGCTCCTGCAGCTGTGCAGGGGATGAGACACCCATTTCAGTTGGGTGGGGCTCTGACCGAGGGCTTTGCTGTGGCATGGTCATGTGAGCGCTTGGAGAGGAGCCCCCACTTCCTTGTTGTCTGCCAACAATATCCCTCTCATGGGTCAGCCCCACTTCAGAGCTAGCAAATGGCTTGACAGCACCTTGCTGCATTTCAGGGGGGCCATGAGGACCCGTTTCTGCACTGGAAGTCCTACTCCAGAGGACTTCCACGAAGGTCTGGTTTCTATGCTTAATAGCTGACCATCGCTCCTCAAGAGATGTCATTCTAGTCTGAACAATGACCATGTACAGTATTCAACACCCTGGCGACTTAGCTCCTCCATGGCTGCAGCCATCCTCTCCTCTACCATAACCATCCTTTCCGTGGTGATGCGTTCATGCGCCAATGCCTCCAAAAGGCTCTGCTCATGTCCGCGATGGACTCCTCCATTCGCTCCACACTCGCAGCGACTCTGGAGACAAAACCTGCCAGAGACTCCTGCACCTGTTCCTGGAGTTCCAGCACCGATCTCCTGGATGGACCCGGAGGCACAGGATCGACATGCAGCTGAGCCGAGCTGGCAGAGTCCTGCGCCCTCTGACGAGGACTCTCCACTGCTGTCCCTGTCTCCACCATCTGCTGATGCTCACTTGTGAACTGTGATACACCAGGTGACAACACTACTGTATCTCGCGACGGCCCCACCGAGGTGTGAGTGTCTGCGTGGTGCTGGGTGCGATGAATTCAGCTGACACTGCGCCCTCAGAGGTTGCAGCTTCCTCTGAGGAGCCTGGAAGCTCAGGCTGTTCCTCCTGGACAGTGGGCATGGGGGCTGTCGATGGTCCTGTGGGGGAGTAAAGGAAAGAGTTAGAGATGTGAAGTAAAGGTTGCATGCACATTGAATTGTGCAGATGATCATAAGTCAATCTGTTATAGCATCAGAATCATTATCAGTCACATGCAATGTCAGTGAGAGAGATGCCAAACTATTCTGTCATCAGCTTGCTGCGATACGCTTGTCTGTCCGTCCCCTACTTGCGAATCGTCCTCAACACTGATGATTTCCAGGGCTGCCGCCTCCGAGGCGGTGAGCTGGGCTACTGAGGGTGGCCCTCCTCCTGTCCTCGCTCTTTCCCTCTTATTGTGGGTTCTCTTTTCCTGCAATGAGGGACACAAGTGGAGTTTGAGTGAGAATGAAGGAGTGAGTGTAGAGAAAACATAGCATAGATGCTTAGAAGGAGACAAAGGGCCCTCCCTATGTGTTGTCATTGCATCACAGTGATAGAGTGTGAGGGCTGCATGTTCGAATAGTTAAGTGAATGTGACCAGAGAGAGAGAGGGAATGGGTAAGGGTGCAGGGATGTAAGTGTCAAGTGGGATCATAGAGTCATAGAGTTATACAGCACAGAAAGAGGCCCTTCGGCCCATCGTGTCTGCGCCGACCATCAATCCCTGTCCAGTCTAATCCCATTTTCCAGCATTTGGTCCATAGCCTTGTATGCAATGGCATTTCAAGTGCTCATCCAAATGCTTCTTGAATGTTATGAGGGTTCCTGCCTCTACCACCCTTTCAGGCAGTGAGTTCCAGATTCCAACCACCCTCTGGGTGAAAAAGTTCCTCCTCAAATCCCCTCCAAACCTCCTGCCCCTTACCTTGAATCTATGCCCCCTTGTTATTGACCCCCCTACTAAGGGGAAAAGTTCCTCTTTATCTACCCTATCTATGCCCCTCATCATTTTGTACACCTCAATCAGGTCCCCCCTCAGCCTTCTTTGCTCCAAGGAAAACAACCCCAGCCTGTCTAGTCTTTCTTCATAGCGGAGGCGCTCCACCCCAGGTAACATCCTGGTGAATCTTCTCTGCACCCTCTCCAAAGCAATCACATCCTTCCTATAGTGAGGCGACCAGAACTGCACACAGTACTCCAGCTGTGGCCTCACCAGCGTTTTGTACAGCTCCATCATAACCTCCCTGCTCTTGCCTTCATTAGCCGAGGCATAGAATATAAGTATCCCATATGCCTTTTTAACCACCTTATCTACCTGTTCCGCTGCCTTCAGGGATCTATGTACATGTACAGCAAGGTCCCTCTGACCCTCTGTACTTCCTAGGGTCCTACCACTCATTGTGTATTCCCTTGCCTTATTTGTCCGTCCAAAATGCATCACCTCGCACTTTTCAGGGTTCAATTCCATTTGCCACTTTTCCGCCCATCTGACCAAGCCGTTTATATCGTCCTGTAGCCTGAGGCTTTCCTCCTCGCAATTTACCACCCCACCAATTTTCGTGTCATCTGCAAACTTACTGATCATACCTTTTACATTCTCATCCAAATCATTTATGTAGATCACAAACAGCAAGGGTCCCAGCACCGATCCCTGAGGTACCCCACTGGACACAGGCTTCCAGTCACAAAAGCATCCTTCGACCATCACCCTCTGCCTCCTGTCACTCAGCCAGTTTAGGATCCAACACGCCAAGGCACCCTGGATCCCATGGGCTCTTACCTTCTTGACCAGTCTCCTATGCGGGACTTTGTCAAAAGCTTTACTGAAATCCATGTAAACCACATCCACAGCATTTCCCTCATCTACACACCTAGTCACCCCTCAAAAAATTCTATCAGATTGGTCAGACATGATTTACCCTTGACAAAGCCATGCTGACTATCCCCGATTAATCCTTGCCTCTCCAAGTGGAGACTAATTTTGTCCCTCAGAATTTTTTCCAATAATTTCCCGACCACAGATGTTAGGCTCACTGGCCTGTAATTCCCTGGTTTATCCCTGCTACCCTTCTTGAATAATGGTACTACGTTAGCTGTTCTCCAGTCCTCTGGTACATCCCCTGTGGCCAGAGAGGTTCTGAAAATTTGTGTCAGAGCCCCTGCAATCTCCTCCTTTGCCTCACACAACAGCCTGGGATACATCTCGTCCGGGCCTGGGAATTTATCCACTTTTTGGCCTGCTAAAACCGCTAGTACCTCCTCCCTCTCGATGCTAATATGTTCAAGTATGTCACAGTCCCCTTGCCCGATTTCTATGTCTACATCGTCTTTCTCCATAGTGAACACAGATGCAAAAAATTCATTCAAAACCCCGCCTACATCATCTGGCTCTACACACAGATTGCCACTTTGGTCCCTAATGGGCCCTACCCTTTCCCTGCTTATCCTCTTGCCCTTAATATACTTATAAAACATCTTAGGATTTTCCTTTATTTTGCTCGCCAGTGTTATTTCATGGCCCCTCCTCGCCCTCCTAATTTCTTTTTTAATTATGCCCCTGCACTTTTTATACACCTCTAGGGCTTCCTCCGTCTTTAGTCTTTTGTAACTGCCAAAAGCCCCCCTTTTTTTCCTAATGCATTTTTGTATATCCCTTGTCATCCAAGGTTCCCTTTGCTTGTTGGTCCCACCCTTGACCTTTACAGGAACATGTTGGCGTTGTACTCTCTCTATTTCCCTTCTGAAAGTCTCCCACTGCTTTGATGTGGATTTTCCTATAAGTAGCTGCTCCCAGTCCACTTTGGCCAGATCCTGCCTTATCATATTAAAATCGGCCTTCCCCCAATTTAGAACCCTTATTTCCAGGCCGTCTTTGTCTTTTTCCATGACCACCTTAAATCTCACCGAATTCTGGTCACTGTCGCCAAAATGCTCTCCTACTGACACTTCCACCACTTGCCCGGCTACATTCCCTAGAATTAGGTCCAGTACCGCCCCCTCTCTTGTAGGACTTTCTACATGTTGGCTCAAAAAGCTCTCCTGGACGCACTTTACGAATTCTGCACCCTCTAAGCCTTTCACACTCTGACTATCCCAATTAATATTGGGGAAGTTGAAATCCCCCACTATTATTACCCTATTATTTTCGCACTTCTCTGAGATTTGCCTACATATCTGTTCCTCTATCTGCCCCTGACTGTTCGGGGGCCTATAGTACACTCCCAGCAAAGTGCTTGCCCCCAAAAATGTGCGGGTTAGGTTGATTGGCCATGATAAAAAAAATTGAACCTTAGTGTTAGGGGGGATTAAATACGCGGGGTTACGGGGATAGGGCTTGGGTGGGATGGCTGTCAGTGTAGGGACCGGGTGCTAGGGTTTGGATGATCAGCCATGATCTCGTTGAATGGCGGAGCAGGCCCGAAGGGCCGAATGGCCTACTCCTGCTCCTATCTTCTATGTTTCTATGTTTTTGTTTTTATGTTCTACCCATATGGCCTCATTAGAGGAACCCGCTAATATATCATCCCTCCTTACAGCAGTAATTGACTCCTTAATTAATATTACACCCCCCTCTGTCTCGCCTGAAGATTCTATACCCCGGAATATTGAGCTGCCAGTCCTGACCCTCCCTCAACCATGTCTCCGTGATAGCAACAATATCGTACTCCCATGTGTTCAGCAACAACTTCAGTTGATCCACCTTATTTGCAAGACTCCTTGCATTAAAATAAATGCCTTCCAGCCTTGCCATATTCCCTTTTGCCTTCACATATTTGCTCTGCCTTCCCAGCTGACTTGTTTTTTCCTCCGTATTTGGCTGTAAATCACCCCCTACTATAGTTCCACTCTGTATCCCATCCCCCTGCCAAGTTAGTTTAAACCCCCCCCCAGCAGTGCTAGCAAACCTCCCCGCAAGGATATTGGTCCCCCTCTGGTTCAGGTGTAAACCGTCCGACTTGTACAAGTCCCACCTTTCCCAGAAGCAGACCCAGTGATCCAGGAAACTAAAGCCCTCCCTCCTGCACCATCCCTTTAGCCACGCATTCATCTGTTCTATCTTCCTATTCCTATACTCACTAGCACGTGGCACCGGGAGTAATCCAGAGATTACAACCTTTGAGGTCCTGCTCTTTAATCTTCCACCTAGCTCCCTAAATTCTTGCTGCAGGACCTCATCCCTCTTTTTACCTATGTCGTTGGTACCAATGTGGACCACGACCTCTGGCTGTTCACCCTCCCCTTCCAGAATGCCCTGCAGCCGCTCAGTGACATCCTTGACCCTGGCACCAGGGAGGCAACAAACCATCCTGGATTCACGTCTACGGCCACAGAAACGCCTATCTGTTCCCCTTACTATAGAATCCCCTACCACTATTACTCTCCCACTCTTTTTCCTCCCTTCCTGGGCAGCAGGAGCACCCCCAGTGCCAGGAAGTTGGCTGCTGCTGCCTTCCCCTGGTGAGTCATCCCCCCCAACAGTATCCAAAGCGGTATACCTGTTTGAGAGGGGAATGGTCACAGGGGTCTCCTGCACTACCTGCCTGCTTCTATTGCTCCGCCTGGTGGTCACCCATTTCCTTTCTTCCTGTGCAGCCCTACCCTGCGGTGTGACCAACTCACTAAACGTGTTATCCACGACCCTCTCAGCATCGTGAATGCTCAACAACCCATCCACCCGCAGCTGCAGCACCTCAATGCGGTCTGCTAGTAGCTGCAGCTGGATGCATTTCCGGCACACGTGGTCATCAGGGGCACCGGCAGTGTCCCTGAATTCCCACATAGAGCAAGAGGAGCATAACACGGGGCTGGGCTCTCCTGGCATGACTTACCCTTTAATTAATTTAAATTAATTCACTATCACCAATTTAAGATCTCTAAGGCGCTTGTATAGTCTACCAACAGTCCCTGCTACACCAGAAAAGACCCTAGTAACTATAAACTACAGAGTTAAAGTTTAAAAAAGAGAAATACTCACCAACCAATCACTTACCTGCTCCCTGGTGATGTCACACTCTGATTACTTTTTACCTCTCTCCCCGCTGCTGAGTTGGTATGCCTCACTGCTCCCTGGAACTGGTCTGGCCTTGGTGCTCTCTCCGGTTTTTATACCGGGCTCCTCCTCACCTCACTGCTCCCTGGAACTGGTCAGGCCTCGGTGCTCGCGCCGGTTTTTATACCGGGCTCCTCCTCGCCTCACTGCTCCCTGGAACTGGTCGGGCCTCGGTGCTCGCGCCGGTTTTTATACCGGGCTCCTCCTCGCCTCGCTGCTCCCTGGAGGAAGAGGTTGGTAAAGCAGAGTGCTGGTGAGGAGAGACGATGAGGGTCAGATTGAGGATGTTGGGAAAGGCAGACTCACTTTTCCTGTGCGGAGAAGGTCATGAAACCTCTTCCTGCACTGCAGCCAGGTTCTGCGGCACAGAGATTGAGTTGAACTCCTGGGAAAGGCAGACTCACTTTTCCTGTGCGGAGAAGGTCATGAAACCTCTTCCTGCACTGCAGCCACGTTCTGCGGCACAGAGATTGAGTTGAACTCCTGGGCCACTTGCAGCCACACAGCTTTAGTCTGCTGGGGAGGTTTTTTCCTCCCTGAGGAAGGGAAGAGCACCTCCTCATTTGATCTTGCTCCCTCCACCAGTGCTTGGAGGGAGCACACTTTGGCCTACTGCTGGACATAGTTGCTGAATGAAGTGATCACAACAATGGGCATAAAGTCTGGTCTCCAGAAGAAGCAAGGCTGCTTGCAGGCCTTAAATCCAGCAGCATTGATGACGTCATCAGAGGCAACTTTCTGTATGAAAAGACTCATTGGGCCAGGGGTTTCCATACACTGGAAATCAAGTGCCCAATTAGGGCAAAAATCGCACTTTTTTTCCCCACTTCACATCGGAGTCGGGGTCCTGACACGAAAACCACCTGACACGCACCAGCCTGCCCACACTGGCAAAATCGAGCCCTAAGTGTCTAAATGGGGTAGAGGAGCAGAGGGATTGGGGATACAGATACACAGATCACTAAAAGTGGCAACGCAGGTTAATAAGCCCATAAAAAAAGCAAACAAAGCACTGGGGCTCATTTCTAGAGGGATAGAATTGAAAAGCAGAGAAGAGATGTTAAACTTTTATAGAACCTTGGTTAGATCACACTTGGAGTATTGTGAACAGTTCTGGTTTCCATATTATAAAAATGATAGAGAGGCACTGGGAAAGATGCAAAAAAGATTTACTAGAATGAACTGAGAGGTTATACCTATTAGGAAGGATTGAACAGGCTGGGGCTCTCTTCTCAAGAAAAGAGAAGACTGAGGGGTGACCTGCTAGAAGTCTTTAAGATTATGACATGGTTTGATAGGGTAGACGTAGAGAAGGGGTTTCCACTTTCGGGGGAGATCAGAACCAGGAGTCATAAATATAAGATAGTCACTAATTAATAAATCCAATAGGGAATTCAGGAGAAACATCTTTACCCAGAGAGTGCTTAGAATGTGGAATTAGCTACCACAAGGAGTAGTTGAGGCAACTAGCATAGATGCAATTAAAGGAAGCTGGATAAACACGAGAGAGAAAGAAATAGAAGGATATGTTGATGGGGTTTAATGAAGAAGGATGGGAGGAGGCGCGTGTGGAGCATAAACACTGGTATAGATGGACCTGTTGGGCCAAATGGCCTGTTTCTGTGCTGTAAGTACTATGTAATAAGCAATTTATTACCTTGTCTAGTAATTTAAAAAACTTTGCACCCATTGTGTTAGAAAGCCCTTTGATCCCTGTCTGTGGGCAAGCAGTGGGCGATCAAAAGAGACTGGCAGACAGGCCTTTTGAAATAAGCAAGGAGAATTAGCATTTAGTTCTGAAGGCTTTATCCAGGCTCTCAGTCAAATGCTGGTGGAACAGTTAGAAGGCATGTTGTTGAAGTCAGCCCACTGATATGGGGAAGTGTGGCATGTTCTTTATTTTATATCAATAGGTGAAGATAGATTGTACTGTTTTTAAAATAAGTGATTCTCATCATGACTGCCATTCTGAGTATTCACTTTATTGTGACATAAAGCAGCTTATTGATTCATATAGAGCCTCACCTCACCAATTGTCCATTGTCAGTAGGAACATTCGTGTGAAAGATAAGAATATCTAATCTAGATCATAAAAAGATGCTATTGTTATGCCTCTGGGTTACTCTATTGTGCAAGTAGATACAGAGCAGTGGGAGTCAACTCCCTTAAAAGTATTACTCTTGGTCCCCCTATGGGAGGGGAGCAAGTGACACCACAGTATCTGAGTAAGTATTTATGGCAGACCCAAAATTGTAACAGTTGTTATATTTGCATTATCTGAAGGGATGATTGTTAACTTAACACTTACTCTTGAAATCTCATCTCGTTTGTCAGAAATTTTCAGTGTTCATGTTGTGATTTTGAATCTTCAGTTTAAATTAAAATGCATTTTATAATAAACCTGTGTTGTGGAATACTTTAAACCAACACTCAACACAAGGTTTTAGATCGATAGTCAAGTTGTCTTTATTGCACCGGTGGGGAGACAATCTGCTCTGTCTTAGCCAGATTTCTCCAAATTGGTACAGCAGACACTGCATTTTTATACATTACAACACATGTCCAGCTCATTCAAAATTCATTCCTGCCACCTGATTGGACCTTGGCCCGCATGCATCTTCACTGATTGGTTGCCTATGCCGCGTTACATTAAAGTACCGCCTTTATTATCGGAGAAGTATATGTCCATTATCCCCCAAGCTGTTGTTGCACCTATGACCTTTGTTTATGCCAGATGGGGTCTCATCAACATTGTACTTCTGACTCATTGTCCTCCTTTCCTGCCTCTCTAGGCCTCTTTACTTCCAACTCATTGTTTTACTTTCCTGTCAGAACAGAACTTACATCCTCTAGGCCTCTTATGGTCCCACGTCCGGCTAGGTTATCTCAACTGCCAGTTCAGCAACTTAGAAAAAGCTTACTACTGCAAAGGCCTATTACATTATTGTCTTTATTACACCATTCAGTGAAACTGCCAGCGATGTCAGTTTAACTCTTTCCCCACTGCAACCTGGTTAAGTTTTGGTGATGGGTTGTTGGAGAGCAGTGAAAATGGAGTTATATACTGTGTGGTTTGGGAAATTTTACTTAAATTATATGTCAACCTTTTAGCCAATAGTATGCTAATGTTACTCCCATCAGTGAGTAATGTAATTTCATCATCACTGTGTCCAACCTAATTTAAATGTACAGTTTCTATTTTCTTTGGATTTGAAATGTTTGCATTTCTGTCAGAAGTTAGCTAGCTATTTATGCAGGATGTGATTCAACAGCGTACCTCATCTCTGATGTCTTTTGAGCTATCATCATCTGATACAATGTACATTGTTTGTCTTGCTTGTTAATATGGTACAAATAATTTAATGTAAATCCCTCGTATAGCAACACTATATATGAGGCCTGCTGAGCTACATCTGTTGTATAATGGCTCCCACAAAGTGGGTCTTGTACTGCATTTAAGCATTTAAAAATGAAGTACACCCACACCAAGATGCTTATTTTTTAATATTTTCGCACAAAAGGCTTCATTCAAACTTAACACGAATGTTCTTTTTGCAGTGCACTGAGCAGCATTCCTGAAGACCTGAAGGAAGAAGTGGTTAGCTGCCTCGTCAATTGCCTGAGGAAAGAACTGTTGACCGTGGATAAATCCCATATTAGGAAAATGATTGATTCCATTGCAGCATGTATGGAGAATTTTAGCCTGGGTAAGATTGATCAAGTGCTTGAGCTTGAATAATTTTATATTCTGGACTTTCTACATGGTGTAAGGGGTTCCGTTCCCTTCCTCCTTAGTGTTTCTTGGACCCCGGAATTACAAGAACAGAATACACGCGACAAACAGGTTTTGGCTCAACCTTAAATTTGTTAGTTTATTAAACCAACAAAACCACAGTACAAACTCCTTTTATGATTGTTTTGACTGAAACTTAATTATTACAAACCAGTACAAACCCCTTTATGATTTGACTGAAACTTACAATCACCCACGCAGCTGGTTGTTACCGGTGTTGATTTTAGGCCTGGAACCAGAGATGACCTGACTGCAGTGCCCACACTTCGATGTTGTCTTTTCTTAGTGTCCCAGTCCTGCTATCACACACCTCGGGCGTAGATTGAGTTAACAACCGGCTGGAATGCTTGGTCTTCACATCTCGTTATCTTGTTCTTCCAATCTCCTGAGCTATGCAGATCTGCAAGGTCAGAGACAAAACTCCTTATCTCCTCGATAGCAAATACCTCTTAATGTCTCTTTTTTGTTCTCTCCCAGCCCGGCCTCTTAATCCATTTCATTCCCTGTGCCTCTATTAGTCTTGATAAAGGGTTTTGACCCGAAACGTCGACTCTAATTTCTCCACGGATGTTGCCTGGCCTGCTGAGTTTTTCCAGCATTTTCTGTTGTTACTCCTTATCTCCTCCCCTGCTGTTTACACAGCAGAAAGATAATGTGATTCCCCTTACAGTGATGGACGCTTAGCTTATAGCATTGTTCAAGTGTTAATGCTCCTTCCATTCTTGTCAAGAACTGATCGTTGTTTATAATTGCAGTTAACTTGTGGTATTGTCCAGTTGTTAATGTTCTCCAAACCGATCATGAATCAGGGTTTCAGGTAACTCATTTCCTCTGTACATTGAGGTTAACTGTTTCATGTCCTTCAATGGCCTTTTTAAAAGTTGATGTTCCTCCTATATTTTGCATTGTTCTTTAGTGGAGGGTACGCAACTGACTTGTACATAGACTTAGAACCATAGAAGCTTACAATGCAGAAGGAGGCTATTTAACTCATCATGTTTGTGTTGGCTCTTTGCTTAAAGCAATTCAAAACGAATTCTACTATCCCACATTCTCCCTATAGCCCAGTATCTTCCCCTGCTTCAAATATTTATCCAATTTTCCTTGAAAAATGCAATGGTCTCAGACTCCACCACACCCTGTGATAAAGCATTCCATGCTTCAACGGCCCTCTGTTAAAGGAATTTCTCCTAACTCCACTCCTTATTCTTTCTCTTGGTGATAATTTAAAATTGAGCACCCCTCATCACTGACTTCTCAACCAGCGGAAATAGCCTTTCTTATTTCTTCTATCAGAAAGTAATTAGGTTTTGCCAAGCTTGGATTTTAAAAACCTGAACGGTTGTAGAAGGAAGGAAAGACTGAGGGAGATGAAGTGTTCTACTGATCTGAGGTCCTGGACAAGAATGAATAGGAAACTGCATGTTGAGATTTGACATTTTCCTTTTCTTATTATGATGCATGTTCAATAAAGTAACCACTCTAATTTGGTTTTGTCTTCACAGGTGAAAAGTGCATGCAGTGTATCTACCTGGAGGGTAGGTTATTCTGTTTTATATTTTTGGTTTAGAATATTGTTCTCTTACACATGTCCATTTTATTTTGTTGCAATTATCCCACTTCCCCTGAAATCTGTACTTAGTCTTGACTCTCCTTGTGCACTACATTATGAATCTTGTCATCAATGTCAAACTGATTAATTTAAACAAATTTGCCATTGGTTCAATTAGCTAGTCCTAGTGTTCGTGATCACATGTGAACAATTGTTTAAGACTAAATGCAATGCTTTGCTTTGAAAAGAATTTCAGTTTGGTTTGGGTCTTTCAGAGATACCTTTGAGGTTTCAGTGGCATCAGTCGCTCTCTGAAGCGGTCTGAGAATCTTCATTTTATGGAAATTGACTTGCACTGCCCTATCTCTACTTGGACAACAGCATTCCCTGGCAATCTGGACTGGATATTAGGGCTTTTTGCATATTTGTTTCTTCAATCTCTCTGAAGGAGGACTGACTTAATGCTAACTAAGGCAAAGTTTGGTTTGAATCATAAACTCCTTAATTCCATAGGATGGTGAAATGCACCGAGTAATAGATATGATCAGAGTTGCTTAGTTGAAACAATGCCACTTGTATCTGCATAATTATACAAAATAAAGAATATGTGATTCTACCCCCACTTCAGTGGGCCATCTTCGTTAACTTAATCAGAATTATCCCGCTGCAGTCCCAGGGCAGAACCACTGGCCCTGCAGCCCCTTGTCTTTTGCAGCCTTTTGCCACTTGCAGCTGCCCATCTCCAAAAGTCTGGCTGCCTTCATTGGTGCCCGTTTTGTGTTCTTAAAAGTCTCTCATCTATGTTAAAAAGCCTGACGGCTCACAGACCGATAGAGATCAAAGGGTTTTCGAACACAACGGTGAGAAGTGTCTTTCCGAATCCTCAGACAAACGAATGAATCAATTGTTGTTTAAACTCTGAGAGAAGTAACTTCCAAATTAGCATATTAACCACCTTTAACCTAAGAGCCTTTTTATATAAAAAATAAACATGAGAATACACATTGCTTTAAATGTGGAAAAATGGTCAGCATGTTCAGAAATGTGACCGGTACAGATTAACTTGGAAATAATTGAGGTAATTTGTAAAATTGCTGCTGTAACTATTTCTACTTTACTTTGTAGTTCTTCAGTTTCTGCATATGGCATTGGTGGATTTTAAGTTACAAAATAAGTAAGTATTTCGAATATTTAAATTTATTCGTTCAGGATTGCAAATAAAACTATTTCAAATGTGATGAGACTTGGAATTATGAGAGTTAAGCAAAAGTCACCTATGAACATGTGATTCAGGATTGTAAAATTACTGAATTTGGTGCTAAACTACACTTATTTTATGCTGCACTTATATTAAGATGTTGCAGTCACCCTTGACTCAAATGGTAGTGTTACACGATAAATGAGATCATAGAAGTGCCTTGGGTAGTGTGGAAACCCATTTCACGAGGTGTTTTACCTGCACTGATAGCTCATACATACGAATTAGTAGCAGGAGTAGGTCACACGGCCCCTCGAGCCTGCTCTGCCATTCAATAAGATCATGGCTGATCCGATTACTCCACATTCCCGCCTACCCCCGATAACCTTTCACCCCCTTGCTTATCGAGAATCTATCTACCTCTGCCGTAAAAATATTCAAAGATCCTGCTTCCACCACCCTCTGAGGAAGAGAGTTCCAAAGACTCACGACCCTCTGAGAAATAATTTCTCTTCATCTCTGTCTTAAATGGGCGACTCCTTATTTTTAAACAATGACCCCTAGTTCTAGATTCTCCCACAAGTTACTTCCTCAAAGAACTCTAATAAATTGGTTAAACATGATTTCCCTTTCACAAAACCATGTTGACTCTGCCTGATTTTCTTGAACTTTTCTAAGTGCCCTGCTATAACATCTTTAATAATAGCTTCTAACATCTTCCCTATGACCGATGTTAGGTTAACTGGCCTGTAGTTTCCTGCTTTCTGTCTCCCTCCCATTTTGAATAAAGGAGTTACATTCGCTATTTTCCAATCTAATGGAACCTTCCCCGGATCTAGGGAATTTTGGAAAATTAAAATCAATGCATCACCTATCTCGCCAGCCACTTCTTTGTAGGATGAAGTCCATCAGGACCCGGGGACTTGTCAGCCCGCAGCTCCAACAATTTGCTCAGTACCACTTCCCTGGTGATTGTAATTTTCTTGAGTTCCTCCCTCCCTTCTATTTCCTGATTTACAGCTATTTCTGGGATGTTACTTCTATCCTCTATAGTGAAGACCAATGCAAAATACCTGTTCAATTCAACTGCCATCTCCTTATTTTCCATTAATTCGCCAGACTCACTTTTTATAGGACCGATGTGTTAAGTCCGTGAATGATTGAGACACAGACTAGCAGGAGAGAAAACAAACAGATCTTTACTGGTGCAAGGCAATAACGAAACTAAACAACCGAGGCTCTCTAGTGCCTTTTATACAGGGGTGGTCACTGCCGGTACTGCAGTCTGAGACCAGTTATTCTCTTAAAGGTACATACACAACAATTCCTCCCCTTTTAGATAAACAGTACATAACATTCATTTAACAACTAAATGATAACGAATTACAATCACAATTACTGTTACTAGATACAGTGGTTAAGTTTAAGCAATTATAAGTTCAGTCTTTGAGGAGGCTTCCTGATTCTGTCTGGATAACGCCTCTTTGGGGTAACAGGTTCTTCTGGCAATGTTGAGTCGGGATCAATGTCCTTGTTTGGTTCATCTGCTTCCAATATTACCGGTTCTGCGGTAGCTGCAATTGGAACGTCGATTTCATTACCAGGTGTATCAGATCGTGGTGTGGAGTTGACGTTTTCCAGTGACTCTAGAATCTGGTCAGCATGGCGTCTTACAATGCTCTCTCCAACGTCCACGGTATACATGAGAGGTCCTTGTCGTGTACAAATCGTTCCTGGCTGCCATTTCTCAGTGCGGTAGTCCCGGGCCAAAACTGGTTGACCTATCTTAAAACTCCTGGTCGGCCTTTCATTCATATTCTGAAACTGCCTGTTCTCCACATCTCTTCGGACGTTTGGCTTAACCAAATCCAAGCGGCATCGTAGTCTTCGATTGAAGAACATCATGGCTGGAGTTTGGTTGGTAACCGCATGTGTCGCATTCCGGTAGGCAAACAAGAAGTTATCCACCTTGTGTTGTAGGGGTATATCTTCATTACACATTGCCTTGATAGCCTTCTTAAATGTTTGGACAAACCTCTCGGCCAATCCATTAGTGGCTGGATGATATGGTGCAGATGTGTAATGCTTAACACCATTGTTCTTTAAGAACCTCCGGAACTCTTCAGACACAAACTGTGGGCCATTGTCAGAGCAAATCTGTTCAGGCAGCCCATTCCTGGCGAATATGGTTCGTAAAACTGTGAGAGTTTTTTCCGTGGTGGTTGAGGACATTTTTATTACCTCTGGCCACTTTGAATGTGCATCCACCGCAATTAAAAACATCGAGTCCATGAAGGGACCAGCAAAATCAATGTGCACCCTTTGCCATGGAGATGAGGGCCACTCCCATGGATGCAGAGGAGCTTGTGGTGGGACGTTTTGGACCTTCTGGCATCCTGCACAGCTCTTGGTCATCTCTTCAATTTCTCTATCGATTCCCGGCCACCACACAAACGCTCTGGCTAAGCTCTTCATTTTTACCCCACCCAGATGACCCTCATGAAGCTCATTGAGCACTCTATCCGTCAACTTAGGTGGAATTACTACTCTGGATCCACACATCAAGGTTCCTCTGCACACTGACAGCTGTTCTCTTCTTGGCGAAAATGCTGGCAGCAGTGGTTCGCCATGTGCTGGCCATCCCTTCACCGTTAAATCATAGACCCGTGATACTGTCGGGTCATTCCGTGTTTCCTTTTCTATGTTTGCATTCGTCACAGGGAGACATTCGACTATGGTCGAGTGGAATAACTCCATTGGATCCACTGCAAGGTCTTCTTCTTCCACCGTCGGCAACGGTAGACGTGACAATCCATCAGCATTTCCATGCTGTTTAGTTCCTTTGTACTCTGTCATATTGGTGTGCCCCTAGGAAAAGGGACCATCTCTGCAGCCGTTGTGCTGTCATTATCGGTACGCCCTTCTGAGGGTTGAAAATGGAGACAAGAGGTTGATGATCGGTTAGTAGAGTAAATTTTTGACTGTGCAGATAGTGATTGAACTTCTTCACCCCCCACACTAGGCTGAGGGCCTCTGTCAATCTGGGCGTAGTTACGCTCGGCAGAAGTTAACGAGCATGACGCAAAAGCTATCGGCCTCTCCAAACCATCAAGGAATTTATGTGACAGTACCGCCCCAATGCCGTAGGGAGACGCATCACACGCCAGCCTGATTGGCAGTGCTGCGTTGTAGTGATCCAAAATAACAACAGAAAACGCTGGAAAAACTCAGCAGGTCAGGCAACATCCGTGGAGAGAAATTTGAGTTGACGTTTCGGGTTGGACCATTTTCTGTTGTTATTTCGGATTTCCAACATCTGCAGTATTTTGCTATCGTGTAGTGATCCAATACTTCCTTCGAAGTGATTAAGTCCTTACTCTTCTGAAAAGCACGTTTACAATCATCGCTCCATTTCCATGCTACCCCCGTTCGCAGCAGGGCGTTCAGTGGGTGCAGAATTGTCGACAAATTCGGCAAAAACTTATGATAGTAATTCACCAATCCGAGGAATGACCTCAATTGCGACACATTTTCAGGCGCTGGGGCCTTAACAACCGCTTCAATTTTGTCAGGGGACTTATGTAACCCCTCTTCATCAATCACGTGGCCACAATACGATATCTGTTTCTTAAAAAATTCGCTTGGGGCGGTTGGCTCGCAGCCCATGTTCCCGTAGTCTAGTGAGCACCTGTTCTAGGTTGTTAAGGTGTTCACTGTCATCTTCACCTGTGACAAGGATGTCGTCCAAGTAACACTGAGTCCCCGGAATCCCTTGCAGGACTTGTTCCATCGCTCTTTGCCATATCGCCGGAGCCGATGCTACTCCGAATACCAATCGATGATACTGGTAAAGACCTTTGTGAGTGTTTATCGTAAGATACTTCCTAGAGGACTCTTCAACCTCCATCTGCAAATATGCTTGTGCTAGGTCAATTTTTGTAAAACGCTTCCTTCCAGACAGCGAGGCGAAGATGTCTTCTATCCTTGGAAGAGGATATTGTACTGTGCGAAGGACAGGGCTCACCGTCACCTTGAAATCCCCACAGATGCGAATCTTCCTTGGCTCTCTGGACTTATTGCTTAACGTTTTCTTCATGACAGGAACGATGGGTGTCGCCCACTCGCTCCAGTCGACCTTAGACAACACGCCCGCCTTCTCCAGATTCTCCAGCTCTGCCTCGACGGCTGGGCGAATTGCATATGGTACCGGTCTCGCTTTGAAAAACTTGGGAACTGCATTCTCTTCTATTTTTAACGAGGCGGTTACGCCTTTAAGCGTGCCCAGTTCTTGTTGAAATACCTCTTTGGCGTTAGCTAAGATTGTTGACAATCGTCCAGGAGTGACGTCTTCATCTTTTTTACCGTCCACTGTCATTGCATGAATGGAATGCTAATCTAAGTTTATCTTCCTGATCCATTCCCGTCCCAATAACGGTGGTCCACCATTTGGCAGTATGTAGAGATACAATTTCCGTATTTTCTTGCCGTTGTATTCGACAGGCACCCTTATTTTTCCTCTGGGGTATACTTTTTGCCCCGTATATGTCCTCAAGACGATGGATGTCTCTCTCAAGGGTATGTGTGAAAATAGCCGCTCGTAGTCTCGTCGATTCATGACGGTTAGCGCTGATCCTGTATCCAATTCCATTTTAACTTGGGACCCTGCTATCGTGAGAGCAACCCAAATGGTTCGGTGATCCTCTTTTGCGATTACATTGTGAAGTTTGAGACAGCTTAGTCTCCTGTTACTGGATTCACTATCGCTCATCTGGTCTTTGGAACTACTGTCCGTCATCTTTTGTACTTTCTTGTACGGTTCCTTAGTAGCCTTTTTGTTGTCGCTGGTCTTCCCAGACCTACAAACTCGTGCAATGTGTCCAATCTTCCCGCATTGTCTGCATATTTTGTCTTTGGACCAGCAGTCCTTCTGGTCATGGTTAGTTCTGCCGCAGCGATAACATTTTGCAAATCCCCGTGTCATTTCGTGGTTGCCGTATTCCTGTGGTTTTTGTTGAATTTCTGCAACTCCCCTGGCTGCTGCTTCATACGATACTGCCACGCTGAAAGCCTTATCTAGCGTCAGCGTTTTTTCTGCGAGTAACTTCTTCTGTGTTCCTTCACTCAGGAGTCCACAGACAAATTTGTCCCGTAGGGTATCTGCCAGTCCTGCTCCGAACTGGCAGTGCTTTGATAGCTTGCGTAGTTCCGTAAGATACTCAGCATTGCTCTCATCTTTGTGCTGAGTTCTCCTGTGGAATTTAAATCTTTCTGCTATCAACAGCGGTGCAGGGTTTAAGTGCTCCTGTAGAACAGCAACAATTTTGTTAAAACTCTTCGCCTTCGGTTTGGCTGGCGTAATCAGGTCCCACAATAGGCCGTACGTTCTAGCACCCATTAAGTTTAACAATATCGATGCCTTTTTCCCCTCCGCTATATCGTTTGCCTCGAAATATACCTCGACTCTTTCCACATACGCGGTCCAGTCCTCTATTGTATTACCAAAAGCAGTGATACAGCCAGTCTTCGGCATCTTGCAAATCTAAAATGGCGCCTCCCGCGCTTTGCCGCCTTCCCCGCTGTTGTTAGCGCTACTTTCCACGGTTTCTTGCGCATATTCTTTTTTTTAAATTATTTTCCCGTCGTGGAGCGGACCCTCTAGGACACTTCCCTCCCTCTTCTTAGGTCCGAACGCTGCCCAGCTTCGAAACACCGGCCGCGCCCTGTGTGCTCCACGCTCTCTCTCTCCTCGCTTCCCGACTCGCTGCCCGGCCCCGTTGAAAGGCCACCCGATCGAGCTTCAGCCCGCCGCAGCCCAGGAAGGATCAGAGCACTACCTGCCACCAGCCCGATTAGCTGGGAAACCACGGACCGAGGAACCCAGCCTGGCTCTGGACAGTCTCTCCTGCAAGTTTTGAAATCGATGATTGACGGTCGACGCCCGTTTCTCGAGTTTCAATGGACTTTTTTTTTCTTTCTTCTGGCTCCGACCTTCAACGTCGTCGGAGCTGCTGCTGAGTTGCAGGTAAGTTCGTTTCTAACTCGTCGCCAGTGTTAAGTCCGTGAATGATTGAGACACAGACTAGCAGGAGAGAAAACAAACAGATCTTTACTGGTGCAAGGCAATAACGAAACTAAACAACCGAGGCTCTCTAGTGCCTTTTATACAGGGGTGGTCACTGCCGGTACTGCAGTCTGAGACCAGTTATTCTCTTAAAGGTACATACACAATACGATGCTCACTTTGTTAACTTTTTAAATTATCTGTAGAAACTCTTACTATCTTTTTATATTTCTAGCTAGCTTTCTCTCATGCTCTAATTTTTCTCTCCTTATTAATCTTTTAGTCATTCTTTGCTGTTTTTTATATTCTGTCCAATCTTCTGACCTGCCACCCATCTTTGCGCAATTATATGCTTTTTCTTTAAGTTTGATACTATCTTTAACTTTTTTAGTTAATCACGGGTAGTGGGTCCTCCCCTTGGAATTTTTCTTTCTCGTTGGAATATATATTCTGTGTATTCTGAAATATCCCCTTAAATGTCTGCCACTGCAACTCTATTGACCTATCCCTTAACCTAATTTAAAATGTTCACTTTAGCTAGCTCTGCTTTTGTGCCCTCATAATTGCCCTTATTTAAGTTTAAAATACTAGTCTTGGACCCACTCTTCTCTCCCTCAAACTGTCATCCTACTGAACTCCACAAATAAACTCTAAAGCCTGCACATCTGCCAATGCACTTTATTATGGTTATGTTTATGTTAATATACTACAAGCCAAATGTATGTTGAATGTTTAAATGTCTTAATCCAAATGTACACTCTCGGGAGCCGCAAGCCTACATTTCGTTGTACTGCACTTGTGCACTGACAATGACAATAAAAGTTGATTTGATTTGAATGTAAAATTCAATCATATTATGATCGCTGCCACCTAGGGGCGTCTTTACTATGAGGTCATTAATTAATCCTATCTCATTGCACAATACCAGGTCTAGTACAGCCTGCTCTCTGGCTGGCTCCAGAACGTGCTGTTCTAAGAAACTATCCCAAAAACATTCTATGAACTCCTCATCTAGGCTACCTTTGCCCATCTGATTTTTCCAGTCTATGTAGATTAAAATCCCCCATGATTATTGCCGTACCTTTCTGACAAACTCCCATTATTTAAGAACATAAGAAGTAGGAGCAGGAGTAGGCCATACGGCCCCTCGGGCCTGCTCCGCCATTCCAATAGGATCATGGCTGATCCAAATCTAGACTCACGTCCACTTCCCTGCCCTCTCCCCGTAACCCCTAATTCCCTTATCTGCTAGGAAACTGTCTATCTCCATTTTAAATTTATTTAATGTTGCAGCTTCCGCAGCTCTCTGGGGTAGCAAATTCCATAGATTTACTACCCTCTGAGTGAAGAAGTTTCTCCTCATCTCAGTTTTGAAAGGGCAGCCCCTTATTCTTAGATTATGCCCCCTAGTTCTAGTCTCACCCATCAGTGGAAACATCCTCACCGCATCCACCCGATCAAGCCCCCTCACAATCTTATATGTTTTGATAAGATCGCCTCTCATTCTTCTGAACTCCAATGATTAGAGGCCCAACCTACTCAACCTTTCCTCATACGCCAACCCCCTCATCTCCGGAATCAACCGAGTGAACCTTCTCTGAACTGCCTCGAGAGCAAGTATATCTTTTCTTAAATATGGAAACCAAAACTGTACGTGTGGTTACTGTTAGGTGGCCTGTACACCACTCCCACAAGTGACTTCTTGCCTTTATCATTTCTCATCTCTACCCAAACCGCTTCTACATCCTGGTTTCTTGAGCTTAGGTCATCCCTCTCAATTGTGCCAATACCATAATTAATTAACAGAGCCACCCCTCCACCTTTTCCTAGCTTCTTGTCCTTCCTAAATGTCAAGTACCCTTCAATATTCAGGTCCCAATCTATGTCATCCTGCAGCCATGTTTCTGTAATGGCTATCAGATCGTACTTATTTATTTCTATTTGCGCTATCGGTTCATCTGTTTTGTTTCGAATGCTACGTGCATTCAGATGCAGTTTTGTCCTTTTTATTATTTTTGTAACCTCTAGCTTTATCTGTTGGTTTACTCTTAGATGTGTACTCTCTATCCCTTCCTGTCATGGTCTGTTATAATTTCCCATATTAATACCTTTCTCTCTTGCCTTGTCTCTACACTTTGATTTAGCACATCTTCCCAAATTTGATCCCTTGTCCCCACTATTTAGTTTAAAGCCCTCTCTACCGCCCTAGTTATACGACTTGCCAGAACACTGGTCCCAGCACAGTTCAGGTGAAGACCGTCCCAACGATACAGATCCCACTTTCCCCAGTACTGGTGCCAGTGCCCCAGGAATCAAAACACATTTCTCCCACACCAGTCTTTGAGCCACGCATTCATCTCTCTAATTTTATTTACCCAATGACATCATTACCCTTGAGGTTCTGCTTTTTAATTTAGCCCCTAGCTGCTCATACTCTCTCAGCAGAACCTCCTTTCCTAGTTCTACCTATGCCATTGGTACCTACGTGGACCATGACCACTGGCTCCTCACCCTCCCATTGCAAGTTCCTCTTCAGCCCAGAGCAGATGTCCAGAACCCTGGCACCGGGCAGGCAACACAGCCGTCTGGACTCTCGCTCTTGGCCGCAGAGAACTGTATCTATCCCCCTGACTATGCTGTCCCCTATTACCACTACATTCCTATTAACTCCCCCCGCTTGAATGGCTTCCTGTACCTCGATGCCATGGTCAGTTTGCTCATCCACCCTGCAGCCACCGCTTTCATCCATACAGGCCGCTAAAACCTCAAACCTGTTGGACAATTGCAAAGGCTGAGGCTCCTCCACCTCCTGGGTCCCCTCACTCGCAATCACATCCTCCTGTCCCTAACCACTGACCAAATCAGAAAACCCTACCCTAAGGGGTGTGACTGCCTCCTGGAATAAAGTGTCCAGGTAACTTTCCCCCTCCCTGATGCATCTCAGTGTCCGCAGCTCGGCCTCTAGCTCATCAACTCTGAGCCGAAGCTCCTCGAGCCGCAGACACTTACTGCAGACGTGTTTGTCCTGGATCACACTGGCGTCCAGGACCTCCCACATACTGCAGTCGCAACACATCAATTGCCCTGCCATCTTTATTGAGTCTTAATTTATTTATTTTTATTAATAAACCCTACTACACCCAATAACGTTCATTATTGCTAGTAAACTTTATTAAAACTAATGAAACCTTACAATTATTAATAAATTTCCTGGGCTTTAAAAGATAAGAGAAGTGAGCAAAATACTCACCAACCAATCACTTACCCTTTAATGTCTCTTTTTTTTTTTCTTCGAATGTGGTTGGGGGGTGTCACAGAGTTGCACTCCCACTGGTTCTATGTCCATTCTCATGCAGCTTTTTAACTCCTGCTCTCCTGGAGGCTGGCAAAGATAGAAAAAGAAAGGAGCACCTCCCTCCTCAAACTTCCTCACTAACCAAACTCGCAGGTTTACACTCTGTTCCAAGCTGCACTCTAACCTCCCTTATTTATACTGCTGAGATTTAAATAAGTGAGCTCTCTGGCAGTTACAGAACCAGATTAGACCAGTTAATTAATTAACTACTCTTAGCTCATGTAAGTGGCTGGCTCGAGTAGTATAAACTGCTGCGGGACACCATTTTTCATTTTACATTGTGTGTGTGCAGGAGCTTCCACTAATATCGGGGAAAAGCCCAGAGCCAGTAAAAGAAGGTTACAATTCAGACTGAGGGCAAAGGTTGCACGTTTGGTTGTTTTAATGCTCGGAGTCTACCCCACTGTAAACTGGGTGGATACCCAAGCACCAGGAGTTGAAACTGAACCACTTTTAAGTGAAACTATTCTGTTCATTTGTACAATATAAATATGCCATTATGGTGGTTGTGCGACCTTTGAGTTGCTTTGTGTGATTTTCACATACAAAAAACATTGCCATTCACTGCAGTATAAACCTATTTAAGGTCAAATCCTGAATGAGATTGGCATTTTTAAACCAGTATTATCTAATTTTGTGGTCATTTAAGATCAGGTTTCCTTTCTTCTACCACAGTAACTTCTGATCCAAAACACTGAGAGTAGATTAATTGACTGTAAATTTAGCTTTTATGACTTTTTGATTTATAAAACCATAATAAGACTTTTGCAGACTCACTATTAAATTAGATATGTGTTTTGCCAAAAATCATTAATGGTGAAAATGCTTTTTTGAGATTAAAGATGACCGATTTTTTATTTGCTTTAGGAACCTTGGCGGGCAACACATTCTGCAAAACAAGCTGATGCATGATTCACTGCTAGCCTTGAAAGCTTCAATGGTCCTTGTTCAGAAAGTTCAAGAGAAAATACACAGCATTTTCTGTAAAAATGCTGAGCCACCTCTCTGGGAAGCTATGTGTGGGCTGCTCACATGCTTTATTGAAATACTCCTAGATGGTAAGACTTATCAACAACAACTTGTATTAATACAGCGCCTTTAACACAGTAAAATGTCCCAAGGCGCTTCACAGGAGTGTTATAAGACCAAAACAAATCGGAAACTACTGTTAGATGAACATTCTCTCCTTACAGGACAGTGGCGAACAATTGCTTTTTCCTCTTAATCAAAAATACAGCAGATAATTTATTACAGATATAGAAGGCAAGTTGCATGTTTTCTCCCTTGGCCTGTCCCATCCCTTCTCCTCCTCCTCTTCCCAATTTCTAAGAATGTCAAATAAGCCATCTAATCTTACTGGAATTGTTGGAGAAATAGATGCAAATCTGTTTTTTTTACTGCCTTGCAGGAGATTTCTTACAGACTGTTCAGAGTACAGCAGGGATGGCTGCACTTCTGTTTATCAAGACTATTGTGGATTGTGATGAATTGTTGCCAAAGTTGGTGAGTGGGACTGTTCTTTGGAGAGATTGTTTGAAGTTAATTTTTTCCCTGTTTGACATGAAGCGCCAGAAGATGAGCAATGATCTGCCACTTAACAGGCTGCTCTGAGAAGGATGTGGCCTGATTTAGCTCAAGGCTTTTTTTTATATTGAAGATTAAACATACATGTAGATTCAGAATACCATTGCCAGTTAAGTATTGAGAGTGACCACAACATTTAATGCTTTGCTAATAATAACTAATCAAAATAGATTTTTATTAAAAAAAAAAGATTTTTACTGACTCTTGGAGCCTATTTGAAGTCTTTGATCATTAAATTAGTGATTTTGGAAAGATGGCAAGTAACTTTATTTTAAATGATCAAAAGTTGAGCTTAATCATATCTTGCAGTGACGGGGAATAATTTTATATCTGAATTGAATGTAATATTCTTGGAATCAAATCCTGCTTAAGTAGCTCCATTGTACTAGAAGATTCTATTTGAATCAACAAATGGGATTCAGGATTGTTAGAAATGCACCAAGGGAATGCTATGGATATGTGGGCTAGATGGACCAAAGATCATCTCCTGCCTGAAACCATGGTGCTCATTTTAACTCCCAAGGGTTAACAACCAGGCCGCACTCCGCTTCCAATCCAGTTTTAACGGAGGCGGGTCGGGGCAGGCGACCAACTGGCTCTCAGGAGGAGGGTTGGTCATTAAAATATTTTAAGGAGGCTGCGTGTCTCCAATTTAACTTTTAACTTTTAGTTTTAATGCCTGCAGGCCGCCATAAATTTGAGGTCATCCAAAACTCTGCTGCCCGTGCCCTAACTCTTACCATGTCCCATTCACCCATCACCTTGTGCTTGCTGACCTACATTGGCTTCCGGTTAAGAAATGGCTCGATTTTAAAAATTCTTATCCTTGATTTCAAATTTCTCCATGGCCTCGCCCCTCACTATCTCTGTAATCTCCTCCAGGCCCACAACCCTCCAAGATATCTGCGCTCCTCTAATTCTGGCCTCTTGAGCATCCCTGATTTTAATCGCTCAACCATTGGTGGCCGTGCCTTCAGCTGCCTAGGCCCTAAGCTCTGGAATCCCCTGCCTAAACCTCTCCGCCTCTCTACCTCTCTTTCCTCCTTTAAAACGCACCTTAAAACCTACCTCATGGACCTAGCTTTTGGTCATGTGCCCTAATATCTCCTTATGTGGCTTGGTGTCAAATTTTGTACTTTAATGCTCCTGTGAAGCACCTTGGAACGTTTTACTACATTAAAGGCGCTATATAAAGACAAGTTGTTGTTGTTGTTTCCCGGGCCTTGGGAAGCCCGACAGCTGAAGGGAGGTGTGAAGGGCCAGGTCCATCAGGTAAGTGCTTTTACAGCATTGCCTGTGGGTCAGAAGGAGCAGGAGTGCTTCCACCTGGCCCACCAAGCTTACCTCCACACGATCGGATCACTGTGATCAGCCGATACCTCCCACCTCCCCCCCCCACCCCCGCCACACCCCACACCCTCATGTCGGACTTACCTCTGCTCCGCTCCCCGGCTGCCTTCTCGCCCACCCGACAGCCAGCCAGACTTTTAATCGGGACACCTGTTTAAAAAACATAGAAAACATAGAAAAATAGGAGCAGGACTAGGCCATTCGGCCCTTCGAGCCTGCTCCGCCATTCAATATGATCATGGCTGATCCTCTATCTCAATACCATATTCCTGCTCTCTCCCCATACCCCTTGATGCCTTTTGTGTCTAGAAATCTATCTATCCCCTTCTTAAATATATTCAGTGACTTGGCCTCCACAGCCTTCTGTGGTAGAGAATTCCACAGGTTCACCACCTTCTGAGTGAAGAAATTTCTCCTCATCTTGTCCTACTCCGTATCCTGAGACTGTGACCACTCGTTCTAGACCCCCCAGCCAGGGGAAACATCCTCCCTGCATCCAGTCTGTCTAGCCCTGTCAGAATTTTATACGTTTCATTCTTCTAAAGGTATGATCAGTAAGTTCGCAGATGACACGAAAATTGGTGGGGTGGTAAATTGCGAGGAGGAAAGCCTCAGGCTACAGGACGATATAAACGGGTTGGTCAGATGGGCGGAAAAGTGGCAAATGGAATTTAACCCTGAAAAGTGCGAGGTGATGCATTTTGGACGGACAAATAAGGCAAGGGAATACACAATGAGTGGTAGGACCCTAGGAAGTACAGAGGGTCAGAGGGACCTTGGTGTACATGTACATAGATCCCTGAAGGCAGCGGAACAGGTAGATAAGGTGGTTAAAAAGGCATATGGGATACTTGCCTTCATTAGCCGAGGCATAGAATATAAGAGCAGGGAGGTTATGATGGAGCTGTACAAAACGCTGGTGAGGCCACAGCTGGAGTACTGTGTGCAGTTCTGGTCACCTCACTATAGGAAGGATGTGATTGCTTTGGAGAGGGTGCAGAGAAGATTCACCAGGATGTTACCTGGGATGGAGCGCCTCAGGTATGAAGAAAGACTAAACAGGCTGGGGTTGTTTTCCTTGGAGCAAAGAAGGCAGAGGGGGGACCTGATTGAGGTGTACAAAATGATGAGGGGCATAGATAGGGTAGACAAAGAGGAACTTTTCCCCTTAGTAGGGGGGTCAATAACAAGGGGGCATAGATTCAGGGTAAGGGGCAGGAGATTTAGAGGGGATTTGAGGAGGAACTTTTTCACCCAGAGGGTGGTTGGAATGTGGAACTCAATGCCTAAAAGGGTGGTAGAGGCAGGAACCCTCACAACATTCAAGAAGCATTTGGATGAGCACTTGAAATGCCATTGCATACAAGGCTATGGACCAAATGCTGGAAAATGGGATTAGACTGGACAGGGATGGATGGGCGGCGCAGACGCGATGGGCCGAAGGGCCTCTTTCTGTGCTGTAAAACTCTATGACTCTAGTGAATACAGGCCTAGTCGACCCAGTCTCTCCTCATACGACAGTCCTGCCATCCATGGAATCAGCCTGGTGAATCTTTGCTGCACTCCCTCTACGGCAAGTGTATCCTTTCTTAGGTAAGGAGACCAAAACTGTACACACTACTCCAGGTGTGGTCCCACCAAGGCCCTGTATAACTGTAGTAAGACAGTTGCTCCTGTACTCGAATCCTTTTGCAATGAAGGCCAACATACCATTTGCCTTCCTAACTGCTTGCTGTACCTGCATGTTTGCTTTCAGTGACCGGTGTATAAGGACACCCAGGTCCCTTTGTACGTCAACATTTCCCAATCTATCACCATTTAAATAATACTCTACCTTTCTGTTTTTCCTATCGAAGTGGATAACTTCATATTTATCCACGTTATACTGCATCTGCCATGTATTTGCCCACTCGTTCAACTTGTCTAAATCTAAATTTTAAACAGGTCCTGCTGTTAAATTCAGGGCCTGCTACTCATTTACTATGCTACCTTCTGATTCAGCTCCTAGACTGAATGGCAGTAAACCCTACAGGCTTTGAGGCTGGTTCCCACTGGCAGGAAGTTGCGAGTAGAGACTTGGGGGTTGATTTTCAGTGTGCTGTGAGGCGGGCTTTTTAGGCGTGCGGGGGGGGCAAAAATCCCGAATTCGGGGGTCCCGACACCATCCTGCTCAAAACCTGCCTCCACGTAAGTTTCAAAGGAGGCGGGTACCCGCCCCGCACTGGGACCCGCCGAAACCAGGCGGGAAGGGATTAGTGCCAATTAACTGCCTGTTAACAGGCAGTTTTTAGTCTAATCCCTATTTTGAAGGGTGTCGTGTGGGATTCCCGACTGCTCCAAACCACGCCAGGTTAGAGCAGGCGGGCCGTCTGGATGAAGGACTTGGAGGGGTCGAGATGTCGGTGTTCAGGTGAGTGATGGGTGCATGAGTGCAAAGGTAAGTGTGTTTGGTGTGTCTAAAGTGTGTAAAGAAGTTTAAATTACCTGTACTTACCTTTACAGCCTTTCTTCCTCTAGGCTTCGGGAGTCCATCATTCAGCCGGCACTGAAAGCTGAATGGCCGCGAGCTGTCAAAAGTGACAGCCTTCAGCTTTCAGTGCCGGCGAGATTTCTAACTGAGTCTGCGTAGAAGGACTCAGGTTAGAAGTAAGACTGTCAGTGTTTGACAACTTCAAACAGCTGTGAAACACTGATATTTCTTGACAGATGAAATTTCAGTCTGTGACATCACCTGTTGCCGGGTGGCCCTTAATTGGTCTGCTGAGCCCGCTAGGCGGGCTCAACAACGTCAATCAAGGGAAAATCGTGTGGATTGGCCGCATCTCGATGGAGGCGGGACTACAACCCGAAAGTTGTAGTCCTGCCTCCTTCCCGACTGCTGAATGAAAATCGACCCCTTGCACTCTAATGCAAATAACATTGAATCTTAACTCAGCCTAAGTTGTATCCCAGAGTTGGAAGTTAAACAGTCTGCCCCATACAGGTCTGAAATTATGCTGCAGACTTGCAGCATGAATGGAGCTCCAGTTTTATTTTGTGTAGAAAATGTCGTTTTCTGAGCTGTGTATAACTAAGATTGAAAGCAAAAAAAGAACCTAGCATTTATATAGCACCTTAACTATATTGTCAACACTTCTTGAAGCACTTCACGCAATTATTTGCTATTTGGAGTACAGTGCCTGCTATTTAGGCGTGGGTAAGGTATCTATGGACCGACTTGGTAAATCTTAGTGAAAAATAGATGTGTGTAAAAGGTGAAACATCAGGAGAAAGCCTCAACAAACTATTAGTCCTTGTTCAGTACTATTCTGAATGCTACTTCCTATAAAAACAAGCTAAAAATACTGATTGAAAAAAAGGCCAATTTAACTTCAGACCTTAGTTAAAGTGAATTAATGAGGAACTCGTGGCATTCTGCAGCTGTTTAAAAGCATTATATTCCAGGTTAGACTTAACTTTAGTGAGGATAATGAAGATGAAAAGTTGTTAATAGTGGGATAACAGTAAATATTGTAGGATTTTTCTAACCAAAAACATGGATGCAGCAGACATTGTTGGGTATATTGTAGTGGTGGAGGAGCGGGCATCAGAGTGCCATGAGATCCAGTAGATCTATTGACGACTAGCTACTTTTGCTTGACAAAATGAGCAGTGTCTGAAGAACTCTGGCTCACCAGGTAGCCTTTGACTGAAGTGTACTAGTTGGTCCACACAAATCTGTGGGGACAGTTAATGCACCATGTTGCATTGCCCTCAATTTCTGTGCTGTACAAGATATCTCGGGAGTTGGGCACTTTGCCGTGTACCACTCCATCAGGGGGGTAATAAAGCCACATGTGCTGCGACATACACATCCGCAAGAACCAACAGCAGACTACAGCGTGAGAAGTGCAATTGGGCACTATTATTTTCTTTTCCCAAAATTAATGTTTTCTCTGTCACTTTCAGACTAATTTTAATCAGTGTCGGTGAGCAGAGCTGAGTGCTTGCCAACTGGTAAGAGGAGCAGTTTCAGTAACCAATTGGATACTTGCTTCAGTGTTAGGAAGGCAGAGACACAGAAACCTGGCACTTTAAAGCAGGCTGTTAATGTTGAAGTTGAAATTGCTAGTAAGAGGAGAAATTGATTAGGACAGACCCACAACTGCAAAATAATTGTATCCTCTGCAACTCCATTTTCCCACAACTGCCCCATAATCTTTGCTGTTTCAAATCACTCCTTGTTCATAGTTAGCTCTTACAAGTGGCATTGCTCTACCCCTGCTTTTCGTTTTGGAAAGAGGTAAATTGCACAGGGAACATATGGAGGAAAATTTTGGGCCGAATCTTGCTGGAAAAATAATGATGTGTTAATGACACACGCCGTTATTAATTCACAAAGCGGCCAGCAAGTTCAGGGGATTAAGAGATATGGTGTGAGTTGCGAATTTCCAGAACTTGCTGGTCGATTTACGCCACTCCGCCATTTGCTTCACACAAACGGCATCTCTCTATTAGCCTCCTGTTATGTTTAAGAATTTGCTGGATTTGCACATTAATTGCCCATTAAGCTCGCTGCAGAAAGTTAGGACTGGTGATTTAAGAGTGCACGTACCCCTTTAACGATGTGATAATTGTTACTGCAATGCCAATTAACCTATCTGACCCAAAATGGGAGCAATTTAAAGTATTCCATCTCATTCCTGCATATAGTAAATTGTCAGAGATTTTAAAGATGTCTATTTTTAAATTTTACATTTTTTTTCTTACTCTTCTCTACTGTCTCTATTTTACTTTCTGTACCTGATTTGACTTTAATTCACCCGTCTTCTCCATTTTAACTCTATTTATTTCTCTACCCTTAAATCTCATTGGTTAAGTTAATACACTCTTGGTCCTGTCAGTCACCAAGGTTCCAGATGCCTCGTTACCATCGCCATGCCGTTATCAGCTTGTATTTCCAGCAAGTTATGACGCAAAGAATTTCGACCTGAAGGGTGGAGGAAAAAGTTTAACTAACAGCATACGCTGCGAGATGCCTGGCTCCAGCAAGATTTGGCCCAGTAGTTTTTAAATTGACTTGATTTTATTGGCTCACACCTTTTTCTTTTTTTTTGAAGGTTCATGACCTGCTTTTTAACTCCACGAAAAGAGTTCATGATGTACCAGGATGGCTAATTCAGAGTTGCGGCAGACTTTACAATGCTACACCTCCTCATGATGCAGTTCTTTTCCTAAGCCAGGGGACACTGGCAATGTTGGACTGGGGAAGTGGAAGAATGAGAGACAGTGGCGATCAACTTCTGCTAGACATATTGACTGTGTTGCTGTCACTTAACGCACGGTAAGCAGATCCAAGATGGATCACCTGTATTCTAAAGTCAAGTCGTATTCATGTGGGTTCTTGGATTTACAGGTCTTTTTAAAAAAAAAAAAAAGATTTACACCAATTTATTACTGAAATTACAGAAGTGCTATCTAATCCCTTTCTCCTTTAGCAAAGACTGGTAACTGGTTGCGATTTTAAAAAATAGTCAAAAAGCTGTGTTTATAATGAAGTCTTGTTTGGTGCATTAAAACACTTCATTAAAATGCTAAGAGGGGTTTTGTTGTATCAAAAGTCATATAGCTACAATCATTGGAGCTGGTTACATTTTTTGTGATAACAGGCTTTCATCTGTCCTATTTGTACCATAATTGCTTGTTGCCTACATTGAGAAGGCATTGTTTTCTGAGCAGCTAGCAAGAACTAATGTAAATAAGCATTTCAAGTTAATGGAAATGTTATTAGGCTAATGTAAAGCAATGGACAGTGTAATGGCAATATAGCCATAGCCTGCAAAGTGTGCAAGCAGCTTGTATTGTATTCTCATGTTTTGGTTGAGTTTCTTGAATAGTTCTTTGAAATACTTGCAGCTATTTTTGGCTCCAAACTTAATGCAGTCTGCATTGTTATCCTACTTCTTTTAAAATATGCCAAAATACCGAGGCAACTCTAAATATTTATGTTTGAACCTGTTTTTGAAGCCTAATTTGGCTAGAGTTGGAACATCAACAAATCTGTAGTCTAATTTAAAGCCTTTGTGCATTAAATTCTAAATCTCACTAGGTTATTTATTCTGATTTGAAATGAAAGTAATCACTTTTTTCCCCATATGTAAGCAATGTATTTTGTTGCCTTTCCCCACTTGCCTACAGCAGCCCTCCTGAATCCAAAGTTTAGGATAGTCAAGCTAACCAAAATCTGCGCTAAATCTCACTCCTCATCTTTGGCTGATGAACCAGGAGCCCTACCTGAGAAATGTACTGTGCCATTTCCAGTTTTTCTTCCTGTCCTCCCAGATGAACCAGCCGAGATTGATGAAACTGAACCTCCAGTGGAAAATCCAACTTTTAAAAATCAGTCAAGAGTGTGATTCGAATTTGCTTTTCCAATCAAGAGCCCCAACATTCTAGCATTGCAGCTAACTCAGTATTTTGATATCCAAGTTTATTTCAGCACCGAGTTAGTAGTCCTGGCTCAAATCACTGCCCTTTTACTATTCTTTATTATTCTCTCTTCTTCCCACCCGCCCCCACCCCAACCAAGGAGAAAAACTTGGCATGTATATCAGCCTAGTTGTGCAAGAGTAGCTCCTGGGAGATTACATTCAGTTTGATACGTTTTTCAAACAGAATGTGATCTCTATGCAACAAAAACATACAACAGAATCCAGACAATGAGATGCATAAGGTGTTGTCCTCTATTTAGAGGGCATAAAATGTGAATGAATACACGCTAAACTTTTACAGTACATTTTACCTTGTTTTTGCTAGATATCCTGGGGCTGATTTTCGTGTAGTGGTAAGTGAGGTCTAAATGGTTAAAAATGGGTGTTAACCCCGCCAGAGTTGTTAAGTACTCAAATTTGCTCAGTAAGCCCGCTTACATAATTATTCATCAATTCAGCTGCAGGTGTGTGCAAGTCAAATTTGGAGGGGACGAGTGAAGAGAAATATCACTAGAGGAGGACAAAAACCCAAGAGCCTTGAGAAAGGCTCATCTCTAGCCATTAGCAGCTTTTGCTTAGGTTGAAGGGGCAAAGGATTAAGAGGTGAAAGACAAAAATAAAGGGAAAGGAAACTCCACGTTCAGGCCCGTATCTGGAGGCCAGTGACAGAGCCCTCGAGCACCTGACTCCTATTCGATAGCTGATGAAGTGGAGCTGGTGCTGCTTGAGATGTTTGCAACGAAGGTCACCCTCTGCCACTCCACAACACCATCCCTGTCAGTCTGCACTGCAGCATGCTTGGAACAAGATGGAGACAGATTTTCAGCTGGTGCGCCCTGTCATTGGCCGTGTCAGCCCTGAGATGTATGTTAGCAGTAAGTAGCCTTTTGTCAGATGGCATAGCACTGCACCTGACTTTCTAAAGGTCATGACCATGTGAAGACTGCTCCCACAGTTGTTGCCAGGTAGATGCGACATTACCTACAAATGTACAGTTGCCATCGTGTGGGCATAGAGCACCTCTCATGCAGCCGGACCAACCTGGCATCCCTTCAGTGGTCTTCCTTTTCTTCCAAGCACCTCAGATGAGAAACTCTCATTGGAAAACCAATTAATGCCAACAAGGGTGCCAGGGGCAAAAAAATATATACACTATAGGCACAAAGGCTCATAAGAAGCTAAGAGGGGGTGGAAAAAGCTGTCCAGAAATGGTGCCAAAACTGCTGCATGAATCTTCTTGCCATTCCTTTAAACTTACCTGTATACTGCTCCACACCTGGATACCTGTATACTGCTCCACACCTGGATACCTGTATACTGCTCCACACCTGGATACCTGTATACTGCTCCACACCTGGATACCTGTATACTGCTCCACACCTGGATACCTGTATACTGCTCCACACCTGGATACCTGTATACTGCTCCACACCTGGATACCTGTATACTGCTCCACACCTGGATGCCTGTATACTGCTCCACACCTGGATGCCTGTATACTGCTCCACACCTGGATGCCTGTATACTGCTCCACACCTGGATGCCTGTATACTGCTCCACACCTGGATGCCCATTATGTATGAGTTTTGTTTGGAAGTGACATAGACTTGGCATAAAGGCTGGAAAAAGATGTAGGAGGTGTCAGAATGGTGCTTCTGCATCATTTTCATATTATAATGAAGCTCCCACCTGTTTCAAGCGGGAGCTTTCTCTGTGGCACATCAGAGATGCACATTATGTGCAAAAGAGGTGGACACCCAGCATTCGGGGTCTCCTCCCTCTTCCCAGTCCATGAACTAGCACACACTGGGTATTAAGGACAGGAAAATAGGCCCTTTATTTGCAGAATTATTGGCTTCCTGCTTGCTTTAACAAAGTTCCTGGACATTGAGGTTTCTTATGATGAATTGGGTATAGTAAGTGGACTGTACCGCATGGTATTTTAACATTGGTAAAAGTTGTGCTGCTGTGTCACTGATTTATTCTTATTTCAGTTTGAAGGAATCCAGTATGGCAATGTCAATTTCCAGGATTCTGAGTCTTTGGACTATTTCTGCATTAGATGCTCTTCATTCAGACTCGTGCTCTCAGTACCTGAAAAATTCCCTGAACGGAAACTCTGAAGCCATTCAGAAGCTGCTGGAATACGTATGGACACATTGGGAACATCCTTTGGATGCTGTGAGACATCAGACAAAAACTGTATTTAAAAACATTTTGAAAATTCACCAGAAGACCATTGATGATTCCTGTGGAATGACAGATCCTTTCTTCTTAAATATGACACAGAGCTTGTTGGGTCTGGAATGGCACATCAAAGGGAAATATGTTTCACTCAGTTGTTTAGTGGAATATTTGGGTACTGATCATATACTAACTGTGGATGACTCCATTCCTAAACAAGTTCTAAGGGTAATGCTTGATCAGTCGCTAGCAACATATGCAAGTGACCTATTGGAAAAAATGTTTGTGAGTCATAAGAATCAGTTGATGTCTTCATCCCAGTCCAGCAATTGGATTAAACAATGGCATGAAACTTGGGTCTCTCCATTTCTTACGACACTATGTGAGGAGAAGCCCAGCCAAACAACTTACATCATTGACTACTATCTTCCCAAACTACTGAAATGCAATCCTGACAGCCTGACCTGTATGATCAAAGAGCTTCGGTCTTCTGACAAGGGCAGCAACATTGGTGAGTAGGATGGAGGAACAATAGTAAAGACATTTGCACAGGTTGAACGGTTTGCAATTGTTTGTCATCTATTATCCAGCTGATTAACTGGTGACGTTTTCAATTTGTAGATATTTTTTAGAAGGGCTAATTTGCAGCTTTTTAATGCTTTCCTTTTTATATTCGCTGCATCTTTTGTACCAAAATCTGACCAAACACTTTATTGCAAAGGGTAAAAAAAACTCCTGCTGTCTTTGGACAAATTTGGGTAATTGTCATACAAGAAATCGAACCCTTTTGTAAATCTGTTTTTGTTCATCCTAAAATTTTCAAATTCAGTATTTGAATATTGTTTATTTCAAATGTAATATTACAATGGAGGAAATGCCAAGGCTGCAATTGGCCTTTGATGAAAATACTAAGTTTTAGCATTGGTATGTAAACGGAAAATGCTGGAACTGCACAGCAGGTTGTTCACCGTCGAGAAGAGAAAATTGATTACATTTCCACCAGAACTGGGCCCTGTTTATCTTTTAATAAAATTGGCAATTTCATGCTACATTTAAGCAATACAGAATAGTTCCTATGTAGACCAGTACTGATGGTTACATTGAAGCATGAGGTGGTACTAGGTTGATGTTTTATGGTAGAATTAACTTGGTTTCCAGTGCCCTGTAGAGTGCACAGGATCTTTTAAAAACTGTATGCAATACTATTTTAGTTTGTATTTTTAGAAGAGTAAAGCGTATACTAAAAGCAAGGGACTGGGGATTCCGAAATAAGAGTTGAACGTAGCATTGTACAGTGCTGCTGTCTGTTGGCTTTTCACTTTCTATTACTGTAAGAAGCTAAGCAGAAAGGTGAAAAATAACACATCACAGCACTGAATATTTGCAGCTGGAAAGGTTGCAATTTCTTTTTAGTCCTAAATGTTTAAATCTTGCTGAAAATACATGGCTGAAACATTACACACACGCTTAGCTGAGAATTTCTATTTGTGAGTGAACTGCTGAGGTGGTGCTGATTTGGTAATGTCTTGTCAAATGGTGGAGAGCTTTCTCCTCTGTGGCCTTGGTTCAGCCTTGGCTCAGTGGTAGCACTCTTGTCTCTTGAGTTAGATGATTGTGGGTTCAAGTTCCACACCAGAGACTTGAGCACATAATTTAGGCTAACACTTCAGTGCTGTATCAGGCGAGTGCTGCACTGTCAGTGGTGCTGTTTTTCGGATGCAGCGTAAAACCGAGGCACTGTCCGCCCCCTCACGTGAAAGTAAAAGATCCCATGGCACTATTAAACAAATAGCAGGGGAATTCTTCCCGGTGGCATAACCAATATTTATTCCTCAACCTACATCACTGAAACAGATTACCTGGTCATTATTTGCTGTTTGCGGGACCTTGCTGTGCGCAGATTGGCTGCTGAGTTTCCCTACAGCAGTAAATGCACTTCAAAAGTATTTAATTGGCTGTAAAGTGCTTTGGGACATCTTGAGGTCATGAAAGATGCTGTGTAAATGGAGGTTCTTCTGTTTTCTTAACCTGTTCCAGCTCACACTATTTCTGCGTCTGGACCACTGTTTGTTTATTGCACCCCCCCCACCCCCTGCACCCTTTCCCTTCATCTGTGCCACCATCCATGACTGCGCCTTCAGCCATCACAGTCCTCCTCTTTGGAACTCCCTTCCTAAATCTGTCTGCTTTGCTTCATCTCTCCCTACTTTCAAAGGCTTCAAAATCGAAACTTTGACATTGCCCTTTCATCACCTCCCCTAACTCTTGCCAAATCACTGCTCCGTGTTCAATACTCAACCCTTTTCTCACTGAAACGCCATGGGACTTCTGGCAATGTAAAAGGTACGGTAATTCATGTATGTATGGTCTCCAGGGTATCAGTGGTGATTAGCTTTATTCAGTTATCAGTAATGCTGTGAAGAACAGCTCCCTGTCTGTTTTTATTGATGCATACTTGTTCACTTCCTCTGATAAAAGTACTGTTAAATTCATGGAGGGCAAAATTTTGCATTTAATCGCCTAATCGCTCCAAAAAATAATTTTATCCTAACCATCAGAGTTTTGTTTTAAATCAACTTTCCAATATTTAACTTTTTGAGGATTTTGAATGTTAATGCAATGAATTTTTTTTTAATGGTCTCATTGTTTAGCATTAAAGAACCACAATTTTAGAAAAGATGATTAGATCTGGTTGATTGCAGAAATGTTGACATTTTTCAGGCTATGGTAGCCAGGGTATGAAAGGCAATAATTAATTGTTTAGAAGCTTAGATAATTACTTTGTGGTTGCAGTTGATAACGGAACTGTTGGTATGGAATTTTTTTTCCTGTATCATGAATATGCAATTTGGTTTTTGAGATCTTATTCATACATCAGGAAATGAGCAAAATAAATTAATATAGAAATCTCTCTATATAAAAATGACTCCCCAAGATAAGACCTCTATCTGGAATTATAATGTTAGTCTAGTTCCATATTCTGCAGTTTGCTCCTTCGTGTTATGACTAAAATAGTTTCTTTAAAAAAAAATTTAAAAAAATAATACCCAAACTTTGCTTGGCCTTCCCATTCCCATTCTCTGTAAATTCCCCACTTCCAGAGAGGCTGAGGCATGACATGGGAGTGCCTCAATCTCCCAAAAAATAGGGCTTCAGCAGAAGAGTGAAAACACCAATTGGGAAACTAGTCACAAGTTAGGCCGCTTAAAACAAAAGTGACAAACGCTTAAAATAATAAATAATTAGTAGTATCGTACTGACTGTAGGATAAAGGTAATTGATGGTGAGTGCACCCTGTTTAACAGGGCAACAGAGAACTGTCACTTAGGTTGAAAAATGTCCATTCCAAAATTAGATACTTACTAGTTTTAACTAACAAACCGGGTCCAGATATTCAGTCTGCTTGGTTTCCATATGTTGCTACTGGTTAGTATTATGCTTTAGTATCTTAAAATATGTGCTTTTATAAAAAAGGAAATTAAGTATTTTTACTAAGACTTAGAATTTGTAAATGGGAGATTTGCATATTGTACATGAAGGCTGTTTATTATGCAACATTGGTCAATATCCAAATTATTGCTAGAGATTTTCCAATAGTTTTTAATCCCTTGTTCTCTAGTTTTCTACTCTGAAACAAAAATTGCAGCTTCCATACAAAAATAGCCGTCATTTAAATATTGCACTGTTATTGTTTTCCCCTTTCTTTCATCCTGTACAAACCTTGGGATAGGTCCATCATGCACATCAGGTAAGTAGGTATCAGTGCATCTCTTTTCTCTCCTCCCCCACATGAAATGCATATAATCTGTGTGCAAGTCCTGACCGAAAAACCTCCACTTAAAGAGTAACTGTTAATAAAAGCAAATTTTATATTTGCTGATTAGTGATTTGGAGAAATGTACTTCAAAATTAGGTTTATTGATAAATCTTTCTGGTTCTAAACAAAATCCTTGGTCTGTTTGCATTAGGTCCTTTCAGCAGTAGAGGTGCTCTTGGAGCACTGATGACCTGCTTGAGAGCAGCTAGAGCTCAAGGACTGTGGAGCACTGCTGAGAAATTTGCGTGGGACCAACTGGTACCTGTTGGCCTGATCAAGCAGGCTTTGGTTCACAAGCATGAACAGGTATGTACAGCGATTTGAGAACCTTTTTAATATTGAGGCCTGTGACCTCATGTTAGGCTGTCAGTCACTCCAGGCGGTTCTGGCTTTCGGTGGACTTTTAATGAAGTACTAATCAAATAGCTATTCGTTACGGGGCAGAATGAGAATGGTCTTGGAGAACCGTGCTAGAAACTGCAGACTGATATTGACAATCTAAATTGTTCCCTTCAGCTCCCACAAAAAAACTATGCGTGCACACTCTTGACTCCATTAACCTCCCCTGGATTCCTTCTCCAGCTAACTCCAGAGGTTCGGAACCTTGGAATGCTGCTTGATTACTTCAAGCTTAATTACCTCCCATGCATCCCATCTATTACCAATATCACCTCCTTCCACCTTGGAAAGGTTGCCCTATTGTTCCTCTTCTACTGAAATCCTAATCCATACATTTGTCTTCTCCACACAAGATTTCTGCCATGCTCTCCTAACTTCCACCATCCACAAATAAGAAATCATTCATGGCACATAGCTCACATCCTCCCTTGTACAAGGGCTACTCCTCTGCCCTGTAAAGTACTTGGGCATCATCTACAAAGTGAGGTGCAGTGTGGATATAGCGGAGCTTCCCTTCTGAAACTGGTCAATTGAATTCTATTAAATTGCATGTGTCCCTTAGTGACCATAAGCACAGTTTGGGTAGCATCGTACAGAATGGGCTTGGGGTGTCTGTTCTAAGCATTTTATTGGCAGCCTGATCTCTGCTCACCATCATGAGCGACGGGCTAACCTTCTGGAAAATGGTAATGGGTACCGTCCAGTCTGGTGTTGTAACTTTATACTGCTCAAGAGAGGATCTTGAAGTGGAGGATACGAGAGGCAGCTGTCTTAATTGCTGATTCATATTGGTACCAGATGTCCTGCTGGATGACAATTTTATCCTGAAGACAGTAATTGATAAAAGAGCGCTTCAGCCTTTTCCATCATTCTTAAATGATGGAAAAATCCCACTGAAGGTTTAGTTTGTGTCATATAAGATGTGTCCAGACAATTTTCATTCCTCCCACTCGGCTCCAAATAACCCTGCAAGTCTGTGCACTTGCAAGTAGGTGGTCCTGGCAGTAAAGCAGTGGGAAGTTTGCCAGTACTCAGTGCTGGTAAACTGTGCGGTTTTAGCAGATTAAACTCCAGCACACACATGAGGTGGAGGGACCCCTGAGCTTCAGCTATTGCCTGCCTTCACCTAAATTCTCTGGACTTAAATAAGTGAGGTGTGTTACTATGTGGAGAGAATGTGCACTGGTTATTGGACAAACAGAAGTTTTGCATGTGCTGATTGCGTGGTGGTTTGGAAACGTTAAACCGTAGTGATGTTTCTGCGCATGTCGGGCTCCTGCCTGACCAAAAACTGCAACAAATTACAATACTGAGGTTAATCATTTAGGATTTGATGCTGCTTACTGTGAAATGGATCTACATAGCAGGCATAGAGCGTTTTTTGATATCTCAATATTTTGCTGTGTGTGGCACTTCTGTCTTTCAATCACCCCTCTTCAAAACATCCTTAATGCTTGGTATGCTAGGCATTTGTTTAAATTGTCAAAATTTCTAAGTAAGATTGTTGTCGGATACAGAGGTTTAGGTTTTTGAGGTACCCAATAATGGACTCTCAATCATGAAGAGTTTGCCTTTTCTTGGCTAGGCTATATGCAGGATAACAGGGCACTGTACCTTGGAAACAGGGCACTGTACCTTGGAAACAGGGCAATTGTATCAGGGCTCATCTTTTCTAATTACCATGTACAACTGATCGAATAGTATAAATGTTGTCAGGACTACTCTGGCTATTAGATGAAGGTCTTCATTTTGAGAAGGGCAGCCATGTTAGGAAATGGGTGAGGGCAATGAAGAATTGGCTCTAGGCTCTTATTACTGTTCTCAGTTGGGTTTTTGGATACAGCAATGTGCAGACGTGAAGTGCTGGTCTAAACAGGACAATTGACAATAATAGTACTGTAGATCTTTTCTAGTCAGCGATCGCATTAATATGAAAGGCACAGTATTTGGAGGAAGAGGGAAATATTAAAATAACAAAATTACAAAAATATAAATTATTCTTATTACAGGTCCGTCTAGATGCCTTGGGTTTGGTGTGCGAGACACACCGCAGTACAGAAGCTCTATCTCAGCAAGAGCTAGCTTTAATAAAATTCTTCCTGCCATATAACCTGAACAGTCAGTCTCCTGCGATGAGGCAGCAGATTGTGTGGTTAATGAGAAAGGTAGGACAATTTAAAAAAAAATTCTCTCTTTGTATTTTTCCTTCTAGCAGGATTCTCATGATCAGTATATAGAATTTGGTAACAATAATATTTACAGTTTTTTTGGTATTTACACTATCTTTTCAATTTTCTCTGCAGCTATTCTGCAGGCTACGGGACAGTTCCCAAGTGCTTTATAAACAAACTCAGACTGTTAATAGGCAGAAGAGTACTATGTGTGAAGAAAAACCAAATGATCAAGCTCCAGAAGTTCAGCTCCAACGGTATAAGGTACAAAATAATGATTTAATTAGAGCACTATGTACAGATACATACATATAAATATAAATGACTGTAGTTTTGTTGAATCATTAAAATTGGATATGCGCAATGCAATTGATTATCAGGTTTATTTAAAATATTCAGTATTCTGTTTCTTTGACTGAGACTGAATAATATGTATCCAGTAAAACTTCTGTTTTAATTTAAGGACAGTGCTAAATTTAAGGATGAACGTCCATCTGTGCCTTGGTCAAATCCTATGGAAAACTTTATCTTTGCCTCAGTTTATCCTAGCGAAGTTTCGTTCCCTTGTAAAAATGTTGCGGATTTTACGTGGCACAGAACAAACTATATGCAGACTTGGGATGTGATGAAATGCAGTATTATATAAAAGCAAATGAGAATATGCATTCGATCTGCATGCTTTATGACAGTCTTTCCAAGTATAATCATGAAGGCTGGGTCATTGCCCAGAAATAGATTAACTGAACAATGAATGATTCCATGGATTACTAAGGGAATGAATGACTAAGTAACTGAATGAAATGGCACAGAGACGTCTTGTTCTTTTTGGATGGCTTCTCCAGGTCCCTCACTGTGTAATAGGAGGTGGCCCACAACCCACCAAGATTTATAAGGACTTACCCTTTCCCTCAATCCAATTTTAGTTTAGCTGAAGGGGAGCCAAAGAATTCATCACCTTGAGCTCCATAGTCCCAATGGCTAGTCCCACCAAGCAAGATTACGTGTTGTTACTTATTTTTAATGATTACCATCAAGATTACATTTCAGTGATGCAGAAACTTACAAATATGAGATTATTTTCTAAAATTTGAACCTTGAACATTCAGAAGTTAAAGACGACCCTATTAGTGAGTATTGTCGGTCCCTTTTGTCTATCAATTGTGTTTTTTAAAAGCAGCAGTTAGGCGATACATGTTACTGCTACACTACACCAGAGTGGTAGGAACTACGCACCGTGTTGCAATTTCCCCATTGTGAGTTCCCAGTCTTGGTCAACACTGCGGACAAGTGACATGAGCAAGCATGTTTTATGGTGGAAATTCCTAATATTTTCACACTGCCATCATCAGCACAAGGTTGAATGAGATTTCTTGCAGTACAGATATGATAACCTTGATTATAGTGAAAAATTCATGTTTTATTTAAAATTGAGACAAACTAGTTGTTACAACTGAAATGCGGGAGCAAATCAGTATTTATGCATAGACTTTTTATTTTTATCTTCCAGGATTTTATGGTCTGGGTGTGTGACAGACTATTCCAAGCTTTGTTTCCAGGTGCTTCATTCCCAAGCAAATTCACTGTCTTGAGTCTCTTGGGAATAATTGCTGAAGTTTTTGAAAATTTGGAGGGTAAGTTAGATGGAATGTGATCATATGCTGTGCTTTTGGGACAATGCTACTAAAAAGTACCCCCCCCACGTCGCTTACAACTGCACTTCCTAAAACACAACTGCCTAACCTTTAGCCCTCCATTTGCCACTATACTTCTGCAGCCATCGAGCTGTTTAACTCCCTCTTTTCAGGTACTGTCCCTCTTGATTTCAAAACTACTGTTAACGCCCCTCTCTTCAAATAAACCCACCTTCAACTCCTCTCTCCTTGCAAACTACCACTCTATCTTCAACATCCCTTGCCTCTCCAAAGTCTTTGAATTGTCTTTAACCATCCATGCTTAATTTTACATGATTTTAGTTATTCTTTTATAACTTCAATAGTAGGTGCTTTTATGTAAAGATGGGAATAAACTGTCTAATGTTTAATGTCAAAGCAATTTCATGTCCGCATTATAACCACGTTTGATACCCTTGTCCACAGCAAAACATTTACTTTCTCCCATCCTGGTTGTTCGCCCTGGTATGACCCCCATCTTTGTTCCCTCAAGTCCAAGGCGGTGCAGACTTGAGTGTATCTGGCGCACAACTGGTTTAGCCATCGATCACCAGATCTGGCGGGACCATATCAAGTGCTATCGGGCCTCGCTCTCCTGCCAAAACCACACACTAATCCAGGATCATCCTGGAGAGCAAAGATAGACCCTTGTCTCTTTTCTCCACTCCACTACCACATTCTCCTTGCACTCCTTTTCCTCTGCCTGCTCTACCATGACCTCCAACAACAAATGTGAGGAACATGTGAACTTTTTCATCCCTAATTTGAGACGATCAGTTCAGCTGCCTCTCTTGTTTCCCCCACTTCCTCTTGTCCTACAAGCCATTATGCCTGCCCTAGCTCTGAACCCACATTCTTCTCCAGTTTCTCTCCTATCTCCCCTCATGCGCTAGCTGAGCTCATTTTGTCCAAGAAACCTACCTCTTGCTATCTCGACCTGTTCCCACTAAACTAGTAACCATCCAACTTCTCTTCTTGGCCTCTATGTCAGCAGATATCGTAAACAGCTCCCTCTTTTCAAGTACTGTCCCTCTTGATTTCAAAACTACTGTTAACACCCCTCTCTTCAAATAAACCCCTTCAACTCCTCTGTCCTTGCAAACTACCAGTCTGTCTTCAACATCCCTTGCCTCTCCAAAGTCATTGAATGTCTTTAACCATCCATGCTTAATTTTACATGATTTTAGTTAGTTTCTTATAACTTCAATAGTAGGTGCTTTCATGTAAAGATGGGAATAAACTGTCTAATGTTTAATGTCAAAGCAATTTTATGTCAGCATTATAATACAGTTTCGATTCCTGTACAGTAGGGAGTGTTTAGCGTTTTGGGAAACAAAATTTCCATACAGTATAGTGAAGTTTGCAAATTCTTTTTAACAAAAAAAATAAGCATTTACTGTCTTGATAATGAATTTAGTGATTTTGTACTTTGTTTCAAACTGCTTTTCTACAGGTCAGACTTACAGAGTGATGCAAATGACTGATGTCTTGCAGCCGGCCTATGCCGATGCTTTACTAGGCTGTTTGAACAGCACCTTTGAAGAATTGAAACTTTTAGCCTATGATCTTTTGAAGAAACTTCCAGCTACAGTTTTAGGATTACAGGTAACAGACTTAAGGCAATGGTTTGGTAATTGATCAATAGGTTTTGAATATTTTTTTTTAGCAGGCTCTGTTGTTTCAGATTGTTTGATATCCTGTGTGTATGTGTGTTAATTGTTGATTGGCAGTCATTAACAATTTAAAAAGGTACTTATGCTGATAATTACGACTTAACTTTCTGTGGTAAGTTTAATGGGCAATTAATGTACAAATGCAGCATCTTCATGAAAATCACGGGGAGGTTAAGCGTGAGATTTCACAAAGTTAACGCTGGAGCAGTGCAAATCAGCCAGCAACTTGTGGCGATTCGCAGTTCATGGCATATCTCTTCCTTGCTGCAAGTTGCGAGCTGATTTGTGCATTAATAACTGCGTGCGTTGATCAGCAGCTGCTATTTTTTCAGCAAAATCTGGCCCAATATCTTGCATCCCTGAGCAATTAGCCTCTAATTGATTTCGGGATGTGCCTATTTACAACACTTCTCCACAAGGAGCAGTTGAACAACTAGAAGATCATGGGGTAAAAATTAATTTGTGGCTACAAGCAGGCACAATCCGGGAATAATCCCCGCGCCTCAATGGAAAGGCCCAATGCGCACACAATGTTGGGCCTCATTTTCATCTAACCGGCAAGATGTGGACACCTAGTTGCCGTCCCCAGGCAGCTCGCTGGAGAAGCGGCCTCGAAGATCGGGCCGCCGCATCCCCAGTGGCAGCCCACAGGTATGTAAAGAAAGGGACCAGAAGTGGGGGGTCGATCGGGAGAGGGGGCAAATTTCTAAACCCATATTTTGTGCTCTGGTCCTTTTAGACTTTGTGGCTTTCAAAGAGGAGCCCAGGCTAACAACAGCTCCAGCTGGTATGCATTGTATGTTGTATGATTTAATGCTCCTGGCGTTATAAAATAGCATATTTTCAGACTTGTCATGAGCAGTGCCACGTGAGATCCGTTAGTATTCTATATTTAGATTTTAAAGTGAAATGGAACCAAAAATAAATTTGGTAATGTAGGAATTAACAACGGGGTTGGGGTTATTGTCTCTGGCCAGTCAGAAGCCTCTGAGCTGCTCCAGGGATCCCCGTGCGGTTTCGAAGCGCTCTCCTATTCCTGGTTCTGACCGCCGGACTTATTCGGTAGCGATGTAGACAGAAAACGTGACTCGTGGTTTGGGTGCAAAACAGACCAGTATTTATTGAAACAAAAAGAAAGAAACAACTTAAAAATAAACAATACAACACTCCTATGCTCGATACAGTACTTTTACTCAACGCAGTACACTTAGTGTCCACTAGAGCGCACTTTGCTCAGTGCAACACTCCTTTATTTAAATACAGCACTTTTAAATATAGAAACACCTTGCTCACTACAGCACCTTTGCTTAGTGGCTTTTACTTAAAAACAGCACTTTAATACAGAACCCTTAGTGTCCACTGAAGCACTTCTCTGCTTAGTGCAACACCCTTTTAATAGCACTTTTAATATAGAAACACCTTGCTCACTACAGCACCTTTGCTTAGTGGCTTTTACTTAAAGTGTTTTTTTTTTAATACAGCTACTCTCAGTATTCACTGAAGCACTTCTCTGCTTAGTGCAACACCCTTTTTAATAGCACTTTTTAATATAGAAACACCTTGCTCACTGCAGCACCTTTGCTTAGTGGCTTTTACTTAAAAACAGCACTTTAATACAGCTACTCTCGGTGTTCACTACAGCCTTATCTGCTCGTGCAACACGGTTACTTAAATAGGGGAGGATAGAACGGACACAACGAGGGAAAATCGACTAAAATCACAGTTCTAACTTAATTTCCACCCCTATACCTATTCTAAGTTGCCTTGTAATGGGCCAGAAAAATATATGCTCACCAATGAAAAACGCCTGCTCCATGCCCTGCGATCTTTGATCTTCACTGCCCCGAAGTAAAAACACCCCAGTATTTTAAAAGTAAACTGCTGGTGTTCCACTCCTTTAGGCAGGCCCCCACGTTGTAGAGGGCATGGAGGCGAGGCCACAGAGAGAGAGAGGCTTCTGAGAAGCTATCTTTTATACCCCATTTGGGGCCCGCCCAAATCCGGATGTATCTGGGCTAAACAAAAGGGATCCAAACTGTCCCCATTGTCTTGTAATGGGTTTGGATGAATCACCCATTCGTTTAAACTGGGTTTTTTTCAGTTTAAATGTGTCCTCATTGTCTGTGATGGGCTTTTGAATAAAGCTGCAGTTTAAAGTGTCCTCATTGTCTGTGATGGGCTTTTGAATAAAGCTGCCGTGGTTTGAAAAAAAGCATGTCTATTTCCTTGATTGCTTGAGTAGGTTAGTGTAAACAAAAGTCATTGTCCTCGTGGTCAGACTGAAACGAGTCTCAAGTGGTTAATCCTTTGGGTAGCAGTTTCTGTAAACACATCGATTGTCTCTGCAGGGAGGGGAAACTCCCTGAACTGCCTTTGATTGGCAGTCTGGTCAGCCATTGAACCTTTTTTTCACAGACACAGCAGGCTGCCTTTTCAAGTCCTTTTTGTCTTCTGCCATGCGGTCTGGCGGCCATTTTAGTCCCTGGATTTTTAAAGGTATATTACCCAGGTATTCTTTAATCAAAATTCAATCTTCGGAACTGTAGGAAATCTCAAAATTATTGTGAAATCCCTACAGTAATATTGTTGAATATACTTCCCTCATCTTTTTTAAACTGTAAGCCTCACACATAATCTTGTACTTCTTCAAGCAGAATAGGAAAGGTCTTGAATTCAAATGAGAGAAATGGTAATGCAGGATCATTGCCAAGGCAAGAAATGTCTTGTCTTGGGGCCCTGTACATGAAGCTCAATGAATGGAGAGGCTGAATGGCTTTTTCTCATTCTAGCTTGTACTCTTAATTTTCTAGCATGCTATATTATTAATTTCCCTGCTAAAGAGGGCTTATGTGGTTTAATTTGCATAGAGGTGCTTTCTGTGAAAAGATTGTCCTCGGTTCATCCAATGCATTAATACCAAGTTGGATCTTTTTTCCCTCAACTCTGTTCTACATTGAACATTGGGCTAATAAGCCAGTTTTGGGATTTTACTAAAGTAGTGTTCTGATAAACAGGGGCAGAGTGATGATGTAATTGGCTTAAATTTTATTACACTAAATGAGAAATTTTAAGTTTTGATTCAAAAGCCTTCCAGCAAAAATAGGCCATTAACAAATCTTTTACTCACACATATGACAATATTGGGGTGAAACCATATTTTTTGTTGTTTTAACTCTAGTTCTCAGTGAGCTGTGTGCGTTCACTGCGACCACCAACAAACATGTCTCACTCCAGTTTTCCTGTCCTTCAGTGGAACAGTGCCTTCCCTGTACATGGCACACAGCTCAGTAACATGAGGGATTGAACCTGTGCTCTCCGCCTCTGTCATGTTGAGTGTTGGAGCTCCGCGTTGCTCTACTCATCATTTTAAACAAGTACTATGCAGTATTTCATTGAATCGTAGAATCATACAGTACAGAAGGGGTGCCTGTGCCGGCTCTTTGGTAGAGCTATCCAACTAGTCCCACTGCCCCGCTCTTTCCCAATAACCCTGCAATTTTTTCCCTTCAAGTATTTATCCAATTCTCTTTTGAAAGTTACTATTGAATCTGTTACCACCACCCTTTCGGGCAGTGCATTCCAAATCGCATGTCATCACTATCTTTAAAATACTATTTAAATCTGTTTGTATGTATATGAGTTTGTATGTGTCTTGATGAAAATGAGCTCCCTGTTTGCAAACACTAATTCAAACAAGGAAAGGAATTACTTCACTTTGTGTATATATATACTAGCAGGGGAGCCCCGCATTGCGAGGGCTTTTTTGGGGCTGGTCGATGTGTGGGCCGGGAGCCTGGGACTGGATTTGGGTTGTCAGCAGTTTCCAGGGCTTTTTTGGGCCTGGTCGATGTGTGGGCCGGGAGCCTGGGACTGGATTTGGGTTGTCAGCAGTTTCCAGGGCTTTTTTGGGCCTGGTGGATGTGTGGGCCGGGAGCCTGGGACTGGATTTGGGTTGTCAGCAGTTTCCAGGGCTTTTTTGGGCCTGGTGGATGTGTGGGCCGGGAGCCTGGGACTGGATTTGGGTTGTCAGCAGTTTCCAGGGCTTTTTTGGGCCTGGTGGATGTGTGGGCCGGAAGCCTGGGACTGGATTTGGGTTGTCGACAGTTGGAGAAGCCTAGGCCCGTTTTGCACTGTTTTTTAACCTAAACATTTCTAGCTTTTAATACCTTCAAAGATGAAAGTTAAAGTACTTATGAAACATTTTTGGTAAATCTTATTTTTTTTAAAAAGAAACTGACCTGGATTAGCAAAGTTTTGAGCTGCCCTGGCTGCTGTATAATGGCTGACAGATCCCTGAGATGAAAACGATTAGTCCCGCCCACACACACACCGATTGGTCAACCATCAGGTGACTGAACTGTAGGATTGGTCAATCATGACGGCACATGATTGGTCGACCTTGACGTCAGTCAATGCTAATGAGTGGATAATGAGTGGAATTTTGAAGGTTTTTTGTATAATGTGCGAACAATTTTTGTCCGACCAAAAAGTAAATACGCCTATGACCGTTCCGGAACGGTAAGCTTTCTTTCGACGTAACACACGTGTAGGTACGCTCTATAACTTTAGAGTGTATAGCCGGACAGACAGACAGACGGAAGGACAGACAGACAGACAGATCGATCCTTTTATATATAATATAATAATAATAGATAATAGATAGAAGATAGATAGATGTACAAGTTGAAAATGTATCATGGACTCTTAATTCTCTTGTCATTTACAGTCTGTGGTTCCAACTCTAATAACATAGCATTGTGACTCGCTTCCTATTGATGAATAAACAAAAAGTAAATTTACTGGACTGTTGACTCTGTCCTATTTTTCAGTTTAGTAAACCTTCAGTCTTGTTAGTAGAGCTGTCTTTTTAGATATCTAACATTTTTACCCTTGATGAATGTTCAGTGAACCACATAAAACAAATACCATGTATGGCTGTTCCTTGTTGATGCTATCTACTCACATTACCTTCTGCATTCAGTCACACATTCCAGATTTTTGGGGATACACATGACCAGAAGATTACTTTATTACTGTAATATTGCAAATTCTGTCCACAAGATCTGCCAAAGAACCTTTATTATTTGACTCCCGGTTTCAGACCTTTGGTGATTTCAATCTCGGGAATTTCCAGTGGCTCTCCCTGATTTTCTTCTGGCCTGCATTCATCCCATCATTGTATATGTTGGAAATGCCTTGCGCTTGCGGCTTATTAGCTCCTGGATCTCCTGGTCATTCTCGTCGAACCAGTCTTGGTGTTTCCTGGTTGAGTGACCGAGCGTCTCTTCACAGGTGCTGATTATGGAGGCCTTGAGTGCAGACCAGACGCTGTGGGCACTCTGTGTCTCTGCATCACTGGGAGTCGTCAGGTTGTTTGTGAGGCACAGGCTGAATAGGGCTTTCTTAGCGGGGTCTTTGAGTGCTCTAGCGTTAATTTTCTTGCGGCATTGTTTCTGTTGCCGCCGCTGTTTTGGGGCTACATTGATGGAGATGACAGAGCGGATTAGGCGGTGGTCTGTCCAGCAGTCATCAGCTCCTGTCATGGCGCGGCTGATGCGGACGTCCTTGCGGTCCCTCACTCGGACGATGACGTAGTCCAGCAGATGCCAGTGCTTGGAGCGAGGGTGCTGCCATGAAGCCTTGTATCCATTGGCAGGATAGGCGCACCAACGTCCCCAGCATCAGCTCCGATGGACGGGTCACATTGTCCGCATGCCCGATACGAGACTCCCAAAACAAGCGCTCTACTCGGAGCTCCGGCACGGCAAGAGAGCCCCAGGTGGGCAGAGGAAACGCTTCAAGGACGCCCTCAAAGCCTCCTTGAAAAAGTGTAACATCCCCACCGACACCTGGGAATCCCTGGCCCAAGACTGCACAAAGTGGAGGAGAAGCATCCGGGAAGGCGCCGAACACCTCGAGTCTCTTCGCTGGGAGCAAGCGGAAGCACGTCAACTCAAGCACCCCACCCACCCGCCCCTTCAACCACCGTCTGCCCCACCTGTGACAGAGACTGTAGGTCCCGCATTGGACTAATCAGTCACCTGCGAGCTCATTTTTAATGTGGAAGCAAGTCATCCTGGGTTCCGAGGGACTGCCTAAGATACAGAGATACAGGGTATATGTTGGAGTATTTAGTCATGTACAAACATCAGAGCCACAAAGGTTATATTCAGAAACCTGTATCTGATTATCCTGTCAGAAACAATTACACTCTGGAACATGTTTAAAGTCGTTTTGTGTGTTTTTGGGTAGTTGTCATGGCTGTTTCTTTTGGCTGGAACTGTTTATTAAATGTTACTCTATTCTCCCCCACCTTACAGGAGAGTGAGAAATTGCAAATACTTCTGCAGGCCGCTTTTGACCTTTCGACCAGTACCAAACCTTATGACTGCATCACTGCTTCACACCTCCTGGCTCTTCTGGTACAGCAAGAAGGCTTGCTGACAGCTTTACATGCTTGTTCTTCAAAACAACAAACCATTGGCTACCAGTTTGATGACCTCAGCAAAGTTCATGGAAAGCGTCCTGCAGATACAGAGATCCTGGAAACCAATATTTTAGCAGGTTCGTGTCGATCTACAATTCAATACATTGTTACTGGTAAAAGCCAGAGTTTTTTTTTCTTAGTTTACTTCCTCAAGCTCCATATTATGAGTCCAAAAGGACTATGTTTACATTAAAAGTAGTTTTTTTTTTTGAAGAAATTTTACAATTATTTACCAAATGAATTCATAAGTAGAAGTATGGTTTCATGTTGCAGCACTGTCAAGAGACTACAGTAGAATTACCCACCCCTAGGTTGCAGGTTAATCGACGATGGAGTTTGAACACTGGCATTTAGATTATTGGGGAACATGATGGACAACTAGATCTGCTCATTATTTTCTTTTGTATGCTTCATGCCTCTAACATCTCCCGCAGGCACTGAATGTGCATCAGCAAAATAGCATTGCTCCCTCCCACTCAAGTTGAGAGATTTCAACAATGCGCCACTCCTACAACCGACTTGTTTTGATTGTAGTTATTAGAACAGTTTCAGAGTATGATCATGCATTCCTCTTGCTATATTTGTAGGCCTGGCGAAAAATAAATCATTCCCCTTTTAACCTAGAGACCCTCAGATCCCTTGTAGACCTAGATGACAGGGTAAACTTGATGCTAGAAAGTGCCCACAGAACTCTAATCCCTATGCCCTTGGACTCATGCTGCCTCAGTACCTTTGTCGAATGACTCCCGATTTTTTCAGAGAATAAGCAACAACAACAACTTGTATTTATATAGCACCTTTAATGTTGTAAAACATCCCAAGGCGCTTCATAGGAGTGTTATAAGACACAAAATTTGACACCGAGCCACATAAGGAGAAATTAGGGCAGGTGATCAAAAGCTTGATCAAAGAGGAAGGGTTTAAGGATTGTCTTAACGGAGGAAAGAGAGGCGGAGAGGTGGAAGAGTTTAGGGAGGGAATTTCAGAACTTCGGGCCTAGGCAGAAGGCACAGCTACCAATAGTTGAGCGATTAAAATCAGGGATGCTCAAGAGGGCAGAATTAGAGGAGTGCAGATATCTCGGTGGGGTTGTGGGGCTGAAGGAGATTACAGAGCTAGGGAGGGGCGAGGCCATGGAGGGATTTGAAAACAAGGATGAGAATTTTGAAATCGAGGCGCTGCTTAACTGGGAGCCAATGTAGGTCAGCGAGCACAGGGGTGATGGGTGAATGGGACTTGGTGCGAGTTAGGACACGGGCAACTGAGTTTTGGATGACCTCACGTTTACGTAGGGTAGAACGTGGGAGGCCAGCCAGGAGTGCGTTGGAATAGTCAAGTCTAGAGGGAACAAAGGCATGGATGAAGATGATGATATCCCAAGTGAGGGCCAGAGGTGCAGTACACTTTCAAAACTGACCTGTCTCAATCTTTGTTCCTGAAGATCCTGCAGAGAAACAAAGTCTTCAATAGTATCACACTTGCCCTCCATTACCGAGGCATCGGATACAGGATAACTTACTCTGCTGGGCTTTCAATTCTGTCAGACAATGATCTACGTCTATCCCTCTCCCCGTTCAATGTGCTGAGATAGCCCACAGTTCTGTACAAAGCAGAAACATACCTGCCCCTCCATCCGGGAATTGCTCCCTCAAGCCCTCCAAAAATAGCCCCCGAGAAGGAGGAGGATGGACACACAGGGCTTCAGAAGGTCAATACAACCAATGTAAGGTAACCAAGCCCCCTCAAGCTAATCTGCATAGTGCCAGGTGCCCACAGACAGCTCTGCCTGAATTAAGGAAGGGAAAGCCAACACAAACTCTAGGCAGTGGAGTCTACAAACACTAACTACCCAGTGCTGCTCAAACATAGTAATTTTGTGGGGTAACAGTTGTTGAACTCGAATGCTATCTCAAAGTACTTGAGGCTCTAAATCATGCAGGAAATGACAGTTGGAGGCCACTAGCTGTCTGGTTACTCAGGGACCACGGCCGTGAATAGGAATGGAGATAGGCCAAGGCTACCTGCATGCCTATATGTGCTTTTGACATGGGAATTATGCTCCATGAAACAGATTGGAAGTTGGAGATATTGTGGGTGAAGAGTGTAGTGTATGTAACCGTCTACCTTTAAGAGACTATGTATGTAACCGTTCACCTTTAAGAGAACTATTTTAGGTGTGGCACTACTTGTTTGGCTTCTGTATACGGTAATACCGACGGTGACCACACTGGTATATAAGTGCTGTGGCATGACTTATTGGGCAGATTCGCCCTGACCTTCGAATAGTAAAGTCCTGTTGTATGTTACTCCTGAAGTCTGTGTCGTAATTAACTGCACAACCCACAGACTTTACAGTGGCGACGAGTCCGATCGTACCCTGCGGCAACAATAATTTCAAAGCAACGAAAGAGCGTCGAAAAGAGGCAACCGCCCTCGTCATTCGGCTGGGAGAAAACTCAAGGCTGCAGCAATGGAAAGGAGGAAGACTTTAGCGACAAAAACTTCCATCAGCAACAGGCACTGACTGTCCCTTCTGCCACGGTGACTGTGAGTAAGGGAAAGTGAAAAGAATAGCCGGAGGATAAGGGCTGGGCACTCGACCACGGTCGAGGGGGAAAAGGAGCCGGACAAAAAGTCGGGTCCAACGGCGTCGTGAGAGACCGCGACCGGCGGGAAAAGCCGGGCGGTGACCGAAGCCACGAAGCGCTGCGACCGGGAGCGTAGGCGCGGGAAGAGAGAAACTCAGCCGCAGCCGGGGAGAGAAGCACCGGACTGCGAGAGGGCTGGGAGGCGCGATTGGGGTCCGAGCGAGCGGGAGAGGCAGAGCCGACCAAGAGAGACTACGCGAGAGCCAGTCCAGCGGCTGAACTGTCCTCCGTCAACGGGGTGTAACCAGCGCCGGTAGAGCCGAGCGAGCGGGAGAGAGGCAGAGCCGAGCAAGGGGAACTGTGCGAGAGCCAGTCCAGCGGCTGAACTGTCCTCCGTCAACGGGGTGTACCCAGCGCCGGTAGAGCCGAGCGAGCGGGAGAGAGACAGAGCCGAGCAAGGGGAACTGTGCGAGAGCCAGCCCAGCAGCTGAACCAGTTCGCCGTCAACGGGGTACCCAGAGCCGGTCGCCCTGCCATAAAATTAAAAAAAAAGGGAAAGCCTTGAAGCCGAAGCGCAGGCTGTGAACCTGAAAGCCAGCGGCCGTCGCCCGTGGGGAAAGTGTACCCCTCCCGCCAGGGAAGAAACGCGGGAAGCTGCCATTAGGCGGGGAAGAAGACAGAAGCGGGAAACTGCCATTGAAGTGGGCGGGGAGAGAAGATAAGAGCGGGAAACCGCCATTTTCGCGGGAAAACCGCCATCTTAGAGAGAAAAAAAAAGAAATAATAATTTAAAGAAATACTTGTGTTGTTCCCAAAGAGAGGAAGATGCCTAAGCGTGGTAACATCAATGATTTTAATTCCGAGGTAGAAGACTGGGCCACGTACGTGGAACGCATTGAGATCTATTGTGAGGCCAATAAAATAGAAGAAGATGACAAAGCTATAACCTTGCTGAACTCGATGGGCGCAAAGACATACGGGCTCTTGAAGCATCTACTAGCACCAGCTAAACCGGCGGATCAGACTTTCGATGATATTGTGGCTGTCCTGAAGGACCACTTGAACCCTACACCGTTGATGTTGGCTGAACGATTCAAATTCTATGCGAGAACGCAACGGAAAGACGAAAGCAACGCGGAATACTTGGTTGAGCTGCGGAGGCTAGCGAAAGACTGTCAGTTTAAGGACAACCTGGAAGAGGCACTGAGAGACAAATTCGTGTGCGGAATGTTGAAGGAAGAAACACAAAAACGACTGCTTGAAGAGAACGATCTTCCACTTGATAAGGCTGTCCTGATCGCAGCATCAAGCGAAGCCGCAGTGAAAGGAACTGCGGAAATGCAGCTAAAGGCAGCGGCACTCGGGGTACAACAAATTACTTCGGGTACAACGAAATGCTATCGTTGTGGAAAGACAACACACGACCAGAACCAATGCTGGTTTAAAAACCAAGAATGTAGGAAATGTGGCAAGCTTGGTCACATAGCTAAGGTATGCCGGTCAGGGAAGAAGACCAACAATAATGAGTCACCACAAAAGTGATACAGAAAGGTACATGAGGTGACTAGGAAGAGTCCGGAGGAACAGAAGTCGGACTCACACTCCAACTGCAAAGGACTGGATAGTTTGAGAATTCACAATGTGAGTAATGAAGCTGACCGACAAACTATCTGGATCACACTACAGATTGCAAAAGTCCAAGTGAAAATGGAAGTGGACACCGGATCGGCGCTGACGGTCATGAATAAGCATGACTATAAAAAGTTATTCAAGCATATTCCACTACGGGATACGGAACTAGTACTACAGACATACACGGGGCACAAAGTATTCCCCATTGGAAAGATAGAAGTCAAGGTGAGATACAAGGATAAAGATTACCAAAGGATGGACCTGTATGTGTTGCCTGAGGGAGGTCCACCACTTCTGGGACGGGAGTGGATCCGGAAAATAAAGATAGACTGGCATTCACTAAACACCATGACGGTGGATTCCGGAAAGGAAGATGTCAAACCTGAACGGTTGTCCAGAATATTGGACGAAGCTAAAGAGGTATTCCAGCAAGGACTGGGAACACTGCGAGGAATTAAAGCAAAGGTTAAGATTGCAGAACATGCAAGCCCAAAATTTTTCAAAGCCAGATCGGTACCTTATGCGATACGACCAGCTGTGGAGGCAGAACTGGAAGAACTTGAACGATCAGGGGTACTGTCAAAAGTGGACTGGAGTGAGTGAGCCACGCCCATTGTTCCCGTCATGAAGTCTTCAAGTAATAAGCCAGGGGGACCGGGGAAGGTCCGCATCTGCGGAGACTTCAAGATCACAGTGAATCCGGTGCTTCACACGGTACAATACCCGCTTCCGCGGATTGAAGATATCTTTGCTTCGTTGGCTGGAGGGAAACACTTCACCAAGATAGACCTGGCTCAGGCATACTTACAAATGGAAGTCGAGGAAGAGTCACGCCAGTACCTCACCATCAACACACACAGAGGATTGTATTGTTATAATAGACTGGTTTTTGGGGTAGCTTCGGCTCCAGCAATTTGGCAGAGGGCCATGGAGCAGGTATTACAAGGAATTCCAAGCACGCAGTGCTACTTAGACGATATCCTAATTACGGGAGAAGACGAGGAAGTACACCTCACAAATTTGAAACTGGTGCTCACCAGGTTGAAGGAATATGGCCTTCGAGTTAATCGCAAGAAGTGTGAGTTTTTCCAAAAACGGATCTCGTACTGCGGTCATGTCATTGACCGAGAGGGGCTGCACAAGTCACCTGACAAGATAGAAGCTGTCGTGAAGGCCCCCGCTCCAGAAAACGTATCACAGTTAAGATCATTCTTGGGGTTGATTAATTATTATCACAAGTTTCTGCCAAATCTATCCACGGTGCTGCATCCGCTGAATGCTCTGTTGCGGAAAGAAATACCATGGAAGTGGAGTGAGGAATGTAAAAAGGCTTTTCGCAGAAGCAAGGAGTTGATTACCTCTGAAGAAGTGTTGGCTCATTTCAACCCAACGTTACCCCTTCGTCTAGCTTGTGATGCTTCCCCTTATGGAATTGGAGCAGTACTTTCACACAAGTTACCAAATGGCTCGGAAAGGCCAGTGGCATTCGCGTCCCAATCATTGACCTCCGCGGAGCGAAATTATGCTCCAATAGATAGGGAGGCCCTCAGCCTTGTGTGGGGCGTGAAGAAATTCAATCATTACCTGCAAGGTAAGAAGTTCACATTACTGACAGACCACCAGCCGTTGGTGTCCATATTCAACCCAAACAAGGCCGTTTCCACCATGACAGCACAAAGGTTACAAAGGTGGTCCATGTTACTTGGGGCACACCAATATGACATCGAATACAAAAGGTCCAAACAGCATGGAAATGCTGATGGGTTATCGCGCTTGCCATTGCCGATAGTAGAAGAAGCGACTACATTGGACCCGGTAGAGATGTTCCACTCATCCATAGTGGAGTGTCTACCAATAACAAATTCGATGATCGAAAACGAAACAAGAAATGACCCGACTCTTTCACGAGTCTATGATTTAACAGTGGAGGGATGGCCAGCACAGGGCGAACCAACACTGCAAGCATTTTCACAGAGGAAAGAACAGCTGTCAGTGTGTAGAGGAACCCTGATGTGTGGATCTAGAGTGGTGATTCCACCCAAACTTCAAAAGAAGGTGTTAAAGGAGCTGCACGAGGGACATCTGGGTGGAGTGAAGATGAAGAACCTAGCAAGAGCGTTTGTATGGTGGCCAGGCATCGATGTAGACATTGAAGAAATCACTAAGAACTGCCTAGGATGTCAGAAGGTTCAGAACGCGCCACCACAGGCTCCGCTGCATCCATGGGAGTGGCCCTCATCTCCTTGGCAAAGGGTACACATCGACTTTGCTGGTCCATTTATGGACTCAATGTTCCTAATAGCGGTGGATGCACACTCCAAGTGGCCGGAGGTAATAAAGATGACCACCACCACCACGGAAAAAACCATCACAGTGTTAAGGACTATGTTTGCTAGGAATGGCCTGCCGGAACAGATCTGTTCTGATAATGGACTGCAATTTGTGTCCGAAGAATTCAAGAAATTCTTAAAGAGCAATGGGGTTAAGCACTACACGTCAGCCCCATACCATCCCGCCTCCAATGGATTGGCTGAAAGGTTTGTCCAGACCTTCAAGAAGGCCATCAAGGCCATGGGTAATGAAGACATTAATTTACAACATAAGGTGGATAGCTTCTTGTTGGCGTACAGGAATGCAACACATGCGGTCACAAATCAAACTCCCGCCATGATGTTTTTTAATAGACGACTAAGATGCCGGCTGGATTTGCTCAAGCCAAACGTCAGAAGGGACGTAGAGAACGGCAATTCCAGGGCATGAATGAAAGGGCCACTAGATCTTTTCAGATAGATCAACAAGTTTTGGCCCGGGACTACCGTACCGAGAAATGGCAGCCTGGAACTATTGGAAAAAGGCTAGGGCCGTTGATGTATACAGTGGATCTTGGGGACAGTATAATAAGGCGCCATGTTGACCAGATCATAGGGTCAGCCACAACTGGCCAACCTACTTCACCACCTTACCCGGTTACTGTTGAAACCGAGATACCCAGAACACCTACCTCCGATCTGGTAATGCTGGAATCAGAGGAACCTGACACTGTCTTTCAAGCCGAATCGACTTTGTCAGAAGCACCTACTACCCCGCCAGGAATGACGACACCACTGAGGCGTTATCCGGACAGAGTCCGGAAACCTCCAGAGAGACTGAATCTGTGAACTGTCTTGCATAAAGTTGTATATATGTTATAATGTATGTTTAATGGGAAATACGTATGTTGTAAGCTAAAAAGGGAGGATTGTAGTGTATGTAACCGTCTACCTTTAAGAGACTATGTATGTAACCGTTCACCTTTAAGAGAACTATTTTAGGTGTGGCACTACTTGTTTGGCTTCTGTATACGGTAATACCGACGGTGACCACACCGGTATATAAGTGCTGTGGCATGACTTATTGGGCAGATTCGCCCTGACCTTCGAATAGTAAAGTCCTGTTGTATGTTACTCCTGAAGTCTGTGTCGTAATTAACTGCACAACCCACAGACTTTACAAGGAGGGGGAGGGAGCATGGATTAATGGTACTGGGGGAAAAAGCTTGCACAGTAATTGACATGTGCAAAAAGGGTGACATTTTGAGGGAGGTGGGAAGGAAATCAACACCTGGAGGCCTACAACCAACAGGAACACTCTCTATGGATCGTACCCATGGCAAACCACACACAGCAAGGGGCTCAACCAGGTCCCTTCACACAGAAGGCAGCAGCCGGATCCCTATCACGGCTGAACTCAAAACTACCGTCCTGAATGCAAAGTGTCTAAATCACCAATTGAATGGAAGGAAATCCTGACTGCTTCAAGAAGGAGCAAGCAAACATGGCACTTCTGCAGGGGACCCACCATTTTGGCCAACCAGCGGCAGCCTCCTACTCGCGAGGAGAGGAGTGGCTGTACTGATTAACGAGCATCTTCCCTTCACACTGGAGACGATCATCCCTGGAGCGGACAATCAGTCTATCTTGAATAAAGGGCTGAGCAGTGGGACAGCATGTGGTCTATGTATATGTCCCAAAAGTGGACTTCCCCACATTTTCCACCTCGCCTTTCCTCTCATTTACCCTCTACATGCAAAGCAAACTAATTATGGGAAACAACTTAAACTGTGCCTTCCTCCCCCCAGCTAGACAGCTAGCAGACACTGGGCACCCAGGACAAGCTGAAGAAACACGAACTGGCAGGCGAACACTCCCAGCATGTACCTGTGCCCCACTCTTCTGGAAATGGTTGTGGTTGATAGAAAGGCTGGCCATTTAGAGAATGCCAGGACTTGCTTTTCTAACCCTGCATTATTCTCCATGCTGGTGTATCAGTGGAAAATTACTGAGAATTAAAATCCCTATGCAGTTTTTTGGAACAATGAAAGTGACTGGAATGTGTTTCTTTTTGTATAAAATATCAAAGACGGTAAAGCATGAGCTCTTACCATTTTTCTGTTGGGGAGAAAAATATAGGCGTTTTATTCAATGATTTGTTTACAGCACGTAACATCAGATACTTTAAACAATGCCAAGTTTTTAAATAGAATTTTCATTTTTCATGTATTTTAAAGGTCGATTTTTTTTTTTTGCCTGTTTACGCACCTGTGAAGCATCTTGGGATGTTTTGCTATGTTAAACGTGCTATATAAATGCAAGTTGTTATTGCAAATGGCTACAGCAGCTGCTGCCTTTTGGTTACATTGATAACTTGCCAAATAATAATTGCTCATCTAGACGAGTTGCAACTCCTGGAGGGATGTACCATTACTCAAGTTTAGACGGGGGTTCTGAATAAAAGTGCTACATTTATCAAATGATTCTGCTTAAATACACTGAGATATTTGTTAAAAAAATGAAAGATGCAAATAAGAAAAGATTAAACTGAAGTTTTGCATATTTATTGGCCTTTTAAATAGCTGGTCCCCCATATCACATGCAGAGATTTATTGATGTAATTGTGATATTTATATACCTGCAGGGGCTAAGGAAAACACTATTTTCCTGGATCAAAGAACATTTTTGTTTCCAATGTCTTATGGGCAGATCTCTTGTATTTTCTTCCAAATTCATTAGAGATGTTAAGCCCCTTCCCTTCCCCGAGGAACACACTAATCTATATATAATGAGCATTGCTGCAGGAAGTCTGCTAATAGTGATACAGCAGCGAGGTTGATCTTAAACTCGATATGTAAAGAGTTTTTTTCCGTATTTTAGCTTCTGTAAGAAACTGAATTACCAGTGTTGGTTTATAATTTTAAAAATATGATTGAATATTTGGTTAAGCACAGTCTAAAGGCTTCAAATGTAAGTTTGGGCATAGGTGACTGTACTCAAGAATGTTACAGTTCCATTCTTGGGATCATAGGGTTGATGTTGAGGAATATAACTGGTGACGTTAAAAATTGTGGACTGTAGTATTTGATCTCATGGCATTTTCACCAATTTGCCTTTAGGGCTTGTAGAAAATGTAATTTTTTTTGTTGAAACTTTTATTTGTAGTTAGCTTCCTCTCTCAGGAGATTAAATAAATTGAAAGGATTCTGGGGGAGATTTTAATTCCCTCCGTCCAGCAGAAACCGGACCGTAGAGGAGCTAAAATGGAGGTGGGAGACTTGCCTTGCACCACCACAATTTTTTCCCCAGGGCCTGCTGCTGGGCAGCTCAGACAGGTGCCTCATTAATCTGTACAGATAGGGGTCCTACGACATACGTAGGACCCTGATGCCATTTTAATCGCCTACCGGGTGGAGTGTGAGCTGTGGACACTCTGTTCTCTAAAACTTGGCGGTACAGCAGAAGAGGCCCAAAAAGGTAACTGCTAAAATTACTTTTGTGTGGCCAGGAAGAGCAGGAGTTCTCCTCCGGGCTCCACAAGAATAATGCGGAATGCTGCTGCAGCGGGCTGCACCATCCAACGATCGCCATACTCCCTGGCCTCTGCGCTCCTTTGTTCGGTCGCCTAATGGTTAAAATCTACCCCTCTGCTGCAATTATACATTGGTCACGATGGACCAAAATGCCTTCTCTTGAGCTTTTACTTGTATGACACATCCGAATTATGTTACTATTTTTGTCCAGTCTTTGTCTTTGTCTTTGTCTTTAGTCACTATAGAACAGTTATGTTATCTTGACCAGACTGCTGCACGGAGGCTGATTAGCTCCTATTTCTGAAGTTCGTTTGGGGTACAGAAACTCAATTGAAGTTTCCTTTTCATGGAGGCAAGCTCTATAAATAGAGTGAAGGAAAACAGAACCTGACACTACAGTTTTACTAAATAGTTATTTTAATCTTTTGGGAAAATGGGTTCTCTGTGGGTAATTTGTGAAATGTTATAAGCTCGAAATCAGAAGCTGTTTATTTAGGTGACTGTTCTCCTTTCTGTATGTATTACTGTGGAATGTGGCTGCACATTTTTGGCAGCAATTGACTTCTTAATAACTTTAAAAAAAAATCTTTGCAGAACTTTGGCACAGATAAATGTACAAAAGTATTTCAGAAATGTAAGGTCAGTTTCATGAAAAGAGATTGCTGTAAAACTTAATGCATTGTAGAACCTTAATAGACGCCTTTAGATTTAAAATCCCGTTGCCCTAATGTACAGAACCAGTCGGGGGACTTGTATGCTGTACAGACAGGACTCGGTGGATAAATACAAAGATTACTTATTGACTCTTGTTTATTTTCATTTAATCTATATTTACTTTCACCCCTAATTTTCTAGTTATTAAATGCCTGCTGAACTGTCTGTCAGAGGAGATCAGACAGGCTGAAAGATCCCTGGTGCACACAGCAGCTTCCAACCCCTTATATGGAAGAGTTCATTGCATCATTGGCGCTCTGCAACAACTGTCTCTAAAGTAAGTGATCTTACTTATTAACGCCGACTGTTATTATAGTTATTTTAAATATAGTTAACTATATTTTATAGTTGCAACATTCCATCTCCAAATATATAGAAAATTCCTGCGCTAGGCTTTGTCGCTGGGTAAACTCATTTTAGAAATGTCAGCATTTACCTGCGGTACCTGTTTGGCCTGTAGGTGGTGCTGTGATTGCATTTATAATGTTGAAGCACTTCTCATGCAATGTTGGTTCCAAACCCAGCACTGTAACTGCATTCTCTCCCTTAAGGTCAGCATCCATGTTAGCATGTAGCTCCATTACAATTCCATTGGGAGGCAGTGCAGAAGAAATGTGTAAATAAAAAAAAGTATCTTCCTCCCTCTCCCCCCCCCCCCCTTTCTCCCCCCCCCCATCTCCCCTTTCCTCATCGAATTAAAATGCAACTTCAAATATTCAATCATCATAAATAAGTAGTTCTGCTACTGCTCAATGCCACAGAAGATTCACTGTTACATTGAGAAATATGCATCAGCTTGGTTTTGTCACACTTCATAGTTGGACATGACACTCTTCTATCCCAATTTCTTGTATCTCTAAAGCTGCGAATTTACGAGCAGCACCAGCAATTATCTCAGGGATGTGCCTGTTTCCAGTAGTTAGCCTTTGTGGCTTAAAAGGGACAGGCAATTTTGACACAGCTGCACGTTTTCAGCTGCAGTGTGCGTTACATGGTACAGCGCTCCTGCTGTATAAAACCGTATCGTCCAATTTGCAATGAGCAATGCCATGGGAGATTCACCAGTACTGTATAGAAATGCCTACCCTTCATATGATGCAAGTGTTTTGATTATAATTTAATTCAATATGTATGTTGCAAAGAGCCCAAGTTAATATTTAAATTCACCAGTACATCAGAGTGCACTTGATTAAAGAGAGCTGATAGAGTGCTTACACACCTAACATTCGGTGACTCAATCCTTAAAATAAACTTGCATGAACCAATAATGGCCAGATTGTTTACACAACCTGCGCTACTGTTCATATTAACAGTGCTTTTAATGTCTTTTTTAGGTCAGTCTCAAAAACAGCGGAGTGGAGGGAGACTGTAGCGGAGCTGATTTTAATGGCCTACCATCTGTCTGCAGTGGTATCTCCTATTTGCCAAAGTTCCTCACCGGAAGGACTAATTCCAATGGATACAGACCTTGGTAAGGTGCTGCACTCAAAATAGGTAGAATATCAGAGCAGAACGTTATTGGCATGATGTTACCAGGGTTGAAGTTTAATTGAGACCAGGGCTGCTTTACCTCTTCTTTGTTGCCTCTTATTTTTGTTTCTCCTTCGTTACGGGTAACCATCTGCAGGGCGCTGTAAGCTTTGCAAAATACCTTCTTCACATTTTCCCATCACCACCACTTGAGGCCTCCCAACAGCATGGCTTAAATTGGAAATTTGCCACGTGGGAAATTGCAAACCTTAAGCTGTTGTGTATACTTTCCCACATTATTGCTCTGCTTTCTTTCTGTTTTACTATTTCTTTTTTGTTTTCTGTTTAACATGCAGTTCAACTTGGAATTGTCCATTCACTCCTGAACACTACAACCTGTTAAACCTATAATAATGTCCCAAACTTCCAATAGTGCTTCATTAGTATAATGGGACTCAAATAGGGTAAATCAATATCAGTTTTTTCTAGATTCACTGTAATGTGTGTGTATGGTACTCTTGTGAGACTGTTAATGAGTATTGTGGATGCATTTGGTCCTGTGGTAGTCAGTGCAGAAATAAAATCAATCAATTATGCAAACCGGAAGAGGCTGTATTCGATATACGCCACACATTGCAGGAGCTCAATGCCATCCCAGATAAAAAAACGTCCACTTTATCGGCGCTCCATCCAACAGCTTAAACATCCACTCCCTCCACCACTGGCGCACCGTGACTGCCCTGTGTACCATCCACAAGATGCACTGCAGCAAAGCGCCAAGGCTTCTGCAGCAGCACCTCCCAAAGTTGTGACCTCTGCCACCTAGAAGGACAAGGGCAGCAACTGCTTGGGTACACCATCACCTCCAAGTTCCCCTTCAAGTCACACACCATCCCACCTTGGACATACATTGCCATTCCTTCATCGTCATTGGGTCAAAATCCTGGAACACTCTTACCTAATAGCATTGTAGGTGTACTTTCACCACAAGGACTGCAGCGGTTCAAAAAGGTCCACTACCTCTTTCTCAAGGGCAGCTAGAGATGGGAGATAAATGCCTGTGTTGCCAGCGATGCCTACATCCCAAGAATGAATAAAAATAGAAGTATAGCCTAGCTTGAATAGTTCTAGGGAAACTAAGAGGTGAAGACAAAAATGTTGCTCAGCACATTGCAGGTAGACAAGTGGTCTCCTCCTTCTGCTTTGTATAAACCTCAGCGTTTGTTTCATTGTGCCAGTTAATTTTTCCTCAGCTTGTGGTCCTTTGCTCCTTGTGTCAGACTTCTCATCTCCAGTAGTTTGGGACCACGTCGCAAGTTTCTCTGCAAGAATAGGTTTGATTAGTCATACAAGAGCATATCAAACGTTCTGTTCATTTCTCCAGCCTCTCCGGGTTTTTGTGTTTTCTCCGGTTTCCCAGGAGACAGATATCGGCACTTGCAAACACTGTAGGAATATAGCCTAACTTGATTGGTCCCGAGGAAACCGGAAGTGTCTGCTTACAGACATCCAAGAATGTATTACTAAAGAAGACAAATCAAAACATAAAAGCAAATCAAGCAGACAAAAAAAAATCATTAAAATACAAGGGGCTGAGAGACAAATTGGAATGCTCCACTTGGCTGAGGGTGGTTCAGCTGTCCAGTGTTTTGGCATGAAGAACAAAATGTTGAGAAAATGGAGATGCAAAGGATGGACATCAAGAAAAAATAACAAGAGGAGCACAGATAGAAAAAAGAAACTAGGAAATAAAAATAAAAATGCAGATAACGTTCATACAGTTGCATTTATTGCTTTGGGTAACTTTTTAAAAGTGTCCTATTGTGCAACCTTTTAATGAAGCTAGTTCTTCCAACTAAACGTAAACCATCTTTTTTTTAAAATTCTTCCAGAAACAATAAAGTATGAAAGCTTTTAAGATGCTTGAATTAATATTTTGGGTTTTTTTTTGCTGTGAGAAGTCATGAGGACAGCTAGTGTGGAAATAGAAATGTCACACAAGTGATCTTCTTCAAAAGTTGTGATTAAAGCAGATCATTGAGGTGACACAGTGTGACTGCAATCCGAATTTGGCCCATGTGATAACTGGCCTGAAAAGGCTCGATGATCGCAGTCCGTTCAAAAGGTCTTCCATTTGCCAGTCTTTGCTTTCTTTGCTTTGTGCACAAAAGTCTACTGTAACCAAACAAAATGTCATGGCAACGTTTCCTTTTAACAGAGACTGCCGAAGATCTACATAAGATTATAAATGAAATAAAACCACGGGACACAAATGATTATTTTGCACAAGCAAAACTGCTGAAAAGTGATGAAGACCGAGAATCGAGCAAACATCTCTTTGAAGACTGCAAACCTGCTGAAAATTTGAGCATGGCAATGACAGGTAACAAAATCAAATATTCGTAGAAGAATTTGTACATTTAAGGACAATTTAAAGATTCAAAATTTGTTTAAAAGGCTTCCAACATATTCAAACTTCAGACAGTTTAAAATTTGCTTTGATATAATTGCAGCAAATATACAGAAGTTCTCTGTTGGCAGTGTTCATGACCAGGTATGTATATGTATATGTTGCTGGCAGGATTTGAGCAAAGGAAAAAAGAATCAGGACAATCCACAGATGAACGTTGACCAAAATACAGTTCTGGTGTCACAAGTAGAAAACAGTAGTGAGTAGATTTGAAATGATTTAGCTATTTCAAAGAAGCAGTTCTACATAAATGAGATACTAGCAATTCAAAAGTCATTTTAGCTGTTTTTCTAACAGTTAAGCTGTATCTTGCTTTTTGTTCCCTCCAATCTCCACCCCCACCCCTTGAAGGTGCTCACTACGCTGGGATACAGTCCCCTGGGCTGCAGCAAACCTCTCGTACCTTGCCCAAGTAGGTGAGACTAGCCAGAGAGTGTTGGCCAGCTTATTGACCATAGAGGGATCACATTTGAGCCTGATCCTACCCTCACTGCTGATTCACACATACACATTGAATGAGCTTGCACTGAGAGTTTATAACCTACCGAATATGGAAAACTTACTGTGTTTAACACTACCCTCTAGTGGTCAAAATGTTTCACATTTTTTCTTCTCGAATCATTCTCCACATATTACCACAGGTACATTGGGCAATTCCACATAGGAAATTGCAGGAGTGCCTGGGCTTTTTTTAAAACACTGTTCAGTTCCAAACTTCCTTCTGACTTTCTGCCCTCTCCCTATCTTGAAGGTAGTGATTCACGCTGGGGCCTATTCAGCGGATAACAGCAATTATCTGCCCTCTCACCCAACGGGCCTTTTGTCATTTATGAGCCCAGTGATTGTCGGTGAGCTATTCGACATTGGGAAGGGTGGTGGGGGTAGGGCAGGAGGGATCTAAGCCTTTGTTTGGGAAGGATGCGGGGGGTGGGGTGGGGTGACAGTTCCTCCTGTCAAGAATTGTACTGATGAAGTAGGAACGAGTACAAATTAGGGATCTTGCTTTTCACTCATTGCATTAAAAAAAAAAATTAACAGCACAAAGATTTCACCCCCTTGAGGTCCATGTGTGCATAAATTCAGCAGCCAGATTTTCCTGCGATGGCGAGATTGGCAACACACCACAAATTTTAGCTAAATTTGGTGAGAAGCTAGGGACTGTGGAGGAGCAGAGTGATTTAGGGATCCATGTACAAAAATCACAAAAAAAACTAGTGGACAGGAATAAAAATAATTTAAAAGGCTAATGAAATGTTAGCCTTTATCTCACTGGGTCTGGAATACAAAGGGATGGAAGTTATGCTACAGCTGTACAGAGCTTTGCGTTGGTCTGCATCTGGAGCACTGCGTTCAGTTCTGGGCACCGTACCTCGGGAAGGATATATTGGACTTGGAGGGGGTGCAGCGCAGATTCACCAGAATGATACCGGGGCTAAAAGGGTTAAATTATGAGAACAGATTGCATAGACTAGGCTTGTATTCCCTTGAGTATAGAAAATTGAGGGACCATCTAATTGAGGTGTTTAAGATGATTAAAGGATTTGTTAGGGTAGATCAGAGAGAAACTGATTCCTCTGGTGCGAGAGTCCAGAACAAGGGGGCATAACCATAAAAATAGAGCTAGGCCATTCAGGGGTGATGGCAGGAAGCAGTTCATCACACAAAGGATAGTGGAAATCTGGAACTCTCTCCCTCATAAAGCTATTGAGGCTCGGTCAATTGAAAAATTCAAAACTGAGATTGATAGATTTTTGTTAAGTAAAGGATATGGAGCAAAGGAAGGTAAATAGAGTTGAGGTACAGATTAGCCATGATCTAATTGAATGGCCGAACAGGCTCAAGGGGCTGAACGGTCTACTCCGGTTCCTATGTAGTTGTCTATTGAGTCCGATCTCGCCATTGATAACCTCCTCCATATTTGCATGCAATTACAATTAGAATATGCTGCAGCAAGCATGGCAGCAAATCAGAAGCAGATCAGCCATTGGCCAATAATTCAGAAGCTGCTACTGACCAGAGTCACCTTAATCCAAAGAGTGTCGTTTGATTGGTGGGTAGTTGTACTAGGTGCCTCATGGGAGATTTTGTGGCACTTTTAAATAATGGCTTCCAGTGGAGGAGCAGGCAAAGAAGGGAGCTGGGCATTGGGAGGAGGCTGAAAATAAGAGCACAACATTTTCATAAGACTAATTTTCAGACACTTCTGGATAAATGCAACAAAGACTGGGTCCATGGGAGGGGAAACCTGAGAATAGTTTCTTGCATGCTATGTGGTGAGAGGTGGCAGTAACACCGAGTGCCACCTCTTTCATCCGCAGGGCTGCATACCAGTGTTGGAAACAATTCAATGGCCTGATGAGGGTAGGCAAGGTAAGAGACTGATCACTATCCCTTTTCTTTCTTGGGCAGAAACACACTATTATCCATCTAAAATGACTAGCTGCATGCCAGCCTTCTCACTGCACTGTGGGTAAAGCTGGGGGGGGTGTCACTAACTAGGTATTTTGCAATGTGTTGCTATCTCCATTAACAGCAATTACTTGCATGCAGAACCTCAATATCCCTTTCTCCACTTCAACAAGGTGATACCAGCAGATCGATTACATCAGCTGTCTGATGTCATCTGGGAGACATTTCTCAAACGGTAGCCTTAATCTCACTCACTCAATCTTGCTACAAGAGGAGCTTGTGCACAATGCCCGTGAAGTGCAGAGGACCAGGACAGGCATCCTGAACGTTAGAGAGCTGACCCCCTACAAGGAGCAGAGCATAACGCTGCTGTCAAGGCATCTGCTTTAGCTGTGGGAGATGGTAAGATCAGTGGGACAATACAGGCTACAGTGCTATACAATCACTGTGGCGTCTCTGTGGAGCAGCAGACTTCAAGAAGCCTCTTCACCCTTCACTACCCCTTGTTTTAGCTTATGCTGTCCTTCCCTGTAGGCACATCACAGCAATGGGGGTGGGACATGGGGAGACAGAGGATGATGGAGGAGGACAGACTGCAGTTTTGGTAGCTGTGTGGAACAGATTAGACAGAATCTTTCATACTGACTTTCAGACACGGGGCTGGGATAGAGGCTGCTGTCTCATCAGGGGCTTCAGGATCTGATAGCTGCCATTAGACCAGCTATCCCACTAATCACAGGACAAATTGATCCAGGGCCCAGTAGAATGGCAATGGCTGGTGTTTCCTTGCATGAGGCTGCTATTTCTCAGGACAGGAGCACATGCCATCCATTCAAGAGCACCATTCGACTAGCATATAGGAAGTGACCCCAGGCTGCCCAGACAACCTTCAGAGAAGTAGCCAGTGGTGGTTCTCTCCCAGGAGCATGCTGACATGTGGTACAAAAGGCTCAAGTTGACCTTCCTTACAAGAGCAGGCAACCACCCTTGGCCTTCAACTTGACATCTCGGAGAAGCACTAGAATAGAGGCAAGTAAAGCATGCTTAGACATCCCGTGGAAACGCATTGTGAAGGAGTAGTTGGATGGCTAGTATTCGGTGACAAAATTATTGCATTAAATGGAAAGGTACACTTAGCCTGGGTTCAGTTATTCATGAAGTTGTAGTCATACAAGAAAGAATACTTCTGTTGTGTACGATTAGGCAGGGGCAAAGAGGTCTGAGGTGCTGTGAGTTTCTTGTGCTGCATTTAAGGAATTTGAATTTCTCAAATGGGGGAAATGGAGTAATGGCACTTGTCGCAAATGGAGACTATTAAACAGATCAGAACACTACATGGATAAGTCAATTTAGGATGCCCCTTGCAGCCATCGCTTCAGTGATGGTCCTCGTGCTGATCCACTCCATGCTCCTCTGTCTCCAAAGCAGCTGGGGCACCTCCCCAGGAATCTCCATGTACAGGGCACAGCAAGCTACAACTATGTGGGTAACACACTCGGGAGCATATTGCAGAGACACTCCTGATCTATCAAGGCCATGAAACATCCCTTTAAGACCCCTGTGGTTGTCCCTATCGCATTGAATTTAATATAAATTTGCAAATAGTACTGATTTTTTTTTTTAAGAACATCAGTACATTGTACAAATATAGTTTCTGATTTGACCCGAATCAACAGATTAAAAAATATATATATTCGCTTTATTTTTTGTCTGTCTCTGTATGTTCACAACCCCCTCCCAATAAAAAGAAAATTCCAGGAGACAGGGCTGGTCTTGTTGCAGTGATCGCTACCTTCTGATCAGTTTTGAGGAAGCACTATTTATTTATTTCAGGGTGGTGCTCTATCTGGTGGCCTATTTGAGAATTAACACAGAATTACTCGAAACTAAATAGGAGCCCCAGAACTTGAATTGGTGCCATAGACTCCATCCATTTGTGCCTGCCTTACTACTCCAGGAATATGCTGCTTTATCTGAAGAGCATATTATTCTTTGATGGAGTATGTATCCTATAGGTCAATACAACATTTTGTTAATTTTTCAGTAGCCCATTTGGAAGTTGAAATCATACATAGCTTAGTTCAATTTTGTGCTTGAAACCACTGGGTGGTGCTGCAACACAGTTCAGCACCTGGTAGTGTTTATGGTCCCTCATAAAGTGAAAGCTGAATTTGAGAATATTTTTCTAGGTGTATTCATTACATTTCTGTAGAACTATTAAAGTGTCTACTTTCCAGTGTAATAAAACTATAAACCCACCAACCAGTGACCTCTTTATTTGGAGGATGTTTTAGTAAAGGGCTCAGAGTTGGATAATTTGTACAACATTGCCTAATTTCTACAACTCAAATTATTTTTTTTTAGCAAAATCATCCCAATAGAATTAATTACTGAAAATCAGGGGAAAGATCTCTGTCTTTGATTTTTAAAGATACGTATTTTTGGACGACTTTCTCTTTGATTGCAAACTTCTTGGGAGAAAAAAATAGATGACCACGACATTAAGGTTGACCACAGTTGGAGAGGTTTCTGAAGTTGTCAAATTATAAACTCGTTCTGTGGAGAAATCATTGCGCTGTATAAATTCTCTGTTTATTTATGTGTACAGTGATAACAAATGTGTTGTCTGGAGCAGTGCTGTGTGTTGGGTGTTGGGTGCCTCCATGTTTTGTGCGCAGTGTGGTCTGATGTGATTTTGGGCCTGCAGTTCTTGAACTCGGACACTCTGTCGGAGAGATGCGTCTTCACTGGGAGGTAGTGAGGGAGGGAGAGAAAAAATTGAGAGTGAGTTACTCTTGGTACCTTCTGGTGGCTGAGTCGAGCAGTATTGGTGGAGACCTATTTTTCTGGGTTGGGGAGTGTGTACGGTGTGGAGCATCTTAGTAATAATAGAGACAAAATACATTGAAGATGGGCGTCAATAATTGGAGGTCACAAATGTTGCTCACAGTCTTATTATTTTCAAAAAAAAAGAAACCGTTGCTGTAATTGCCTCATGGGGGCTGTTAAAAAGTGGGTCGGGGATGTCAACAGTGTGTGTTGTATTGATGAGTTAAGCAATGTGTGATTTTATACTTTTGTCTCTATTTACCATATGCAGATCAGACGGGCCAGTCCTGCCAGGTTACTGCCCAGATGGTTCTCGTATGTTGCTGGAGAAGTATGAAGGAAATCTCCTTGCTTTTAGGATTACTGTGTCAAAATTTGCCTCTTCAGTCAGCACCTGACTCAAAGGATGGACTACTGACATTCCATCAGGTATAATTTAAATTCCTTTTTAAATATTATTTATTTTATATATTTTAGATATTGTTGCATGTAATGTTTGCAGACAGAAATCTTTGAAGGTGGCAGGACAAGTTGAGAAGGCTGTTACAAAAGCATACGGAATTCTTGGCTTTATAAATAAAGGCATAAGAATAAAAAAGCAAGGAAGGTTATGCCAAACCTTTTATAAATCGCTTGTTAGGCTTCAGCTGGAGTACTGTGTCCGATTCTGGGCACCACATTTTAGGAAGGATGTCAAGGCCTTGGAGAAGGTGTAGCGGAAATTTACTGGGATGGTACCAGGGATGAGGGAGTTCAGTTACGTGGAGAGACTAGAGAAGCTATATAAATGGAAGTTACTAATGCTTTGTCTATTAAGTAAAACAAACCCATTTGCATTAAGTTATTATATTAATGTATTGCTAATTCAAAAATAATAATTGCTCTGCTTCCACTGGCACAAGGCAAATCACCTGCCATGTAACTATATCCCTGGAAGCAGGATCCAAGGCATCAAATGTAATGCAACATTCCTAGAACGGGAAGTGGTGCAACAAGATAACTGAACAAGCACATGCTGTAGGTTTCCAATCGGAACTTGAAATGGGACGGAGAGCTGACCTGAAAGCATGAAGGTAGCTCTTGACAGAAACCAAGGTTTTAGTCAAATTTCAGATTAAAATCTTGTAATGCAAAATGTACATAAACTGTACTAAGCACTACACTATTTGATTTTGAATGAATATTAAATAATGTATAACTTTATAATGTTTGCAATTAAGTTATTTTGTTTACAAATTGTAAAAATGTGCAAAAGCGATAAATAAAGGATGTTTAAAGAATGTGATGAATTGTAATGCTATTATATTCTAAAATCACCTTTAATTTACAAAGGTCTAGCAGGAAAATGTTGCTAGTACCCCTCACTTGAAGGATCTGCCATAGGGTTACACTCTGAACTTGTTAGCCCCTCTGCCATCGAAGAACTTGCTCCTGATGCCACACATCTGGCGTACTTTGTAGGAACTCGGGCAGTTCTGAACAATTACACCCTAGAGCTGTGATGAGGGGGGGCTGCTGTGTTCCGACAAGTGTAATAAACATATTAACTGTGGAGCAAACCTGCTTTGCCACGCCTTATTACATAATATTGTGTAATATTACTGTGTACTCTATCTGGTTGTTGCCAGACTGCAGAATCACATGGCCTGATGCAGCAGGCAAATAGTCTCCTCTAGCAGGGATCTGTATGGTTGGCAAGATGTTGAGTCTTCATCTGCCCACTATGGCTGATCTGTTCTCTGGTCTCTTGTGGTAGATTCTCTGCTTTGCATGGTGCATTCCAGCGCTGGTGCTGTGGAGGATCCTTTCACAGATGGAATCCTCCTGCTGATGAGCACAGTGTAAGGTCTGGATCCCATGTTTTTGGGGATATGGTGTGCTCTGCCTTGCCACAGGTCCTTATGTTCACATTTTTCTGAAGTTTTGGCTGTGACTGAGGATGTGGAAAAATCATTTGTGGAGCTAGAAAAAGGATTTTAATTGAGTTTGGACTGTGTGCAAACTACATATGCAGACCAATCCTGGAGACTCAGAACTGATAATTAATTTACTTCAATTACAGCAAATGAATATGGGCATTATGTGTGATTTGTAACACTGTACCAAATATCACCGGCAGGCCTACTATGTAGATTATTATGAACATTATTGTAATATTCTTGTTGTTTGGCTGTGAAAAGAACTGCAAATGCCTCAATTGGAAGACTGAAAATGAGGTTGAATTGCTGCCAAAAAGCAATGTTTGCATTTGAAGTGTTATTCTGCTAATGCAAACAATCCAGTTTCACTGAAACTCAGACGTCTGTTTGACTTCTCCTTCGCCATTTTTCATCCTTTTACTGCTTCCATAGTAATAATCATGTGCTTATTTGCATAAGTCAGGTGTTTGATTGCAACTTGTTGCACCAAGTAAATTTGAATAATTTTAACTAACACTTAATAGATGCCTTAACTTGCTACCATAGTCATTTAAGTTGCAGTGGATGAGCAAAAATAGCTAAGAGGATAATATACCCAGTCAATAGTGTCTGCAAATGAGCCTAAGGATTTTGTTGTAGTTTTTGCCCTTTCAGCTCTTAAGCAATCAAATCAGCCTGCCAGTGCCTTGGGCGACTATCACTCTGTACACGAGCCTGTGGTCTTAGTTGCACCCAGATGGTTATAAGTTGCTGAGACCCGCATGGGTTGTACAAGCTGAAAAGGAGACGACTTTACTGCCTTCTGTTTAAAGTCCATTCTAACATTCAAAAAATCAAAATCTTGTATGAAGTGTATTTCTCTGACTCTTGTATTAAATTATGGAATTACATAGGATTACATCAGATATATGGCACAGAAACAGGCCATTCGGCCCAACCAGTCCATGACGGCGTTTATGCTCCACTCGAGCCTCCTCCTGTCTTTCCTCATCTAACTCTATCACCATATAACCCTCTATTCCCTCCTCCCTCGTATGCCTGTCTAGCCTCCCCTTAAATGCATCTATACTATTCACTTCAACCACTCCCTGTGGTAGCGAGTTCCACATTCTCACCACTCTTTGGGTAAAGAAGTTTCTTCTGAATTACCTATTGGATTTCTTGGTGACTATCTTATATTGATGGCCTCTAGTTATGCTCTTCCCCACAAGTGGAAACATTCTCTCTGTATCCACTCTATCAAAACCTTTCATAATTTTAAAGACCTCTATTAGGTCACCCCTCAGCCTTCTTTCAAGAGAAAAGAGACCCAGCCTGTTCATCCTTTCCTGATATGTATACCCTCCCATTTCTGGTATCATCCTTGTAAATCTTCTCTGCACCCTCTCCAGTGCCTCTATATCCTTTTTATAATATGGCGACCAGAATTGTGCACAGTACTCCAAGTGTGGTCTAACCAAGGTTTGATACAGGTTTAGCATAATTTCACTACTTTTCAATTCTATCCCTCTAGAAATAAACCCTTGTGCTTGGTTTGCTTTTTTTATGGTCTTGCTAACCTGTTTTGCAACTTTTAGTGATTTGTGTATTTGTACTCCGAGATCCCATAGCCCCTCTACCCCACCTAGACTCGCACGCTCCAAGTGATGTGACCCCTCTTCTTCCTACCAAAATGTAATACCTCACATTTATCTGTGTTGAACTTCATTTGCCAATTATATACCCATTCTGCAAGTTTATTAACGTCCCCCTGTAATTTGTTGCAGTCCTCCTCAGTATTGACTATCCTCCCCCCGCCACCGCCCCCCCCCCCCAATTTGGTGTCATCCGCAAATTTAGAAATTGTGGTTTTGATTCCAAAGTCTAAATCATTAATGTAAATTGTGAACAGCAGTGGTCCCAGCACTGATCCTTGTGGAACACCACTACCCACCTTCTGCCACTGTGAATAGCTACCCTTTACTCTGTAGCCAGCCAGCAATCCATTCTGCTACTTGTCCCCTGGCTCCGCATTCTCTGACCTTGTTCATCAGTCTATTATGTGGTACCTTATCGAAGGCCTTTTGAAAATCCAGATAAATTACATATACTGCATTACCATTACCTACTCTCTCTGTTACCTCTTCAAAAAAATCAATAAGGTTGGTCAAGCAAGACTTTCCCTTTTGAAATCCATGTTGACTATTCATTATTATATTTTTGGTTTCTAGATGTTCTTCTATTTTCTCCTTTAGTAGGGATTCCATTATTTTTCCTACCACTGATGTTAAGCTGACTGGTCTATAATTCCCTGGACATGTTCTATACCCCTTCTTAATTATAGGTATTACGTTAGCTATCCGCCAGCACTACACCTTTTCCTAACGAATTATTAAATATGTGTAGTAATGCCACTGCTATCTCGTCCCAAGATTCTTTTAAAATACATGGATGCAATCCATCCGGATCAGGGGTTTTATCCTCTGAGTTTGATTAGTTTATTCAATATATTGTGGCAGAACCACTGAATGACTCTGGCTAACTGTATATAATTCTCTTTAACGATGTTCTAACACCAGCCTAAACCTGTACCATTGTGTTAGGCATTACTGTGTTTTGTATATAGAGTTTGCATGTACGGGGCGTGGCCCCTTTAAGAGCGCGGGAAAACACGGGCAAACGCGATGATGTCACGTCGCAAACCACGGGGCTGCCCAGGCAGTCCTCGTGGCATCTCCGTTGAGTAAAGACCTGTTTAATTGTTCTCTTGTGTCGATCTCTGTTATTCGTTGGAATTCGTTAATTCCTACAATATCCCCTTTAAAAAATTTTAAATGCACTTATCTCATTACTAATCTCATCATCCAATGTCACGTCCACCTGTTCTATCTCCCTGGTAAATACTGAAGCAAAATAATTGTTTAATATTTCTGCCATCTCTATTATTACCTGTGGTATTATCCTGTCTACCCCTTAATGGCCCTATTCCCATCCCAACCTTTTTTTATTGATGTGCATATAGAATATTTTATTATTTTGTTTTATGTTCCTTGATAATTTAATTTCCTTTTTGCCTCCCTAATTGTTTTTTTGACTTCTCTCCTAATCTTTTCGTATTTTCCCTTTCCATGCACTCCCCTGCTGTCTATGTACTTAATGTATACCTCTTTCCTTGCCCTCAATTGTTCCCTTATGGTTTTATTCATCCATGGAGTCTCAATATTGTTTAGTTTGTTCTTTCCTTTTAGCCGAATACATTGTTTCTGCACTCTGTTAAACACCGTTTTAAATATTTCCCATTATTGTTCTACATCGTTGTTTGCCAATATTGTTGCCCATTTTATTTTCCCAAGTCCTATTCACAGCCCCTCAAAATCGGCTTTTCTCCAATCTATTAACCTACTTTTCGTCATACTTCTGTCCTTCTCAATTATCATCTTAAAGCATATTATATTATGGTCACTATTGCCTATATGTTCTCCTACTTTTACTTCTCTTATCTGCTCTGGTTCATTCCCCATTACTAGATCCAATAGCGAATCCTCCCTTGTTGGGCTTTTTACATATTGGGTTAGAAAGGAGTCCTGTACACATTTGTAGGAACTCCATTCCCTTATGCCTTTTACCTTCTTCTGTCCAATTAATATCAGGGTAGTTGAAACCCCCATGATTATTATGCTATGATTTTTACTCATTTCCCTAATTTGTCTGCATATTTCTTCCTCTGCCTCCCTTTCACTATTAGGTGGCCTGTAAACTACGCCTATTAGCATGATTGATCCTTTATTATCTTTTATTATCTCTAACCATATGGATTCTATTTTTGTCTTGCTGATATCTACGTCACTTTTTTTCTACTGCCATTATGTTATCCCTAATAAGTACAGCCACTCCACCTCCCCTTTTTCCCTCTCTATCTTTTCTAAATATGTTATACCCTGCAATGTTTAATTTCCAGTCCTGATTTTTCTGTAACCATGCCTCAGTAATCCCTACAATGTCTGGTTCCTCGCAATGCATGATTGCCTCCAGCTCCCCCTGTTTTATTACGGACACTGTGTGCAGACAGTTTAACTCATTTTTAATAGGATTTCCTCTCACTTTATGTATAACCATCTTTTTAGACTCCTGTTCTATAACTCTATTTATTCCCTTGCCATCAATGTCCTCCCTTACTTTATTTTTCCTATGCTCTCTCTTCCTGTTTTGTTTATATTTAGGCTGGTTACGTTTCTTATAGATCCCTCCCCATCTTACTAGTTTAAACATAAGAACATAAGAAATAGGAGCAGGAGTAGGCCAATCGGCCCCTCGAGCCTGCTCCACCATTCAATAAGATCATGGCTGATCTGATCCTAACCTCAAATCTTCTATCACTCTCCATCCACCCGAACCCATGTGATCTCCTGGGAGAGGCGAAAAACCAGATAAAAAACCCAATGGCCAATTTGGGAGAAAAAATCTGGGAAATTCCTCTCCGACCCATCTAGGCGATCGAAACTCATCCAGGAGATCACTCCGTCTCTATTTTCTACAGTACTTACCTTCTGTAAAGACGATCTCCACCCCAGCCAGGAACAGGAATAAAACCATCTCCTGAAATCTAACACAGAATTAGAACACAAGAAGTAGAAGCAGAACCAGGCTACACGGCCCCTGGGCCCGCTCCACTACCCACAGGGCCATGACCATTCCGAACCTAGACTCATGTCCAATTTACTACCTCCCTATTTACCCTTTCCTCTCGGATATGGGTCGCATCCCGGTTCAGGTGGAGCCTGTCCCATCGGTACCATCCACTCAACTGTTTTAAATTAAGAACCTAGGATCAGTGCAAGTTTTAAAGGATATCTGTTTTATAAGTACACATCCTGGATAATGCTTTATATTTACTAAGTGGAGAACTGGAAGCATGTGCTATCATTTCTGCTGTTTACCAGTGTTGTCTTCATTTTTTGTGAACTAATTTAATTTGTAGATTATCATATTTGATTTTATTTTTAAATGTTAGTTAAGGATTGTTGTACATAAATTAAATTAAATATTTAAGTGAATAAAACATTTCCTAGTTAGTGTTTTAATGATGAATTGGACTTGGTATGAAAATGATTTGGCCTGCAATAATTTTTATAGTGTAGCTGAAAGCTCAATATTTAAAAAGAATGTGAGATTCAAGAGGACTGACCGTACAGAGCTGTACAATCTACACAAAGTTCAGAAAGTCATTTCAAGGGATTTTTTTTTCATGTTGAGTGTGCAGTCCTTTGATTTCATAACCTGTTGTGAAACTGTTTGGTTAACCCTCAGTCAGCTATTTAAGTCCCTTTGCTAACCTCCTTGCGACACTGCTTCCAACTGTCATTAACCTTCATAACACTGCGTCTCAGCTGCCCTAGTTGTAAATTTTCTTTTGTAAACTGAAAATATTGGTGGTGCATATTTTAGCTGAAATAACAAATTGTGTAAATGAAGATACAGGACTATAATTACATATATACATACAGGATTATAATTCACTTTTGGGCATTAGTAACCAAATTGAATTAGGTTCAGGCAGTGAATGAATGAACAAATCATTTGCCCCTTTTGAATGATGAATTGAAAAAGAAGAGGATGGTCTGATCAGAAAAGCTGCTCTTGATATAATCAGAACTTCCAGGATGAATAACAGCTTCTGGAAATGGTATATATTTTTCCATCAATATTCTCCCCATCCCTTTTGAAGGTTCCTTGCTAGGTTTCAGCTTTGCAGGCATCAGTCGCCCTTCAGTACCTAACCTGGGTGCCTAGTCTCCCACGTTTGAGCCCCGATCGTTCCAGCCACCCCCATCCTATCCTCACCTGTGTCCAAATGACTACTTGCAGCAGGTAGCAATTGGGTTAAACCTAACTCTAACCATGACTGATTTCCACCTCCCCTCCCCCTCTCATTAATCTAAGGGCCCCAAAGCCAATTGTGGCACCCAAGTTTCAGCCTGACCGAGATCAGCTAACTTGGCACAAGCTGGGATTGAGCTTGGGACCTTCTCAGCCTGTATGGCTCAGTCATTCACTGTCTTAACCAGCAGAACCATGTGGGGACATTGAAAATCATACCAAAGTGCTTTGAACATTGTTCAGCCATTATTTTTAGGGCTGGTTAATTGTAATATCATCTCCAACTTGACTCTCATTTTGCTGCATGAAGGGCCCAGCAATTATGTAAGAATTTAAAGTTGGTATTTTCACATCATTTCCTTCCAGTTTGTGTCAGGGGGTTGGGAAGGGGTTGTTTGCAATTACCTGGTTCTCTATTTTTTTGCTGCACTGTGTGGTTCACCAACTACCGTGTAGATTGACGAGGAGATCAGCTTTCGACAGAAGCTTATCATAGACATCATTCAAACAGTACAACTCCCTTAGTTACAAATTAAAATGATTCTGATTTGGAAGCAGGTTGTGAGATATTTAGCCATTTTATATATATTTTTTTGCATGACATTGGTGTGACTGAAAGTTCAATTTTCCACACTTAGATTACAAATTGTGACAGGTCATTGAAAAAAGCTGCTTATGCGAGATAATTAAATTATGTGGCAATTTCCGTAATGTGCTTAAAGTATTGAAAGGAAACATTCAGATAGACGTAAATATCTTTAGTTCTTAAAGCTGAGAAACCAAGCAGTTAAAAGCCAATTATTGAAGTGATTAGAGTGCAGGAATCAAAATTGCTTTTCCCTGTGGTGTATGTTGGTCTGGCATTTAAATGTTCTTGTCAAACTTTAATTCTTGTTATTAGCAGAAAGTGAATTAACGTACTGTGCGAACTGTTGAGGCTGGAGAATTTCTTGCACCTCTCAGTGATTTTTTTAATCAGCGCTCTTTGATTAGATTGTGTTTGGAGCATAAGATCTCGGATATGACTAGTGTTTCAGAAATAAACTAGATGATGTCCAACAACAAATCACTTGTCACTGCACTTGAGAAACCCATAGTAAGCCCAAACCACTGTTTATACTCAGGTCATTTGTGGTTTTTGCTGTAAGATTATTTCAGTGTAAAGCTTTGTAACTGGGTTTTTGATGTAAAATGAGTGGTGTACATATCAGTGGCCTGCTTTTTTAAATTATTATTAATAGCCTTGTGCCTTTTCAAATTTGATTTTAAAAACCCTGGGACTATGCATCAAGAGGAAAAAATATGTCTTTTTTTCTGGAACAGTCTGCCATTGGGGAAACTAATGTTCACAAAGTAATGGTACTATATTAAACAATATTTTTAACAAATAAAAATAAGTTCTTAATTTATACTGGTCAGTGATATTTTGTATTACTGGAGATCTACTTTTAAAACTTCACTTTCCAGTAATATAAGGACTGAAATTGGGAGCTCTGAGAAAGGAGTATGTTATGTCCATCAGAAGGGTGATTGTTTTTGTTAATTAGAAACGAGAAAACTCAGAACTTGAATGACTACTTTGAGGGAAATTGTTACCTTGATTCCATAATGTTCTTCAATCACGTTAAGTAAAGGTACACTTTATCGGGAGACTGGTGGTGCAGTAAATTCAAAGTATGTATTTTTACTTCTACAGCCTTAGTTAGAAACCAGCCCAAGCTGATGCCATCCCATCTGTCTACTGCATCCTATGCATATTGATGGCAGCGTCCCAAGTGAATTTAAATTAAGCAGCCATAATCCATTCCCATAGCACAGAACCACTCTTAGTTTGGCAGTGATTACAGTCATATTCATACTGGAAGGAGGCCTGGTGTGAAAACCGGAAATGTCACACTGATAGAGGAGCAAAAACTTGACTCAGTTAAAAGTTGGGGCAGTGTTTATGGAGCTTTGCACTTTAGCCAGTGTAGCAAACAGAAAATCGTTTTACACTGACAGGCGAGAAATGTTTCATTGCTCAGTACTGATATCCCTCAACTCAATTAGCCAGAAAGTCACACAAAATTCAAAGTGTGTGTGTGTGTCTTCCACTCCCCCCACCCCCCCCCCCCCCCACACCCCTCCCATGCACAAAACAATTGAAGTAGTAGATTTACCATGCTAACATTCCTAGCTAGATGCAATAATAAATCCAGAGACGGGCCAGTATTTTAGATGGAAAGTTGAGTTTTGCCTTAATTACAGTGGTGCTCTTGTCAGGTCTATTTAGGTTTTTTTCAAAGAAAAAGTTGATTTTAACATCATCTTGGTGGGTCTTTTTAAAAAAAAAAATATATATATGAACTGATTGGCCCTTAATCTCTAAATTATTTCAATGGAAACATTTGTGGTTACCCTTGTTACTGTGTTAAATAACTGGACAGAGGCAGCCTAGGTGTGTGTAGAACTCGTGACACCATGCTGCTCCCAGGCTGTCTTGAACTGGTGGATTAAAAGAATAAAATGCTGTTGAAAGGGATCATTGAAAGACACTAGTAATAGTACAAAAGTCTCCTTTTATAAAATTTAGAATTGTGGGACAGTTCAATAAAACATATTTTCCCTGGTCTTGGAATAATAAATGAGCAAGTTGGTTTTTTTGTGGTGGGGGGCACATGTTTAGAATTTTAAGATAGATGGTATTTATAAGAAAATATATCATGCCACCCCAACCATCCCGGCACAACTGCCTGTTTGATGTGAACTAAGTGATGGGTTGATGTATGAGGAAAGGTTGAGTAGGTTGGGACTCTACTCATTGGAGTTCAGAAGAATGAGAGGCGATCTTATCGAAACATATAAGATTGTGAGGGGGCTTGACCGGGTGGATGTGGGGAGGATGTTTCCACTGATGGGTGAGACTAGAACTAGGGGGCATAATCTAAGAATAAGGGGCTGCGCTTTCAAAACTGAGATGAGGAGAAACTTCTTCACTCAGAGGTAGTAAATCTATGGAATTTGTTACCTCAGAGAGCTGTGGAAGCTGCAACATTAAATAAATTTAAAATGGAGATAGACAGTTTCCTAGCAGATAAGGGAATTAGGGGTTACGGGGAGAGGGCAGGGAAGTGGACGTGAGTCTAGATTCAGATCAGCCATGATCCTATTGAATGGCGGAGCAGGCCCGAGGGGCCGTATGGCCTACTCCTGCTCCTACTTCTTATGTTCTTATTCAGACTGTCAAACCATTAGATTTACTGCCAGGTAACTGGATGGGAGTTTATAGATTCAGAGCAAGAATCTTGCACCAACGTGCATGTTGTGTGCAGGGATCATTGATGGTTTAGGCTTTGGTAAATTTATAACTTCTTGCTTGGACCCAACAAGCCCAACCCTGCATATTTGAAATTCTATATTGTATTGCTAATCAAGACTGAGAAACTGTTCAAACAAATTTGAAAGGGTGCCCACGGAGTAATATGACACAAGCTTATGCCAGCTGTTCTATTCATCCGTCACAATGGATGGGAGATGGGAAGATGTTTTATCACAAGGAGAAAGGGAAAGTTGTAACAAGTCACTTGTGTGCACCTCCCAGTGAATGGTTGCAGTCTTGAGGCAGGTCAGCCTGTCCACTTCATAGATCAGGCAATTGGGCAGATGCAATAGAGACTTAATGAGGGGGAAAAGTGAAAATGAGTTGTGGGAACAAGAAAAACTAATTAGGAAAAAGTTGTGTAACAGTATCTTTTATAAAATGTCTATCTTGCGTTCTATTTTAGTTGGTGAGCTGTATGTTTCATTTTATAAACATACATTTAAGTGACATATATTCTTCTCGGACAAATTGTATTTTGATAATTTTTCAAAAAATGTATAAAATAAAAAAATAGTTCCCTAGTCTAGCTAGCTCCAACTAGTTTCCTCAACCTGACTCTGGGTGAATTGGAGTGATGGACACAAGAATGAGCTCGTCATGTCTGTCACTGTGTGACTTTCTTGGAAACAATTACAACACAGGCACGTTAGAACTCTCTCAACTGCATTTTAGTTAACGTGTCTACCTTCACAATGGCAGTCCTGGTCTGGTACATTGTAGGCCAAGGCTGCCATTTAGAAGGTAGACCTGCTACTCCATTTCTAATTATGATAAAATATAAATGTATGTATTGCATATTTTTACTTGCCATTTTATCAGTAGTGGATTGCAGTGTGAAAGCATACAGTTTCTTTGAATCCAATTGCTTACTGAATCATCCTGACCTCAGGTCAAATAAATTGTTGGTGAGCAGTTGACCATTGAGATATTCAACACGGCCAAATTGATTTGTGATTTCTTGGGTGCTGCTGCAATGGGAAGCAAACATTACCGTATTAAAAAACTGGTGTAACAGACAAGGGCCTAGAAATTCAGTATAGCCACGTTTGGGGCGCTACAGTCGGGCGGCCGCTAAAGTTTGCGCCCGGCGCAAGTTCGCGCCACCTTCACCGATATTCAGTCGCATCGCCCCAAGAGGTTGCTGCTGCGCTAAAACAGGCGATGCACGCCTATCATTAGGCGCTAAGCCGGCGGCCCGGGGCGATACCCCCGAGGGCGGGCGCAGTGCAGGTGCGGCGAGTTGCTGATTGACGGCAGACACTCTGGCGCCGGTCAGCTCTTAAAGGGGGAGGGTGGATTTGTTTGCCTGCCACGCCCTGCACACTGCAGCCCTGAAGCAAGGCCTGACCACTGCTGCTTCATCTGTACAACGCCCAGGACTATGGAGAAGGCCAACGTTTGCACCCATTGCAGCCCCCATTATATGTTTCCAATCAATGCTATGGCTCTGAAGTTAAAGACAAGTGCAAAGCTGTGGCCTGAAGCCACAAGTACCTGTGCGAGTGTTGAGCCAAACCAGAAAGCTCTCTACCTTTGTCTCTCTGCAAAGATCCGTCTCTCACAAAGAAGGAGTGTTGCAAAAAGGCTGCCTTTTCTACTGCAGGAGGAGTGCCCTTTAATTTGCGCCCCGCATCGACTGAGAACCGTTCCCCTCTACCAGTCGCTAGGGGCGCCAGGCGCACAATAGGGCGGCGCCACTGAATTTCCGGTTTGGGGCGAACAAAGGGCGTTGCACGATGAAATGACGTCAGGATCTGCGCGCGCAAAGGCTTTGCGCCGCCACTAAATCTTTACTGAAGTTGGGGAGAGGCGCAGATAGCCGCCTAGCGCCCAACATCTCCTCCTCCTAAGGCGCTAGCGGCTGGCGCAAACAACTGAATTTCTAGGCCAAAATGTTTTAATAGGTTTATTTTGCTTTTCTTGGAATATTGAAGTTTTTACACAAAGACCACAACATAACTTCACTACTGATGAAACAAGTTTTGTGTAACCTTCTCGAAGCCCATTTCTGCGGCCAAACTTTTGTCTCTCCTAATCTCACTGGTTTTAAGCCTATTTTCCTTGTATCTATCTGTGAAGCACCTTGGAATGCTTATTATACAGTATTAAGAACATAAGAATATAAGAAATGGGAGCAGGAGTAGGACATTTGGCCCCTCGAGCCTGCTCCGCCATTCAATAAGATCATGGCTGATCTGATTTTGGCCTCAACTCCACTTTTCTGCCTGTTCCTCAAAACCCTCAACTCCCCTGTAGTTCAAAATTCTGTCTATCTCAGCCTTGAATATATTCAATGGCTCAGCCTCCACAACTCTCTGGGATAGAGAATTCCTAAGATTCACGACCTTCTGAGAGAAGAACTTCCTCCTCATCTCCGTCTTAAATGGGCAACCCCTTATTCTGAAACTATGCCCCCCTAGTTCTAGATTCCCCCATGAGGGAAAACATCCTCTCAGCATCTACCCTGTCAAGCCCCCTCAGCATCTTATGTTTCAATAAGATCACCTCTCATTCTTCTAAACTCCAATGAGTATAGGCCCAACCTGCTCAACCTTTCCTCCTAAGACAACCCCTTCATCTCAGGAATCAACCTCGTGAACCTTCTCTAACCTACCTCCAATGCAAGTATATTCCTCCTTAAATAAGGAGACCAAAACTGTATGCAGTACTCCAGGTGTGGTCTCACCAACATCCTGTACAGTTGTAGCAAGACTTCCCTACTTTTATACTCCATCCCCCTAGCAATAAAGGCCTACATTCCATTTGCCTTCCTAATTACTTGCTGTACCTGCACGCTAACTTTTTGTGTTTCATGTACGAGGACACCCAGATCTCTCTGTACCAGATCCTTCTGTAGTCTCTCTCCACTTAAATAATATTTTGCTTTTCTATTCTTCCTACCAAAGTGGATAACCTCACATTTTCCCACATTATACTCCATCTGCAAAATTTTTGCCCATTCACTTAACCTATCTATACCCCTTTGCAGACTCTTTGGCCGGAATTTTGCCTGTCCTCAGAGTGCGGGATTGGAGGCGGGACCGCTGTCAAAATGGCAAAGATTGACTGGGCAGGAAACCCGCTGTCAACCCGCCTCCAAACAATCTTCCCAAGTGTCGGGTCCCCGATTTGTGCATGGACCCGACACCTAGCGGCGGGAAGAGGATTATAGCCACTTACCTGGCTGTTAACAGCTACCTGATGCTTGTTAAAGGCTTTTTTTCAATTTTGCCGCTTCTGCCTCAGGTTCCCCGACGTCCGGACACCACGCCAGGTAAGTGGCGTGTTGAGTCTGCTGTAATGTTTGTGCATTGATGACAGCAGCAGAAGTGGTGTGAAAGATCTAATAGTGCTGTCAAACACTGAGAAATGAGCTGTCAAAAAAAGTTGTGCGTGGTCCCTTTAAGAAAATCGGCAGATGACGTGCCATCAAATGACGTCATCTGTCCGGCTTCTTAATTAGCCGGCAAGCCCGCAGGGTGGGCTTAACAAGGCCAATCGACGTAAAATCCGGATGCAGTTGGGGGTGGGACTAGAACCCGGAAACTAGCTGACCCACTCCCAAGCCACATCCATTTGCAAAATCGCGGCCTACGTGTCTTCCTCACAAGTTGCTTTCCCACCTATCTTTATATTGTTAGCAAATTTGGCTACAGTACACTCGGTCCCTTCATCCAAGTCATTAATACAGATTTTAAATAGTTGAGGCCCCAGCACTGATCCCTGTGGCACCCCACTAGTTACAGTTTGCCAACCTGAAAATGACCCATTTATTCCGTTTTCTGTTAGTTAGCCAATTCTCTATCCATGCTAATATATTACCCACAACCCCATGAGCTCTTATCTTGTGCGGTAACCTTTTATGTGGCACCTTATCGAATGCCTTTTGGAAATCCAAATACACTACATCTACTGGTTCCCCTTTATCTACCTTGCTCGTTACACACTCAAAGAACTCTTAATAAATTTGTCAAGCACGATTTCCCTTTCATAATACCACTGGTTGCAAAATGCAGATCCTCAATCTCATCATATGATCTTTTCAAACTTTGTGGTTTTCAATACATAAACAATAACAGCTACAAACTATAGTATCTGAAGACTTTGTGCGTGAAACCAGGCATTATCTTGAAAAGTAAGACGGGTCACACAATCAGAAAAAGCATCACAAATGCAATATCTAGTTTCCTAAAGCCGGATAATTTTTTTAAATAGATAATGTTAGCACAAATGACAGTTTGAGTTAATGGTTATGTATTGATTGGCAATAATTCACACAAGACTTTAAATCCCACCCACAATTCAGTGTTCAGTGACTCACGATGGAAATGTATATTTTGACATTCAGTGAAAGTAAATGTTGTTTGTATAGATATCTACTTTTAACAGTTAAATCTACACGTGCAACCTTCGGTGTTTAGTACTACAACCATTGTAAAACACATTTTCATAGAGTCTCTGATTGCCGTAGTTTAAGAGTTAGCAGCAGTATCATGGGTCTGCTGGGAGTAACTTCTACCTTGAGCAAATTTTTGAGTTTTCTTTTTCAACAGAAAGTGCCAGTTCACAACTTTTTGGATTGACACCGCATGATGGGATCATTATCAAAATTCCAGAGCTTTCTTTTATTTAATAAATAAATTGAAAGGCCTCTTCTAAGAACTTTTATAAGGTCAAATGACAATGTCCTTTTGTGCTGCAGACTCTCACCCGCCAGATACAGCCTAAATTACTCTCGGGTCTCTTAGCAGTCACCCAAGAGAAAGAAGTTTGAATTTTATTTGCCTTGGGTAGATTCAACTACAAGGCACAAAGACTGACTACTTGTGTCCCATTCACTGGAATGGGCTTTATCAGAATAAAATGGCTATGCTTTGCATTATTAAATTTTATCACCAAACAATGAATTTAATTTGTAAACATTTTTCTCTTTCCTACATAGGTTGGAGAAATTGGAGAGTACTTTAAATGCCAGCTTCTACAATCTAGGCATAGAGGTGCATTTGAGCTAGCGTACGTTGGATTTGTAAAGCTTACCGAAATGCTTACCAGGTAAGTGACAGCTAAGCTAAGCGTTTTCTTTTTTTAAATTGGATATCTTTTTATGATGATTGCAATTAATGGCAGTTTGATCACTGACGTGTTGGCTGATTGAATCTCCTGAATAACCTCTTAAGCAACACAAATGGAGTACTTCACGAACTGCTTTTATATTGTGGATTTGGGTCTTGGGCGAGTGAGCTAACTGAACCTCTCTCCCACATTAACCTTTGTAAATATGCACGCACAGATTGACACTGACATTTTGGTCGGTTTGCACATGTAAGCCCTGATTTTAATCTTGCCCGTTCAGCAGGTAGGGGGTTAAAATGGCGGCTGGTGCGTCCCTGACACGTTTCTGCTTCCCCCACCGCCCCCTCACGTGTTTTGGAGTGTTGAGGCTGCCCGCTGCAGGCCTCTTTAATATGCAAATGTCAGAGCCCGATGATGTCATTCTGGCCCCGATGTGACTTTAACTGGGAATCGAGGCTGTGATGCACAGTGCTGAAGCCTCCAGGGAGAGCTGGTACAGACAGGATCCAGGGATAAAAGCAGCCCAAGTAAGCGATTGTTTACATATTTTAAAGGTTTCCTTGTGGGCCAGGAGGAGCTGGAATGCGCCTCTCGGCTCCAGAAGGAAACCTTGGACCTCCCTTGATCAGGCTGCTTCCTCCCGCCCCCCCCCCCCCCCCCACCACCACCCCCAACAGCCACAATTCCCGTCGACACCATCCCAACTACTTACCTTAGTGATGGGGATCGTTCCCTACGATCCCTGGCGACCGCCCCCTTGCTGCGCAGAATTCCACTCCCAGCCGCCACATCATCCCCACCGGCTTCAGGCAGGTGCCATGTTGGCGAGATTTAAATATCGGGTAGTTAAAATTGCCCGGGTCTCTCTCGTGCCATCGTAAATGCTTCGCTCCCATCCTAGCCCCTGCACATTGCAGTCCCACACCAGGTTAATATTGCAACTGTAGAGTAGAAACCTCATCATACAAAAGCAAAGTACTTTTTTTTTGACAAACATTCACTATAAGCCCACTGACTCCCACAGCTACCTGGACTACACTTCCTCTCACTCTGATTCCTGTAAGGACTCTATTCCATTCTCCCAGTTTCTCCATCTCCGTCGCATCTGCTCTGACGATGCCACCTTCCACACTAGTGCTTCCGATTTGTCTTCCTTTTTCCTCAGCCGAGGACTCCCCTCTACCGTGGTTGGCATGGCCCTCGACTGTGTCCGTTCCATTTCCCACACTTCTGCTCTCACCCCTTCCACTCCCTCCCAGAACCACAATAGGGTTCCCCTTGTCCTCACCTCTCACCCCACCAGCCTCCACATTCAACGGATCATCCTCCGCCATTTCCGCCACCTCCAGCGTGGTCCCACCACCAAACACTCTTCCCTTCCCCCCTACTTCAGCATTCTGAAGGGACCGCTCCCTCCATGACACTCTGGTCTACTCCTCAATCACCCCCAACACCCCTTCCCCTTCCCATGGTACCTTCCCATGCAAGCACAGGAGATGCAACACATGCCCTTTTATCTCCTCCCTTCCCACTGTCCAGAGCCCCAAACACTCCTTCCAGGTGAAACAACGATTTACTTGTACTTCTTGCAATTTAGTATACTGTATTCGCTGCTCACGATGCGGTCTCCTCTACATTGGGAAGACCAAATGCAGATTGGGTGACCACTTTGCGGAACACCTCTGTTCAGTAGGTAAGTGTGACCCCGAGCTTCCGGTTGCCTGTCACTTTAATTCTCCGCTCCACTCCCAATCTGACCTCTCCGTCCTCAGCCTCTTACACTCACTGGAAGGAGACTCACCGCGGGACACACTCACTGGAAGGAGACGCACCGCAGGACCCACTCACTAGAAGGAGACACACTATAAGGAGGTCGAGGCCCAGGGGCGAGGACGAGTCCAGCAGCGAGGTCGAGGCCCCAGGAGTGGCGCAGTGGGGTCGGGAGGACCACACTGCAGCCTATGAAACCCAGGCAGAGAGGACCTGCGGGAAGGAGGGAGGAGGACAGTAGGAGTGTGTGTGTCTGTGTCTGTCTGATGTAGCAATGCCTGGTCTCCAATCGTCTTGGATCCCCTTCCCATTGGACTAAGACCTTGCTCTGTCAAGCCCGTGTGGTAGCTGGTGTGCAACGGCCACCCCACGTTAAAAGAATTCATGCACAGGCATCTTCCACCCTTTTAAAATGAAGTTCGGGACCTGGAACATCAGGATCCTCATAGACAACCCCAACAGTGACAGATCGGAACGCCGTACTGCTATCGTTGCCCGGGAGCTCAGATGTTTCGACATTGACATCGCCACCCTAAGTGAGACCCGGCGGGCAGGGGAAGGCCAGCTCAAGGAGCAAGGTGGTGGTTACACCTTCTTCTGGAAAGGCAAACCTGAAGAAGAACGCCGCCTCCATGGGGTAGGCTTCGTCGTAAAAATTGAGCTAGTTGAACGTCTCGGACTCCCCTTGTGGAATAAATGAACGCCTCATGATTCTACGGCTCACCCTAGCCCGAAACCAGTGTGCTACGGTCATCAGTGCGTACGCCCCAACACTAGAAGCCACAGATGAGACCAAAGAGGAATTCTACTCCAGCCTCGAACAATCCCTGTCCCAAGTTCCAACGGGCGACAAGCTGATCCTCCTTGGCGACTTCAACGCCAGAGTTGGAAAGGACACAGACCTCTGGGGAGGTGTGATCGGCAGAGGGGGGGGTAGGGAAAGCCAACTCCAACAGTACCCTCCTCCTGACGAAATGCTAAGAACATGGCCTTGTCATAACCAACACCTTGTTCCGTCAGAGAGACAAGTACAAGGCTTCATGGCAACACCCTCGCTCCAAGCACTGGCATCTGCTGGACTATGTCATCGTCCGAGTGAAGGACCACAAAGACGTCTGCATCACCCGTGCCATGACGGGAGCGGATGACTGCTGGACAGACCCCACCGCCTAATCCGCTCTGTCATCTCCATCAGTGTAGCCCCAAAACAGCGGCGGCAACAGAAGCAATGCCACAGGAAAATCAACGCTGGAGCACTCAAAGACCCTGCTAAGAAAGCCCTATTCAGCCTGTGCCTCACAACTAACCTGACGACTCCCAGTGATGCAGAGACACAGAGTGTCCACAGCGCCTGGTCTGCACGCAAGGCCTTCATTATCAGCATCTGTGAAGAGACGCTCGGTCACTCGACCAGGAAACACCAAGACTGGTTCGACGAGAACGACCAGGAGATCCAGGAGCTAATAAGCCTCAAGTGCAAGACATTCCTGATCTGGAAACAGCAACAGAACACGAGAGCAAGAAAGCAGCTCTCCAGACGCCTGAAGGCCGAGGTCGAACAAAAAACTCGCGACCTAAAGAACAGATGGTGGGTGGAGGAAGCGCAGGAGATCCAGCAGCTAGCCGACAACCACACGTGCGTGGATTCTTTCGCGCAGTCAAGACCACCTACGGCCCAAGCACCCAAGGTCCTGTCGCACTGCAGGCCAAGAACGGAGGGGTACTCATCAAGGACAGAGAGGCAGTCGGTGCCCGCTGGAAGGAGCACTTCGAAGATCTCCTTAACCGAGACTCTGTCTTCGACACGAGTGTCCTCAACTCCATCCCGCAGCATGCTACCCGCCACCACCTCCGCACAATCTCAGCCGGCATGAGGTTGAAAAGGCCATCTGACAACTGAAGAACAGCAAAGCCTCAGGAGCAGATGGAATCCCCGCCGAGGCGCTAAAACATGGTGGAGAAGCACTATTGGTGCGAATACATGAACTCATTTCTCTTATCTGGAAGGAGAGCATGCCAGAGGATCTCCGAGACGCCGTAATTGTGATCATCTTCAAGAAAGGTGACAAGTCCGATTGCGGTAATTACAGAGGAGTATCCCTGCTGTCTGCCACAGGGAAAGTCATCGCAAGAATCCTCCTCAATCGCCTTCTCCTAGTGGCTGAAGAGCTCCTCCCAGAGTCGCAATGCGGATTCCGCCCACTAAGGAACACAATGGACATGATCTTCACCACGCGTCAACTACAAGAGAAATGCAGGGAACAGCACCAACTGCTGTATGTGGCCGCCTTTGACCTCACAAAGGCCTTCAACACCGTCAACTGTGAGGGATTATGGAGTGTCCTCCTCAAATTCGGCTGCCCTCAAAAGTTTGTCACCATCCTCCGCCTGCTTCACGACAACATGCAAGCCGTGATCCTGACCAACTGTTCCACCACAGACCCAATTCACATACGGACCGGGGTCAAACAAGGCTGTGTCATCGCACCAACGCTCTCCTCGATCTTCCTTGCTGCAATGCTCCATCCCGCTGGAGTGGAGCTAATCTATAAAACAAACGGGAAACTGTTCACTCTGTCGCCTCCAGTCCAGATCCAAAGTCGTCCCATCCTCTGTCATCGAATTACAGTATCCAGACGACGCTTGCATCTGCGCTCACTCTGAGGCCGAACTCCAAACCATCGTCAACACCTTCACCGAAGCGTACGAGAGCATGGGCCTTGCACTAAACATCCATAAGACAAAGGTCCTCTACCAACCTGCCCCCGCCACGCCGTACTGCTCCCCGATTATCAAAATCCATGACGAGGCCTTGGACAACGTGGACCACTTTCCATACCTCGGGAGCCTACTGTCAACAAGGGCAGACATCGATGACGAAGTCCAACACTGCTTTCAGTGTGCCAGTGCAGCCTTTGGTCGCCTGAGGAAGAGAGTGTTTGAAGACCAGGACCTCAAACCCAGCACCAAGCTCATGGTCTACAGAGCAGTAGTGATACCCGCCCTCCTGTATGCTTCAGAGACATGGACCATGTACAGCAGGCACACAAAGCATTGGAGAGGTACCACCAATGCTGCTTCCGCAAGATCCTGCAAATCCATTGGCAGGATAGGTGCACCAACGTCGGTGTTCTCGCTCAGGCCAACATCCCCAGCATCAAAACTTTGACCACGCTCGATCAGCTCCGATGGACAGGTCACATCGTCCGCATGCCCGATACGAGACTGCCAAAACAAGTGCTCTATTCTGAGCTCCGACACGGTAAGAGAGCCCCAGGTGGGCAGAGGAAACGCTTCATGGACAGCCTCAAAGCCTCCTTGAAAAAGTGCAACATCCCCACCGACACCTAGGAATTCCTGGCCCAAGACCGCACAAAATGGAGGAGAAGTATCTGGGAAGGCGTGGAGCACCTCGAGTCTCTTCGCTGGGAGCAAGCGGAAGTCAAGCGCAAACAGCGAAAGGAGTGCACGTCAACCCAAGCATCCCACCCACCCGCCCCTTCAACCACCTTCTGCCCCACCTGTGACAGAGACTGTAGGTCCCGCATTGGACTCATCAGTCACCTGAGAACTCATTTTTAGTGTGGAAGCAAGTCATCCTCGGTTCCGAGGGACTGCCTAAGAAGAAGACACTGTTCCAACGAAGCTCGAGGAACTGCACCTCATCTTTCGATTTAGGCACATTACAGCCTTCTGGACTCAACATCGTGTTCATCAATTTCAGACCATAACCTCTGCCCCTATTTTTTTTCACATGGCAGCTGTTGATGATTCTGCCATTCCCATTTACACCTCATCTAGACTCATCTTTTGTTTTTTAACTTGTCCCATTACCATCTCCATTTGCCCTGAACCATCATTCCTTTTGTTATTTAATCTCTCCTGCCTTCCACCCGATCACAGACCCCTTTTGTTCTTTCCTCCCCGTCTGCCTTTCCCTGCCCTTACACTTGCTTAAAATTCTGTTACATCTGTAACTTTTTCCAGTTCTGTCGGAGGGTCATCGACCTGAAACGTTAACTCTGTTTGTCTCTCCACAGAAGCTGCCTGACCTGCTGAGTATTTCCAGCATTTTCTGTTTTTATTACAGCAACCTCATGATGTTGCATCATGATGTCAGTACAAAGAGAATAGCATCGTGCACACTTAATTTAAATGATAAAGTGGCTGGAATCAATTTGACTTTTATGTTGCTGCTTATCGGTTCATGTTTTTGATTGATTTTCAGAAGCCCGTTTGTATCACTACCTTTTCTGAGAAATATTATAGAAAATTATTTTGTCAATCATTTTCTTCCACGTACTTGGATTTATTCCTTCTTTCACCCTGGCCATGCACCATTCACTGTCTAAGTAGCCAGATTGGTGTTCAAGTGCATCTCCCTATGTCCTCCTTAAACTAGGAGGTGCAAAATCAGCGGATCTAGCCAGCAGTTGTCACTCCTCCCCCATGGAGTCCTTTTATGCCTGGAATCTAATCTTGAAATTTATTTTGTATAGCTAAATTGTTTTCTCTCTTTCTCCCGTTTAATGTCTCCTGTGCATTGCATACAGATCTACAGTAATTTCCCTTCCCTTTCTTTGGCAAGATGCTTGACCTCCACCCTGTTTCTTTCCCCAACCATCTAGCCAAAATCAGGAACTTGTGGTGTGGGAAATTGTGAATGCTGCAGCTGGTTAGTAATGCCACTAAATGAACTTGCTGTATGAATTTGACCACCCTAGAATGTAATTTAACATTTTTAGATCGGTACTGTGTGCATTCAGGATGATCTAATGGATGTGTGTAGTGCCACTGGTTTTGTGGAGGGATTTGGAACTGATAAAAGCACAAGGTAACAGAGGAGAGCTTTTATCAGCCGTCTGCGCCATTCAGTATTGTGTTTTTTCTCAGATTTCAACCACAGTAAGAAGCATGAGAAGACTGTCAATGTCGATCTTTCTTGGTTTTACTCAATACTTTTGTTTATTGAATCAGTATTCCTGTAAATTCGTATTCCCATTCTCTTTCTTCCCTAGCCTCCCACCCACCCCCCCCCCCAAGTATTACAGAACGCGTACATTTTCATGAAATATTTATTAAAACATTTTTTCCTTTTAATATCTCTGCCTTTCTGCCTCTGTGTGACATTGTACTGCTATATATCAAAGGATAGAAACGTTTGCAGGGCAGGATAGGGGTCTCGACAATGAACTATTTCAGATGAGCATTTCATCCTCTGGCCAGACCAAAAACTGGCATAGAAGATGTCTGAGGCTTGACTTTGGGCCCATGATTTTTTTCCCCAAGGGAGAAAGGGTACTGCTAAAGCTACTATGCTGCAAATTAGTTCTGGATAAAATGTTTTGTGTGATCCAGCATTGTTTAGTTAGAGGCTCGCAGCCACAGTGTGGTTTTTGACAGGGTGGTTCTGCACAGATACTATTTTTTTTACTTCCTGCCTACGAGAAAGAGCTTTAATGATTTGCGTTAGTTCCTCGTTGGTCTGAATAAAGACATTTGATTGTCAAACAACCACAGTCGTGGGCTATCATTCATGTTCTTCGCGATTAATTTCTAATAATCACCCTGGACTTTTGTGAAGTTGAAAGAACTCAGATGGGGCTGCATGATCAGGATTTTGCCCCACCCATCAGGGTTTTGGTTACTATTTTTTAAATACATGGTTCATAAGGCCTGCCAAGAATATATGCATGAAGAATCTTTCTGGTACTAAAGGCTAATTGATGCCTAGATTCAGTCCTGCTTCCTGCTGCTTAATGACATAATGTATAATGGTCACTGCTCACATTGAGAAGGGATTTCAGTCTGTGCTGTGATGGCTGCAGCTGTCGCTGGAAAAATGTGGAATTGTCATCTGCTGCCCCCCACCCCCCAAAAAAGAAAGCATTTCCAAAAGACTGCCTCATCTGGGAGGGAAGTCACATACACTCTTCCTAACTGTGAAGGATCAGCCAGGGAATATAGAATTTCCTCACTTAGGAATTGTAACACAACTGGTGTCCGGTTGGTAGCAAGGACAGGCTGCACAATTTTAATAACTGTTGAAAGTTGCTTGATCTTATTCTTCATCTCTTGGTCCTGTATGCATAACGATGCACTCTGCCTTCCTACTTGCAAGGCATCATCCCAAGCTGGGAACCTTCAAGTTGGTGGCAGAAATGAGCAACTATTGCGGAGCAACCTTGGGCTGTTGAAGCAAATGACTTGCATGCCTGACTACTGACTGTCCAACTGCTTTTCAGTAGGGCTGTGTATGGTTTAAGGTATCTTTAACATCATTTAGAGAGCTTGAAGGAGTCTGGGCTGGCATGGTTATGGTAAGTATGAAGCTTGGTGGAGGAGTGATAAAAGATAATGCCCTGGGTGCAGCTGGTAGCTGTACCTGCTGGAGCACAGATGGCTTCTGCCCCCCAAAAAAAAAACAACAACAGTAGGCAAAGTAAAGATATTCTTGTGCATGCAAAGTAAGCATAACTGGAGCACAGCAAACCGGAGCAACAGGGCTTTCAGCTGGTAACCACCTGAAAGACATATACAATAAATCTCAAATATTTGCTTATGCTATGAAGTGCCTTTTATGTGGTTCCTCAGACTTTTTTCAATATTCTATGAAGAACATTAACTCTGACAGTGGTATCCAAGGTTCACCTAATAGAACTCCACTCGGTACACATACCAGTTTGAGATAAGGCAGTATGTAATGTGAAAGAATATCATTTTTTATACAGCCTTTACTGTTTCCTCTACATCAAATAAATGGGTACCAACAAGTTTAGACATGATTTAAAAGTAAAATGTTGACAAATCCCCAAGGGGATGGCAGATGACAGAAAACATACGTCACTGGACCTGCACTTCGCTGTCCAAATAACCCTTTTAACTGCAGGCAAATAATTGCTGTATTTTGGTTGACCTAGTTATTTTTCATCAAAGTACATGATGAATATGAGTGAGCTTGCATTTCCAGATGAATCGGACGACTTGTTGTCCTTGTCCTTCTTGGTGGTAGAGGTCACTAAAAGCAACCAAAACTGAATGTGTTAAAGCTGTTGCCTTTTTCCCTATTTCTAGTTGTAATAATAGGGATCTGCAGAAATTACCTCAGAGGTGGCTAGAAGAAGTTCTACAGGAAATTAAATCCAGTGTCCCTGCTTCCAAACTGTGTGCCACTCGACGCAGCGCTGGAATCCCATTTTACATTCAGGTATGGGAGTGGCGGGGTTCGTTGGTTAAGGTTAATGCTTTTATTCACAGCTTATCATCTGTTGCCTTCTATGAGTCAGTGCAGGATTTCTGTTGTTGAGGTGCACGGAGAGACCACTCCTTATCATTGGAGGTGTGAGGATCGGAAATCATTTTATTGTAAAGTAATACAATAGGGACAAAATAGCTAACCTCTAAGTTTTGTTAAATTCACTTAGAGCAGTATAAATTTATGTAACATGTTATGAAAATGTAGATGGTAATAGAGCAACAGCCCGAGTAATGATACAAAAGCAAAATACTGCGGATGCTGGAAATCTGAAATAAAAACAGAAAATGCTGGAAATACTCAACAGGTCAGGCAGCATCTGTAGAGAGAGAAACAGAGTTAACATTTCAGGTCGATGACCCTTCGTCCTAGTACAGGAAACTTTCTGGTATCCGGCACGGACGGGACTGACGTGGTGCCGGTTCATCAACAATTCCGGATAACCGAACGCTATAGTAAAAGATACGGAGCTCAGAGCTCCGTATAGAGCAACAAACCCTACAGCTTCAAAACAATCGGCACAAGTTGCAAGCGTCTCTGTAGCTTAGCAACAGCTTCAGCTACACCCTTGCACAGCAACAAATCAATTTTAAAAAAGTAACTAAAAGTAAAAAAAGTTACCTGAACTGACTCCTGAATTTTGCCGGTGGATAGAGCGTTCTGGTTATTTAGGGGCCGGTTAATCGAAAGTTTCCTGTAATGATATTTTCTTTTCAATTCTGCTTTGGCTCGGGTTCAAACACAAAACCAACAATTACATGTTTGCAGTTCTCAGCAGGACAAGGTGGGAAGTGGTCCCTCTAAGGAATGTGGGAGGAATTGATTATTCACTCTTTAAGGATGCTGTGTTGTGATGAGGCATTAATTTCAGGCTGTTTCATAAAGTTACATTTTGCTTTGGTAAATGTAGAGGAGTCTGCAGCTTATTTTTCTACCTTTTTTATAGGCAGATAAATGTATGTGCAGATTGAGGAGGGAGAACAAAATGGTACGGGGAAACTAAACCTAGTTAAATCAAATATAACTTGAGGAAAAAAACATCCAATTCAAGGGTATAAGGATAAGAGGGGTCTTTAAAATTGATCATACATTTTATTTTTCTCCCTCTGCAGGCCTTGGTGTCTTCTGAACCCAAGGGCTCCAACTTGGGTCTTCTGAAACTGACGATGAAGGAATTGATCTCACTTGCCATACCATTAGCCAAGTGCCAGGATGATCACACCACCATTCCACAGGTAGCAAAGAGACAAGAGTTGTAGACTGCCATTTTGGATTATATTTTAAGAGTGGAATTTATTAACAATGTACTCTGAATTGTCCTTGTTATTGAATTATTTCATAGGGTATGGTAGCATAGTGGTTATGTTACTGGACTAGTAATCCAGAGACCTGGACTAATGATCTGGAGACGGGAGTTCAAATCCCACTACGGCAGCTGGGGAATTTAAATTCAGTTAATTAAATAAATCTGAAATAAAAAGCTACAGGTCAGGCAGCATCTGTAGAGATGATTTCTCAATGGGGAGCTTTTGGAGGCGGGACTCCCACTTTTCGGGTTTTAGTCCTGCCTCCATCAACTTCTGGCCAACCCATGCTATTTTCCCTTGATTAACCTTGTTAAGCCCGCCCAGCGGCTTAGCAGGCCAATTACGGGAAAGCCGGTTGCAGAGAACGTCAACGTATGACGTTTCATCTGTCAAAAACTTTTGACAGATGAATTGTCATCATTTGACAGCTCTGTGAAGCTGTCAAACACTGACATTCTCTGTAGTTTCATGAGGTCTTGAATTCAAGACCTCATCAAACTTCTTTCTTTTGCAGAAATGAGATGGTTGTTGCATTGGAGAATGCAACGGCCATCTGTCATCTCCAACACGGAGTTCTGAGACTCTCTGCATACACACCGACTGAAGCCTGCGGGAAGAAACAAAGATGCGTACGCTTTTACTAACACTTTGCACTTACCTCAGATACTCACGTCTCCACACTTGCACCCATCACTTACCATCACAGCACACTTTTGCACCCCGACCCCCGCAGACCCAGTACTCGCCTCGCTGACCTGGCAGGTTTCGGAGCCTTCGGGAAGCCCGCACTTGTGAGGGCAAAAAGGGGATAATCCTATTTTCTGCCTGTTAACAACCTGTTTGCTGTCCAACTACCAGGGGTTTGCTGTCCCCTGTAATTTCCAGTCCACCCTCCTTTTTTTCTCCCTTTTTGTATCTGCTTTGTTTATATCCTCAATTCCAAATCATTGATAAGAAACAAAGAAAGACTTGCATTTTATATATGTGCAAAGTAAACGACAATAGCCCCAACTCGAATCCCTGAGGCTGGCTGCTCATCATTTTACTTTCTGATTCAGCTACGCTTTGCTTTGTATGACTGAACCAAATCCTGATACACTCCAGAAGCTCGTCCTCTCCCCATTCTGTACCTTATAATTTCATGGATCAATTTCCTGTGCGGCACCGTGTCTGATACAGTTAGCGGTTAAAAAAAAAAATCTCAGCATGTTTCATGTGTATCACATTTTGTGCCAACTGACTCCAGGAGAAATTGCTTTTCACGATCCGAGTTACTAATAACATGGCTTCTCTGGGTGCTAAATACTGGGCAGACAAGGTTACTGTGACTGGCAAAAACAGACAAAAATCTGAGGTGATGCAATTTAGTTTAAAAAAAGTAACAGCAGTAATTATTACTCTGCATGGAAGTAGGCTCTGTGCTATAGAAGAACAGATGGACTTGGGGATACAGGTTCACAGGACATTAAAGGTTGCACCTCCGCTTGATAAGGCTGTGAAAAATGCTAATAGAATTCGAAGTTTAATCTCAAGAGGTATAGAATAAAGAAGCCAAGAGATAATAATGAGCCTATATAAAACCTTAAGACCTCAGTTAGAGTACTGTGTGCACTATAGAAAGGGTATTGAGTCAGAGAGGGTACAGCACAGATTCACTAGGATGTTGCCTGGTATGAAGAAAGACTTGAAAAATTGTCTTTTTTTGTTAGAACGATGCAGATTACAGGATGATGTAATAGTAGTGTTTAAAATTATGAAAGGATGGGTCAGGGTAAATAGTAACAAACTGTTTCCAGTAGTTAAGGGGTCAAGAACAAAAAGCATACTTGTAAGATTAAATGCAAGAGATTTATAACAGAAGGCAGGAGAAATGTCTTCACATAGTGTTATGAATTCACTTCCAGGGTTAGTGGTTGAGGCCGAAACTATGTTGACCTTCAAGATTGTGTTGGCTAGGTGGATGAAGGCAAAGGGATATGGGAGCAAGGTGGATAAATGTAATCAGATCCAATTGCTCACTTGGGTAAATGCTGACATGGACTGGTTGGGCCGCATGGCCTGTTTCTGTGTTGTAACCTCTATGTATTTAACTTATTTTGTAATGGGGCAGGTTGTGCTCCAAAATACATTGCGTTTGTGCTATTGTATTTGTGTAGTTGGTAGTGAAACTAGAGCCTGTATGTTTGTGGAGACCTTTCGTGGGCCGCAGCTGGCATATAAGAGAAGAGGTCACCACCTTTTTTGTAATCCACTTATTTATATACATTTTGCTCTTAAGATGTTTTTAATCTTTGTCAACTTTTCATCCTCAACTAAAATTACCACATTTATTGGAAAAAAGCTGAAGCTGTGCCCTTGTTTCTGTCTGATATAGGATGTATGAATGATTAAAACCTCGCGACAGGTTATGAGGGGTATTTCCCAGTAATACTTAACCAAATTGTGAAGAGTTCGGGTTACGTTGTATAAAGCAAATGTTACTTTTGAGAAGTAGAACACCAGACTTTTTTTCTTGTGGGGTGGGAGGGAGGATGGAAAATGTCTCTGACCAACAGCTCTCTACTGAACTGTTCAGTAAAAGACGTGGACCTCATAGAGTCATAGAGTAATACAGCACGGATAGAGGCCCTTCGGCCCATCGTGTCCGCGCCGGCCATCAAGCCCTGTCTAATCTAATCCCATATTCCAGCATTTGGCCCGTAGCCTTGTATGCTATGGCATTTCAAGTGCACATCCAAATGCTTCTTAAATGTTGTGAGGGTTTCTGCCTCCACAACCCTTTCAGGCAGTGAGTTCCAGACTCCAACCACCCTCTGGGTGAAAAAGTTCTTTCTCAAATCCCCTCTAAACCTCCCGCCCTTTACCTTGAATCTATGCCCCCTAGTTATCGACCCCTCTACTAAGGGAAAAAGCTCCTCAGCATCCATCCTATCTATGCCCCTCATAATTTTGTACACCTCAATCATGTCCCCCCTCAGCCTCCTCAGCTCCAAGGAAAACAAACCCAACCTGCCCAGTCTCTCTTCATAGCTGAAGCGCTCCAGCCCTGGTAACATCCTGGTGAACCTCCTCTGCACCCTCTCTAACGCGATCACATCCTTCCTGTAGTGTGGCGACCAGAACTGCACACAGTATTCCAGCTGTGGCCTAACCAGTGTTTTATACAGCTCCATCATAACCTCCTTGCTCTTATATTCAATGCCTCGGCTAATGAAGGCAAGTATCCCATATGCCTTTTTTACCACCTTATTCACCTGTTCCGCCGCCTTCAGCGATCTGTGTACTTGCACACCCAGATCCCTCTGACCCTCCATCTTGCCTAGGGTCTTTCCATTCATTGTGTATTCCCTTGCCTTGTTAGTCCCCCCAAAGTGCATCACCTCGCACTTTTCCGGGTTAAATTCCATTTGCCACTGTTCCGCCCATCTGACCAACCCATCTATATCGTCCTGCAGACTGAGGCTACCCACCTCGCTATTTACCACCCTACCAATTTTTGTATCATCCGCGAACTTACTGATCATACCTTTTACATTCATATCCAAGTCATTAATGTAGACCACAAACAGCAAGGGACCCAGCACCGATCCCTGTGGTACCCCACTGGCCACAGGCTTCCAGTCACAAAAACAACCTTCGACCATCACCCTCTGCCTTCTGCCACTAAGCCAGTTTTGTATCCAATGTGCCAAGGCACCCTGGATTCCATGGGCTCTTACCTTCTTGACCAGTCTCCTGTGCGGGACTTTATCGAAGGCCTTACTGAAATCCATGTATACCACATCCACTGCGTTACCCTCATCCACACACCTAGTCACCCCCTCAAAAATTCAATCAAATTAGTCAGACATGATCTTCCCTTGACAAAGCCATGCTGACTATCCCTGATTAATCCTTGCCTCTCCAAGTGGAGACAAATTTTGTCCCTCAGAATTTTTTCCAATAATTTTCCTACCACTGATGTTAGGCTCACTGGCCTGTAGTTCCCCGGTTTTTCCCTACTACCCTTCTTGAATAATGGTACTACATTAGCGGTTCTCCAGTCCTCTGGCACATCCCCTGTGGCCAGAGAGGTCCTGAATATATGTGTTAGAGCCCCCGCAATCTCTTCCTTTGCCTTACACAGCAGCCTGGGATACATTTCATCCGGGCCTGGGGATTTATCCATTTTTAGGCCAGCTAAAACCGCCAATACCTCCTCCCTCTCGATGTTAATATGTTCGAGCATATCACGGTCCCCCCGCCCTATTTCTATGTCTACATCGTCCTTCTCCATAGTGAAAACAGATGCAAAAAATTCATTTAGAACCCCTCCTACATCTTCCGGCTCCACACACAGATTGCCACTTTTGTCCCTAATGGGCCCTATTTTTTCCCTAGTTATCCTCTTACCCTTAATATACTTATAGAACATCTTAGGATTTTCCTTTATTTTGCTCGCCAGTGTTATTTCATGGCCCCTCCTTGATCTCCTAATTTCTTTTTTAAGTATCCCCCTGCACTTTTTGTACTCCTCTAGGGCTTCCTCCGTCTTTAGCCTTTTGTATCTACCAAAAGCCCTCCTTTTTTTCCTAATCCATTCACGTATATCCCCTGACATCCAAGGTTCCCTGTGGTTTTTGGAACCACTCTTGACCTTTACGGGAACATGTTGCCATTGTATGATCTCAATCTCCCTTCTGAAAGCCTCCCATTGCTCCGATGTGGATTTTCCTACAAGTAGCTGATCCCAGTCCATTTTGGCCAGAATCCTGCCTTATCCTATTAAAATCGGCCTTCCCCCAATTTAGAACCTTTATTTCCGGCCCATCCCTGTCCTTTTCCATGACCACCTTAAATCTTACCATATTATGGTCACTATCACCAAAGTGCTCACCTACTAGCACTTTTTCCACATGTGCTATGCATTTGAATTTGAATCCCAAGGCAGGGACAGGGTACTGAGTTTGGATGATCAGCCATGATCTCATTGAATGGCGGAGCAGGCTCAAGGGGCCGAATGGCCTACTCCTGCTTCTATCTTCTATGTTTCTATCCTTTGTCATGAGTCTCGTCTCGTCTCTTCTTGACATACAGGCTGGTTAGAACCTATCCAGTCGCATCACAGATTGCAGGTCATAGTGTTGTCTTTTGAGTGGCAATTAAAGCTGCAGTGCTCTGTAATTCATTTTTAACTAATTTTAGAAAAAAATACTTTTCCAACTTCCTTCTCTTTTCCCCGCTGCTGTCCTGGAGGAGCTGACTCACGCTGGGGTACAGTTCCACAGGTGCTGGTAGTTCTCTGGTACGTTGTCCATTCTTTTGCATGCATGCCTAGTTGGTGAGTAATGAAAGAAAGAAAGACTTGCATTTATATAGCGCCTTTCACGACCACCGGACGTCCCAAAGTGCTTCACAGCCAATGAAGTACTTTTTGAAGTGTAATCACTATTGTAATGTAGGCAACATGGCAGCCAATTTGTACACGGCAAGGTCCCACAAACAGCAATGTGATAATGACGAGATAATCTGTTTTAGTGATGTTGGTTGAGGGATAAATATTGGCCAGGACACTGGGGCTAACTCCCCTGCACCTCTTCGAAATAGTGCCATGGGATCTTTTATGTCCACCTGAGAGAGCAGACGGGGCCTCGGTTTAACGTCTCATCCGAAAGACAGCACCTCCGACGGTGCACTGGAGTGTCGGCCTTGACTCAGAGGTGAGGATGGTACGAACTGAGCCACAGCTGACACTCAGGCTGTTGGAAATCTGAAATGAAAATGTAAATGCTGGAAATATACAGCAGCTTTGTTGGTATCTGCAAAAAGAGACAGGCTAATGTTTTGGGTTCTGATCTGGAACATTGGCCTGTCTCTCCTCTTTACAGATGTTAACAGACCTGCTGTATATTCTAATGGCAGGCGATTTAACTGGGGGGGGCCATTACAGCTGAGCCTGATTCTGAGCTCACCAATACTCTCACACTTTCTAATAGGAGTCACTGGACAGTGATCAGAATTGGGAGCACTGGCTGATTGCTGCACCAGCCTTTTGCCTCTACTGCTGCCCAGTTGATTTGTCCTTTTTTAAACGTTTAGCCCTTTCCACAAATGCATTTAATAAAACCTGTACTGATTATTTAAAAAGATAAATCTTTTTTTTTCCCGAAATTCGTTTGTATCACTAACTTGGCAGCAGGCTGTTGACAAAATGTTTCTCGTTTCTGGCAAAATTAGAGATTAGGTAAATGCCATAGAGGGAGTGCAACGAAGGTTCACAAGATTGATTCCTGGGATAAAGGGAAGGCCATTCAGGACTGAGATGAGAAGAAATTTCTTCACACAGAGGGTGGTGAATCTTTGGAATTCTCTACCCCAGAGGCTCAGTCATTGGGTATATTCAAAACAGAAATCGATAGATTTCTGACTAGTAAGGGCATCAAGGGATATGGCGATAGGGCCGGTGAATGGAGTTGAGGCAGAAGATCAGCCATGATCTCATTGAATGGCGGAGCAGGCTCGAAGGGCCGAATGGCCTACTCCTGCTCCTATTTCTTATGTTTTTATTTCAAAAAAAGTGATGCGATTAAAAGAAGCATGGGTTGAATCTTTTGTAATTTTTTTGTTTTGTCTGAACAATCATACTTAATCCCCCTGATACAGAAGCAGAAAATACTGCAAATATACAGCAGGTCTGTAAAGAGAAGAGACAAGCCAATGTTCCAGGTGTAGACCCTTTGTCAGAACCCAAAACGTGAACCGTTCTCTTCGCTTTGCAGATACTAATGAAGCTACTGTATATTTCCAGCATTTTACATTTTCATTGCAGATTTCCAATATCTGCAGTTTTTTCTTTTCTTTTGCCTAATGATTCAGTTGGTTAATGCTGCGCCCAGTGTGGCACATAGAAACATAGAAACATAGAAGATAGGAGCAGGAGTAGGCCATTCGGCCCTTCGAGCCTGCTCCGCCATTCAATGAGATCATGGCTGATCATCCAAATTCAGTACCCTGTCCCTGCTTTCTCCCCATATCCCTTGATCCCTTTAGCCTTAAGAAATATATCCAACTCTTTCTTGAATATATTTAATGAACTGGCCTCCACCGCCCTCTGTGGCAGAGAATTCCACAGGTTCACCACTCTCTGGGTGAAGAAATTCCTCCTCATTTCAGTCCTAAATGTCCTACCTCTTATCCTTAGACTATGACCCCTGGTTCTGGACTCCCCGACCATCAGAAACATCCTTCCTGCATCTAGTCTGTCCAGGCCTGACAGAATTTTATAGGTTTCGATGAGATCCCCTCTCAATCTTCCAAACTCCAGTGAGTATAAGCCCAATCGACACAATCTCTCTTCATACGTCAAAAAAAATTTTTTTTTTTTTTAAATGGCGGATGCAGCGGCTTTGTCTCTCCTGAGACTGAGTGTTTTCACCCTCCTGAGTCTCTTCTGGACTCTGCTGATACGGGAATTGAGGGCAGACCTACCGTACAGCCAGCAGACGCTCCTAGACATCGGGGCTGACTGCGTGCGCCTCACACTCGGCGACATCGATCTGCCTCCCGACATCGCCCGACCCCCGGGACCAGTGTGGCGTCCTTCCCCAGCCGGAAATTGGCGCAGACCGCGCAGGGAACGCAAGCAGAAGCGGGGTAAGAGGGCCGGTATCCAAAACAGGCTGAAGAGGGCCCCACACAAACCCTCCCTCCCAAGTATTTTCCTGGCCAACGTCAGGTCACTAGAAAACAAAATGGATGAGATCAAACTTGATCTCTCCACACAGAAAAGGACAAAGGAATGCTGCGCCATGATCTTCACGGAGACCTGGTTGAACAACGGCATCCCTGACACCACCATCCAACTAGAAGGACGCACGGTCTTCCGCGCCGACAGAACTGCAGACTCCGGTAAGAGCAAGGGAGGCGGTTTGTGCATTTACACTAACAATGCCTGGTGTACTAACACGGACATAATCGATAGATCCTGCTCGGCTTGATTTGCAATTCCTCATGGTAAGGTGCAGACCCTTCTACCTGCCTCGGGAATTCACGGCTGTTATCATCACTGCGGTCTACATCCCACCACACGCTAATGCCAAACTAGCACTGAAGGACCTCTACAGGGCCATCAGCGAACAACAAACTGCGCACCCAGACGGAGCTTTTATCGTCGTGGGGGACTTCAATCACATAAACCTAAAAACTGTACTACCGAAATTCCACCAGAATGTTTCCTGCCCCACGAGGGGAGAACACACTAAATCAAGTCTACACGAGCATTGTAGACGCTTATAAGGCCATTCCCTGCCCCCACCTTGGGAAGTCTGACCACCTCTCCCTGTTTCTAGCCCCGGCATACAAACCGCTCATCAAAAGAGGGAGAACATCAGTGAGAGCAGTGAAAGTATGGCCAGAGGGGGCAGTATCGGAGCTTCAGGATTGCTTCGAACGCACTGATTGGGGCATGTTTGCCCGTAATAACATCGAGGAATACGCATCCACAGTGCTATTCTACATTAACAGCTGCGTCGAGGTCGTCACGACCCATAAAAATATCAGGACATACCCCAACCAGAAACCCTGGATGAACGGAGAGGTCCGCTCACTGTTGAAAGCACGCGACGCAGCATTTAAATCTGGCGACGCGGCGGCTTACAGTGCAGCTAGGACCAACCTAAAAAAGGGTATCAGGACTGCCAAGAGGAAACAGACACTGCGGATAGAGGATCATTTCCACAACAACTCGGACCCCCGGTGCATGTGGCAAGGCATCCAGTCCATCACTGACTACAAGGGAAAAAACACCAGCCCCCTGGTTAGTGATGCCTCCCTTCCGGAGGAGCTTAACAACTTCTACGCTCGCTTCGACAGGGACAACGGAGCCGGCTACCAAAGCCTTGCCACCCCCGGAAGACCAGGTGCTCACTCTGTCGACCTCCGACGTAAGGGATGTTCGACGCGGAGTGAACACACGAAAGGCTGCTGGACTGGATAGCATCCCTGGACGGGTACTCGAGGAGTGTGCTGATGTCTTCACCGCCATCTTCAATCTGTCATTGGCCCAGGCAGTAGTCCCTACATGCTTCAAGACCGCCACCATTATTCCTGTGCCAAAACAAACGGCTGTGACGTGCCTGAACGACTATCGACCTGTCGCACTCACACCCATCATAATGAAGTGTTTCGAGAGACTGGTCCTGGCTCACATCAAAGCCAGTGTTCCCGCCTCTCTTGACCAACACCAGTTTGCCTATCGTGCAAACAGATCAACGGAGGATGCAATCACAACTGCTCTGCACTCGGCACTGAATCACTTAGATGGTAAGGAGACCTACATCAGAATGCTGTTCATAGACTACAGCTCAGCATTCAACACTATCGTCCCCAACAAGCTGGCCACCAAACTCCAAACTCTTGGCCTGAACACTTCCCTCTGCAACTGGACCCTGGACTTCCTAACAAACAGACCCCAGTCTGTCAAATTAGGTAACCACACCTCCCCCGCCCCCCCCCCCCCCCCCCCCCACCCCCGCTGACCCTGAACACGGGGGCCCCACAAGGATGTGTGCTGAGCCCCCTCCTCTACTCCCTCTTCACCCACGACTGTGTGGCTGTTCATGGTTCCAACACCATCATCAAGTTTGCGGATGATACCACGGTAGTAGGCCAGATCACCAACAACGATGAGTCAGCCTACAGGGAGGAGGTCCAGCATCTCGTGAAGTGCTGCGCTGATAACAACCTGGCCCTTAACATCAAGAAAACCAAAGAAATCATTGTGGACTTCAGGAAGTCTAAAGGCGGAAGTCACGCCCCCATCCACATCAATGGGGCTGTGGTGGAAAGGGTGGACAGCTTTAAGTTTCTCGGAGTCCACATCACGGAAGACCTCTCCTGGTCCCTCAATACCTCCTCTCTGGTGAAGAAGGCCCAGCAGCGCCTTTATTTCCTAAGGAGGCTGAAGGGATGTAACCTGTCACCCCTGATCCTCTCTAACTTTTACCGCTGCACAATCGAGAGCATCCTGACAAACTGTATCACAGTATGGTATGGCAGCTGTAGCTACTATGACCGGAAAGCCCTGCAGCGGGTAGTCATAGAGTCATAGGCCTAGAAATTCAGCTGTTTGCGCCAGACGTTAGCGCCAGATTTCCGGCGCTATCCACTTAGCGCCCGGGCACCGCCGGATCTGCGCCTACGCCGAAATTCAGCTGGGCTTTAGCGCCGGCGCAAAGTGTTAGCGCCCGGTCAGCTGCGCGCGCATCTTATGACGTCATTCCGTCGTGCAACGCCGTTTGTGCGCCCCAAACCGGAAATTCAGTGGCGCCCGGCCGATGTTGGCGTGGCGCTACTAAGAACTGTGAAATGGAACTCAACAGAGGCCCTGTGGGATTCGGGGAGCGCTAATTAAAGGGCACATCCACTCACCCATAAAAGCTAGCCATTTCGCTGCAATGACTTGACTGGTTTGGATTTCTGCACAGAGAGCAAGGCACAGAGATTACTGATTTCGGACACCATAGGAGAGGTCTTTTTGGCTTCTAGCCAGTGCTTTGACATTTGCATCCTTGTGATTTTGCTGGTTGGAACTTTGTAATGGGGGCTGCATGGGGGGCCAACCCTCAGTTGCGACATTTTGTGCGAAGGGCTGGCATACGCTTTGAGACAGGCCCAGGCATGGCTAGACGCAGAGGGGCCATTAGGCGTCGCCAACGTAGGCCTTACCCAGTCAGGCAATACCGGGAGCAGGTCTCATATCTCACCATGACTGCGGCGCATTGTGTTAAGAGGCTGCGCTTCAGAAGGGAGGTGGTTGAAGAGATCTGCCAGCGGCTTCATGCAGATTTGCAGCCACAGCTCATGTCCAGGGCGTCTCTCTCGGTGGAAGTGAAGGTCACGGTGGCTCTCCGCTTTTATGCAAGCGGCTCCTTCCAAGCCGCTGCTGGGGACATCGCGACCATCTCCCAGTTCGCCGCGCATCGCTGCATCCGACAGGTCACCGAAGCACTTTTCGCGAGGAGCCACCAATTCATCTCCTTCCCCATGACCCAACACAAGCAGGAGCAGCGTGCATTCGGATTTGCCAGGATCGCAGCCTTCCCCATGGTGCAGGGCGCCATTGACTGCACGCATGTGGCTATGCGGCCACCTATCCGCAATGCCGAGCAAGACCGCAACCGGAAGGGCTACCATTCCCTAAATGTGCAGCTGGTGTGTGACCACAGGCAGCGCATCCTAGCTGTCAATGCCCGCTTCCCAGGAAGCATCCACGATGCCTTTATCCTGCGACAGACTACTGTGGCTGACATGTTCCAGGCACAGCCTCAACCAAGGGGATGGCTTCTCAGGGACAAGGGCACCCTTTGTGCACATGGCTCATGACCCCGCTCCGCGCGCCCAGGACCCCAGCGGAGCTGGCATACAACGAAAGCCATCAAGCCACAAGGAACCTAATAGAGCAAACGATAGGCGTCCTCAAGCAACGGTTCCGTTGCCTGGATCGTTCGGGCGGGTCTCTTCAGTATTCGCTGGATAGAGTCTCCCAGTTCGTCGTGGTCTGCTGCATGCTCCACAACCTGGCTATCCGCAGGACTCAGGCACTGCCACCTGACATTGGGCCACCACCTCAGGAGGACGAGCAGGAGGACCCTGAGGAGGAGCAGCACCAGGCCAGGAGGGAGCGACAAGGTCCAAGGGCCGTCCGCCGGGGGCTTATTGCTCGACACTTCTAGGCCCCCTGTCAGGGAATGGCCTGGCCCACTGAACGCAGCCGCTTCGCAAGCCCTCAGCCGGTTAACCCAACAACCACTTGAAACATGACACCTGCACATGGTGAATAAATAAACATCTTTATTTGAAAACCTCAGGGCCCTTCCCACATGGAAGAGCAAAACAGAGAAGACCCCCAAAAAACAGTAACAAACTTCTGTCACTCCCAAAACCTGGGGAGGACTAACATAACATCAGCATCCAAATGGCCTCGTCACTGGCCTAACAAAAACAAGCCCCCCCAACAACACAAAGACCCCCATAAAACAAAAACACATAATGCCCCCCAGAACAGAAGCCCCCGCATCACCCAAACCCTCGGTGAACACACTCTATTGGGTGTGGCGAGAGGGCGAGTGTGTGGACAGGCGTCTTTTGCCCCGGCCCGTCCTGCTGCTGCGCCTCAAGCTGGGCCGTGAGGCTGTGCCGAGGCTGGGGGAAGGATCCTCAGGGCGACAAGGCGTCTCGCCAGATGCCCTTGGGGGTCGGCCTACACGAGGGCGGGCCCGGGAGGGGCCGGCTGGTGGCTGCTGCAGCTGTGGGTGGCCCTCTTCAGTGGCTGCAGGAGCTCCTTGCACCGTGGCTGGGGGAGTGGCAGGCTCGCCTGCACCAATGGGTACAAGGTGGGTGATGCCAGGCGCGCGCTGGTCGCCAGACACACGTGCACTCGGGCGGCCTGGCCGGGGAGCAAGCGCGCCAAACTGTGGGTGGCCAGACCGGTGTGCGGCAGCAGGGCGGCGCCTGGCCTGGCGACGCCTCCCCGCCAGTGCGAGGGTCGCAGAAGTCAGTGCCCCAACTGCGCCGGCATGTCCCCGCATCTGCAGTCCCATTGTCTGGACAGCACCTCTCAGCTGGCGACTGGCGTGCTGCGCTGCATCGAGCTGCTCGACCCCCCTCTCATGCGCTGCCACAAGGAGCTCCACCCCCCTGGCGTGCGCTGCAGCGAAAACCTCGAGGCCCCTGGCCTGGGCTTGGCCGAAAGCCACCACACTTTGAGAGAGGCTTTCGATGGCCTGAGGCATCTGTGCCAGCACCTCCATGATTTCCACGTGGCGGCGCTCCGACGCCGCCGACATCTCGTCCAGGAGGCGCACCTCCTGGGCGACGTCCGAGTCCGGACTGGAGGGCGCCTCCACCCTCTGGCCAGAAGGCTGGCGTGCCGCCGGAGCGCTGCCGCGTGCGGCCACGCCACTGACACCAGGTTCTGCCCTCCCCTCCACCGCCTCCCCCCTCTGGGCAGAAGGGTCGCGTGCCGCCGGAGCCTTGCCGCGGGCGTCCATGCCACTGGGACCAGGTTCGGGGCTCGCCTCCCCCTGGCTCTCCGGCACGCCAGACGTATCCCCTTCATTGGCATGTCCTGGAGCGGAGGAGGGTTCCCCCGAGGTGGCGCCTTCCTGCTGCTCCTCCACGTCCTCCTCCTCCGAGGGCCTGGCTGTGTGGGCTTCAGGGAGCACCTCCTCCTCACCAGCTGAAAGCAGGAAGGCACAAGTGTAGCTTTAGAGTGAGGACAGGCCGACAGCGAGGGAGGCCGCACTGGTGCATTATGCGCATTTATCGGCCACTGGGGAAGGATGTAGATCTGATGCGCGAGGGCAAGGATAGAGGTGCAGCCGGTCCTGTCCTTACCAGTGGGCTCCAGTATAGGGTCGGCGTCGCCGATCACCACAGGCCCAATCACCGGGTGCCGCAGCAGTCGGGCCACCCTCTCTTCCAGAGGCGTCAGCTCCTGGAACTCGCGAGGGCCTCCACCAGTGACACGGAGGCTCCTGGCGTTCCTCGCCAGCTTGGCCTGCAAGAGAAAGGAGGGCGTCTAAGTACAGTGTGGTGCCCTGTAGCTGTGTGTGAGGCCTGCCATGGTGGAATAGCTTGCACAGTGTGGTGCCCTGTAGCTCTGTGTGAGGCCTCCCATGGTGGAATAGCTTGCACAGTGTGGTAAGTGCAGAAAGAGCTCTTGATTAACATGCAAGTGCCATTGCAGCGGCAGCAGGGCTGGCCATTAGACCTTGGATGTCCCTTTGGCCCTAATGGGAGGTGCACATGCAAGGATGAGGGGGACATTGGAAAGGGTACTCACCTTGACCAGCCGACATAGGTCGTTGTATTTCTTGCGGCACTGGTCCGCACTCCTGGGAACATCTGAGCTGGAGGAGACCCTCCGGGCAATTTTGGTCCAGGCCTCCCTGAACTGGCTCCTGGGAGCCTTCCTGCCACTAGCCGGGCAAACGACCCGCCTTCTTTTGTGCACCCCATGAAGGAGCACACCCAGCGCATGCTCAGAGAAGCGTTCGGCTCTTTCACGGGCCCTCTCCATGTCCTCCAGGCGTTGATATGCCACACAACCACTCCTGAGGCCTAGTTGCAGGGCTACAGCATGCAGGGCGTGGCTGCAGTCAAAGTTGACCCTTCCCCCTTTAAGAGCTGGCCGGCGTCAGGGTGTCTGCTGACACTCACCACATGATCGCACCTGCGCTGCGCCCGGAATCGGCGTTATTAGGCTGCATCGCCGGATTAGCGCCTGAACACAGGGTTCCAACGCCTTGTGCAGCGCTCGGCCAAAAAGTTGGCCAAATCTACTGAATTTCGGCGAGCTCGCCTGCACTTTCCGGCGGGCGCTAAATTTGACGAGCGCCCGACTTTAGCGCCGCAATAGCATCAGAACTGAATTTCTAGGCCATAGAGTTTTACAGCACAGAAAGAGGCCCTTCGGCCCATCGTGTCTGCACCGCCCATCCATCCCTGTCCAGTCTAATCCCATTTTCCAGCATTTGGTCCATAGCCTTGTATGCAATGGCATTTCAAGTGCTCATCCAAATGCTTCTTGAATGTTGTGAGGGTTCCTGCCTCTACCACCCTTTTAGGCATTGAGTTCCACATTCCAACCACCCTCTGGGTGAAAAAGTTCCTCCTCAAATCCCCTCTAAATCTCCTGCCCCTTACACTGAATCTATGCCCCCTTGTTACTGACCCCCCTACTAAGGGGAAAAGTTCCTCTTTGTCTACCCTATCTATGCCCCTCATCATTTTGTACACCTCAATCAGGTCCCCCCTCAGCCTTCTTTGCTCCAAGGAAAACAACCCCAGCCTGTTTAGTCTTTCTTCATAGCTGAGGCGCTCCATCCCAGGTAACATCCTGGTGAATCTTCTCTGCACCCTCTCCAAAGCAATCACATCCTTCCTATAGTGAGGCGACCAGAACTGCACACAGTACTCCAGCTGTGGCCTCACCAGCGTTTTGTACAGCTCCATCATAACCTCCCTGCTCTTATATTCTATGCCTCGGCTAATGAAGGCAAGTATCCCATATGCCTTTTTAACCACCTTATCTACCTGTTCCGCTGCCTTCAGGGATCTATGTACATGTACACCAAGGTCCCTCTGACCCTCTGTACTTCCTGGGGTCCTACCACTCATTTTGTATTCCCTTGCCTTATTTGTCCGTCCAAAATGCATCACCTCGCACTTTTCAGGGTTAAATTCCATTTGCCACTTTTCCGCCCATCTGACCAACCCGTTTATATCGTCCTGTAGCCTGAGGCTTTCCTCCTCGCAATTTACCACCCCACCAATTTTCGTGTCATCTGCGAACTTACTGATCATACCTTTTACATTCTCATCCAAATCATTTATGTAGATCACAAACAACAAGGGACCCAGCGCCGATCCCTGAGGTACCCCACTGGACACAGGCTTCCAGTCACAAAAGCAACCTTCGACCATCACCCTCTGCCTCCTGCCACTCAGCCAGTTTAGGATCCAACGCTCCAAGGCACCCTGGATCCCATGGGCTCTTACATTCTTGACCAGTCTCCTATGTGGGACTTTGTCAAAAGCTTTACTGAAGTCCATGTAAACCACATCCACAGCATTTCCCTCATCCACCCCCCTAGTCACCCCCTCGAAAAATTCAATCAGATTGGTCAGACATGATTTACCCTTGACAAAGCCATGCTGACTATCCCCGATTAATCCTTGCCTCTCCAAGTGGAGACTAATTTTGTCCCTCAGAATTTTTTCCAATAATTTCCCTACCACAGATGTTAGGCTCACTGGCCTGTAATTCCCTGGTTTATCCCTGCTACCCTTCTTGTATAATGGTACTACATTAGCTGTTCTCCAGTCCTCTGGTACATCCCCTGTGGCCAGAGAGGTTCTGAAAATTTGTGTCAGAGCCCCTGCAATCTCCTCCTTTGCCTCCCACAGCAGCCTGGGATACATCTTGTCTGGGCCTGGGGATTTGTCCACTTTTTGGCCTGCTAAAACCGCTAGCACCTCCTCCCTCTCGATGCTAATATGTTCAAGTATGTCACAGTCCCCTTGCCCGATTTCTATGTCTGCATCGTCTTTCTCCATAGTGAACACAGATGCAAAAAATTCATTTAAAACCCCGCCTACATCATCTGGCTCTACACACAGATTGCCACTTTGGTCCCTAATGGGCCCTACCCTTTCCCTGGTTATCCTCTTGCCCTTAATATACTTATAAAACATCTTAGGATTTTCCTTTATTTTGCTCGCCAGTGTTATTTCATGGCCCCTCCTTGCCCTCCTAATTTCTTTTTTAAGTATGCCCCTGCACTTTTTATACTCCTCTAGGGCTTCTTCCGTCTTTAGTCTTTTGTAACTGCCAAAAGCCCCCCTTTTATTTCTAATGCATTTTTGTATATCCCTTGTCATCCAAGGTTCCCTTTGCTTGTTGGTCCCACCCTTGACCTTTACAGGAACATGTTGGCGTTGTACTCTCTCTATTTCCCTTCTGAAAGTCTCCCACTGTTTTGATGTGGATTTTCCTATAAGTAGCTGCTCCCAGTCCACTTTGGCCAGATCCTGCCTTATCATATTAAAATCGGCCTTCCCCCAATTTAGAACCCTTATTTCCGGGCCGTCTTTGTCTTTTTCCATGACCACCTTAAATCTCACCGAATTATGGTCACTGTCGCCAAAATGCTCTCCTACTGATACTTCCACCACTTGCCCGGCTACATTCCCCAGAATTAGGTCCAGTACCGCCCCCTCTCTTGTAGGACTTTCTACATGTTGGCTCAAAAAGCTCTCCTGGATGCACTTTAAGAATTCTGCACCCTCTAAGCCTTTCACACTCTGACTATCCCAATTTATATTGGGGAAGTTGAAATCCCCCACTATTATTACCCTATTATTTTTGCACTTCTCTGAGATTTGCCTACATATCTGTTCCTCTATCTCCCCCTGACTGTTTGGGGGCCTATAGTACACTCCCAGCAAAGTGCTTGCCCCCTTTTTGTTTTTAAGTTCTACCCATATGGCCTCATTAGAGGAACCCGCTAATATATCGTCCCTCCTTACAGCAGTAATTGACTCCTTAATTAATATTGCAACACCCCCTCCCCTTTTACACCCCCCTCTGTCTCGCCTGAAGATTCTATACCCCGGAATATTGAGTTGCCAGTCCTGACCCTCCCTCAACCATGTCTCCGTGATAGCAACAATATCGTACTCCCATGTGTTCAACAACAACTTCAGTTCATCCACCTTATTTGCAAGACTCCTTGCATTAAAATATATGCCTTCCAGCCCTGCCATATTCCCTTTTGCCTTCACATATTTGCTCTGCCTTCCCAGCTGACTTGTTTTTTCCTCTGTATTTGGCTGTAAATCACCCCCTACTATAGCTCCACTCTGTACCCAATCCCCCTGCCAAGTTAGTTTAAACCCCCCCCAGCAGTGCTAGCAAACCTCCCCGCAAGGATATTGGTTCCCCTCTGGTTCAGGTGTAAACCGTCCGACTTGTACAAGTCCCACCTTTCCCAGAAGCAGACCCAGTGATCCAGGAAACTAAAGCCCTCCCCCCTGCACCATCCCTTTAGCCACGCATTCATCTGTTCTATCTTCCTATTCCTATACCCACTAGCACGTGGCACCAGGAGTAATCCAGAGATTACAACCTTTGAGGTCCTGCTCTTTAATCCTTCACCTAGCTCCCTAAATTCTTGCTGCAGGACCTCATCCCTCTTTTTACCTATGTCGTTGGTACCAATGTGGACCACGACCTCTGGCTGTTCACCCTCCCCCTCCAGAATGCCCTGCAGCCGCTCAGTGATATCCTTGACCCTGGCACCAGGGAGGCAACAAACCATCCTGGATTCACGTCTACGGCCACAGAAACGCCTATCTGTTCCCCTTACTATAGAATCCCCTACCACTATTGCTCTCCCACTCTTTTTCCCCCCTTCCTGGGCAGCAGGAGCACCCCCAGTGCCAGGAAGTTGGCTGCTGCTGCCTTCCCCTGGTGAGTCATCCCCCTCAACAGTATCCAAAGCGGTATACTTGTTTGAGAGGGGAATGGTCACAGGGGTCTCCTGCACTACCTGCCTGCTTCTATTGCACCGCCTGGTGGTCACCCATTTCCTATCTTCATTTGCAGCCCTTCCCTGCGGTGTGACCAACTCACTAAACGTGCTATCCACGACCCTCTCAGCATCGTGAATGCTCAACAACCCATCCACCCACAGCTCCAGCGCCTCAATGCGGTCTGCTAGTAGCTGCAGATGGATGCATTTCCTGCACACGTGGTCATCAGGGGCAGTGTCCCTGAATTCCCACATAGAGCAAGAGGAGCACATCACGGGGCTGGGCTCTCCTGGCATGACCTTCCCTTTAATTAATTTAAATTAAATTCACTAACACCAATTAAAGATATCTCTAAGGCGCTTGTATAGTCTACCTACAGTCCCTGCTACACCAGAAAAGACCCTAGTAACTATAAACTACAGAGTTAAAGTTTAAAAAAGAGAAATACTCACCAACCAATCACTTACCTGCTCCCTGGTGACGTCACACACTGATTACTTTTTACCTCTCTCCTTGCTGCTGAGTTGGTATGCCTCTGTCTTCGCGCCGGTTTTTAAGCCGGGCTCCTCCTCCGCTGCTGCTCTCCCCCGAACTGGTCGGGCCTCTGTCTTCGCGCCGGTTTTTAAGCCGGGCTCCTCCTCTGCTGCTGCTCTCCCCCGAACTGGTCGGGCCTCTGTCTTTGCGCCGGTTTTTAAGCCGGGCTCCTCCTCCGCTGCTGCTCTCCCCCGAACTGGTCGGGCCTCTGTCTTCGCGCCAGTTTTTAAGCCGGGCTCCTCCTCCGCTGCTGCTCTCCCCCGAATTGGTCGGGCCTCTGTCTTCGCGCCGGTTTTTAAGCCGGGCTCCTCCTCCGCTGCTGCTCTCCCCCGAAAACTGCCCAATGCATTACCGGCACCCGACTACCGACCATAGAGCACATATACCAGAAACGCTGTTTACGGAGGTCACGGTCCATCATCAAAGACCCTACCCACCCCAGCCACAGTCTGTTCGCCCTCCTGCCATCTGGGAGACGCTACAGATGCATTCGCACCCGTACGACCAGATTTAGGAACAGCTTCTTTCCCAGGGCTGTCATCCTACTGAACTCCACAAATAAACTCTAAAGCCTGCACATCTGCCAATGCACTTTATTATGGTTATGTTTATGTTGGTGTATTACAAGCCAAATGTATGTTGAATGTTTAAATGTCTTAATCTAAATGTACACTCTCGGGAGCCGCAAGCCTACATTTCGTTGTACTGCACTGTGCACTAACAATGACAATAAAAGTTGATTTGATTTTGATTTTGATTTGATTCCTGCCATCCCAGGTATCAGCCTGGTGAATCTTCGCTGCACTCCTTCCATGGCAAGAACGTCCTTCCTCGGGTAAGGTGACCAAAACTGCACACAATACTCAAGGTGTGGTCTCACCAAGGCCCTGTACAACTGCAACAAGACATCCTTGTTCCTGTACTCGAACCCTCTCGCAACGAAGGCCAACATACCATTTGCCTTCTTAATCGCCTGCTGCACCTGCATGTTTACCTTCAGCGACTGGTGCACAAGAACACCCAGGTCTCTTTGCACTTCCCCTTCTCCCAATCTATTGCCATTCAAATAATAATCTGCCTTCCTGTTTTTGCCACCAAAGTGGATAACCTCACATTTATCCACATTACAGTGCATTTGCCATGTTTCTGCCCAATCACCTAACCTGTCCAAATCGTACTGGAGTTTCATGACATCCTCCTCACAGCATACCCTCCCACCCAGCTTTGTGTCATCTGCAAATTTGGAGATATTACATCCAATTCCCTCGTCCAGATCATTAATATATAATGTGAACAGCTGGGGTCCCAGGACCGATCCTTGCGGTACCCCAGTAGTCACTGCCTGTCACTCGGAAAACGACCCGTTTATTCCAACTCTTTGCTTTCTGTCCGCCAACCAGTTCTCTATCCAAGTCAATACCTTGCCCCCAATCCCATGTGCCTTAATTTTGCACGCTAATCTCTTATGCGGGACCTTATCGAAAGCCTTCTGAAAGTCCAAATACACCACATCCACTGGTTCTCCCTTATCTATTTTACCAGTTACATCCTCAAAAAATTCCGGTAGATTAGTCAAGCATGATTTACCTTTTGTAAATCCATGTTGACTTTGTTCGATCCTGTCACTGCTTTCCAAGTGCTCTGCTATTACATCTTTTATAATGGACTCTAGCATTTTCCCCACTGCCGATGTCAGGCTTACCGGTCTATAATTCCCCGCTTTTTCTCTGCCACCTTTTTTGAATAGTGGGGTAACATTAGCTACCCTCCAATCCATGGGTACTGTTCCAGAGTCTATCGAGTTCTGGAAGATGACCAGCAATGCATCTACTATTTCTAGGGCCACTTCCTTAAGTACCCTGGGATGTAGATTATCAGGCCCTGGGGATTTATCGGCCTTCAGTCCCATCAATTTTCCTAACACCATTTCCCTACAAATACTGATTTCTTTCAGTTCCACCCTTTCATCAGACCCTATGTTCCCTGGTATTTCTGGGAGGTTATTTGTGTCCGCCTTTGTGAAGACCGAACCAAAATATGTATTTAGTTGGTCTGCCATTTCTTTGTTCCCCATTATAAATTCCCCCGATTCTGACTGCAAGGGACCTACGCTTGACTTCACCAATCTTTTTCTCTTCACATATCTATAAAAGCTTTTACAGTCAGTTTTTATGTTCCCTGCAAGCTTACTCTCATTCTATTTTCCCTTTCTTAATTAATCCCTTTGTCCTCCTTTGTTGAATCCTAAACTGCTCCCAAACCTCAGGATTATTGCTTTTTCTGGCCAATTTATATGTCCTCTCCTTGGATCTTACGCTATCCCTAATTTCCCTTGTTAGCCACGGTTGAGTCACCTTTTTTGTTTTATTTTTATGCCAAACTGGGATGAACAACTTCTGTAGTTCATCCATTCGGTCTTTGAATGTTTGCCATTGCCTATCCACCGTCAACCCTTTGAGTGCCATTCCCCAATCAATCCTACCCAACTTGCTCCTCAGACCATCGTAGTTTCCTTTATTTAAATTGAGGACCCTAGGTTCTGAGTCAACTACTTCATTCTCCATCTTAATGAAGAATTCGATCATATTATGATCGCTCCGACCCAAGGGGCCTCGTACAACAAGATTGCTAATTAATCCTTTCTCGTTACATAATACCCAGTGTAAGATGGCCTGATCTCTGGTTGGTTCCTCGACATATTGGTCCAGGAAACCATCCCTTAAACACTCCAGGAATTCCTCCTCCACAGTATTGTTACTAATTTGGTTAGACCAATCTATATATAGATTAAAGTCACCCATGATGACTGCTGTGCCCTTATTGCACGCTTCTTTAATTTCCCTTTTAATGCCATCCCCAACCTCTGCATTACTGTTTAATAATAATCATAATAATAATCAACTTTATTGTCATTGTTAGTGCACAAGTGCAGTACAACAAAATGTAGGCTTGCGGCTCCCGAGAGTGTACATTTTTGTAGTGTCCGTGTGTAGATAAAGACACTGAAGACAGGAGTTGGTTCGTAGGTATTTACTAAGCAAGTCTGGGGGGGCGGTTTCTAAAGGATATACACAATACACAGGCTTATATAGCCCAAGTGGCAATTACCGGCATTACGCACACCTGGGGCTCTTAAAGGCACATACACCATAATTGCTCTTAAAGGCACATACACCACAATTCCTCCCCTTCTAGCTAACTAGTACATCATATTTTAAGTAATTATTAATTACATGTTATATGCAAAATAATATACATTGCTGTATTAATTAATTATAAGTTAGTCTCTCAGGAGGCTTCCTGACTTGGTCCGGATAAAGCCTCGGGGGTGTAGTAGTTTCTGGTGGTGTAGTAGGTTCTTCTGGCAAGGCTGATTCGGCTTGAAGGCCAGTGTCGGGTTCATCAGGCTCCAGTATCACCGGATCGGAGGTAGATATGGGTATCTCTACTTCATCGTTAGATGTATAGAGTGGTGGTGTAGGTTGTCCCTTTTTGGATGACTTGATTATTTGGTCAGCATGGCGCCTTATTATGCTGTCTCCGATGACCACGGTATACATCAGTGGTCCTAATCGTGTGCAGATAGTTCCAGGCTGCCATTTCTCGGTACGGTAGCCCCGGGCCAAAACCGGTTGGCCTATCTGGAAGGCCCTAGTTGGCCTTTCATTCATGCCCTGAAACTGCCGGTTCTCCACGTCCCTTCGGATGTTGGGCTTGACCAAATCCAGCCGGCATCTTAGGTTTCTATTGTAGAACATCATGGCGGGAGTTTGGTTAGTAACCATATGCGTTGCATTCCTATATGCAAATAAGAAGTTATCCACCTTGTGCTGAAGTTTTATGTCTTCATTACCCATGGCCTTGATGGCCTTCTTGAAGGTCTGGACAAACCTTTCAGCCAATCCATTGGTGGCGGGATGGTATGGGGCGGACGTGTAGTGCTTTACCCCACTGTTCTTTAAGAACTTTCTGAATTCTTCGGACACAAATTGCGGTCCATTATCAGAACATATCTGCTCCGGCAGCCCATTCCTGGCAAATATGGTCCTTAATACTGTGATGGTTTTTTCCGTGGTGGTGGAGGACATCTTTATTACCTCCGGCCACTTGGAGTGTGCATCAACTGCGATTAAGAACATTGAGTCCACAAATGGACCAGCAAAGTCGATGTGCACCCTTTGCCAGGGAGATGAGGGCCACTCCCATGGATGTAGAGGGGCCTGTGGCGGAGCATTTTGGACCTTCTGGCATCCTAGGCAGCTCTTGGTCATGTCTTCGATGTCTCCATCGATACCTGGCCACCATACAAACGCCCTAGCTAGGTTCTTCATTTTCACTCCACCCAGATGCCCCTCGTGAAGCTCCTTTAGCACTTTATCCTGGAGTTTGGGTGGAATCACCACTCTGGATCCACGCATCAAGGTTCCTCGGCACACTGACAGCTGTTCTCTTCTTTGCGAGAATGCTGGCAACAGTGGTTCGCCATGTGCTGGCCATCCCTTCACTGTTAAATCGTAGACCCGTGAGAGAGTAGGGTCATTTCTTGTCTCCCTTTCAATGGCAGAATTTGTCACCGGTAGACATTCCACTATGGTAGAGTGGAATATCTCTACTGGGTCTACTGTAGGTGCCTCTTCTATCGTTGGCAACGGTAGGCGTGATAAACCGTCAGCATTCCCATGCTGTTTTGACCCTTTGTATTCAATGTTGTATTGGTGTGCCCCTAGAAAAAGGGACCACCTCTGTAGTCTTTGTGCCGTCATAATGGGGACACCTTTTTTAGGGTTGAATATGGAGATGAGGGGTTGATGGTCAGTCAGCAAGGTAAATTTTTGTCTGTGTAGGTAATGGTTGAATTTCTTCACTCCCCATACCAGGCTGAGTGCTTCCCTGTCTATCTGGGCATAGTTACGCTCAGCTGAGTTCAATGAGCGTGACGCAAAAGCTATCGGCCGTTCCGAGCCATCAGGGAATCTATGGGACAATACCGCTCCTATGCCGTAAGGGGATGCATCGCACGCCAGTCTGATTGGTAGTGATGGGTTGTAATGAGCCAAAACTTTCTCGGATGTGATTAAGTCTTTACATTTATGGAAGGCACGTTTACAGTCTTCGTTCCATTTCCAAATCACTCCTGTGTGTAGAAGATCATTAAGAGGGTGTAGAATAGTTGATAAGTTCGGTAAAAATTTATGATAGTAATTTATTAATCCCAGGAATGACCTCAATTGTGAAACATTTTCAGGTGCTGGGGCTTTTATAACTGCTTCAATTTTTTCAGGTGACTTATGCAACCCTTCCTTATTAATTATGTGGCCACAATATGATATCTGATTTTGGAAAAATTCGCACTTGGGGCGATTTGCTCGTAGGCCTCGTTCTTTCAGCCTAGTGAGCACCTGCTCCAAATTGGCAAGGTGCTCGTTGTCGTTTTCTCCTGTTATAAGGATGTCGTCTAGGTAGCATTGAGTCCCCGGAATCCCTTGCAGGACTTGCTCCATAGCTCTTTGCCAGATAGCTGGAGCTGATGCTATTCCAAAAACCAGTCGATTGTACTGGTACAGGCCTTTGTGTGTGTTTATTGCGAGATACTTTTTAGAGGTCTCCTCAACCTCCATCTGTAGATATGCCTGTGCCAAGTCAATTTTTGTGAAACGTTTCCCTCCGGATAGTGAGGCGAAAATATCTTCTACTGTACCGTGTGAAGGACCGGGTTTACAGTCACCTTAAAGTCCCCACAGATGCAAAATTTTTTCTGTTCCTCAGAGTTATTTTTCAATGTTTTTTTCATGACTGGAACGATGGGTGTTGCCCATTCGCTCCAATCTATTTTGGATAATACGCCTGCCTTTTCCAAATTCTTCAGCTCTGCCTCGACTGCCGGACGTATTGCGTATGGCACCGGTCTTGCCTTAAAAAATTTTGGAATTGCTGTATCTTCCACTTTTATTGAGGCGGTGATGCCTTTCAAGGTTCCTAGTTTCTCTTGAAACACTTCTTTGGCGTTGGCCAAGATGTCTTTTAATCGTTCAGGTATGATGTCATCATTGTTTTTTTCCTTACTGGTCACCGTCAGTGCCTGAATGGAGTGCCAGTCTAAACGTATCTTCCTTATCCATTCACGTCCCAACAACGGTGGACCACCATCTTGTAGAATGTATAAATACAACTTTTGTATTTCTTTGCCGTTGTATACCACAGGCACCCTTATTTTTCCTTTGGGGTAGACTTTCTGCCCCATATATGTTTTTAAGATAATGGATGTGTCTTTTAGAGGTATATGCGAAAATAGCCTCTCGTAATCTCGTCGATTTATTACGGTTAGAGCTGATCCTGTATCTAGCTCCATTTTAACTGGGGACCCTGCTATTGTGAGGGTAACCCAAATGGTTTGGTAATCCTCTTTGGCAAGTACATTATGTAATTTGAGACAGCTTAGTCTCTTGTTTCCGGAGTCGCTATCGCTCTTTTGGTCTTCGGAGCTATTGTCCGTCATCATTTGTACCTTCCTGTACTTTTCTTTATTGATTTTTTGTTTTCTGTCAGTGGATTTATTTTGTCCAGATTGGCATACCCATGCAATGTGTCCAATCTTACCACATTGCCTGCATGCTTTGCCCCTTGAACCAGCAGTCCCTCTGGTTATGGGTGGATCTGCCGCAGCGATAACATCTTCCGAAGTCCTGTGTCTCTTGTTGTATCTCCGCAGCTCCTTTTGCTGCTGCTTCGTATGATACAGCCATACTGAAAGCTTTGTCCAATGTTAAATCTTTTTCAGAAAGCAGTCTTTTTTGTGTTCCTTCACTTAAGAGACCGCAAACAAATTTGTCTCGAAGATAATCCGATAGTCCTGCTCCGAATTGGCAGTACTTTGATAGCTTTCTTTATTCGGTTAGGTAATCAGCGTTACTTTCATTCTTGTGTTGATTTCTCTTGAAGAACTTAAATCGTTCCGCTATCAGCAGCGGTGTTGGGTTTAAATGCTCCTGCAGGGTATCAACAATTTCTTTAAAAGTCTTGTCCTTTGGTTTGGCTGGAGTGATTAAATTTCGTAACAGCCCATATGTCTTCGCGCCCATTAAGTTCAGAAGTACTGAAGCTTTTTTTTCATCTGTTATTCCATTTGCAGTGCAATAAACCTCTACTCTTTCCACGTATGTGGTCCAATCTTCTATTTCGCCATCAAAAGCCTCAATATTACCAGATTTAGGCATTTCAGAAAAGATATGGCGCTTCCCGCGCTTTTTTTTTTCTCTGTAGCAACGATATGGCGCTTTCCCGCCGCTGCTACCAATAACAACACTGTTTTACTGTGGTTTCCGTTTATTCACTGTTGGAGACTCGTTCCCGACGGAGGTCTAAACGCTGACCTGCTTGCCGCGCCGGCCGTCTCTCGAGTGCACCCTCCCAGTCCGTTATTGCTTGCCTCCGATTTCGCTGCCTGTCTCAGCTGTAGAGCCCGCCGCTGGAGCTCCAGCCTGACGCCCAGGAAGGATTAGCGCAGTACCTGTCACCAGCTTGGCCAGCTGGTGAAACCACAGTTTCTCTTACTTCCTTGAGTCTTCTGGACGCTGGAGGAATCGATGTCCTTGAGGTGCTGCCGAATTGCAGGTAAGTCTGTTTCCACTTCGTCGCCACTGTAGTGTCCGTGTGTAGATAAAGACACTGAAGACAGGAGTTGGTTCATAGGTATTTACTAAGCAAGTCTGGGGGGGGTGTTTCTAAAGGATATACACAATACACAGGCTTATATAGCCCAAGTGGCAATTACCGGCATTACGCACACCTGGGGCTCTTAAAGGCACATACACCATAATTGCTCTTAAAGGCACATACACCACAATTTTGATTAAGACATTTAACATTCAACATTCATTTGGCTTGTAATACATAAACATAAACATAATAAAGTGCATTGGCAGATGTGCAGGCTTTAGAGTTTATTTGTGGAGTTCAGTAGGATGACAGCCCTGGGAAAGAAGCTGTTCCTAAATCTGGTCGTACGGGTGTGAATGCATCTGTAGCGTCTCCCAGATGGCAGGGGGGCGAACAAACTGTGGCTGGGGTGGGTAGGGTCTTTGATGATGGTCAGTGACCTCCGTAAACAGCGTTTCTGGTAGCTGTTCTCTATGGTCGGTAGCCGGGTGCCGGTAATGCGTTGGGCAGTTTTGACTACCCGCTGCAGGGCTTTCCAGTCATAGGAGCTACCGCTGCCATACCACACTGTGATACAGTTCGTCAGGATGCACTCTATTGTGCAGCGGTAAAAGTTAGAGAGGATCAGGGGTGACAGGTTACATCCCTTCAGCCTTCTTAGGAAATATAGGCACTGCTGGGCCTTCTTCAGCAAAGAGGAGGTATTGAGGGACCAGGAGAAGTCTTCCGTGATGTGGACTCCGAGGAACTTAAAGCTGTCCACCCTTTCCACCACAGCCCCATGGATGTGGATGGGGGTGTGACTTCCGCCTTTAGACTTCCTGAAGTCCACAATGATTTCCTTGGTTTTCTTGATGTTAAGGGCCAGGTTGTTATCGGCGCACCACTTCACGAGATGCTGGACCTCCTCCCTGTAGGCTGACTCATCGTTGTTGGTGATCTGGCCTACCACCGTGGTATCATCCGCAAACTTGATGATGGTGTTGGAACCATGAACAGCCACACAGTCGTGGGTGAAGAGGGAGTAGAGGAGGGGGCTCAGCACACAACCTTGTGGGGCCCCTGTGTTCAGGGTTGGGGGGGGGGGGGTGGAGGTGTGGTTACCTAATTTGACAGACTGGGGTCTGTTAGCTAGGAAGTCCAGGGTCCAGTTGTAAAGGGAAGTGTTCAGGCCAAGAGTGTGGAGTTTGGTAGCCAGCTTGTTGGGGACGATAGTGTTGAATGCTGAGCTGTAGTCTATGAACAGCATTCTGATGTAGGTCTCTTTACCGTCTAAGTGATTCAATGCAGAATGTAGAGCAGTTGTGATTGCATCCTCCGTTGATCTGTTTGCACGATAGGCAAACTGGTGTTTTTTTCCCAGATTCCACATCATCAGAGCTAATATCCTTCATTACAATTGTGTTAATCCCTTCTTTAACCAGTAATGCTACCCCTCCTCACTTTCCTTTTTGCCTATCTTTCCTGAATATCGAATACCCCTGGATGTTGAATTCCCAGTCTTGGCCATCCTTGAGCCAAGTTTCCGTAATCCCAACCAAATCATATTCGTTTACCTCTATTTGCGCAGCCAATTCATCCACCTTATTACAAACGCTCCTCGCATTAAGACACAAAGCCTTCAGGCTTGTTTTTTTAACGCTCTTAGACGCATTAGAATTATTATTTACTGTGGCCACGTTTGATTTAAACCGTTGATTTCTCTGACTGCCACTTTTGTTTTTCTCCTTCCTATCTTTTGCTTTTATCCTTGTTTTCCTTTCCTCTGTCTCCCTGCTCAGGTTCCCAACCCCCTTCCATTTTAGTTTAAACCCTCCCCCACAGCACTAGCAAACACTCCCCCTAGGACATCGGTTCCAGCCCTGCCCAGGTGCAGACTGTCCGGTTTGAACTGGTCCCACCTCCCCCAGAACCGGTTCCAATGTCCCAGGAACTTGAATCCCTCCCCCTGGCACCATTCCTCTAGCCACGTATTCATCTGAAGTATCCTTCTATTTCTACTCTGACTAGCACGTGGCACTGGTAGCAATCCTGAGATTACTACCTTTTGAGGTCCTGTTTTTTAATTTACCTCCTAACTCCCTATATTCCGCTTTTAGGACCTCCTCCCGCTTTTTACCTATATCGTTGGTGCCTATATGCACCACGACAACTGGCTGTTCACCCTCCCCTTCCAAGATGTTCTGCAGCCGCTCGGAGACATCCTTGACCCTTGCACCAGGGAGGCAACACACCATCCTGGAGTCTCGTTTGCGGCCGCAGAAACGTCTATCTATTCCCCTTACAATTGAATCCCCTATTACTATAGCTCTACCACTCTTTTTCCTCTCATTCTGTGCAGCAGAGCCACCCCTGGTGCCAGGAAGTTGGCTGCTGCTGCCTTCCTCTGATAAGCCATCCCCCCCCCCCCCCCCCCCCCCCCCAACAGTACTCAAAGTGGTATATCTGTTGGAGAGGGGGATGGCTACAGGGGACCCCTGCACTACCTGCCTGCGCCTAGTACTCTGCCTGTTGGTCACCCGTTCCCTTTCTTCCTGTCCAACCTCTACCTGTGGTGTGTCCAACTCCCTAAACGTGCTATTCACGATGTCCCGAGCATCGTGAACGCTCCAGTATGCATCCAATCGCAGCTCCAGCGCCGCAATGCGGTCTGTCAGTAGCTGCAGCTGGGTGCACTTCCTGCACACGTAGTTGTCAGGGACACAGGAAGTGTCCCTGAGTTCCCACATATCGCAGGAGGAGCAGATCACAGGGCCGGCTGTCCTGCCATGACTTACCCTTTAATTAATTGGTTTAAATTAATTCAATCAATCCCACTAATTACACTACAGTTAAATAGTTTACCAACAGTCCCCGCTACCCCAGAGAGACCTTAGAAACTATAAACCAGAGTTAAAGTTTAAAAAGGAGAGAAATACTCAACCACTTACCTGCTTCCTGCTGACGTCACACTTTGATTACTTTTTACCTCTGTCCCCCGCTGCTGAATTGGTTTTATGCTCTGCCGCGCTCGATGTTGCTCTCACCCAGGTCCAGGCTCTGTGGTCGGGCCTCGCTCCTTGCTGCCGGTTTTAAGCTCTGCCGTGCTCGATGCTGCTCTCGCCCAGGTCCAGGCTCTGTGGTCGGGCCTCGCTCCTTGCTGCCGGTTTTAAGCTCTGCCGCGCTCGATGCTGCTCTCACCCAGGTCCAGGCTCTGTGGTCAGGCCTCGCTCCTTGCTGGGCCATACAGGTCAGCAAGGTCCCAGCTTTGATGCCCAGCCTATGCTAATTTAGCTTATCTCAGCTGAAGCGGTGGGAAGGCTGCAACAATTGGCCTTGGCGTCCCCTGGGCTAGGGAGGAGAAAAGGAAACCAGACCGGAGTCTCATTCTGGCTCGCCATCCAGTTACTGCTGCTGAAAAGTTCAGGTGCAGATGCCAGGTGAGGTCAGAATTTGGCCCAGCTGTGATCAAATTGACAAGCCTGATGATGAGCACCTGTGGAACTGTATCTCAGCATGAGTTGATGCTTTTAGAAGAGAACGCAAGAAAATTGTAAGGAAACAACATGATTTTTTTGGATTCTTTTGAAGTCTGTTAAACGATTTTGTTTTTTTAAAGACCCAGTTCTTGTTCTGCAAAAAGAAAATACTGCAGATGCTGGAAACCTGAAATAAAAACAGAAAATGCTGGAGATACTCAGCAGGTCAGGCAGCATCTGTGAAGCATCTGTCATTGACCTGAAACGTTAACTCTGTTTCTCTCTTCACAGATGCTGCCTGACCTGCTGAGTATCTCCAGCATTTTCTGTGTTTATTTCAGTTCTTGTTCTGCATGTTTTAGCCCTTTAGAACCTGCAGTGGCTTCCATGCATCATCTCTAAGAGGAATATATCGCAACATTCACTTTTTAAGGATTACTTTGTACTATAAACGAGAGTATCTCAGAGTTTAAAACCTAGTTTGCTGAATATAAATTGGGGAAAAACAATTCTAATGAAAACCTTGCTGAGTTAAACCTTTGATTTTAGAGAATAAGGAGCCTATGCATCATGCTGACAGCAGGTCGCTCCCAAAGCTAGTCTTTTATTAAAATGTATAATGTGAAACACTGATATTTTTCATTGTATATACAGTAAGTGGAGTTGATGAGCTAACAATAGGCTGTTAACATTAAATGGTAAAATACTGAATACTCCACAGCTGATTTCATTTATTAGACTTTTAACATCTACAAAAATATTTTGAAAGGCATTTATCAAGATATTATTAAAATGAATTGTTACACAGAATTATAATCTCAACATTTTTGTTTTATCTGTTTGCAGTTTGCATTTTCATTTTTATTCTTGGTTGAACAATGAGCGTTGCTAATGTAATTGCAGGGAGCTGCCTTGGAGATGTTTCTGTGCTCAACAGTGCAAGGGAACTGAATTAAAATGCGCAAATTAATTGACGCAGTTATTATTGAAGTAGTTGAGATAACAAGCTGTTGCTCTGCTGATGTGTATGTACCCTCTCGCTGTGAAGTTCAGTAATTCCTGTCACTTACTTTGCTCAATTAAGTCATCAAAACTCATTAAACAAAAATACTCAAAATCAAAAGCTCTCAATGGAAAGGGGGGGGGGGGGCAAGTAGATGTTAAGCTTAGTATTTTGTAACTGACTTTTACAATGGAAACAAAATATTTTAAGAAAATCAACAGATCTAGTTGAAGGGAGAGAAGCTGTTGAGTGCAGTTTTTTTTGGAAGGCGGACTTACTCTGCCACTCCTGTTTTAATGTCTAAGGCTGAATGTTCTAATGCATGAGCTGAGAAACCGAGCACAGCTGCACTTTGGTCACAGCACTCTCTGAATAAACTGAAGGATAATAAGCTAAATATAGAATTCTGTAGTATTGTGAATGAATCAGTAACAAGGCTGTAATTTACTCTGGAGAATTGGATGGCATCGTGAGACATTGAAGTGAAGCTCAAGTGGTTTGTGGATGTCAATTGAACCATGAGATTAAATTACAGCCTTTTACACTCTTCCTGTTTGCATGCTCTCTGTCTATGTCTCTCTCTCTTTTTAATGTAACATATGCTATTGTCTCAAATGCAAATAATGCTGAGTTAAAAACAACTCTGAAAGCACAGTGAAAATTCTGATGTCATCACTGCAGACTATTGCCCGGATTCACAGGTGGCTACAATAATGGAATTATTTCACATTTTCATACATTATAAATGTATTCCAAACCTCCCCAACTTTTTAGGTTCTAGGCTTTAAGAGTGTAGAAGCGCATGCTAGCAGCAGCACCTGGTGTACCTGAAAGTGAGGTGCCAGCCTGGTGAAGCTACAACACAGGACTGCATGCATACTACAGTGAAAGCAGCATGTTGTAGACAGACCTAAGCAATCCCACAACTAATGGATCAGGTCAAAGCTCTGCAACTCTGCCACATCCAGTTGTGAATGCTGGTGGACAATTTAGCAATTAACAGGAGAGGGAAACTCCATGAACATTCCCATCCTCAACGATTGGAGAGCCCACCATGTGAGTGCAAAAGATAAGGCTGTAGCATTTACAACCATCTTCAGCTAGAAGTGCCGAATGGATGATCCTTCTTGGCCTGCTCCTGAGATCCTCACCATCACAGGTGACAGTCTTAAAAACCAATTCAGTGCACTCCACATGACATCAAGAAATGGCTGCTTACACTGGACACAGCAAAGGATACAGGCCCCGACAACATTCCAGTTGTCATGCTGAAGACTCCTGCTCCAGAACTAGTTGTGCCTCCAGCAAAACTGTTCCAGTGCAACTACACCACTGGCATCTATCTGACAATGTGGAAAATTTCCCAGGTATGTCCTGTCCAATTACCACCCTATCAGCCTACTCCCAATCATCAGCAAAGTGATGGAAGGAGTTATTAATAGTGCTAACAAGCAGCACTTACACACCAATAACTTGCTCGTTTGAGTTGCACCAGGTCCACTTGGCTCCCGACCTCATTACAGCCTTGGTCCAAACCTGGACACGAGCTAAATTCCAGGGTGAGGTGAGAGTGATAGCCCTTGACATCAAGGAAGCATTCGACCGAGTTTGGCACCAAGGAGCCCTAGTAAAACAGAAGTCAATGGGGATCGAGGGAAAACTGTCCAGTTTCATACCTGACACAAAGGGAAATGGTTGTAGTTGGTGAAGACCAATTAACTCAGCCCCAGGACATCGCTGCAGGTGTTCCTCAGGGCAGTGTCCTGGGCCCAAGTATCTTCAGCTGCTTTATCAAAGACCTTTCCTCCATCTAAGACTAGAAGTGGGGCTGTTCACTGATGATTTCACAGCGTTCAGCTTCATTCGCAATTTCTCGGATAATGAAGCAGTCCATGCCTACATGTAGCAAGACCTGGATAACATCCAGGCTTTGGCTGATGAATGGCAACATTTTTGCTTCACACAAGTGCCAGGCAATGACCATCTCCAACAAGAGAAAGCCTAACCACTTGCCCTTGACATTTAATGGCACGACCATCACCGAGTCCCCCACTATCAATATCCTGGAGGTCACCATTGACCAGAAACTCAACTGGACCAATCACGTAAACGGCATGGCTACTACAACAGGTCAGAAACTGGGTGTCCTGTGGCGGGTGTCTCACCTGATTCCCCAAAGCCTTCCCACCACCTAAAAGGCATGTCAGGAATGTGATGGAATACTCCAGTTGCCTGGGTGGGTGCAGCTGCAATAACACTCGAGGACAAAGTAATCCACTTGCTAGACACCTCATTCATTAGCCTAAACATCCATCCTCTCCTCCACCAGCACACCATGGCTGCAGTGTGTACTATCTACAGGACCGGCTGACCCTTTCCTTGCTTCAATGCTAGCTGACTTTGTTAATGGCCTCCTTAGTTCTGGCACCATTCCTTTCCCCTTCAAAACTTTCATCATCACTCGCATCTTTAAAATGCTCTCCGTCCCCCCCAACTACCCCCTCAATCCCAACTTCAGACTGTTTACCTGATCATTAAGTTGCAGATGAGCCAGAATTGCCTCCAGTTGAACATTATGTTCCACTTTCTGCAGCTTCCTCCCTAAATCCTTCTGCCTTGCTATCTTCTCACTTGTAGAAGTTTCCATGAAACCTATATTTTTAAATTATGCTTTTGGTCATTTCTCCGACTACTGCCCAGTGTCCATTTATCCTCTGTAAACTCTGGCATGTTTTCTATTATGCAAATGCAAGAGGTTCTTCTGTATTCCATCTTTTGGTGGATGGGGTTCCAAAAAGTGGTTACTGTATATTGCAGAAAAAATTTATTGCACTTCATGTTGTTCTTCATAAATAATTCCTTATGTATATATTTTTGTTTTTGTCAGGTGCATGCTCTGAATATCTTGAGAGCACTCTTTAGAGACACCAAATTAAGTGAAAATGTCATTCCATATGTGACAGATGGCATACAAGCAGCCATCCTTGGCTTTACATCTCCTGTGTGGGCAGTAAGTCATAACCTTTTAACATTCTTTGAAAGTCTGGTAACTGGATCTCTTCCAAAACTAATGTGATCAAAACCAAAAAAATAGACAACAAGTGAAACCAAAATATGCACAAAAGCACTTAATGTAAAGTGTGTAGACCCCTGGGTTATAATTCTGTTATTTTATGTAAATACTTGTTAGGGAGACCTGCCCCCCATCACGGTATGATCAAAATGACTCACTATTGAGCAGAGCAGTCATCCTTTGGTATGATGCAGCAAAGATGAGCTGTGCAAAGTTGATGGGGGCTCTTGTAAAGGACATTCCAATGATAATGTGATGTGAATTATTGCTAAATGTACATTTGTATTGTTTACACAATCTTTGGGAGGTTCATGTGATAACACCAAAACTGAAATGTTACACGTGTCAAAATAACATCTATAGTCCTCTGGCAAAGACACTGGAGGGCTGGTTAGCTCAGAATATTGGAGCTTTACATCAAAACTCTAATTAATCCCTATTTCAGCAACTTTATTAATACACAATTAGGTTTAGAAGCACTAAAGATACCAAAACAGAGATTAAACAGAGTTCTGATGTAAAGCTCCAACATTCTGCTTATTACTTTACCAGGCCACGAGTTGTTATAAGAAGATTTGGCTGTATACATGATTAGGTTTAGAATCACTTGTACCAAACTCTAGCCTGGCAAAATAGTTCACATTACAGATTGAATTTGAATTGACTAAAATGGTACTTGGCAGAGACCAGGGACATCGTTGGTTAGATTGAACCTTTGTACTGTTCTAGTTGCAGTAATATTGCCTGTGTGCGTTTTCTCTTCTGTTCCCATTGTTTTTTTGTATCGGAGTGTTTTCCGACCTGGGATATATGTTGAAAACAGAATGAGTAATATGGGCTGCTTCTTCTGCCTTTGTTCTGCTGTGGGATTGGTGGTGGCTCTTGTAGTAACAATGTTGGCAGTAATATGGGTGTGGATATAGCAATTAGTGTTTTTAAGCATTTTACAAAATATCTTAGTACTGATAACACTGAAATTTTAAAATGTGAAGGATTAAGTATAATTGAAGGAGTTTATAGTTGGCTATTTTAATTAGCACATTTTGTTGACTCTCGGCAGCCTGATGGAGAATTCACCCAAACTCCTGCAGCACAAAGATTTCTTGGCTGAAACAACGTTAAATTGCAAGTTAAGAGATGCTTTTTAAAAAAGTCTGGCTGTCGTTTTGCGGAGTGAGATATTTGCGGAAATGGCTCTGCATTACCAACCAAATCAAACAAACCTGCTCTAAAATAAATAACCAAAGTTGCCAAGACACAAATTATAATCTAGAAGTCTCCAAAAGACGTGTCTGTTGTGGATGTAATTCTTCCTTAATTTGTTTACCAAAGGAAAAAGTACTGTTTATTTCAATCTTTGATTATCGGGTTAAGGGAAAATGGCACGTTAATTGTGGTTTACACATGGTTCACATGTTTTCACTGGACAAAAACGACATATTATATTTACTGAGTAAAGGCTAAAACTGCAGAAAATGTGTGAATTTTTAATCACTATCGTACAGTCCAATATTTTTTAATAGTCTTGACTGCAGTTTTTCTGATTACATTTGTTGACTGACTTTGGGCTGGCTTCTCAGATCTGAGGCAGGACTTATGTATACAGTTTTATTTCCAGCAAACTGATCTGGACTTTTTTAATATTAGCTAGCAAAACAACAGGGTGCAGCCAGAATCAACAGTACTGAAAACCAAAGTCTCACTAATTTAGCCCTGGTGGTTGTTTATAGCTGGGGGACGGACGCAGTAGGTCAACGCACAGCCATTTCACCTCTGGATTCAAATCCAGTCTCTCTTCTGCCAGCTGCAGAGTTCTACGTGAAATGATTTTGGGTAGTCAGGCTGATTCTTAAATAGCAGGGAGAAACAGCACAAAAATATCCCTAATTTGGCAAAAATTGACAATAATGCTGGCAATCTTGCTTGACTCAGTGGTGGCACTTGCGTCCGAGTCAGAAGGTTACGGGTTCAAATCCCATTTCAGAGACTTGAGCACATAATCCAGGCTGATGCATCAGGGCAGTACTGAGGGAGTTCTGCGCTGTCAGAGGTGCCCTCTTTTGGATGAGACGTTAAACCGAGGTCCCGTCTGCCCTCTTGGGTGGATATAAAAGAATGCATCAACTCGCCTCCCTCATTCCTTTGACTTTAGTAATTCTCATCAACCATTTTCTCCTCGGAAGCTTCAAATCCCCAAAACCAGCGCTGAAACAAATATGTTGACAAAAAGTTTTTTTTTTTTTTTTTAAAGTTGATGGTAACGAGTTATAGTAATGATAAGCATGCAACCTTAAATATCTTGCATAACTGTAGAAAACTTGTAGTGCGGATTTGTTTTTCTTTAAGCACGATCAGGTTTGAAACATGCGTGCAGTGGAAATATACAGGCAAATAAAAGTACAAGGGAAGCTCTCTACAGTCCACAACATTTTCTCCTTGCTTTCGATCACCAGGTACGAAATTCTTCCACATTGTTGTTTAGTGCCCTGATTACCAGGATATTTGGAGTCAAAAGAGGAAAAGATGAACATTCCAAGAAAAACAGGTAAAATTTCATTCATGTTTACTTAGTTATTGTGTTGAAAGGAAAATAATACTTGGCGTCAAAGAGACTTTGGCCTCTGTTTTCAGCTGTTTTCATTTGACATGCTGCCACATTCGAAATTCGTTGGTGCCATGCTGGTTTTGCCTCAGCATGCAATATGGCGGGCTATGTGTTAGGGAAATTGACGGGATTGAAGGCCGATAAATCCCCAGGGCCTGATAATCTACATCCCAGGGTACTTAAGGAAGTGGCCCTAGAAATAGTAGATGCATTGCTGGTCATCTTCCAAAATTCTATAGACTCTGGAACAGTTCCCATGGATTGGAGGGTAGCTAATGTTACCCCACTATTCAAAAAAGGTGGTAGAGAGAAAACAGGGAATTATAGACCGGTAAGCCTGACATCGGCAGTGGGGAAAATGCTAGAGTCCATTATAAAGGATGTAATAGCAGAGCACTTGGAAAACAGTGACCGGATCGGACAAAGTCAACATGGATTTACAAAAGGTAAATCGTGCTTGACTAATCTACTGGAATTTTTTGAGGATGTAACTGGTAGAATAGATAAGGGAGAACCAGTGGATGTGATGTATTTGGACTTTCAGAAGGCTTTTGATAAGGTCCTGCATAAGAGATTAGCGTGTAAAGTTAAAGCACATGGGATTGGGGGCAAGGGACTGACTTGGATAGAGAACTGGTTGGCAGACAGGAAGCAAAGAGTTGGAATAAACGGGTCTTTTTCCAAGTGGCAGGCAGTGACTAGTGGGGTACCGCAGGGATCGGTGCTCGGACCCCAGCAAGTCACAATAAATATTAATGATCTAGTCAAGGGAATTGGATGTAATATTTCCAAGTTTGCAGATGACACAAAGCTGGGTGGGCGTGTGTGCTGTGAGGAAGATGCCGAGAAACTCCAGTATGATTTGGATAGGTTGGGTGATTGGGCAGATGCATGGCAGATGCAGTATAATGTGGATAAATGCAAGGTTATCCACTTTGGTGGCAAAAACAAGAAGGCAGATTATTATCTGAACGGCAATAGATTGGGAGAAGGGGAAGTACAACGAGACCTGGGTGTCCTTGTGCACCAGTCGCTGAAGGAAAGCATGCAGGTGCAGCAGGCGGTTAAGAAGGCAAATGGTATGTTGGCCTTCGTAGCGAGAGGATTCGAGTACAGGAACAAGGATGTCTTGCTGTAGTTGTACAGGGCCTTGGTGAGACCACACCTTGAGTATTGTGTGCAGTTTTGTTCGTCTTATCTGAGGAAGGATGTTCCTGCCATGGAGGGAGTGCAGTGAAGATTCACCAGACTGATACCTGGGATGGCAGGAATGACGTATGAGGAGAGATTGGGTTGATTGGGCTTATACTCACTGGAGTTTAGAAGAATGAGAGGGGATCTCATTGAAACTTATAAAATTCTAACAGGACTAGACAGACTAGATGCAGGAAGGATGTTCCCGATGGCAGGGGAGTCCAGAACCAGGGGTCACAGTCTAAAGATGAGGGGTAAGCCATTTAGGACAGAGATGAGGAATTTCTTCACCCAGAGAGTGGTGAACCTGTGGAATTCTCTATCACAGAAGGCAGTTGAGGCCAATTCATTAAATATATTCAAGAAGGAGTTAGATATATTTCTTAAGGCTAAAGGGATCAAGGGATATGGGGAGAAAGCAGGTATAGGGTACTGAATTTGGATGATCAGCCATGATCTCATTAAATGGCGGAGCAGGCTCGAGGGGCCGAATAGCCTACTCCTGCTCCTATCTTCTATGTTTGTATTTTACGCCAGAAGTGTGCTGCCTGCCTTAATGATAAAGCCTCCTGTCCAGGGCTCGGCCTGAAACACACACTGCATGCTGCGGTCAGTATTCTCGAGCGCTTGGCAGTCCGCAGCTGGCTGGTAATAAACAAATGAGGCCGGCAGACCAATTTTGCATGGTCCTGCCACCTTTCATCATCTAGTTATTGAACACTGCGAGCGTGTGATCTGAAAGTGGATTAGAGTATGGAGGAGACCAATAATATGAAGGCCTATCCAGCTAACAGAACAAAATGGAGTCCAAAGGAAATCTAGGAAAGATCAGCCCTCTGATCAATCTGATATCGAATATCCTGTGTGTGGGAAAATATTCCTCATGAAAATTAGACTTTAAAGTCATATGAAAATGCACAATCTGTAGTAAATTGGAGATGATACATAAGCTGTCACCATCGACAATGATGGACAAACTGTAATCACCTCTTGTGACTTGAAATGCAACTCTCGCAACTGCATTAACAAAGCTGTCTCCAAGAAGCTTGGTTTTCTTTTTCGTGTGTCACAATTCTATATTGCTCTTTGGGTAGGTTCGAATATGTCTCATGCATACCTGATAAGTGATGAACCACTTGCTACTTTCACCTTTACACTATCTCCCCCCTGTTTCCACCCTCCCTCCACTACCTGTCCTCTTCCCTCACCTCTCTCACCCTCTGTCTCCTTGCTTTTGTTTTGTTCTTTCTTTCCCTTCTCTTTCTCCCACCCCTCTCTCTCTTTTTCTCCCTCCCTCTCCTCTTTTTCTCCCTGCCTCCCCTCTCTTTCTCCCTGCCTCCCCTCTCTTTCTCCCCGCCTCCCCTCTCTTTTTTTCTCCCTGCCTCCCCTCTCTTTCTCCCTGCCTCCCCTCTCTTTCTCCCTGCCTCCCCTCTCTTTCTCCCTGCCTCCCCTCTCTTTCTCCCTGCCTCCCCTCTCTTTCTCCCTGCCTCCCCTCTCTTTCTCCCTGCCTCCCCTCTCTTTCTCCCTGCCTCCCCTCTCTTTCTCCCTGCCTCCCCTCTCTTTCTCCCTGCCTCCCCTCTCTTTCTCCCTGCCTCCCCTCTCTTTCTCCCTGCCTCCCCTCTCTTTCTCCCTGCCTCCCCTCTCTTTCTCCCTGCCTCCCCTCTCTTTCTCCCTGCCTCCCCTCTCTTTCTCCCTGCCTCCCCTCTCTTTCTCCCTGCCTCCCCTCTCTTTCTCCCTGCCTCCCCTCTCTTTCTCCCTGCCTCCCCTCTCTTTCTCCCTGCCTCCCCTCTCTTTCTCCCTGCCTCCCCTCTCTTTCTCCCTGCCTCCCCCCTCTTTCTCCCTGCCTCCCCCCTCTTTCTCCCTGCCTCCCCCCTCTTTCTCCCTGCCTCCCCCCTCTTTCTCCCTGCCTCCCCCCTCTTTCTCCCTGCCTCCCCCCTCTTTCTCCCTGCCTCCCCCCTCTTTCTCCCTGCCTCCCCCCTCTTTCTCCCTGCCTCCCCCCTCTTTCTCCCTGCCTCCCCCCTCTTTCTCCCTGCCTCCCCCCTCTTTCTCCCTGCCTCCCCTCTCTTGCTCCCTCCCTCCCCTCTCTTGCTCCCTCCCTCCCCTCTCTTGCTCCCTCCCTCCCCTCTCTTTCCCCCTCCCTCCCGCCCCTCTCTTTCCCCCTCCCTCCCGCCCCTCTCTTTCCCCCTCCCTCCCGCCCCTCTCTTTCCCCCTCCCTCCCGCCCCTCTCTTTCCCCCTCCCGCCCCACTCTTTCCCCCTCCCTCCCGCCCCCCTCTTTCCCCCTCCCTCCCGCCCCCCTCTTTCCCCCTCCCTCCCGCCCCCCTCTTTCCCCCTCCCTCCCGCCCCCCTCTTTCCCCCTCCCTCCCGCCCCCCTCTTTCCCCCTCCCTCCCGCCCCCCTCTTTCCCCCTCCCTCCCGCCCCCCTCTTTCCCCCTCCCTCCCGCCCCCCTCTTTCCCCCTCCCTCCCGCCCCCCTCTTTCCCCCTCCCTCCCGCCCCCCTCTTTCCCCCTCCCTCCCGCCCCCTCTTTCCCCCTCCCTCCCGCCCCCCTCTTTCCCCCTCCCTCCCGCCCCCCTCTTTCCCCCTCCCTCCCGCCCCCCTCTTTCCCCCTCCCTCCCGCCCCCCTCTTTCCCCCTCCCTCCCGCCCCCCTCTTTCCCCCTCCCTCCCGCCCCCCTCTTTCCCCCTCCCTCCCGCCCCCCTCTTTCCCCCTCCCTCCCGCCCCCCTCTTTCCCCCTCCCTCCCGCCCCCCTCTTTCCCCCTCCCTCCCGCCCCCCTCTTTCCCCCTCCCTCCCGCCCCCCCTCTTCCTCCCTCCCGCCCCCCCCTTCCTCTCTCCCGCCCCCCCTCTTTCTCCCTCCCGCCCCCTCTTTTTCCTTTCTTCCCCGCTCTTTTTCCTCTCTCTTTCCTACCCCCCTTCTGCAATCCCCCTCTCTCTCGTTCTCTCTCTTTGTCATCCCCCTCTCTCTTTGTCCTTCCCCTTTTCTCTCTGCCCTTTCTCTCCTTTTTTCCTTTTAAGCTCCAAATAAGCCATCCTGCAAGCTCCTCCCTACATTCTCATTGTATTGAAATTAAGACTCGTAGGGGGAAACATTTGGTCACGTCCCCCTTTTGGGGCACTAACTTTGCTGAGGCGCTACTTTTAGCGACCTGAAAAGGTTAGCGCCCCTGTGCCATAAATTGAGTGGTAGCGCTCCAAGCAGGAGGCGGGACACTACTGGAAGCGCTCCCCCTCCTTCCTGGGGTACTACCATTCAATATCACAGCGCTACGTGCAACAGTGCACACGTGTCAGCACGTAACGCGCGGTATTACAGGCCTCCCTCCCCTGATTAAAGGGGAGGGGCCTAGCGCAGCACGCACCGGGGCCCTGCTGGGAGCGGGGTGCTGGGAAAACAGCACCCCGCTACTGCCGCGGGGCGCTACCAGCTACTGCCGCCGTTAACTTCTCGCTAAATTTCGCGGGAGGCGTTAGTGGCGCAGCACCCGGGCGCCAGGTGCTTTCTGCCCCGTTAGCATCCTCGGGTGTTAACGGGAGGCACAAAGCAACCCAATTTCCCCCCCACCCCCCTGCCGTAAAGACGTCTCCTGTAACTCATTCATTCCTGAAAACTGCATCAGTTAATATTTCCTCTTAGTCTTTTGGCTTTTAAAACCAAGGTTTGTCCTCACTGATTGCTGAGTTACTTCATGTATTTTACTCTCTCCAACTTTGGGAATGGTTTGCACTATTGGCCTTGGCCTTTACCTTAGTTTCAATTTAAAAAAAATAACCCACAATTCTGAGAGGCTCTATATAGTTCTAATGCACTTCAGTTAGACTATAAAGCACACACATATTACACTTGTAATTTAAAAAAATCCGTGCATTACATGGGTGACAGATGGTTACAGAAAATCCAATGTTGGAGTTCAGATTGAGGTTCTCAAGTTTAGCATCTGATTTATTCGATTATTGAACCCCACAATTGTGTCACTGCCTTGTAATCTAGTCACCTTTTCATATTTTTGCCATGTACTTTTCCATTTTTGAAGGTGGTTTTGCTCCATGTCCTCTTCTCTAGCTAAGTAATGGGGCTGTTAAGCTGTTACATTCAATACATGAAAGCATTTGCGGATTGCATCATCAATGTACTGCAAAAATCTGTTTCAGTCACACTGTCAAACCGACACCTGTGTGTTCTCAGATATATTTACAAATACACACAGATGTTGGTTGAAACTAGTTGGCGTAGTACACCCAACAATTGTTTTGGTAGCAAACCAATAAGGGTCCTAATGATTGTAGTCTTATTCATATCTGTATGATGCAAATAAAGGGACTCTGTTATGCAGAGTAATAAAATAGCAGTCCAATGTTAGGATTTCTGGTGATGGACCATAAAGTAAGAGAGCACAGATCAAGCAGATTTTCTCTCATCCTGCAATATTGGCTAGTTCCATCATTACAGTTTTATGAAATTCTTCAGGCTGGGGAAGAACAAAGTAATTGAATTCAAGGCATCTTAGACTGGGGCTATTAAATTCTGAATAGAATCTGCCTTCTTGATTAGTGATAGCCATCTACTGATTATCCTTTGCTCCAAGTGACCGGCTTGTTGTGCAATATCCTGTTATTATCAGAGAATAGATGATCTGTCTTTAATGCAACAAATGTGCAGAAATGTTTTTTGGTGAATAAAGATGCATGTAAAATGATGCAGTAGCAGGTATATACCATCAGGTGGTTCTGTAACTACACTTTTGTAAAGTTCTGTAGCTGGGGAAGAAGAAAATAATCAAATTATATGTAAAGGTATATTAGACTTGGCAAACTATGAAGGTTTTTATCGACAAACATTTACTTGTCGTTCCTCTTTTTTTCTCCTCCTCCCCATGGTGGGCTTCTGATCTTCACTACTAAGAGCCTCTGAACTGTTCCTAATCTTTAACTCCAGTTTTATCTATGGGCTCTTGTACAGGATGTTCTAGCAGGGCTCCAGGGTAAGAGTAAATTTTTCTTAACCAGCTGACTTCGTTTGCCTGTCATTTTTTTATGCATAACATTTAAATGTACTGCAAAAACTGCAGATAACAAAAGTTTTAGAATTTGACCTTTTTTTAATGGTTTTAGATTCACAACAGAAAAAAGGGAGTCATTCAGTCCTCCTTAACTCATTTATCCAGTTTCTAAAAAAAATCCAAATGGATCTTGAATGAATACAAGATGCTTTCCTTCAGTACCCAACTTGGGAAACCATTCCGAGTGTTGGTCACTTACATGACGAGGTCCTAACTAGGCCTTTCACCAGTTTTAGCATTTGTCCTTTGTTCTCATGACTTAGTTAACTTTGAAATAATGCTCTGGATTTGCCTATTTTGCATCATTTAATATCTTATATACTTCTATAATATTCCCTCTTAGTGACTCTCAAGCTAAAGAACCCCAATTTTCTCTGGCTTTTCCTCATAACTCAACCCTTCAATTGCATTTATATAGCACTTTTAAAGTAAGAAAAAATCCAAGGGTGCTTCCCAGGAGTGTAAACAGACAAAAATTAAAACCAAGCCAAAGAAGGAGATATTAGGAGGGATGAATAAAAGCTTAGTCAAAGAGGTAGTTTTTAATGGAGGAGCGTTGTAGAGAGGCGGAGAGGTTTAGGGAGGGAATCTTCGAGCTTAGGATCTAGATGGCTGAAGGCACAGCCACCAATAGTAAGGAAGTGAGGAATGTGTAAGAGGCCAGAGTTGGAGGAATGCAAAATTCTTGGAGGATTGTAGGGCTGGAGGAGGTTACAAGATGGGGAGGAGTGTGGCCATGGAGGGATTTGAACACGAGGATGAGAATTTAAAATGTTGAGCTGTTGGTGGAGCGGGAGTCGATGTAGGTTCGCGAGGACCGGGGTAAAGGCTGAGCAAGACTTGGTGCAGGTTAGAATACAGGCAGTTTTGGTTGAGCTCAAGTTTATGGTGGATGAAAGATGGGAGGCTAGCCAGGAAAGCCTTGGAATCGTTAAGCCTAGAGGTAAGAAAAGCATGGATGAGTGTTTCAGCAGCAGTTGGGCTGAGGTAGGGGCAGAGACAGGTGATGGGGAGTTTATGGGGTTGGCTCAGGGTCAAATAGGATGCTGAGGTATTGAGCAGTCTGGTCCCACCTTGCACAGTAGCCAGGGAGGGAGATGGAATTGGGGGCGGGAGATGGAATTAGTGGTGGAAGGCCATGGCTTTAATCTTCCCAATATTTAATTGGACGAAATTGAGACTTTTTAATTTGTTCATGGGATGTGGGCGTCGCTGGCAAGGCCAGCATTTATTGCCCATCCCTAAAACTCATCCAGGACTGGATGTTGGACAAGCAGCATGACCGTACAAAAGGCCATTGTGAGGTGGTGTCGTCCGCGTACATGTGGAACCTGCCGTTTTGTCTTTGGGTGATGTCGCCGAGGGCCATACTGTAGATGAAGTATAGGAGGGGGCCGAGGATGGATCCATGGGTGACTCCAGATCTAACAGTGCGGGGACAGGAAGAGAAGCCATTGCAGGAGATTCTCTGGCTACAACTGGATAGGCAAGAGTGGAACCTGGCGAGGGCATTTCCACTCAGCTGGTCAATGGAGGAGAGGTGTTCGAGGAGGATTCATCATCGACTGTGTCAAAGGCTGCAGAGAGAGCGGGAAGGATGAGGAGGGTTAATGCACCACGGTCACAGTTACAGAGGATACCATTTGTAACTTTGATTAGGGCTATTTCAGTGCTGTGGCAGGAGCACAAATCTGACTGGAAAGGTTCAAACATGGAGTTGCGAATAAGATGGGCATGGATTTGGGAGGAGACAGCATGTTCAAGGACTTTCGAGAGGAAAGGGAGGTTGGAGATGGGATGGTAGTTTGCAAGGACAGAAGGGTCAAGGTTGGGATTTTTGAGGAGTGGGTGATGAAGGAATATTTGAAAGGAAGGGGGACAGAACCTTAGGAAAGGGAACCGTTAACAGTATCAGCTAGCATGGGGCCAGGAAGGGAAGAAAAAAATCAAACCCTGATGAGAATACAGTTCAATCCAGGTCATACAGAGCTTTAAAGATTATTTATGTGGATTATTAAAGGGATATGTGGAACACTCTTTGTTCCAATCCTACTCGGGTCCCCTCCCTCACCTCTTTTTTTCCGATACAATGATGACTGTATTGGTGCTATTTCCTGCTCTCGCCCTGAACTAGAAAATTTCATTCACTTTGCTTCCAATTTCCACCCTTCCCTCACCTTCACATGATCCATCTCCGACTCTTCCCTTCCCTTCCTCGACTTCTCCGTCTCCATCTCTGGGGATAGGTTATTGACTAACATTCACTACAAGCCCACTGACTCCCACAGCTACCTGGACTACACTTCCTCCCACCCCGCCTCCTGTAAGGACTATATTCCATTCCCCCAGTTTCTCTGTCTCCGCCGCATCTGCTCTGACGATGCCACCTTCCATACCAGTGCTTCCGACATGTCTTCTTTTTTCCTCAACTGAGGATTCCCCTCTACTGTGTTTGACATGGCCCTCGACCGTGTCCGTTCTATCTCCCACACTTCTGCCCTCACCCCTGCCCCTCCCTCCCGGAACCACAATAGAGTTCCCCTTGTCCTCACCTTTCACCCCACCAGCCTCCATATTTAACGGATCATCCTCCACCATTTCCGCCAGCTCCAGCATGATCCCACCACCAAACGCATCTTCCCCTCAACTCCCCTTTCAGTATTCCGTAGGGACCGCTCCCTCCAAGACACCCTAGTCCACTCCTCTACCACCCCCAGCACCCCTTCCCCTTCGCCCGGCACCTTCCTGTGCAAGCGCAGGAGATGCAACACATGCCCTTATACCTCCCCCCCTCCCCATTGTCCAGGGCCCCGAACACCCCTTCCAGGTGAAACAGCGATTTACTTGTACTTCCTGCAATTTAATATACTGTATTTGCTGCTCACGATGTGGTCTCCTCTACATTGGGGAGACCAAACGCAGATTGGGTGACCGCTTTGCGGAACACGTCCGTAAGGGGGACCCCGAGCTCCCGGTGGCCTGTCACTTTAATTCACTGCTCCATTCCCACTCAGACCTCGCCATCCTCGGCCTCTTGCATTGTTCCACGGAAGCTCAGCGTAAGCTCGAGGAACAGCACCTCATCTTTCGATTAGGCACTCTACAGTCCTCTGGGCTAAACATAGAGTTCAACAATTTCAGATCATAACCTCGGCCCCTATCAATTATTTATTTATATATATATATATATATTTTTTTTTAATCCGCATTTTCGTCTGGGCTTTTTTCTTCCCTCCCACATGACAGCTGTCCTTCATTCTGCCAGGGCCATTCACACTTCATCCAGAGCCATCCTTTTTTCCTTGAATATCTCTTAATGTCCCTTTTGTTCTTTCATCCTCTCCCCCTTTTCCCAGCCCCTACTTGCTTTAAAATCTATCCCCTTTCCTGTTTTTTTCCAGTTCTGACGAAAGGTCTTCGACCTGAAACGTTAACTCTGTTTCTCTCTCCACGGATGCTGCCTGGCCTGCTGAGTTTTTCCAGCGTTTTCTGTTGTCATTTCGGATTTCCAGCATCCGCAGTATTTTGCTATCGCTTTAAAGATTATTTGTTTTTTTCTGGTAGACAGAAAAATTGTCACCTAACTTACTTAAGAACATAAGAAATAGGAGCAGGAGTAGGCCATTTAGCCCCTCGAGCCTGCTCCGCCATTCAATAAGATCATGGCTGATCTGATCTTGGCCTCAACACCACTTTCCTGCCCACTCCCCATAACCCTTGACTCCCCTGTAGTTCAAATATCTGTCTATCTCCACCTTAAATATATTCAATGACCCAGCTTCCACAGCTCTCTGGGGTAGAGAATTCCAAAGATTCACGACCCTCAGAGAAGAAATTCTTCCTCATCTCCGTTTTAAATGGGTGACCCCTTATTCTGAAACTATGCCCCCTAGTTCTAGATTCCCCCACGAAGGGAAACATCCTCTCTGCATCTACCCAGTCAAGCCCCCTCAGAATCGTATATGGTTCAAAAAGATCACCTTCATTCTTCTAATCTCCAGTGAGTATAGACCCAACCTGCTCAACCTTTCTTCATAGGATAACCCCTTCATCTCAGGAATCAACCTAGTGAACCTTCTCTGAACTGCCTCCAATGCAAGTATATCCCTCTTTAAATAAGGAGACCAAAACTGCACGCAGTACTCCAGGTGTGGTCTCACCAGTGCCCTGTACAGTTGTAGCAAGACTTCCCTACTTTTATACTCCATCCCCCTTGCAATAAAGGCCAACATTCCATTTGCCTTTCTAATTACTTGCTGTACCTGCATGCTAACTTTTTGTGTTTCATGTACAAGGACCCCCAGGTCCCTCTGTACCGCAGCATTTTGTAGTTCCTCTCCTTTGCTTTATTATTCTTCCTACCAAAGTTCCTCATCTTCTTGCTTCCCCCCTCCCAATCCCTGATCAGTTATCCATACTAACCAATTTGTTTCTCTTATGTATTTAAAAAAATCTTTCCTCCTTCAAGTCTACTTTGGAGTTGTGACTCTGCTACTGAGGGGGTGAGTTGCATTGTTTGCTTCCAAAACTCCCCTAATGTCCTGTTGGCTTACTGCCAGGAGACATGGTGCTAATCAGTCGGGCGTCCGCTCTTTCCTTTCCCCTGGAAGGCAATACAGCATTTTCCCGCTCAGAATAACTCGGAATGAGTGGAATGGGGGATCAGACCTATCTCCTCTCACCCTGACACTAAGGGCTGGATTTTACCTTTCGATGCGGCTTGGGGGCGGGACAGCTACCTTCCGGGTTCTGATCCCACCCCCAACGATGTCCGATGCACAGATGCTATTTTGCGTCAATTGGCCTTGTTAAGCCCGCCCTGCAGGCTTGCCGGCCAATTAAGAGAAAGCCGGTGTCAGATGCCATCAGTTGATGACATGTCATCTGCTGGTTTTCTTAAAGGGGCCACGCGCAATTTTTTTTGACATGATTTTTCAGTGTTTGGCAGCATTGAAATGCTGCAAACACTGACAATCACTGTACAAAGGTGAGCCCTTGCACCCAGGCTCTCCAGTGACTCCCTCCTTAGGCTAGAACAGATGGCAGCTGCAGGTTACAGAAGCGATCTGTCACTGGTGAGAGAGGTTCTCCCAATGAGGTGGGACTACACAAACACTTCAAAACTTGTTACCTACAGAAAAGTCTAAATACATTAAAAATGATTTTCTCACCATTTTCTTACCTCTGAAACTCACCAGTGTACCATTGGATCCTTCACACCACTTCTGCAGCTGTCATCAATGAAGAAACATTACAGTAAACCCACAGCACGCCACACTTACCCTGGCGTGGTGTCCGGACATTGGAAAGCTTGCATTAGACCTGTCAAAATTGGAAAAAGCCTCTTAACTGCCTCTTAATTGCCTGTTAACAAGCAGTTACGTGCCTATAATCCTCTTCCTGCCGCTAGGTGTCGGGTCCATGTGCAAATTGGCTTGGGGGCGGGACAGCCCAGGAAGATTGTTTGGAGGTGTCTTGACAGTGGGTTCGGGACCCGCTGTCAATCTTTGCAATTTTGCCACTGGTCCCGCCTCCAAACCCGCCCCCCTGAGCGCTGGCAACATTCCCCCCTAAGTATTAGAGTTGCAGTGCCCAGCACAGGTTTTTTTTTAATATTCTGATACGTCACTAATCAAAACAATAAATGCATCAGAAATATACACTGATAAGCCATTTACCATTTGAAAACAATTTAATTTTGGGAAGTAATGAAACTTGACACGTGAAATGCCAGCTCTACACTAACTACTTTATAATTTAAAACAATTTGCTGTCTTCAATGTCATCAGAAGAGTCTTATACTTTGTTTTTGTAACATAAGTTCTCCCAATGTCAGCACGAAGTATCCCTTGATTTGGCGCATTGTTTGCAATTTTCTGTGTGTTCATGAATTCAAGATAAAATATGCCTTAATTATCTTTTTCTTTCTTTACCCTTATTAAAAAGTCCTTTATCATCACTTTGGATTACAAATGGATTTTGTTGCAGATATATATCACTTCACTTCTTCCTTCAAACAAAAACAATAAAGCAGACATTGCTATAACTCTATTCGAAAGAGATCGATTATCAACACCATCAGTCTCCCCACCATTCTGTCTCCAGCAAAATGCATAGTAATGGCAATTTATCTACTTGTTGATTGAGTTGTATTTAGTTTTTCATATTAAATCAAAATATAAATGTGTTGTGTCAGATTTCAAAACCAGAAGAGTTCACTGTCTGGTTAATGATGATTTTGTTCTTTTAATCAAATTGACTTAAAATAATTTGTCCACTAAATTCAAATATATATCTGCAATGGTTTTTAAAATATAATGATTTGAAGTGACTAGACCATCTTATTTTGATATGGTGCAATATCAGTCGGGCCTTAATAGATTATTGACTAAGCGCTTGTTTTGAGAGGGGCAATGAGTTGTGGGTAGGAAGAGTGTACAGAAATGAAATTTAAAAATCATTCCCCAGTACTAAATCTGCATATTTTGTTCTTGTCTCCTGTTGCGATGTTTTGTACCAGAGAACTGCAAATTTCTGTGTTCCGTTTTGTGGGATGGCAGAAAAGCTGAAGCCCCTTCAATGTTTAAGTGATTATGTGACAGTCAGTTTGTCTAATTTCTTCTCTCTCCTTGATTGAAAATGACAGGCCAATGAGTGCACGTGAGAATGACATTCTGTCTTGGACTAGATGTATTTAATTGCCACATTAGGCTTTGCATGAATGGGCTATTAATCACCACTTTATTTTCATTCATGATTATATTAGGAAATTTTAGACAAAAGTGTTAACTGTTATTTTCGCAATGTTTAATAAGAATAAAAAAATGTCCTGATAAATCTCCAATATTTCTGAATGAACTTTATGGATATCGCAATAGTTCTATTTAACTAGTAAAAACACAATTTGGGAAAATCATATTTAGCAGAGGCTTTTGTTAACATGAAGGTTGAGCCAGGCATGAACTTGTGTGAGCTTATTTACATTCCTATCAATAACTAACTGAGAAATTTAGCGGTTCTGGTTTTGATAGAGTTATAAGCAAAATATTAATCTATTTTTCTTTTTTATATAAGCTGTTTCTCCTGCTAGAATTTTTTTATTACTTCAGATTTTAACCTACTGTGGGTTTTTTGTCTATATATTTTGAGTAAGCAGGTTTGATTGTCATTTTTTTAATTAGAGTCTCAGAGCAAGGTACAACGTTCTTATTGTATCAGTTGGCCATCGGGACTGTCAATGGCTTTGTAGTAGGACCCTCTGAATGTTGAGCATGTCCTTTGTTCAATTGCTTCTATTGAGCAAAATATTGTCAAGTAGTGGGGACTGACTGGCTCCTGAAATGAATGCTGCCTTTAGATCATTGATGGGCACTCATTAATTGGTGCATACTGAGTGTGTGCTGGATACCACAAAAGTTTCAGCTAGTTTGTATTAAACCACTGTAAATCTTCATACATAATGCACATTTCTTCCTTCCCTCCAAAAAATGCTAAAAATGGCATCATATTTGCAAATACTTGAATGTACGTTACGTACTGGGGAAAGAAAGACTTGCACTTATATAGCGCCTTTCACGACCACCAGACATCCCAAAGTGCTTTACAGCCAATGAAGTACTTTTTAAAGTGTAGTCACTGTTATAATTTAGGAAATGAGGTAGCCAATTTACGCACAGCAAGCTCCCATAAACAGTAATGTGATAATGACCAGATAATCTGTTTTTCTTTTGTTGTGTTGATTGAGGGATAAATATTGACCAGGACTTTACTTTTCCTTCTCTCCTTTCTGTTTGTCTGTATCTCTGCCTGCCTGTCTGTCTGTATCTCTGCCTGTCTGTCTGTATCTCTGCCTGCCTGTCTGTCTGTATCTCTGCCTGTCTGTCTGTATCTCTGCCTGTCTGTCTGTATCTCTGCCTGTCTGTCTGTATCTCTGTCTCTCTCGATCTCTGTCTGTCTCTCTCTAGCTCTGTCTGTCTCTATCTCTGTCTGTCTGTCTCTCTGTCGCTCTCGCTCTAGGGGATTTATGGCATTTGTTGAGTGGACTGCCTGAAAGAACAGTATATGCTTATGTACCAATCCATATGGTATTAGTTAGCATGTTGTAGTTTTGTGCCAGAAATTTCCCCACTCTGCAAATTCCCAATTTCATCTGTGCTGCTTGGGGTGATTCTCAGCAGAGATGAACTGCTGTCTGGCAGTAAGTTAGGGAAACCAAGAAAATGAAAATCTAAAATGAGTAAATGCTCCAATCTGTACTTCCTACTTAAAAACAATGGGCTAGATTTTCAGTTGCTTGCGCCAGCAGTTAGCGCCTTAAGAGAAGTGATTTTCGGGCGCTATGCGTGTAGTGCCCGGGCGCAGCGCAGTTTGCGCCCCGCCCCAAATTAAGTTGCCCGTTAGCGCCGGCGCAAAGTTTAGCGGCCGCCCGGATGCGCGCGCAGAAAATGACGTCACATCCTCGTGCAACGCCCTTTGGCCGCCCCGAATCCAAACTTCAGTCGGACCGCCCGATTGTGCGGCTGGCGTCCAGAGCGTTTGTAAAATGGAACGCAACACACCCTGGGGAGCGCAAATTAAAGGGCACTCCTCCTGCACTATAAATGGCAGTCTGCATGTGTTGTGTGGAAGGATCCAGTGTGTTGTTGTGAACGGTTTATTTATGTTTCCGTCCTCCTCCTCCTCCTCCTCCTCCTCCCTCCCTCCCTCCCTCCCTCCCTCCCTCCTCCTCCCTCCTCCTCCTCCCTCCTCCTGCTTATCGTCGTCTTCTTTCTCCTCATCGTCTTCTTTCTCCTGTTGTTGTTTTCTGTTTTCCCCCCAGACTCTGCCTTTGAAAAAAACACATGCACCCTTCCCCTTTAAGAGCTCACTGGCACCAGAGTGTCTGCCGTGCGCTGCGCCCGAGCGCGGGTGTTGCGCTCTGCACCGCCGGCTTAGCGCCTAAAGATAGTAGTGGAACGCCTCTTTTAGCACTCCACCAACCTCTTAGGGCGAAGCCACTGAATTTCCAGCAACGGGGCGCTACTTTGGGGCGGGCGCTAAGGTTAGCGCCCCAAAACTGTCTATACTGAAAATCTAGCCCAATGTATTTCAATCACACTTTCTAGACTAAATGTATAGAATTAGGTCAAGTTGATCAGTTGAAACATCCAGTGTTGGATTGTATTACACTTTTGATCTGAACCCAAGATGGTGCAGCCTGTGAAAGGATAAATTGAAATGTATCTGTAAATTTTACCAAAAGCACCATCAAAATGTTGTTGAAGATGCTGTTGGGTCACAATTGTAGTTGAGCATTAGATTGTCAGGAGACTTCAACCTGAAGTGACACATGCTCAGATTTCCCGTATCTGGCCAGTCTTTGGGGAAGGCAAGTTGATCGCATTAATACTTGAATAAAAACAGAAAATGCTGGAAATACTCAGCTGGTCAGGCAGCATCTGTGGAGAGAGAAACAGAGTTAATGTTTCAGGTCGATAACCTGAGTTCTGACGACCTAAATTGGTTAAAGACAATTCAGTAATATCATGAAGCAGTTCTTCGCACAAACAACAATCAATATCTTGGGATGGTCTTCCAGTAGCCTTGTGAAGCCAAAAACTCTGAAATCATTTAAGAGGCATTTTGCAGCGTAGAAGGCCATTTGGGCCATCAGGTCTGTGCCCGCTCTTTGTCAGAACAATCCAAAACTAATCCCACTGCCCGCTTTCCCCCAAATGCCCTGGATCTTCCTTTACTTCAAATATGTATCCACTTTTTTCTTAAAAGAGCCAATGGTTTCTGCCTCAACTAGTTAATCTGAACCACTCCTATGCACCTAAAAAAAAAAAAAAAAACAATTTTATAAACCTTGTCTTTTACGAACTTGTTTCAGTGCAGCTTCTATTTAAACAGAGTTCTGATTTCTGTACCTTTTCGACCATTTCCACATCGCGCTACAGTTCTATAAAACTGGTTATGGTCGGAGTAATTCTGCTCGAGTTGGATGAGCCTACCAATAATTATGGGCAATTTTTTAAACTTAAGTAGATTATTTGTGAAGCTTTAAATAGTTAGAAATTGTTACAAATTTGAAACCATTAAAAATTGACGTAAAAACTTGAACTCAGAATTAACGAATTCAATCATATTTGGCACTGCAACTTCCACTACGCATACACACAAACTCTGAATATTCACTACCTCTAGCAATGTACTTCATCATTATATATAATTACATGCACCCTACTGCTGCTGATTCAAACTCATTTTTTGTGCTCAGAATACTTGAATTGTCCAGTAATTTGAATTAAGCAAAGTAAATGACAGTGGCAAAGTGGGAATTTGGTGCTAAAACATTTGAATTATGCAACTTTGAATTAAGAATAGACTGTATTCCACAGTCCAACATGAATTAATGCCTGCCATAATCACAATTTTATCATTAAATAATTGATGTTTGATTCCTGGGAATAAGTCATTGTATAGGAATATAGAAACAGGAGTGAGCCATTCAGCCCCTCAAGCCTGTTCTGCCATTCAATTAGATCATGGCTGATCTAGATCTTAACTCCATCTACCCGTCTTGGTTCCATAACCCTTGCCTAACAAAAACCTATCGATCTTAGTTTTGAAATTTTCAGTTGACCAGAGTGTTCCAGATTTCCACTATCCTTTGTGTGAAGAAGTTCTTCCTGACATCACCCTTGAACTGCATTTTAAGGTTATGCCTCTTTCTGTACTCCCCCAGCAGAGGAAATAGTCTCATATCTATCCTATCAAACACTTCAATAGATCACCACTTAATCTTCTATACTCAAAGGAATGCAAGCCTAGTCTTTGCAACCTGCCCTCATAATTTAACCCTTTTAGCCCTGGTATCATTCTGATGTCTAAAGAGCTGTTACTGATTTATTGAGAAATTGCAAAGAAACTGTTTTGAGAAGAAGCAAATATTCACTCAAATATATCAAATTGTTAATCAACTAAATGCGAGTCATTTGTATGATGGTTTTACTCAAACTGCACAACACAATCTCCTTATTATCATTAACTAAAAACTTGATCTAAATTCTTTTTGCCTAAATTTGATATAGTGACAAATGGCAATTTTTGAATGTTGAGTAGGTAAATGGAGACCCGGTAATTGGGGGTTTGAAAACACATTGACATCTTGTCAGTTGAAAGTTTTATTATCCAATAAATGATTACTATAAAAACATACACTCTCCTCGTTTTACCAATCTCGTTTTCCTTGAAGCCCATACACCTTGAAATCCTTGATATTGAAATACATATACATTTACTAATTGTAAACAGATGGAAACTAGTAATGTAGCAAGGAAATTATGAACTTGGAATTTAGTTACAGCTGACACGGGGCTGGGAAATGAATGGATATGGTGAAATGTAAGCACACTATTACATTTGCAGACATAATAAGCCAAAGTGGTCGAGGGGTAGGCAATATTTAATAGTGGAACAATTGGAGCAGGAAATATGAAGCTGGAGTTGAGTTTTAAAAACAATAACTCAACACAAGTGGAGTTCTATTTAGATTCATCATTTTTAAAAGTTAGACGTTGATACAGAAAAGATGTACAACTCCTAAGAAAATGACTTCCGTATTATTTAGCTGGAGTGCAAAACGTAGTTGTGCTGTTTAAGATGCAGGAAAGGTTCAGAAATGTATATGTGTTATTGATGTTTTTTGGGATTATCGAAAAATGTATATATTCAATCTGAGTGTCAGGGTTTCATAATTTATCATCCACATATCAGTTGAAAATGATCTAACTGCCATGCATATGATGGCTACATAAATGATTGTAGGGCCTCTCGCTAACATAAACCAGGTTGGGAGTTGGGACATTAAGAATATCAGCCGTATGTTTATTTACAGCAATCAAGCAGCATCTTTGAACAGTGTAATAACCCAGCTGCCTGTTTTAACTGAAATCTAGTTGTTAACATAAAGCAGTAATTTGATTTGAAACTTCTCATTTTGGCATAGAATTTGAAACATGATGTTTATCTGACCAGTAAAATCTAAATATCATTTAAATCTTCCTCCCCTCAAAAAGCAAATCAAAACATACAGTTTCATGAAACTAATACTGTATTTAAAACTACTTGTACAATGTAACCCCATTCATTTAAGACATTCTTAGTGGATTCAAAGTTGACTCTACTTGGAAGAAGAAAAAGTATATTTGTATTCCTATTTTAAAAGCTTTATTTCTCAGAAGAAGCACTGTTGCGTTTTTGGATGTCACGCAACAACAACTACAATGACGTATTCATATAGTGCCTTTAACGTAGGAAACAATCATAAGGCACTTCACAGATGTGTAATTAGACAAATTGACACTGAGCCTAAGAGGGAGCTATTAGGAGGGGTAACAAACCGCTTGATCAAAGAGGTAGGTTTTAAGGAAAGTCTTAAGGGAGGATAAAGAGCTGGTGAGGCAGAGGTTTAAGGAAGGAATTCCAGAGCTTGGAGCCGAGAAGCTTGAAACCAAAGCCACCAGTGGTGGCCGTAAGAGGCTAGACTTGGAGGAATGCAGAGTTCTCGGAGGGTTGTTGGCCTGGAGGAGATTGGAAGGGGCAAGGTAATGAAGGGATTCGAACATGAGGATGAGAATTTTAATTTGGATGCATTGGGGGATTGGGAGCCATTGTAGATCAGCGAGCACAGGGGTGATGGGTGAGTGGGATTTGGTGTGCAATAGAACACCGGCAGCAGAGTTTTAGATGAGCTGAAGTTTATGGAGGCCGGAGGATGGGAGGCCGGCCAGGAGAGCATTGAAATAGCTGAGTTTCGAGGTGGCAAAGTCTGGATGAGGTTATCGGCAGCAGATGGGTGGAGGCAGGTGATGTTAGAGGTGAAAGTAGGTGGTCTTTGTGATGGAGAGGATGCAGGATCAAATGGAACGTCGAAATTGCGAATGGTCTGGTTCAACTTGTAACAGTAGCTGGGGAGGGGTATGGAATTGGAGGCGAGGGTGAAGAACTTGTGGCAAAGACAAAGATGGTAGCTTTGGTCTTCCCAATGTTTAACTGGAGGAAATCACTGCTCATCCAGGGCTGGATGTCTGACAAGCAGCCGAACAACACGGGCAGTGGAAGGGTCGAGAGAGGTGGTGAGAGGTAAAACTGGGTGTTGTCAGCGTACACGTGGAACCTGGCACAATGTTTTTGGGGGCAGTTTATAGATGAGGAAGAGGAGGGAGCCAAGGGTAGATATTTTAGGGACTCCAGAGGTAATGATGCAGGAGTGGGATGAGAAGCTGTTGCTGGAGATGCACTGGCTGCAAACGGGTAGCTAAGATTGGAACCAAGCAGTTCCACTCCGCTGGATAACGGACAAAAGGTGTTGGAGAAGGTTGGTGTGGTTGACAGTGTCTAAGATAGTAGAGTGGTTTAGAAGGATGAGGAGGGATTATGGTCACAATCGTAGAGGATATCATTTGTGACGGGAAAGAGAGGCACAGATTTGGGAGTTGGCAAAACATTAGGGGCTAAAAATGAGTAGCGCCCCATTTGGGGCGCTAACTTCGCCAGGGCGCTACTTTTAGCACCCCGGAAAAATTAGCATCCCCGCACCGGAAATTGAGTGGTTGCGCCCCAAGAGGGAAGCGGGACGCATCCCTCTTGGGGTGCTGCGAGTCAATATCGCGGCGCTACATGCCGCGGTATTGCAGGCTTTCCTCTCCTTCTGAAAGGGGAGGAGCCTTGTGCAGCGCGACCCGGGGCCCAGCTGGGTCCCTGGGGATCAGGAGTGCCGGCAAAAAGAGCCCCGCACTCAAGAGAAGTGCCGGGCTCTTGGAATGCAGCTGGCACTCCGCGGGGAGGCCGGGGACGGGAGCGCAGGTAGGTGCTGGCAGGTGGCCAGCAACAAAAATGGCCACCCCGCACCTCACCTTTAAATAGCGCCTCCCCGACCGCAGGTAGGCCCCCCTGACCCCGTCGGACATAGCGTCCGGCAGTAAGTCAGGGGGCGCCATTGAAGATCGCGGCCGGGACGCTGCTGGTTAGCGCCGCTGCTAATCTCCCGCTGAATTTCGCAGGAGGTGTGGGCGGCTCCGCGCCCGGGCGCTAGTTGCTTTGCGCCCCATTAGCGCCAACGGGAGGCACAAAGCAACCCAATTTTTCCCCCTAGGACTTGGAAGAGGAAAGGGAGTTTAGAAATGGTGCAGTAGTTTGCAAAGAAAGAGGGATCAACAGTTTTTTTGAGGAGGGGGTGATGACGGCAGTTTTGAAAAGGAGGGGCACAGTACCTGAGAAGCGAGAACCATTTACAATGTCAGGTAGGCGGTCAGGAATGGATGTTGGGTGGTCAGTCAGAATGAAGTCAAGAGGACAGGCAAGATGAGCTCGGAGAGGGCATGAGGGGAGATTAGAGAGAAACTAGAGAAAGAAACTGGTTCATGGCTAGGACAGAAGGAATCTTGGGGAAGCTTGGCTTGGTGGGCAAGTGGAAGGGTGATTCGGCAGAGAGCTGAGCAGATGATCTCAATCTTAGTCACAAAAGCCCTTGAGCTCCTTGCGCTTGTTGGAGATGAGCGTGACGGGCAGGGCAGAGGAGTTTAAGGAGATGGTTTGCAGTGAAGAAAAGAAACTGGGGATTATTATCTTTGTATTCCAGTGAGTCATTTTGACAGAGGAGAGCAGGGCTTGATGTGATCCAGCCAGATCTCGTGTTGGATGGCTAAACCAGTTGTCTGCAAGTTGATGTTGGTAAGCACTTCTCACAAAGGGTAGTGGAAATCTGGAACTCGCTCCATCAAAAAGCTGTTGAGGCTAGGTCAATTGAAAAATTCAAAACTGAGGTACATAGATTTTTGTTAGATAAGGTTATTAAGGGATATTGAGCAAAGGCGGGTAGATGGAGTTGAGGTACAGATCAGCCATGATCGATTTCTCACTCGAAATGGAGAGCGAAGAAATTGACTCAGAGACTAAGGTCCTGAATTTAAACAAGGGGAATTATGATGCCATGAGACGGGAACTGAGTAGGTCTGATTGGACAACGTTCCTGGGAGGACTGGAGGTAGATAAACAATGGCAAACATTTAAAGATAGAATGACAAAATTGCAAAAATTGTTTATACCAATCTGGCATAAAAGGAAATCTAAAAAGGTGACTCAACCGTGGATAACAGGGGAAATTAGAGACAGCATAAAATCCAAAGATAGGGCGTATAAAATAGCCAAAAAAAGCGCCAGAGCGGAAGATTGGGAACAGTTTAAGATAGAGCAAAGGAGGGCAAAGGGCATAATCAAGAGGGGCAAAATAGCTTACGAAAACAAGCTGGCGGAAAATATAAAAACTAACTCCAAAAGCTTTTATAAGTATATCAAAAGGAAAAGACTGGTGAAAACCAAAGTTGGTCCATTGCAGTCAGATACGGGGGAATATATAATGGGAAATAAGGAAATGGCAGATCAACTAAATGCATACTTTGGGTCAGTCTTTACGAAGGAAGACACAAAAAACCTCCCTGGGATATCGGGAAAAATAGGGACATTGGCAAAGGAGGAACTGACGCAAATCAATATCTCTAAGGATATGGTGTTAAGGAAGCTAAAGGGATTGAAGGTGGACAAATCCCCAGGGCCTGATAACATGCATCCTAGGGTACTGAAGGAGGTGGCCCTAGAGATAGCGGATGCACTAAGGATGATTTTTCAGAATTCATTAGACTCGGGAACAGTACCGATGGATTGGAGGGTAGCTAACGTTACCCCACTATTCAAAAAGGGGGGTAGGGAAAAAGCAGGTAATTACAGACCTGTAAGCCTTACATCAGTTGTGGGCAAAATGCTGGAGTCCATCATTAAGGATGAAATAGCGGAGCACTTAGCAAATGGGGACAGGATAGGACAGAGTCAACATGGATTTACAAAGGGTAAATCGTGCTTGACTAATCTATTGGAATTTTTTGAGGGAGTAACTGGTAGAATAGATGGGGGAGAGCCAGTAGATGTGGTGTACCTGGACTTCCAAAAGGCCTTCGATAAGGTCCCACATAAAAGATTAGCATGGAAAATTGAGGCTCATGGGATAAAGGGGAAAGTTTTGGCGTGGATAGGGAACTGGCTGTCAGATAGAAAACAGAGAGTTGGAATAAACGGCTCATTTTCTGAATGGCAGGCAGTAACAAGTGGGGTACCACAGGGATCTGTCCTGGGCCCCCAGCTGTTCACAATTTACATTAATGACCTGGATCAGGGAGTCGGATGCAGCATTTCCAAATTTGCAGACGACACTAAACTAGGAGGGGGGGTGGGCTCAGAGGAAGAGACCAGGAAGCTCCAGAGCGATTTGGACAGACTGGGCGATTGGGCGGATAAATGGCAGATGCACTATAATGTGGACAAGTGCGAAGTTATCCACCTTGGGTGCAGGAACGGGAGGGCAAATTATTATTTAAATGGCAATAGATTGGGAGAGGGGGAAGTACAGAGAGACCTGGGTGTTCTTGTACACCAGTCACTGAAGGCGAGCATGCAGGTGCAACAGGCGGTCAAGAAGGCAAACGGTATGCTGGCCTTCATAGCAAAAGGGTTAGAATACAGGAACAGGGATACCTTGCTGCAGCTGTACAGGGCACTGGTGAGACCACACCTCGAGTACTGTGTACAGTTTTGGTCGCCTCATCTGAGGAAGGATGTTCTTGCCATGGAGGGGGTGCAGCGGCGATTCACCAGGCTGATACCAGGAATGGCGGGAATGACCTATGAGGAGAGACTATGTAGTTTAGGGATGTACACACTGGAGTTTAGAAGATTGAGAGGGGACCTCATAGAAGTGTATAAAATTCTGACAGGTCTAGACAGACTGGATGCAGAAGGAATGTTTCCCTTGGCGGGTGAGAACAGAACTAGAGGACATAATTTAAGGATAAGGGCTAAACCATTTAGGACAGAGATGAGGGGGAATTTCTTCACTCAGAGAGTGGTGAACCTGTGGAACTCATTGCCACAGAGGGCAGTGTACGCCAGCTCATTAAATATATTTAAGAGGGAATTAGATATATTTCTACGGGCAAAAGGGGTTAAGGGTTACGGAGAGAAGGCGGGGACGGGATACTGAATTAAAGGATCAGCCATGATCTCATCGAATGGCGGAGCAGGCACGAAGGGCCGAATGGCCTACTCCTGCTCCTATCTTCTATGTATCTATGTATCTATGATCTAATTGAATGATGGAACTGACTGGAGGGGTTGAATAGCCTACTCATGTTCCTATGATAAGTTCAAGTCTCACATTCTGCTCAGGTTCAGCCTCCTCAACCACTCCATAAGTGGAACCTTGTGTCTCCTATGATCCAAAGCATGCCTTTACCTGCCCAATATCTCGCTAAAAACAAGACCCGCAGTTTAAAATTCTTGCCATTATTTACTGGCTTACTGGAATCTACCAGTTGCCACTACATGATTCCCCTCTCTTTGTTAGGTACATTTAATGTATATTCAGTCAGCTCATGATTTGGGCTGTAAAGCAGCAGAAATACTTATTTAAAATAGAAGAGGTTAATGAACAGTACTCAATGCAATACAGTATATTTATCGTCATTTGTAAACTTTGTGTTTCTTCATGAAAAGCAATAAAGACTCCTCTCCCTTTACTATCTCTCAACATATATTGAACTTTGATGTTCACTTTTTACATAGTGAAATCGATCATGGAGTCTCCCGCTACTAGCTGCAGGCTGATTTATGTGCCAAGGTCATCCACAGAAGTATCATTTCAAATTCTTTGAAGGTGTACTGGATGAGATGTTAAACCGAGGCCCCGTCTGCCCCTTCGGGTGGATGTAAAAGATCCCATGGCACTATTTCGAAGGGGAGTTGTGGAGTTCTCCCTGGTGTCCTGGCCAATATTTATCCTTCAACCAACATCATTAAAACAGATTATCTGATCATCACGTTGCTGTTTGTGGGACCGTGCTGTGCGTAAATTGGCTGCCGTGTCTTATATTACAACAGTGACTACACCTCCAAAGTACTTCATTGGCTGTAAAATGCTTTGGGACATCCTGAGGTTGTGAAAGGCGCTATAAAGAACATAAGAAATAGGAGCAGGCCATTGGGCCCCTCGAGCCTGCTCTGCCATTTAATGAGATCATGGCTGATAAATGCAAGTCTTTCTTTCTTACTGAAACAAAGTCTATTCACAAAAGTCATCAATTCCCTTAATTATATTAGATGGTTAGATATTCTTTGTCAAATACATAAGATGTTTGTCCCTAGATTAAAATACCTGTGATAGTTGGAACTTAATATTCCATCCATCCCGCTGTTTTAAGATGCTATAAAATACCAAAGCTTCTGAATTCAATCAACATTATCCTACAAAAAACACCTTGTTTGATAGAAACCCAGACCAAGATGCATATTAATTTACCTTCAACTGCTTGAAAAAATGTGTCTTTCAATACATTGTAGAAAAAGCCCCCAGAAGCCACATTTAACCTAATGCTACTGGTAATAAGGAATTGAAATTAATAATCTAATAAACAATGGCCCGTAATTTGCGGCCCCTATGGGCACGTACGAGGTGCATACGTGCCTGTAAGGGCTACGCAAGTTCCGGGTTTTCGCATGTGAAAACCCGGAACTTGCAATCTGTCAAGAATCATCCAACGCATTCCCGGGAAATGGACATTCACCGGCGGAGATTTGGACTAATTGCCCAGCGAATGCCTGTGAAATTCATATGCCTGGTAAAAGCAGGTTTAAGGCCTCCTTTTACCAGCATAAGAGTTTAAGTGAACATTAAAAAAAAAAAAATTCAATCATTTAAACATTAAAAAACCTGTGCAATAAGATAAGGTTATTTTTAGCCCCTTTAAAACATTTAAAAAAAAAATTTAATTTAATTTTTGCTTTAAATATTTGATTAAATGGCATTTTAATTAATTTTAAATATGTAATTTTTAAAATTTATTTGATGTGTACGTGTATTTTTTTGGGTATTCCTGTAAAGTCTGTGGGTTGTGCAGTTAATAAATACACAGACTTCAGAAGTAACAAACAAACAGGTCTTTACTATTCGAAGGTCCGGGCGAATCTGCCCCAGCAATCATGCCACAACACTTATATACTGGTGTGGTCACTATCGGTATTACAGTATACAGAAGCCAAACAAATAGTGCCACACCTAAAGTAGTTCCCTTAAAGGTGAACGGTTACATTCAATAGTTCCCTTAAAGATAGACGGGTACATACACTACAATCCTCCCTTTTTAGCTTATTACTCAGAGTCCCCGTTAAACATACATATCTTCAAATTCCTATAAAACAAATTACAGATATAATCTCGGTGGAGTCAATGTCATATAAAACAATTTACAAATATAATCTCGGCGGAAACAGTTCACAGGTTCAGTCTCTGCGGAAACAGTTCATAGATTCAGTCTCTGATCTTGACTCGTTCCGAACAATATTTCTTTGGTGTAGCCGGTTCACCTGGCTAGCGTGACTCCTCCATAGCCTTTTTCTTGACGTAACAGCTTGAACTTTCGTCCTGTTGAACCAGCAGTGCGGACTTTTACAACCAACTGGCTGTCTTGACATTTTCCAGTTTTTCAACTAATTTAGCTCCTTTCGTAATGTCCCGCCTGGACTGGTAGAAGTGCTAATATTTTAGACAGTTATTATCTTCTGCTTCTTTTTCTTTTCTGCCTTTTTGAAACTCTCGGAGCTCCTTTCTCGGCTGCCAGCTGTAGCGCCACCAACTCTCTATGTTCCTTAGACCTTAAGTGCTTCATCCGGATTTCAGCACCTTGAGAGTTTTCATCACAAGCTGGGCAGACCACATCCTCGTAATATTCAGTGTCACTCAACAGGTCATGGTAATATTCAGGTTCGTCCTGAGTTAGGCCAGCGAGAGAGACTTCTTCTTCCTCCTCACCCGTCTGGACGTTAGCTGATGGTGGTTCCTTCCCTAAACATCTTTCTTGAAAAGCCTTCTTCATGCATTCATATTCATCCCGCTCTTCCTGGGTTATCTGCCATTCCTTCACGACGGACCTCATTTGTGAGTTCAATACCTTCCTTCCCATCGGTAATTGCGTTATCAGGCTATTTAACCCTTCTACTGAAATAACGGTTTCCACATTCTTCTGTTCACCTTGACGTGATTCAATGTACTTTTGGCATCCTTGTAAAATTTGTGTTGCCACCTCAGCTATCTCTGTGACTTTTGAGAGCTCCGAACTCGTTCCCCCTGAAGATTGAAGCTCGTGTTCAGATTGTTCCCCTTGCCGAGTCTTGTCCTTCAGCATATGAAGGAGTTGGCCGACCGTTAACTCTTCCCTGGGAACACGGTGGATCAGAGTCTTCTCCATTTCATCCACCTCTTTCTCCAATACTTCCACCTTACGTTCCTCTTGAGCTTTGGCTTTCAGCGCTCGGCAAAGTTGCGCCCTGATGCTCTCTAGTTCATGTTCAGGGACCATTCTTACAGTGTCCTGTTCTTCCACTGAAAGGATTCCCAGTTGAATCTGTTCTTCAAGTTGTTGAACCTCGGTCATTGCCGCCTCATACTTGTCTTGGGTGTCCTTCAATGTTTTTATAAGTTCTTGGACATCCTGTCTTTCATGCTCTGCCATGATTTTCACCTCTAATTGCTCATCTATGGATGGAGCTTCTATCGATGAGTCTGTCTTGGCCTTGAGTTCATCAAGAATTTCCTGCAGCCTTTGGACTTCTTGCTCATGTTCAACCTTTAGTTGTTCATATGCTTCTACTGAAACTAGCTTTTCGGAGGCTGCCGAGTTAACCCCCTCCAGAATTGTAGCCTGGGCCTGTTCATACTGTTCTTTCAACTTCTCACACTCTGCTTGTAAGGAGTCGTAGAGAAGAACTGGAATAAAATCCTGGCTCCCTGAAGATTCCTCTTCCTTTGGTTCATTCTGTAAATGTTCTAGTTCCTGAACAGCCTCAGGGGAATGTGATTGGTATTTGACCACGATGGTTCTATGGTCGCTCTCTGCTTGAGCTAGCTGTCTCTGTAGTCTTTCCAGGTTCCCCCATTCGGTGTCCCAGAACTTTTCCATATTTTTCATCTCCTGTACGAGACGGTCACTCAACTGTTCTAATTGTTGTCGTACTTTGACATAAGTTTGCGTCCGAGCTCAGTGTTCTTCCGTCATGGATGAATCCTTTGCTTGAACAGGCTCAGAATTCTCTGTCAACCTGGAGTTCTGCTCTGCAGCTTTATTCTTCTTGGTACCATAAGTCCTTCTGCATGTCTTCATTTTCTTTCCCATCGTCGGCAAGTCCCTTTTAGCCTTGTCTTCCATTTCCGACTTGGTCTTATCATCATCCATTCCAGAATCTGAGCTAATAGCTTGCACCGAGTCCTCCCTCATTATGGCTTTTAGGTAATGCCATTCCATGTCTATTTTCTTAATCCACTCCCGTCCTAGAAGTGGTGGTCCTCCCTCAGATAATACGTACAAGTTCATTCTTGGGTGTTCTTTACCCCTATCTCTCACCTTGACTCTTATTTTCCCCACGGGGTATACGTTATGCCCCGTGTATGTCTGTAATACGAACTTGGTATTTCTTAAAGGTATGTGAGAGAATAGCCGGTGGTAGTCCCTTTGGTTGATGACTGATAGAGCTGATCCAGTGTCCAGTTCCATTCTTACTTGGACTCCAGCTATTTTTAGTATGACCCAGATGACCTGTAGATCCGTTTCTTTACCCACATTGTGGATTCTCAGACTACCCAGCTCCTGGTTGTTTGGGTCTGAGTCTGAACTCTGTTCGTCTGAACTCTTCTCAGCCACCTTGTGTACCTTGTTGTACTTTTCTGGTGGTGGCTTCCTTTGATTATTGGTCTTTTTCCCGGACCGGCATACCTTCGCGATGTGACCCAGTTTGCCACACTTCCTACACTCTTGGTTCTTAAACCAGCATTGATTCTGGTCATGCGTTGTCTTCCCACAACGGTAGCATTTTGTTGCGCTTGAAGTAATTTGGTCCACCCCGAGTGCCGCCGCCTTTAGTTGCATTTCCGCCGTTCCTTCCGCTGCAGCTTCGTGCGATGCAGCTATAAGGACAGCCCTGTCCAGTGTGAGGTCGTTCTCTTCCAGTAGTCGCTTCTGTGTCCCTTCTTTGGACAATCCGCATACGAACTTGTCCCGCAGCGCTTCTGTCAGATTCCCTCCGAACTGGCAGTATTTCGCTAGCCTGCGCAGTTCGACCAAGTATTCCGCATTGCTTTCGTCTTTCTTCTGCGTTCTTGCGTAGAATTTGAATCGTTCAGCCAGCATCAGCGGTGTGGGGTTCAAGTGGTCCTTCAGCACAGCCACAATCTCTTCGAAGGTCTGATCCGCTGGTTTATTTGGTGCTATTAGATGCTTCAAGAGCCCGTATGTTTTTGCCCCCATCGAGTTTAGCAATGTTATCGCCTTGTCGTCTTCCTCTATTTTGTTGGCTTCGCAATAGATCTCTATGCATTCCACGTACGTGGCCCAGTCTTCTATTTCAGAATTAAAGTCGTTAATATTCCCTCGCTTAGGCATCTTCCTTCCCTTGGGAGCAGCACCAGTATTTCTTTAAGTATTCTTATTTATTTGTTTGTTTCTAAGATGGCGGTTTTCCCGCGAAATCGGCGGTTTCCCGCTCTTTCCTTCTCTCCCCGCCCACTTCAATGGCGGTATGTCAATCAAGATGGCGGTTTTCCCGCGAAAATGGCGGTTTCCCGCTCTTCCTTTCTCGCCCCGCCCACTTCAATGGCGGTTTCCCGCTTCTGGCGGCTTCTCCGCCTAATGGCGGCTTCCCGCGTTTCTTCCCGGTGGAAGGGGTACGCTTCCCCCACAGCGGACAGGTTCAGCCGCTGGCTGGCTACCGCACAGCTCCCCTTACTCGGCTATATCTTTTCCTCCCGCCCGCACGGCTCTACCGGCGCTGGGTACACCCCGTTAACGGAGGACAGTTCAGCCGCTGGACTGGCTCTCGCGCAGTCTCTCTCTCCGTACCCGGCTCTGTCGCTCTCTCACCCGCACGTTCGGTGCTACCGGCCCTGGGTACCCCGTTGGTGGAGAACAGCTCAGCCGCTGGACTGGCTCTCGCGCAGTCTCTCACCCCGTTTTCGGCTGTGTCTCTCACCCACTCCCGCACGTTCGGTTTTGCCGGCTCTGAGTACCCCGTTGGTGGAGAACAGCTCAGCCGCTGGACTGGCTCCTCGCAGTCTCTCTCTCCGCACCCGGCTCTCACCCGCACGGTTCCCGTTCGCCTCCCCAGCCCTCTCGCAGACCGGTGTTTCCCTCCCCGGCTGCGGCTGGGTTTCTCTTCCCGCGCCTACTCGCAGGCTCAGCGCTTCGTGGCTGCGGTCGCTGCCCGGATTTTTCCCGCCGATCGTGGTCCGGCTGTCACCCGACGCCGTTGGACCCGACTTTTGGCCGGCACAGCTCCCCCTCGACCGAGGTCGAGTACTCTGCCCTTATCCTCCGGATACTTCTATACCTTCCCCTACTCACAGTCTCTTCGGCCGCCTTGTTTCTTGCTGGTCGGCTCACTCCGCACCGTGGCAGAAGGGTAGTCAGTGCCTGTTGCTGATACAGCTTTTGTTGTTAGTCTTCCTGCTTTCTGTTGTTGCAGCCTCGTGTTTTCTTTTGGTAGCACGACGAGGGCGGTTGTCTCTCTTCGACGCTCTTCGTTGCTTTTGGTAGTCTTGCCGCAGGGTACGATCGGACTCGTCGCCACTGTAAAGTCTGTGGGTTGTGCAGTTAATAAATACACAGACTTCAGAAGTAACAAACAAACAGGTCTTTACTATTCGAAGGTCCGGGCGAATCTGCCCCAGCAATCATGCCACAACACTTATATACTGGTGTGGTCATTATCGGTATTACAGTATACAGAAGCCAAACAAATAGTGCCACACCTAAAGTAGTTCCCTTAAAGGTGAACGGTTACATTCAATAGTTCCCTTAAAGATAGACGGGTACATACACTACAATTCCCATTCATGCTTATGGGGATTCCATACATACGGAATCCCGATAAGCATGAATGGTGATCCCTTTCTTTCAGTCGTTGGGCCAGGCCACGTGATCCCAGGGATGCTTGTAAACCGCATGCGCCCCTGGGATACGTGGGCCTCTTCGCATGTCTACGCATAGAGGCCCAGGAGCGCGAGTCTCCGTGGATCCAGGACCATCAGATAGGTTTGTAGATCTTATGCCGGTCGGAGGCATCCGCCCGTGGGAACCCTCTGACTGCAAATTCAGGCCTGATAACTATTTTGTCGCAAGGAGATAAAAGGGTTGAACTCAGCCTATCAATTAGAGCTTGTTTGCAGTACCATCCATTGCATGTGCTCTTGCAACAGTGTTACTTGAGACTGACCTCTGATGCGTACAAGCAAAGGAGGCTTCTTTCCGAAAATAATTGGAAGTGAAGGAGTTGTGCCGACTGGCTCTTGTATAACTAATATAAACCAAACCTGTTTTGATGACGTGATTGCAGGTAGTTTTCCAGGAAGTGAAGGATAAATACGCTATTGAAGTTCAGTCGCTAGTGGTTGTCGAAATATGCAGTATATTTTGACAAATCAAATATGTAGAGTTCAAATGGAGTTTGTTCAAAGCATGCAACAGGTGAATTTCCCTTCTACGAGTCACAAATAGATAATTACTCAGTGGTCAGTTTTCTTGACATTTTAAGCAATATTTTAGAAAAAACACAATAATTGCACGCTTTCCTGCACTGTCACCCTTGGTGTAAACAATTGAATATTTTTAAGAACTCTGGAATTTATTAATCAAATGCAGAAAAGTGGCAAACCTTTCAGATTGGAAATGTTTACTCCATGGCTAACATGAACCATGGAAAAGATAAGCAACCTGGGCTCCCCCATGAAGAAATCAAGCCCAAATGTGCAGCCAGCATCTACTTACAATTGGAAAGAAATACAAGATCTTCTTTACCGTTTGCTCCATAGTTTGTCCACAGCTTGTGACCACTACGATTGGTCATTTTGGACTATAACTACTTTGCCTCACTCACCAATTAGGGTGCACAAAATCTGCAATAGCCACACTTTACATATCTATCAAAAGAGGAACAAGAATTATTGATGCCACCAAACCGTTGAATTGAATACTCCATCATAGGAAGGATGTTACCAAGGATGAAGGGTTAAAGTTATAAAGAGACGTTGGAGCTTTTTTCCCCCATTGGAGCTGAAAAGATTAAGCTGTGATCTGTTAGAAGTCTTCTATGGGCGACCGTTCTAGATTGTTCCACTGGATGTTGAGATGGCAACAAGAGGACACAAATTTCAGCGAATCACAAAGAATTGAAAGGAATGATTTAAAAAATCTTTACACAGAGGGTGTGACGCAAGAAAACTACTAAGCACTTGGTTTGAGTATAAAACAAGGCCTTAAATCAACTGTTTCACAACCATGAGTTCTAGTTATATCACTAGTTCCTGGTTACAAAAACGTCCTGAGCAAGCTGGGCCCACACCCGAGTATTTATACTTTCCTTGGACGGCGCCACCAGCTGTTACCATTCATGTAGAAATGACTCATGAGATAAGATTCATGACCGGGTGGTTAGAATGTGTCATTCTCTGCTACAAACCATCATTAAAGCAGAGTCTACAGATTCTTTTAAAAGAATTATATAGTTGCATGAAAATGAGAAATAGTAAAGAAATGCGTAAGAGAAGGGATTGGACTAGGTAGCTCCTGGAGAGAAATTTGCTGGTGGAATTTACCTTCTCCTGGGCTGTAAACAGTCTGATTCTATGACAAGTCCAGTAACTAGAATTGACTTATTGGCATGTTTATGACATTTAAGTTTACTTCACACTTCTTTCTTGTACATGGTGTAGAAACCTATATCATTGGTTTTCTAGGTCTTTTCACCCTCTTTAATAAGATAAATGTAAATACTGTGGTACAAGGATTGCATCTCCAGTCAATCATCAAGGGTTGGATCAGGACTGGGAACACACTCTCATTGCTTCCATAGCTGTACTCTATGACATTAGTTTTATGTGCATCAATTGTATAGGCAAAATAATTATACCAACTTTTGATGCCAAGTACCATAAATCAGCTGAGAGCATTCAAGCTGTTGCTCCCAGGCCTCTACCCTAGTCATATTATAATCTACTATAAAGGGCTTTTGGATTATTCATGCTCTGCTTCTGCTTCCCCCTCACCCCAACCCCGTGCTTGTGTCTGACCATCAGAACCCCCACCCCACCCGACTATATAACTGAGGTTAGGAGTTAATTGTATGTGGAATTAAGTCGTGTGGCACTGTCACAGCACTGTGTGAACTTCAGTGTGCTTGGTCTTGACATGGTGCGTGATGTGTGTTAATGTGTGACTGTTAATGTGACTAGTTGCTTCAGGAGAATAAAAAGTTCTATTAGTGTTGTGGTTACTTGTGATTTTGTGTAGTTATTTTTGTTGTGATTATTTATGATTTGTGCAGCTACTTTAAGAATGTGTGCTGGGCATTTCAGATGTATAGTGCTGAGTACATCAATAATGTTGAGGTAATGTGCACTGCTTCAGTTAGTGTAAAAATATCACCTTCATGGATTGTAAGTAGAATGTTAATGGTGAATCAGCATCTACAAGAAACACTTTTTTATCCGGCACCGACGGGACCGGCGTGGTGCCGGTTTATCAAAAAGTCCGGATTACAGAGAGGTATAGTTAAAAGGTACGAGAGCTCCGTACATAGCAACAAATCCAGGCTTCCCTGTTGCTTAGCAACAGCTGCAGGAACCCCAGCCACAGACCAAGCGTCCCTGTTGCTTAGCAACAAGTGCAGCAACCCCGATTACACAGCCACAGATCCAGGAACGGCCACTAATATGAAGTAAAACTTACCTGAACCTACTCCTGAATTTTGCCGGTTAACAGAGATTTCAGGTTATTTAGGTGCCAGTAAATCGAGTTTCCTGTAGTTACAATGCCTAATGCATGATGCTCTCTTTAGCTGATGTAAAACTAATTTCATTCATGTATTTCCCTCCCTTTTTATGCAATTTTAGTTGTTTGCTGTAGTTGAGTTAGTGACATATGCTTGTTTAATCTTTGAGTTTCAAACCTACCAGCAGATCGCCCATGACGTTTTTCCACAGCTAATTGGGTGAGCACTATACAGTGGAATGACAATGTCTTTTTCTGCTGCTAAGACTGGCCTAAGTTAAGAAAGTCTGAATAAGCACATCCTTGAGTCATTTACAAGTTTGTTGCTGTTAGTGAGGGAATTTGTCAATTGACAAGTGCTTAAATTCCTAGCTTTTGCATTAAAAAAAAGCAGGAAATGACAGCCTTTCTCTTTTTATATATTTTTGACACTTTGTAGTGCAACATCTGTCATGTGACTGCCGTGCACCAGACGTCACAATTTTCATCAGGTTGTTCTGATCAACAGGCCAGGTTTTTTTAGATTTTCCTCAAATACAGTAGGATGAAAAGTTAATGAAAAATACAAGAAAGAAAATGGAAAGGAAGAAAATATAAACAAGTAATTAATGAGTTTTAATCTTGTTTAAAAGAAACACTAAATCGCTACATGCCCTGCCCATGCTGTAAACAGGAAGTACTGGAATAGCATATCTTCCTTCCGCTACCACCAACAGCAAAATCAGCGGATATGGCATTTCAGAACCTTTCAACAGGCATAGTAACATTTTGACAATCGGGAAAAAAAATTCTTCCTGAAACGTTTTGCATCACCATAATGAATTTATTTTCATACGTTAAAACCAGCTACATAATTGATGTGACCAAAGCTCAGTTTTTGCTGGGTCATAACACATGACATAATTGTTTTTTGTACGGAATGCTGTTTTAAAATAAACAATACTGAAATCTTCTTTGTGTAGTCTGAGGTATGTCCCAGAGGTCAAATGAATCACTAATGTTTCAGTGACTCAATGAAGGTTCTTCTCCAAAATAGTTTGTTATACCGGTTTTGCTTGGTATCAACCTTGTTTTCAGTTTCTGTTTTTATCACATGCTTTAAGGTATGGCACATTAGTTTGTGTTGAGTCCAAGGGCATTTTCCTTCTATTCTGAGTGTTCCAATCAAATTAAAAGTTGGAATAATGCCAGGGACAATTTATTGGGTCTTGGCTAAAAGATAATAAACCCTAATTCATTTTATATTACTAAAGAGTGTAATATTACTGTGGTACCAAGTTACATTGAATTTTTTAAAACTATGCTGTACAGTAATCCTACATGGATTAGCTGGTACACTTTGACAAGTAATGTAAATCAGTGAGTTCATTGTCTATTGTAAAAGTGTATGAGAATCTGAGCACCCCTGATCGTAATTAAAAATCTTCCATTTGTTGAATTTTGAGGAGTTGGACACAGTTGTGGCCTAAGGTGGGAAAATTGATGTGTTTACGAAAGGTCATTGCTAAAGGGAATTACATTCTTCCTGAAGAAAATCTGGTTCCAAGATTGTTCTTGGATATTGCTAATTATGAAGAAAAGCAATTTTACAAATTCACAACATAGGCTCTAGTTTCTGGTATCTCTCCAATGGTTCGTGACTTGATTTAAGAAAGGCTGCAGTGACTGGGGGATTAAACTTGACTTTTAATCACTTACTGAATTCTTGAGAATTTTTTTTTCCAATCAGAAAATGTTACTTGACAAAACTTTTCAAGTAAGATGTTTGGGAGTGAGGACATAAAAGCTGTTTAATAGGATGAAAACCAAAGTTATCCTGTTATGAAAGAGTTCAGGCCAAATTTAATTTAAGACCATTTGATTTTAGAGTGCAATTTTCAGAGAGGAAATAAAACATTTAGTCTAGACTGAAAAGATCTAGACTAACCAGAAATCAGAATATTTGTAATGCTTGCAGCTAAAACCTATGAATAGATGGTTGGCTACATAGGTTCTATAGCCTGGTGCACTTTTTTATATTTTTATTATATAATCAGGAAGTACTTTGCGTGCATTGAAAGATAAACTGGAAATATACTTTTAGCATATGGTAAATTATGACGAGGTTTATTTAGAGCCTAAACTCTGATTGATGCGTTTGCTGTACAAACTGCAGATGTATTTAAACTGTGTTTGACAAGGAGGAGAGGTTCTGTTGGTGATTACGACATTTGATTTGGCTCAAAATGAAAATTTTATAGATAGTAAGATACCAGAAGCTCTTTACTGAGATACCACAGTATCTGAGAAATCCTTTAGTGTTGTGCCAAAAGATTATTTTGATTGACTAGTCCACCAATCTGTTTTGCATTGAGTCTTTGTGGCATACAAATGTTTAATTGTTAGTCATAGAGAGTAGGCCTGCAGTTTGAGATTGTAGTTTAGGAGCCCATGCTGATGACAGTTGTGTAGCTTGATGTACAGATTTGGTGTGCTGTGGCATGTACCAGACCGAGCTTAAAGCAATTTTAATATGTACTATTTGGAATTGTAGGTAATCTGTTCTCATGGTGATAGTAATTTCTGTTAGCGTTTGCACAAAACATCTCTGGAATACTAATACAAGAGCAAAGTACTGCGGATGCTGGAAATCTGAAATAAAAACAGAAAATGCTGGAAATACTCAGCAGGTCAGGCAGCATCTGTGGAGCGAGAAACAGAGTAAACGTTTCAGGTCGATGACCCTTCATCATGTTCTGACGAAGGGTCATCGACCTGAAACATTTACTCTGTTTTTCTTTCCACAGATGCTGCCTGACCTCCTGAGTATTTCCAGCATTTTCTGTTCTTTATCTCTGGAATACTCCCTGCTCTTAGCAAGTAATGGTCAGGGCTGCACCTAGAGACTAATTACCTTCAGGGGCCCATCACTGCTGATACCTTATCTGCACCCAGCCTCCAAGGACCTCCTAGTCTGCCGTTCCTGCTTGATCTAAGCTTCTTGCCAAGGAATGACCTCAGCATCTATATTACAATTTATATTAAAATTCTTGCATCTAGTGTTCATTTCTTGTTTGTCATACTTGCCTCCTGGGTCACGATTTTGTTACTCCTGGGTATTATGCGTGGGTGTAAGGCCGAGGAATTATTTTTAACTCGGGTGTGTATACTTACTTTTCAGTACTCCTAGCACTAGGTGTCAATGCTGCTCTTTCAAACTCTGACTTCCAGCTGAGGGAAGCAAGAGGGAGGTGGTGGGAAGGTTGCTGCATAGGACTACAGGCTGCATTTTCGCCACCTATACAAAAAGTGGTCTGTAGTCAATGGCAACTCTCTTTTCCTGTCACACCACCCTTCCGAAAGAGAAGAGGAAAGGAACAGATTGAAGTGGAGAAGATGAGATGGGAAGAGAAAACAGACGAGGAGAGGCACAAAGAGAAATAGCAACATGAAAACAGTTAGATAAGAGAGACACCATATTCTTCTACTTAAGGATGCGTGAAAAAGTTTGAATTGAACACGCGCTGTTTATTATGCTTGGGTATTACATTTTAAATGTACAGTATGTGTACTTAACACTACACTTACTTTTCAGCCCTTCTATTACCAGATGGCGCTCCTGAACCTCCAATTTCCATTTCTCCTCACTCTCAGTTTAGGTAACTTTTTTTTTTAATTTTTAGTTTGACTTTTTCTAAACTTATTTTCTTCTTTTCCCCCACCTTGGGCCTTTCCTTTTCCCACTGCATCCTCTGCCTTCTCCGTCTATGGTGCCATAGATCCCTGCTTTGCGGCGAGCTGAGCCTCCTGCCTACTTTTCACTGCCCCCCCCTCCCATCCTGCTGGCTTGGCTTGGTGTGCCTCCTTGGCTGCTCCCAGGCCTGCGGGTTATTATCGACCAGTTTCCCAGCATTCTGAGTTCAATGCCGGAAAACCAGTGAACAGGAGAGTGTGGAGCTACTATCAAAAACTTTTTTGGTCATGGCGCTTGTGCATGTGGAGGGACTGAGAAGAGGGTGAAGGTAGGTGGTATGGGGGAGGGCAAGAGTGTGAAGATGCAAAGCGGTTGTGGGGGGAAGAAAGGGAGCGAGCAAGAGATGAATTAATGAAAGAGGTTGGAGAGGTGGCGGGGCCAGTGGAAAGAGGGGGGGGTGAAATGAAGGGTAAGGGAAACAAAGAACAGGAGAACGCAAGAGGGAAGAACGACAAGGGAAGAGTTGGAAGGTATGGTGGGACGCAGTGAAAGGGGTACTATGCAACAGCAGCAAGGCGCTGCAGAGAAGTCAGAGAGGAACACTGGGGGAAAAAATGGCGCATGTGTGGAATGGGAGGTGACAGGGCGTGGGTGGCGGGTACGTGACAAGATATGCAACTGGTGGGGCAAGGTGGTTAGAGGGCCAGTCCCTTAATGTGGGTTTCCGCTGCCTCCATACACTGGTCAGATTCCCTCTCCGTCAAACCTGTGACCCCAAAGTTTCTTGTAGCCATTTCCAGATCACTCCCCCTGCCACTACCCATACCTACCACCGACCAACAGCTATATCTCCCTCCAACAAAGGAAAATAACAGAAAGAGGAAAAGCATATGAGAAAGGACAGGCAAAACAACACAATAAAGATAGAAGCACAAAAGACACAGGAACAAAAGGTCACAAAGAGGCAACGAAAAAACCAACCGAGATAAACACAAGACGCACCTAGCAACATGAAGATAATAATGACGAGTAAAGCAAACAACGTATTCTGACACTTACCATAAGCAGTGCCGCTGGAAGTTTGCTGATGATTAAAAGATATAGGCAATCATTCAAAAGTTTTGTAGCGCCCTTGTTTTTTGATTTTAAAACAGAAAACCTATTTTGGTGTATAAACCAGAATAATTGTTGCAGTTTAAAACTTGTTTAGCTAGCTGAAATCCATTCTGTGAGCCAATGTTACCACACTCCGGCGTATTACACTGTTCCAAGCCAAAGTCATTGCTGAAAGTTGGGGCACTGTCGGTTTCTAGGCTATTGAACTTTAACTATGACTAACTTAGACAAATACACTTGTTTCTGTAGTAAAGCAAATACTAGACTATTGGGGGGAAAAATATGAGAAATAGAGACAAATAACTTGAGGCATGCTGAATACTTTTGTGCCAGAATTTTAGACTAGCAGGGAGACTTTTTTTGCTAGGGCAGAAGTTCCATCTTTACAGCTATGAAGAAGAATTTTGATTTAATAATGCTACCGATTCCATCAGTCTCGCTGTTCAATATTTCCGTCACAGTGAGAAAAGGAAACCCAGGCTGATTCTTTGTTAAATTTTTATTTAGAAATCATCATTTGGGCTGTCAAATGTGTGAATGTTTGGCACCCCGGTTCAAAATGCCCAGTAGGCTTTGTGTTTCTGCGCCATTGAACGACAAAATGCTTTTCAAGGAATGCCTTAAACAAACATGTTTTGGTATGCTGAGGTAGGGGGAAATTGCATTTTAGATTTTTTCAGCTTCTTCCATTGTGTTAACTGCTTTCACTTAAGTTGCATAATTGAAAGCTGCATACTTGCTTTTTAAGACCCCCTTTACAAGATTCTCAAAGTACTACATGGTCTGTTTCCTTTAAATTGCTTTACCCATGAAGTATTTTTCAATTGGCTTTTTCCTCACAGTTATTTATGATCTTGTATACTTGCATAGTTTCTGCTTCCTTGCATCACAAGTTAAGGAAAGTTGTTACAAGTTTTCAATAGGAAACAAAGCTAGCCTAGGTGTGCCAGCATTTACTTGTCTCTAAAACTCCATTAATTGTAAAAACTTTTTCATTTAGTTGTTGAAACCCTGAATGGCCACCAAATGGGGAAGAAGCTGAACCCAGTCATCCACTTAATGTTTTATTCAGTAACTTTATGCATCACTGCTGTTTAGTGAGAGATGTTCAGCATTGTTTGCCTTGCCAGATCCCTGTGTACTTTGTCGTTTTAAGTAGATTTGCAATTAATGAGTTGAAAGCTGGAACGTATTTGTACTCTGAACCATTCAGTGAGCTTCCTTGTGTTTATATCTGACTTTTAAGTGACACTTTCATAGTATCTTGCTGTTAATATACTGGGCATTTCATACAATAAAAAGATTTAGATTTCATGAGCAATGCTTTACTTGAAATGGCAGAGCTTTGCCTTTTTTGTGGCCAATTTTTCCACCTCTTAAGGACAGTGACTCTTGCTGGGGACCAGTCCCACGTGTGCTAGCAGCCCCCGCCCCCCCCATTGCCTAGTCCAAATGGCCAGTCTTATCTTTGAGCCTAGACATTGGGTATTGGGCTATTCACTTGCGGAGGACATAATAGTAAAATGCAACCGTGTCCATATATGTTCAATTTACAGCATGATGGACTGGTTACCAATCTAGCTCAGGATCCCTGGATTTTTGTTTCACTTCTGCCCAGCCCAGGGGTGCTAAAGCTAAGGCCCAATTGCTGCGCTGGCTGAGATCCACTGACACTGCACAGACCAGAAATCCAGGACCCTTGAGTCTGTATGGCTCAATGCTGTAACGCCGAGTGACGTTTTTCCTTACTATGCCGTTGTCGAGGCCTTTTGTTCTACGGCCCATCAACAACTCTGCTTGGCTTTTTTTACTAGAGAGGGAGTTGATCAGTAGGGGTTGAAAGGGAGCAGGGGCCGATCAGAAGGTGGTTGGAGGCAGCAATCGGGGGGTGGGGGGGAAGGGAGAGTGGCCGGCAATGGCCCGCGGTTTGAACGTGGATTTCAGCTAAGTATATTTTAAAAACTGATCTTTTTGGTGGTGGCCTGCACCGGTCCCTTGAAGGACCATTGGTTAGGCTGTGTGTAGACCTGGTATTCATGAACACAGCCAGCCTGGCGCTGGCTCCCTTCAGAGCAACCTAATCTTACATGGGGTTTCAGACAGGTGTTAACCTCTTATTTGCATATGCAAAAGACCTAATGCATGTTTCAGGTGTGGGCCCTGGACGCCTTTTTTTTTTGCTTATATACCAATATGGCAGTGCACTTCCAACTTATAATGATCTGTATTTTTGTGTACAACCATGAATGTTTTTCGATGCTTTGGCAACATAAGATGTACCTTGTCATGCCAATAAAGCGATTTGAATTGAATTGAATTGAAATTGAGCGCATGCTTCCTCCCCACCATATTGGATTAAGTCGCCCTTTAGCACCCGAAAAATGATTGCGGCGTCATCGAATTTCGAGGCCATGGTCTTTACCTATCTTTGACCACTAGATGGCTCTCTACAACTTTTACGACGAATACACTCCTCTTTCAAGAAAGTTTTTTTTACTAGGATTGCCAACTCTGGTTGGAGGTAGTCTTGGAGGTTTGATCACATGATGTCTGAAAATGTTATTACATTTACCTTTATGAAGGTTCGGTTTCCTGTAGTTGCATATCTTTGCTGGTGGTTTTGCACCAACAGCTGTTGTGTAACAAGTTCCGGGAACCAGGAGGCCACCGCAAGTAGGCAAAGAAGGGAAACCGAGGGTGGAGAAGGGATTCATGGGGGGGAAAACCAGAGGCGGGAGGAACTTTGATTCCACCAGTAATAGTAACTCACTGAAATTGCACTGATAACGAATGTAACACTTGGTATTGTCAGCCCTCCAGGAATCTCCAGCATCCAGGAATTGACGATTAGTCTCCTGCACACTGCTGTGAGCAACCTGGGAGAGAAATCACAGTGGCATTAAAAACAATTGTTTGTTTTTCATTTTCTTCGAATGCTTTAGTTTATTAGTTGTTAAAATATTGGTGATGGGGAAAGAAAGGTTACTTGACTGGGCTGTATAGTTGGAGCTGGGAGCTCATGTGACGAAATCTCCAGGACCACATCCAGCTAGTATTGGCAACCTTAGTAACACACATATTCCCGTCATAACCAAGAGTAATACAATAACTCACTGATAGTCTATATGTAATTGGTAGTAATAGCTGTAATGCCCCGATATCCTATCTGTAACTAGTAGTAAACCTATAACCTTCTCCAGCCCTACAACCCGCCGAGAAGTCTGCATTCCACCAATTCTGGCCTATTCTGCATCCCCGATTTGCTTTGCCCCTCCACTGAAGGCCGTGCCTTCTGTTGCCTTGGCCCTAAGCTCTGGAATTCCCTCCCTAAACCTCTCCGCCTCTCTAGTTCTCTCTCCCTTAAGACACTCCTTAAAAACGACCTCTTTGATTAAGCTTTTGGCCAGCTGTCCTAATGTCTCCTTATGTGGCTCGGTGTCAAATTTTGTCCAAAAACGCTCCTGTGAAGCGCCTTGAGATGTTTTACTACGTTAAAGGCGCTATATAAATGCAAGCTGTTGTTGTTGTTGTTCATATTCACCCTGTAACTACAACCAGAATCCCCCAGCATTGCATAAGGTGAGGTAAGACTCCCCAGTCGATGCCACTTTTAACAGTCCCTGTCTTTCTCCCTATCTCCTTGGACTTGAGTTTGGACTGCGGTTCTGTATGAAGGTGGCAGATGAAATTTAACGCAGAAAAGTGAGAAGTGATGCATTTTGTTAGAAAGAATGAAGAGAGGAGATATAAACTAAGGGGTACAATCCTAAAGGGGGTGCATGAACAGAGAGACCTGGGGGTAAATGTGCACAAATCGTTGAAGGTGGCAGGGCAGGTTGAGAAAGAAGTTAAAAAAGCTTACAGGATCCTGGGCTTCATGAATCGAGGCATAGAGTGCGAAAGCATGGAAATTATGATGAACCTTTAAAAAACACTGGTTCGGCCACAACTGGAATATTGTGGGCACCGCACTTTAGGAAGGATGTGAAGGCCTTAGAGAGGGTGCAGAAAAGATTTAAAAAGAAAGAATTGCATTTGTACAGCGCCTTTCCCGACCATCGGACGTCTCAAAGTCCTTTACAGCCAATTAATTTCTTTTGGAGTGTAGCCACTGTTGTAATGTAGGAAACACGGCTGCCAATTTGCGCACAGCAAGTGCCCACAAACAGCAATGTGATAATGACCAGATAATCTGTTTTTGTTATGTTGATTGAGGGATAAATATTGGCCAGGATAATGGGGGTAACTCCCCTACTCTTCTTCAAAATAGCGCCATGGGATCTTTTATGTCCACCTGAGAGAGCAGACGGGGCCTCGGTTTAACGTCTCATCTGAAAGGGCACCTCCGACAGCGCAGCACTCCCTCAACACTGCACTGGAGTGTCGGCTTAGATTTCTGTGCTCAAGTCCCTGGAGAGAGACTTGAACCGACAAACCTTCTGCCTCAGAGGCGAGTATGCTACCCACTGAGCTACAGCTGACACTTTATGAGAATGATTCCAGGGATGAGGGACTTCAGTTACGTGGATAGACTGGAGAAGCTGGGGTTGTTCTCCTTAGAGTAGAGAAGATTGAGAGGAGATTTGATAGGTGTTCAAAATCATGAGAGGTCAAAACAGAATAGATAGAGCGAAACTGTTCCCATTGTCGGAATGGGGGATGGAGCCTAAGGATCCTCACTGAAAGAACAAAGGGAAAAGGAAGAGAACCAGAGGACACAGATTTAAGGTGATTGGCCGAAGAACCAAAGGCGACATGAGGAAAAACTTTTTTACTCAGCAACTGGTTAGGATCTGGAATGCACTGCCTGAAAGGGTGGTGGAAGCAGGAGGCAGATTCAATCACTGCTTTCAAAAGGGAGTTGGATAAGTACCTGAAGGAAAAAAATTTGCAGGGCTACAGGGAAAGGGTGGGGAAGTGGGACCAGCTGAAGTGCTCTTGCAGAGAGCCGGCATGGGCTCGATGGGCCGAATTGCCTTCTTCCGTGCTGTAACCATTCTATGAAGGTGACAACTCTGAACTGGGAGCCAACCTGTACTCGGACGTCACACGTCAAAACTGGTTGGTACAGACTTAACTTGAACCAAACCAAAAGATTGCAGCGGGCTTGGTGTTTGGGGAACTTCTCACGGAATATCGTCCTGAACTCAGCTCAGCACCAACAGTTCTAAACCATTCCCTGGGCTCAGATTCAATAAAGGAGAGTTTTCATAGATGATGGAAATTACAGCACGGGAGGAGGCCATTTGATGGCACAGTGTCTGTGGCAGTGCTGGCGTTCTCTCCTGTAACCCTTTTATATTCCTCCTTTTCAAATACTTAACTCATTCCCTTTGAAATTGTGTTCTAGTCTCTGCCTTAATAGCCACTTGTGGTGAAGTATCCCATGGTTTAATAGTCTTCAGTGCCAAAGTCTTCCTTTTCTCTTGGTTCTTTCAGTGAGAATCCTCGGGCTCCATCCCCCATTCGGCTAGCAGTGGAAACAATCTTCCACTGTTCACCCACAGTAAAGTTGCCAGGTTTCACTCACCCCTTTACTGGCTGCTTCTCTCTCACCGCCGCTCCCACTCACCATGTTGCTGCCGCTCCTACCAGTTCTGCAGGAAATGTCATGGGCTTTCATTGGCTCTTTTTCATTGGCACGCTTTCTTTATGTTTTGCACGTAACATTGGGTAACCACATCTGCAATTTGTGCTGACATGCCAGGCCGGAACAAGGCATCTCTTGTGAACCAGAAAGATCTTTCCATTCCTTTGTGTCTTTGATGTGCTTTTACCAACATAAGTTGACTTGTAAAGATAAGCCCTCTTCAATAGCTACTTCATCTCAGAAGCCCAAACACTTGTGCCTCAGCGTCAACTTCAGATTTTGCAACTAATAATCCTTCTGAGACAAGAATTTTCAACTTTTGTAAGATTAATCTTTCTCAGTTTTTGTTACCACCTCACCTAAGCTTGCATGCAATATCAGGTTACCATGCAAACAGTTATTTATCAGTTAAGCAAAATAAGGCAAATAGTCCCAAGTCAATGCATCGGTTACATGCCCAGGTATGTCCTGTCCACAAAAAGCAGGACACATCCAATCCAGCCAATTACCACCCCATTAGTCTACTCTCTATCATCAGTAAAGTGATGGGAGGTGTTGTCGACAGTGCTATCAAGCGGCACTTGCTCACTAATAACCTGCTCACTGATGCCCAGTTTGGGTTCTGCCAGGACCACTCGGCTCCAGACCTCTTTACAGCCTTGGTCCAAACGTGGATAAAGGAGTTGAATTCCAGAGGTGAGGTGAGAGTGACTACCCTTGACATCAAGGCAGCATTTGACCGAGTGTGGCATCAAGGAGCCCTAGTAAAACTGAAGTCAATGGGAATCGGGTGGGGGGGGGAACTCTCCACTGGCTGGAGTCATACCCAGCACAAAGGAAGATGGTTGTGGTGGTTGGTGGTCAATCATCACAGCCCAGGACATCGCTGCAGGAGTTCCTCAGGGCGGTGTCCTAGGCCCGACCATCTTCAGCTGCTTCATCAATGACCTTCCCTCCAACATAAGGTCAAAAATGGGGATCTTCGCTAATAATTGCGCAGTGTTCAGTGCCACTCGCAACTCCACAGATAATGAAGCAGTCCATGCCCGCATGCAACAAGACCTGGACGGCATTCAGGCTTGGGTTGATAAGTGGCAGGTAACATTCACGCAACACAACTGCCAGGCAATGACTATCTCCAACAAGCGAGAGTCTAACCACCTCCCCATGACATTCAATGGCATTACCATCACCGAATTCCCCACCATCAACATCCTTGGGGGTCACCATTGACCAGAAACTTAACTGGACCAGCCACATAAATACTGTGACAACAAGAGCAGGCCAGAGGCTGGATATTCTGCAGTGAGTGTCTCATCTCCTGACTCCACAAAGCCTTTCCACCATCTACAAGACACAAGTAAGGAGTGTGATGGAATACTCTCCACTTGCCTAGATGAGTGCAGCTCCAACAACACTCAAGAAGCTCAACACCATCCAGGACAAAGCAGCCCGCTTGATTGGCACCTCATCCACCACCTTAAACATTCACTCCTTCCACCAGCGGCGTACCGTGGCTGCAGTGTGTACCATCTACAAGATGCACTGCAGCAACTCGCCAAGGCTTCTTCGGCAGCACCTCCCAAACCCGCGACATCTACCATCTAGAAAGACCAGGGCAGCAGGCGCATGGGAACACCACCACTCCAAGTTCCCCTCCAAGTCACACACCATCCTGACTTAGAAGTATATCGCCGTTCCTTCATCGTCGCTGGGTCAAAATCCTGAAACCCCCCCCTCCCTAACAGCACTGTGGGAGTACCTTCACCAGACGGACTACAGTGGTTTAAGTCGGGGCTCACCACCACCTTCTCGAGGGCAATTGGGGATGGGCAATAAATGTTGGCCTTGCTAGCGACGCCCAATACCTCGAACAAATAAAAGAAAACTAGAAAGAACGGTTGTGCAATATTCATTTTGATGAGCATCAATGTCCAAGGTGATTTAAATAATACATCGTGGGTGGGTACAGTAATGGACAAGAACCATAAATTATTGTAGAAAATTTACACTCCTAGTTCTTTTATCTGCAGTGACCCAAACGTCATATCTACATCCCATATTTCCCATTCTAGTTGTGCCAAATAAATAATAAGGAACAATAGTTATTCAATGGAATTAAATGGATTTGCAGAAGTGATTATGGAGGAATCATGCCCTGAAACAATTTTTTTTTTCTCTACATAAATATAGATTTTGTGATGCAAATATTCTGGAGAGTAAAATGTTGTTCAGTAGCTATAATGCTCTTGATTAAGACCTCCGAATACAAATCATGGTCATTTTTGCCCTCTGGCTCCTTTGAGAAACTGACGTTTACTTTCCTGCACCGCTCGAGCAAGGTTACAGGTGGATCAGTTTGCCACTGTCTTTGTGCTAAGGAGAATAACATGGACGGGATGAGGAAAATGGAGTTAGGATCTGATGTCTTTGTGCAGAGCTGGCCTCGTGACTTGGGCACAGCCTATAAAGTAGCAAAATAATCTTTTCTCTGCCCACTCTTTGGCCATGATTTTGCTGGCGCTCAGGGGGTGGGTTTGGAGGCGGGTCAGAGGTTAAATCTATTTGATTGACGGTGGAGTCCAACCCCGCCTCCACGCTACTTTGCCAAGTGCCGGCTCTGGGAGTCCCGATCGGTTCCGCCACCAAGCGGCGGGAGAGGCAGTTAAGGCAGTTAACAGCTTGTGCGAGAGGTAGTGGGTGACATCTGCGCAATGCTGCAGCAACACCTGGAGCCCAGAGAAGCAGGTGGACACCCCTCACCAGTGGCTGTCAAAGTCACGACCGTCCTCAATTTTTTTGCTTCAGGGTCCTTCCAGGGATCATCAGCAGACATCAGCGGCATCTCCCAGTTGGCCGCACACACTTGCATCACGCAGGTTACCGATGTCCTCTTTGCAAAGGCACACAATTACATCCACTTCTCCACGGATGAACCAAGTGTAACCGCGCGTGCGGTTGCCTTTGCAAATATGGCAGGCTTGCCAAGGGTGCAGGGCGTCGTAGACTGCACACATGTGGCCATTAGGGCACCCCATCACAACCCAGCTGTATTTGTCAACCGCAAGGGCTTCCACTCCCTTAACGTCAAGCTGGTGTGTAACCACAGCAAGAACATTATGCATGTTTGCGCCAAGTACTGTGGCAGATGCCATGACTCATTCATCCTGCGGCAGTCTAGTGTGCCTCCGCTCTTCAATCCTCCAACCCAACTTTCCGGGTGGCTACTTGGCGACAAGGGCTATCCCCTGAAGACGTGGCTAATGACGCAGTTGAGGAGGCTATCAAATGAAACAGAGGAGCGCTAAAATGCGAGCCACATTTCCACCAGAGCCATCATCGAGCATACCATCGGCTTGCTCAAAATGTAATTCAGATCAGGTGGAGCCCTACAGTACTCGGCAGCCAGGGTCTCCAGAATCATCGTGGTCTGCTGTGAACTGCACAAAATCGCACAGCAACGTGGCTTACTGCTGCCTGAGGAACAAGTGGCTCAGCGCATAGCCTCCTCGGAGGAGGAGGAGGAGGAAGACCTTGCGGAGGCGGATGCACCAGTTCCACCAGCACGCGTGCACATTGCTGCCCGTGATGCAAGGGATGCACTAATCTATGCTAGATTCGCTTAAGTTTACGAAGCAAACACATGTGGCTGCCACCTTCTTAACACACCTTACACAATGTACAATAAGTTGTGGGTTCCTATCACGCTCCCCACCATCATTACAGATGAAAGGCGCCCTGACACCTCACTGTGACACTTCCATTTCTGGGCACACATAGGCCAACTCTTTGAATCTTTGCCATCACATTTGTTTATTACAATTGAAATGTCGATCATTATATTAAATATGTATTACATCAAACATGGTGCTTCCCCTGTGGCTTCAGCAGATGTGGAGGCACCTTGCTCACTTTCATGCTGCTCCTGCTTCGACACCTTTGGCGGGCGTCCTCTGGGTTTGGGAGCCTAGGAGGGCTCAGCAACAGTCTGCTCCTCCTGCGCCTGTGCAGGGGCTGAGACGGCCATCTCAGTTGGGTGAGGAATCTGGTGGGGCTCTGACCGAGGGCTCCGCAGTGGCATGGAGTGTGAGCGCTTGGAGAGGAGCCCACACTTCCTTGTTGCCTGCCACCAACATCCTTCTCATGGATCAGCCGCACTTCAGTGCTAGCAAGTGGCTGGACAGCAGCTTGCTGCACATCAGGGGGGCCATGAGGACCCGTATCTGCGCTGGCAGTCCTCAAAAGGACATCCATGAAGCTCTGGTCTCTCTGCTCAATAGCTGCCCATCGTTCCTCCAGAGATGTCATTCTATTCTGAACAGTCAACATGTTTTCCTGACTCTGGCGACTTATTTCCTCCATGACCGTAGCCATCCTTTCCACTGAGGTAGCCATCCTTTCCACTGAGGTAGCCATCCTTTCCACGAAGGTTGCCATCCTATCCATGGTAGTGCGTTCATGCGCCATTGCCTCCACAAAGGCAGTGCTCATGTTAGAGATGAACACCTCCATTCTATCCACACTCGCAGTTACCCTGGATGCAAAACCTGCCAGAGACTCCTGCACTTGTTCCTGGAGTTCCAGCACCGCTCTCTTTCTGGATGGCCCCAGAGGCACAGGGTCCACATGCAGCTGAGCAAAGCTAGGAGCGCCCTGCGGCCTCCGACAAGGACTCTCCACTGCTGTCCCTGTCTCCAACATCTGCTGATGCTCACTTGTGAGCTGTGATAAACTGGGTGACAACACTAATCTATCTCGCGAAGGACCCACCGAGGTGTGCGTCTCTGTGCTGGTGCTGGGTGCGCTTAATTCTGCTAACGCTGCGCCCTCAGAGGTTGCAGCTTCCTCTGAGGAGTCTTCCGGCTCTTCCTCCTGGACAGTGGGGAGGGGGGCTCTCAATGGTCCTGTGGGGGAGTAAAGGCATGAGTTAGACATGTGATATTAACATAGCAGGCACATCAAATTGTGCAGATGATCATAACTCGATCTGTATGAACATCAGATGCCATATCAGTCACTCATAGAATAGATTTGTAGCCCTCTCATTTACATTGTGTCACCAGCTTGCTCTACTTCATCCATCTGATCATCCCCCACTTCCAGATCCTCAGCAGCTCCTACGATGTCCAGAGCAGCCTCCTCAGCGGTGGTCAACTGGCCAATGGAAGATGGCCCTCCTCCTGTCCTGCCCCTCTCCCTCTTATTGTGGGCTCTCTTTTCCTGCACTGAGGGACACAAGTGGAGTTGGAGTGAGAATGTTGGAGTGAGTGTAGAGAATCCATAGCATAGATGCTTAGAGGGAGACAAAGATGGAGTGAGGTGCCAATACCAAGGGCCCTCCCTATGCGTTGTTAGTTGTTGGCATTGCATCACAGTGATAGCGAGTGTGAGGGCAGCATAGTCGAATAGTGAAGTGATTGTGTACGTAGAGAGAGAGAGAGAGTGATGGTGAAGGGTGCAAGGGATGTAAGGGTAAAGTGGGATGTGCAGGAGTAGGTTGACAATACAGAGTGCTGGTGATGAGAGGAGATGGGGAGCAGATTGAAAGTAAGTGTGATGTTAGACTCACTTGCTGAGTGTAGCAGGTCATTGAACCTTTTTCTGCACTGCACTCAGGAGTGACCACACAAAGCTCTGGAGCTCACCTCCTCAGCAATTTACAGCTAGGCTGCTTTGCTGAGGAGGCTTCCTCCATCCGAATGAGGGGAACAGTACCTCTTGGCGCCCTCTCATTCCCTTCACAAGAGCATGCAGGGAGTCATCATCAAATTGAGGAGAGGCCTTAGCTCTTGAAGCAGTCATGGGCACAATTTGAACAACGAGAAGCAGCAGGAAAGGATGGATATGAAACAATGCTGCATGGGCCCCTTAAATACAGTTGGCTGACAGACGTCAGCAGAGGTGAGCAGCAGACCCGAACCCACTAATTGGGCCGGGTAGTACGCACGGAGACATTAATCAGGCCACTTAAGGCAAAATCTTCATTTCTGGGCGGCTGAAAGCGGCGGCGGGACTGGAACCTGCTGATCATCAAACCTGCACTCAACCTGCCTCCATTAATAAAATCGCGGCCTTTGCTTTCTTTTATTCTTTCATTGTCATCTCTATTCTAATATTTTGCAAGTTAATTTTTATGGGAACAAATCTACAATTTAACTATGTTGTACATGCACCATTCAGTTGGAAATCTTTGTTTTGTGAAATATTTTGAGAGTCACCATTTAGTTCTGCTTCATAATCAGCATTTGAAATGCACTGAAAGTTAATCTTGTCGTTGAATAATAGGACACGTGTGTATTCTGGAAGCTACAAAGGACACTCAACACTGAAGGGATTTACAATAAAAAGGAAAAGACTGAGAAACGGAAAGGAAAATGGCTGGAGGGGTGTACAATGGGCGGCCGATCTGTTACGGCCAGTTCTCTGGCCCTGCCAAAGTTGAAAATTGCTCAGAGTCTTCATTGTTTGCTCGAACAATTCACATTCATGGGGGGAAAAATATTAGCGTATGTGCAGGATAATACTCTGAATACAGAATGCATTTATTTTCAGAAAAAAATTCCCCTGTCCTGTCACATGGCAAGAAAAATGAGATCAGTCGATCTTTCTGTACTCTTGTTACTCAATATGAAACCACACAGCAAAACTTGATTATAATTGTGATAGTAACTGAAAAATCTGTGCCAGTTATGTAAGATGCAAACTCAAATCGCCAAATATGATTGTGAATATTCAGTGAAGAAGCTAATGAAAAGATTATGGGAAAAATGACCAGAATGTGTTCTAGGGGCTATCGCTACCTAAGAATTCTGATTTTTTTTCCCCCAACAAATCACATCAATTGTATTACCATCTTGTAACACTTCCTGGACACCTATTCTCCTGTATCTGTATATAGTAATGTTTGGGTACTGTGTCAGTTGGAAAGGAACACAGGAACAGGAGTATTCCTGTTCAGCCCTTCGAGCCTATTGCGCCATTCAGTTAGATCATGGCTGAGCTGTATCTCAACTTCATTTAAGTGCTTTGGTTCCTTGACCCTTAATGCCCTTGCCTAACAAAAATCTATCAATCTCGGTTTGGAAATTTTCAGTTGAGCTAGCCTCACCACCAGCTTTTTGGAGGAGAGTGTTCCAGATTTCCACTACCTTATTTTTTGAAGAAGTGCTTCCTGACTTCACCCCTGAAGGGCCTAGCTCTAATTTTAAGGCTATGCCCTTTTATTCTGGACTTCCCCCAACTGAGGAAATAATTTCCCTCTATCTACCCTATCAACTCCTTTAAACACCTCAAGTTGATCATCCCTTAATCTTCTATACTCAAAGGAATACAAGCCTAGTCTATGCAACCCACCCTCATAATTTAACCCTTTTAGCCCCTGTATAATTCTGGTGAATCTTCGCTGCACCCCCTCCAAGTCCAATATAACCTGTCAAGGTGCGGTGCCCAAAATTGAACGTAGTAATCTAAATGGGGTCTAACCAGTGCTGAATGATTGTAACATAACTTCCACCACAAAATTTATTGCTAAATTGTGCATTTTGAAATTGGTTAATTTGTGAAATACAGGAAACTTTGTGCTATCCGGCACCGACGGGACCGAGCTGTTGCCGTTCCCTCAAAACTGCCGGACACTCCAGCGCTAATGTTGAAAGATACGGAACCTTCTGAGCTCCGTATCTGTCAACAAACCCTGTTGCTTAGCAACAGCTTCTAAACAGTCCAAGTGTCTCTGTAGCTTAGCAACAGCTTCAGCAGACCTTGCAGAGCTTGACTGTTGAGGAAAAAAGCAACGAGAAAAAAAAAGCAACGAGAAAAAAAAACCTAACAAAAACGGCACCTGATTTTTGCCGGTGGCTCGAGCATTCCGGACAGTTAGCCTCCGGATAACACAAAGTTTCCTGTATGTATTTGTTTCCGATTTTGCTTGGCAGAAATAGGGTTCCTGGCTTGGAATCCAATGTCATGATCTCAAAATTCCGTTTTTAGTTTATCACCCTAATGAACCATCTTGCTATGATTTAGTTTTGTACTCAAGGGTATTGATATAGAATGCCCTAGTTACACCCACTCACAATGGTTTCTTGTCCAAAGGTAACAACAAAGTAAATACAGGAGATAACAAAATGGATGCAGCACAGAATGGCACAATACAAGCTTTGACATTAGTAATTCAGCATCTTTAGATCAATTTTAAAGTGGAACTAGATTTTTGCTGGTGGATTCTTATGCAAAAAACAGCATATTGAGTCCTAGTCTAGATTAACTCGCACATTTTCATTTTTTTTTAATGGAATATCTTGAAAAATGTTGTTTTTGAAGATACTCCTGCTGCAGTAGAATATTAAGGCTCTGGTGAAGGCACAGAGTTGGGCAGATATAATGATGCTTAGCCTAAGTACTGTGACGTTATGAGTTGGACTTGTTTACTTTAGAGAAGTATAGGCATCGAGGTAATTGAGGTTTTTGAAGGAATTGGAGTCAGTTCTTTGGCCATGTTATTTCAGATGAATATGGATGACGGGACTAGAGTATTGAAGTAGCGGTTCAAGAAGCCGCCTCATCACCACCTTCTCGAGGGCAATTAGGAATGAGCAATAAATGCTGGCCTTGCCAGCGACGCCCACTTCCTGTGAATGAATAAAAAAATCCATATAAAATCCATATGTAAATGTTAAGTTAGATGAGAGCAAGTATTTCCATTTACAGATGCCTTCTGGAACAGGCAACCTAAAGATGTGGTGAGTATGGATTCACTGCAGTCCTTGAAAAGGAAACTTGAGTGAAGAGGGTGTTTCTGGCTATAGAGGGTAATTTGCTAGTTAGCTGCGATTATTAGTATTGGCTATGGCAGTCTCCTGAAGCCTTACTTAATTGCCTTATGGAATTGGATAGGAATTTTCCAGAGCTTTCCCTGAATGGACTGCAGTTTTTTCCGTTGTTTTTTTGGCTCTTCCAGGAGCTTGTGAGGCTAGGAAATGAGTCAATAGTGTAAGTGGTTACATTGGGGGGAATTTTAATGTGGAGCAGCACGTGGGTTTAGGTGCGGGTGGGAGGGTTAAAGTGGCCGACGATGTAAGCATGTCAGAAAGCCAGCTCCAACGCGCAGACTTCTGCCTTTAACTCTGGCGCGTTGGGCTGGTTGCGTGTAACCTCCTCGGGAGAGGCAGGTTAGTGATTTAAATATGGTAATCGCTCAATTGCAGCTATATTTCAACCCAGTTTAAAACTTAATTGCGCATCTACGGGTTTCCTGAAACTCACCATTGAAACCAAGGTGAGAACACAATAGCAATTCATGGGGCTCATTAAAAGTCAGGCAAATACTTCAATAAATACTCAGTGATTACAGCTGCTTTCTTATCTACCAGTGGGAAAGGGTTTACTCGCAGTACTTTTGCTGAGAGTTTACTTTCTATACTTCAGAGGTCTTTAGAATCAGATCTGGATTGGTGGCGCTTTGGCTGGCTCCGATTGGACCTTGGACGAGAAGCAATATGACCATCAGCAGCAGCAACAGGCTGCTGTTGACAGACCTGCAGCTGGACAGCAGAGGGGTGCAGCTCACAGGAGGCACTACCCCCGATACAAGGTGTACAGGCAGAGCTTCCTTGGTCTGTCGGAAGAGCAGTGATTCCGGATGCCCAGGTTGTCGCTTCGGGTGGGGTCAGACATCTGCAGCCTCCAAAGGAAGACCTGCTCTCTGCTGGACCTGGTGGTCACTCGTTACCAGTTGCTGTCAAAGTCACCACCGCCCTCTCTTTTTTTTTGCTTCCGGATCCTTCCAGGGCTCTGGCGGAGACATATCCAGGATCTCCCAGTCGTGTCGCACAAATGCATAAGGCAGCTGACTGATGGGTTGTTTGCCAGGGCCAGTAATTATGTGAACTTCACCTGTGATGACGCCAGTCAGAATCAACGGGCACTCGGGAATGCGTATCTGGCTGGCTTACCGCAAGTCATTGACTGTACACACGTAGCAATCCATGCGCCCCCCAGATCAACCAGGAGCACTCATGAACTGCAAGGGCTTCCACTCCATCAATGTGCAGCTTGTATGCAAACACAAAAACTGATTTATGCAGGTGTGTGCCAGATTCCCGGGCCGTTCAAGCTCCTTGACGTCTTTGGACCTGAAAGCAGACTTAAGGGGTGCCTGCTAGGAGACAAGGAATACCCCCTTCAAAGTTGGCTGATGACACTCGTGAGACACCCAACCAATGAAGCCCATGAGTGGTACAATGAAAGCCATACGACCACCCAATGTGTCATTGAGCAAGCGAATCGGCATGCTCGAGATGCACTTCAGGTGCCTGGACATAGGCGCCCTTCAGTACATAAGAAATAGGAGCAGGAGTAGGCCAATTGGCCCCTCGAGCCTGCTCCGCCATTCAATAAAATCATGGCTGATCTGATCCTAACCGCCAATCCACTATGACAGGACTATCTCCTGAATCTAACAGAATTAGACACACGAAACAGGAGCAGGATCAGGCTACACGGCCCCTGGGCCCGCTCCGCTACCCACAGGGCCATGACCGATCCGAACCTAGACTCATGTCCAAATTCCTGCCCGTTCCCCGTAACCCTTAATTCCCTTTTCTTCTAGGAAACTGTCTATTTCTGTTTTAAATTTATGTAATGATGTAGCTTCTACAGCTTTTTGGGGCAGCATATTCCATGGACCTACCACCCTCTGAGTGAAGTAGTTCCTCCTCATCTCAGTTTTGAAAGAGCAGCCCCTTATTCTAAGACTATGCCCCCTAGTTCTAGTTTCACCCATCATCTGGAACATCCTCCCTGCATCCACCCGATCCAACCCCTTCACAATCTTATATGTTTCAATAAGATCGCCTCTCATTCTTCTGAACTCCAATGAGTAGAGTCCCAATCTACTCAACCTCTCCTCATGTGTCCATCCCCTCATCCCCGGGATTAACCGAGTGAACCTTCTTTGTACTGACTCGAGAGCAAGTATGTCTTTTCTTAAGTATGGACACCAAAACTGTATGCAGTATTCCAGGTGCAGTCTCACCAATACCTTGTACAACTGAAGCAATACCTCCCTATTTTTATATTCTATCCCCCTAGCAATGAAAGCCAACATTCCATTGGCCTTCTTAATCACTTGCTGCACCTGCATACTAACCTTTTGAGTTTCGTGCACCAGGACCCCCAGATCCCTTTGTACTTCAGTACTTTCCAGTTTCTTGCCATTAAGATAATAACTTGCTCTACGATTTTTCCTGCCAAAGTGCATAACCTCACACTTTCCAGTATTGTATTCCATCTGCCAAATCTCTGCCCACTTACTTAGCCTGTCTATGTCCCCTTGCAGGTTTTTTATGTCCTCCTCACTCACTACTTTCCCTCCCATCTTAGTATCATCTGCAAACTTTGATATGTTACACTCGGTCCCCTCCTCCAAATCGTTAATATAGATTGTAAAGAGTTGGGGACCCAGCACTGACCCCTGCGGAACACCACTGGTTACTGATTGCCAGTCTGAGAATGAACCGTTTATCCCAACTCTCTGCCTTCTGTTAGATAGCCAATCCTCTATCCATGCCAGAATATTACCCCCAATCCCGTGATTTTTTATCTTAAGCAATAACCTTTTGTGTGGCACCTTGTCAAATGCCTTTTGGAAGTCTAAATACACTACGTCCACTGGTTCACCTTTATCCACCCTATATGTTACTTCCTCAAAGAACTCCAGCAAATTTGTCAAACATGACTTCCCCTTCATAAAACCATGCTGACTTTGTCTTATTAAATTATGATTATCCAAATGTCCTGTTACTGTCTCCTTAATAATGGACTCCAAAATTTTACCTACCACAGATGTTAGGCTAACCGGTCTATAGTTTCCAGCCTTCTGTCTACTGCCCTTTTTAAATAAGGGTGTTACATTAGCAGTTTTCCAGTCTGCCGGGACCTTTGCTGAGTCCAGGGAGTTTTGGAAGATTATTACCAATGCATCCACAATCCCTACCGCCACTTCCCTCAAGACCCTCGGATGTAAGCCATCAGGTCCAGGTGATTTATCCGCCTTGAGTCCCATTATTTTACCGAGTACCACTTCCTTAGTGATTTTGATCGTGTTTATCTCCTCCCCCCCCCCATAGCCCCCTGCTTGTCCAGTGTTGGGATATTCTTGGTGTCCTCTACTGTAAAGACTGATACAAAATATTCATTCAGTGTTTTTGCCATCTCCATATTTCCCACCATTATTTTCCCGGTCTCATCCTCTAAGGGACCAACATTTACTTTAGCCACCCTTTTTCTTTTTATATAACTATATATATAAAAACTCTTACTATCTGTTTTTATATTTTTTGCTAATTTACTTTCATAATCTATCTTCCCTTTCTTAATCAATCTTTTTGTTATTTTTTGCTGTCTTTTAAAGTTTTCCCAATCCTCCCACTAGATTTGGCTACCTTATATGTCCTTGTTTTTAGTCGAATACTATCCTTAATTTCTTTACTTAGCCACGGATGGCTGTCTTTTCTTTTACACCCTTTTTTTCTCAGTGGAATATACTTTTTTTGGAAGTTGTAAAATAACTCCTTAAATGTACACCACTGATCATGTATCGTCTTACCCTTTAATCGCCAGTGAGGGTTTCCGGAATGACGGTGGTGTGCTCTGCTCCACACAACACTGTGCAGCAGCGAGGATTGGAGCTGGAGGAGGAACAAGACGCAGAGCACATATCGTTTGCCGATTGAAAAAAGAGAAAGAAAGACTTGCATTTATATAGCGCCTTTTACGACCACCGGATGTCCTAAAGTGCTTTACAGCCAATGAAGTACTTTTTGAAGTGTAGTCACTGTTGTAATGTAGAAAACGTGGCAGCCAATTTGCGCACAGCAAGCTCCCACAAACAGCAATGTGATAATGACCAGATAATTGTTTTAGTGATGTTGATTGAGGGATTAGTATTGGCTAGGACACCAGGGATAACTCCCCTGCTCTTCTTCAAAATAGTGCCATATGATCTTTTCAATTCACCTTAGAAAGCAAACAGAGCCTCGGTTTAATCTCTCATCTGAAAGACGGCACCTCTGACAGTGCAGCACTCCCTCAGTACTGCACTGGAGTGTCAGCCTAGATTTTTGTGCTCAAGTCTCTGGAGTGGGACTTGAACCCACAACCTTCTGACTCAGAGGCGAGGGTGCTAGCAACTGAGCCTTGGTTGACACACATCCAAGGAGGAGGAAAATGAAGACGCCAATACAGCACCACCCGTTCACATTGCTGTCAGGAATGCTCGTATTAATGTAAGATTCAGTTAGATACCACCGCAGGACGGATGTAAGAACCACATCCAATGCCCACTATCTGAGCTACTGGATGGTAAGCATGAATCCTGTGATGATGCACCCTCAGAAGGAATAGGCTTCTCTGAAGATTTGTCATCCGCAAGGTCCATTGAGTGCTGCCGTATGCATGAAGGCCCTGTTGGAGATAAAAGATATGAATTAGTACTGGCAACTTAACAATTGTGCAACTGATCATTATGAAGATGATCATATTTCACTTGCTGCTGAAATCAAGTCAGCATGACTGAGTGTAGTCTGACTTCTGTGTGGATTATATTTGATCCTGTCACCAGATAGCTGGGAGGTCAGCATCTCCCCACCTCCAATGGTCTGGGACGCCGAGACGTCACTGATCTCCAGCGCTTCCACTTCGCTAGTTGTCAGTTGTGAGATCTGTGGAGGCCGACCTCCAGTTCTCTTCCCCTCCCTTGTGTTTTACTCCCTCTTCTGCAACGGGAGAAAGAGCAGACCTGTGAGTGACTGCAATAGCATGTGTTCACCCGATGGGTGCAGTGCATTTGGTGAAGGTGACGATCGGGGAGAGGCATCAAATTGCATAAGGATGAGGGTGAGTGGCAGTGGTGGACAGATAGATGGAGATGTGAGGAAGTGCATAGAAAGAGAAGGATGGGTGCGCTTGCAAAGCAAGAGGGTTTTGAAGAGTGATGTGATGGAGTAGGCTTGACAAGGCAGAGTGAGGGGGGTGGGTGATGCGCACAGCTGCAGGTAGGTGAATGTGCCACTGCACTCATCTTTCCTGACCTGGTTAGGTCATTAAAGCACTTCCTGCAATGAAGCTAGGCGTGTGGCACAATGCTCCTACTGCTGACCTCCTCGACTACCTCCAGCCACGCCACCTTTGTAGCAGCAGCAGGTTTCTTCCTCTCGTTGCTGGAAAAAAGTATCACTCTGCGACTCCTCACTGCCCCCAGTAGTATATCAAGGGAGGCGTCATTAAAGCGAGACACAGCCGTTGACCGTCCTGAATCTATTCTGAAAGTTCTTCCTCTCTGCTTTATACTCCAAATTCCCTCTTTGGATTGACCCTTTAAATACTGGAGTTAAAATTGTGTCATGCAGGTCCTCACCACATCTGCAGCCGCGCAATTGACACCAAACCGGGAAGTAGAATTATAATGAGGTGCCTGCGTTAAAATGCCACAGACAGATGTGCTGAATTTACTTCCCGGTTTCGCACGTGATATTGGACACCCCTGCTCCCAATGCGCCTCGTAGTTAATATCGGGACCATTGTGTCTGGATGGGATGGGCGTGATGGGTCTGATGATTTTCCTTGCCCTTTCTGTATATTCACATGGAAATTCTAGGACCAGTGCATCTGTATGTTCAAAAAAATAGAATAAATTAATAGTGTCTTTATCTGCCTAGTATCTAGGTAATCAACGAATGGATCAAACAAAGAACCATTACCACTTTATTGTGGCTTATTGGAAAATATCACATGGAGGCTAGAAAGGCTGGCACAAAGTTGTTTATGTTCCACTGTATTGATAAGAAGAATTTCCATCCCTTCATCTACGAAGTTCAGTTCTTTCAGTAACTTACAGAGGACAAATACCTAGTTCTGTCATAGACCATACAACAACTTTTGCTCCTTTTCATATTATTAATGGCCATTTAAAGATCAACTTCCTTTTGTAATCGTGCCTCAAGAAATAAGCTTTGATAATCTGATTTTCCTGATCTGCCATTGTTCCAGCATGGAATCCAAATTGCTTAGAATCATAGAATGGTTACAGCACAGAAGAAGGCCATTCGGCCCGTCGAGCCCATGCTGGCACTTCAGCTAGTCTCACCCCCCGCCCTTCCCCCGAAGCCCTGCAAATTTTCTTCCTTCAGGTACTTATCCAATTCCCTTTTGAAAGCCATGGTGTGGAGATGCCGGAGTTGGACTGGGGTGGACAAATGTAAGAAGTCACACAACAGGTTATAGTCTAACAGCTTTATTTGAAGTCACAAGCTTTCGGAGCGCTGCTCCTTCGTCAGGTGAAGTGGAGAGATGCATAAAGACACAGCTTATATAGTCAGAGAATAATGTCAGATGTTTACAGGTAATCTTCCTAACTGCTATTTATCACACCTCGGCAGAGAGATAATCACAGCAATCAAAGGTGTGAATGGTGTCCAAACAGGTCAGTCAGGAAAACATTACATCAAAGAACAATGAGGTGGGGTCACAAGGGGTCAAATGTTGCAGATGCTGGGGTCTGTGTGAAAAACAAAAAAACAGACAAAAAACATTTTTTTTGCTGGAAATCACAGCAGGTCCGGCTGCATCTGTGTAGAGAGAACAAGCCAACGACGACTCGAGTCTGGATGACCCTACGTCAGGTGGGGTTACATGTAGCGTGACAATTACCCAAGATCCCGGTTCAGGCCGTCCTCATGGGTGCGGAACTTGGCTATCAGTTTCTGCTCGATGATTTTGCGTTGTCGTGTGTCTCGAAGGCCGCCTTGGAGAATGCTTACCCGAAGATCGGAGGCTGAATGTCCTTGACTGCTGAAGTGTTCCCCGACTGGGAGGGAACACTCCTGCCTGGCGATTGTTGCGTGGTGTCCGTTCATCCGTTGTCGCAGTGTCTGCATGGTCTTGCCGATGTACCATGCCCCGGGGCATCCTTTCCTGCAACGTATGAGGTAGACAATGGATGAACGGACACCGCGCAACAATCGCCAGGCAGGAGTGTTCCCTCCCAGTCGGGGAACACTTCAGCAGTCAAGGACATTCAGCCTCTGATCTTCGGGTAAGCATACTCCAAGGCGGCCTTCGAGACATACGACAACGCAAAATCGTCGAGCAGAAACTGATAGCCAAGTTCCGCAACCATGAGGATGGCCTGAACCGGGATCTTGGGTTCATGTCACGCTACACGTAACCCCACCTGACGTAGGGTCATCCAGACTCGAGTCGTCGTTGGCTTGTTCTCTCTACACAGATGCGGCCGGACCTGCTGTGATTTCCAGCAAAAAAAATGTTTTTTGTCTTTTTTTGTTTTTCACACAGACCCCAGCATCTGCAACATTTGACCCCTTGTGACCCCACCTCATTGTTCTTTGATGTAATGTTTTCCTGACTGACCTGTTTGGACACCATTCACACCTTTGATTGCTGTGATTATCTCTCTGCCGAGGTGTGATAAATGGCAGTTAGAAAGATTACTTGTAAACATCTGACATTATTCTCTGACTATATAAGCTGTGTCTTTATGCATCTCTCCACTTCACCTGACGAAGGAGCAGCGCTCCGAAAGCTTGTGATTTCAAATAAAGCTGTTGGACTATAACCTGGTGTTGTGCGACTTCTTACTTTTGAAAGCCAGGATTGAGTCTTTCAGGCAGTGCATCCTAACCACTTGCTGCATAAAAATGTTTTTCCTCATGTCGCCTTTGGTTCTTTTGCCAATCACCTTGAATCTGTGTCCTCTGGTTCTCGACCCTTCCACCAATGGGAACAGTTTCTCTCTCTCTGCTCTGTCTAGACCCCTCATGAATTTGGACACCTCTATCAAATCTCCTCTCAACCTTCTCTGCTCTAAGGGGAACAACCCCAGCTTCTCTAGTCTATCCAAGATTTCTCCCCTTTTCTCTCTTCCCTCCCTCCCACCCCCATCCCCCCAGGAAATAATTAAAATTGATTTGATTTGAGAAAACTGCCTTCTACAGACATTGATTTTCATTTGAAGAGTTAGTTACAGGCTTTGATCATACATTAGCTTTAGCTCATGGCAGAATGATTTGAGCACTCCTTAATCCTTAGAAGGGCAAGAGTGACCACTGAGGCAGCGTTTGGAAGCTGGATCTGGTTGATCTATTGAAAACTAAAATGTCACTTTGATTTTTAATCTAAATAAAAGGAAACAATTATTTGTGCAATATTTAAAACCATTTTTATTGTAAAATTCAATTTCTTTCAGGGCAGCATGACTCAGATCCCCCAACAAATGTGCCACCAGTTAGCAGGGGGGTGAAAGGGGCAGCATCTCCTGACTAGAATATTACAAGCATCAATAAGACTGCGTTTGAATACCCTATTTGTTGTTAGACTTTTAAAAAAAAATTAAACTTTTTCTTCCCCGTATTCGATTATCTGCTGCTTCTGATAGAAAAGAGTTAAAAAATATATTAAAACAAATCATCTTCAAAATATCAAAGAGAGTAGTATTGAATAAAATTGAGACAAAGTCCCTTTGTTTTAGATGAAAAAATGCAATTCATTGCAGAATCTAAAATACTGGAAAATGCAACAAATCAAGTGTTAAACATCAAAACTTATTGGGGGATTGTGGGGGCGAGTTGAAACGTGACATCAGCTGACACCCCTCCCCAGGAAAATAAGTCATGTGCCATTCAACACTTGCATCTCCCTTTAGGCTTTCATATAATTATGTTTTCCCCCTCTCCAGTACAAGTGAAGAATTGTTTGGGATAGCTACAGCTTAAATTACAGATTAATACAGACCTGTGTCTTGCTGCACTTATTGTGTATTTACTTGTTTTTGTATGTCATCATAGGCTTATATTGAGGCTTGGGTTGTCTGCTATTTTTGAAGCTGTTGATCAACCTTTATTGATGATAGGTTGGCATATTTAAGCATTGTGAATAAAGATAATTGATTATTGTAATATATCTAGATTTTCAAACAGCCTTCGATAAGGTACCACATAATAGACTAATGAATAAGGTCAGAGAATGCAGGGTCAGGGGACAAGTAGCAGAATGGATAACTAGCTGGCTTCAAGGCAGAAAGCAGAGAGATGGGGTAAAGAGTAACTATTCACAGGGGAAGAAGGTGGGTAGTGGTGTTCCACAAGAATCAGTGCTGGGATCACTGTTGTTGACAATTTAGATTAATGATTTAGACTTGGAATCAAAAACACAATGTCTAAATTTGTGGATGACACTAAATGGGAGGGGGGGCTGCAACAAATTACAAGAAGACATTAATAAACTTGCAGAATGGGCATGTAATTGGCAAATTAATTTCAACACAGATAAATGTGAGGTATTACATTTTGGTAAGAAAAATAAGGAGGTCACATATTACTTGGAAAATAAGAATCTAAATGGGGTAGAGGAGCAAAGGGATCTCAGAGTACAAATACACAAATCACTAAAAGTAGCGACACAGGTTAACAAGGCCATAAAATAGCAAACCAAGCTTATTTCAATAGGGATTGAATTGAATAGTAGAGAAATTATGCTAAACTTATATCAAACCTTGGTAAGACCACACTTGATGGAACGTTTCTAGCAGTTGGCTACGCATATTTTTTAATGTGTTGAATTTTTTAAAAGTACTTGGCAGAAATCCCCCATAATGATTGCAATGTATTTTTAGCCTTCATTTTGTTGAAATCAAAAATGGTAGCCTTTAAAAGCTTTTTACTCCTCAGGAGATTCGGTAGCCTGTAATAGCAACCAATGGAAGTTGCAATACTTTGAAAAATGTAGTACCAAAGTGTATTCATTTTGTATCACTTTTTTTCTATATAGGATGACAGGTAGAGAATTCTTTACACGTTTTCCTACACTTCATCCCTTCCTCCTAAAACAACTGGAGACGGTGGCAAACACAATGGACAGGTAAGAAACTAAAGTGTGTTCAAGGTTGACTATTCGTGGAAAACTGGCTTAGAACTATTTTTGCACCTAAAATAGGCTTATCGTTGCAAAATCCATTTTTTTTCGTATCGTAGAACATGGATGTTTAGAGAACAGAAGGTGGCCCATTGTGCCTGTGGTGGCTTTTTGCTGGAACATTGAAAAACTATTCCCACTGCCCTGCTCCCTCTCCATAACCTTGTAGCTTTTTCTGCTGCTGTGTATTTATCTAATTTTTCCTTAAAAGATGCAATGGTCTCTGCCTCAACCACTTCCTGGGCATAGCATTCCATCTTCCAACAGCCTTCTGTGTAAAGACGTTTCTCCTAAACCCTCTCCTCACTCTCTTGGGGACAGTTTTAAATTGATGACCCCTCTCATCACTGACTTCCCAACCAGAGAAATAGTCTTTCCCTATTCACTCCATCAATACCGTTCATAATTTTTAGAATCTATATTAGTCTTCTCTGTTCCAGTGGAAATTGTCCCAGTATCTCAAGTCTCTGTTCATAGCTATAGTTATCATTCTGATAATTGTTTGTCTCTATGGCTATCATTTTGTACATATACCATTTGTGTTTTGGCTTAAGTTTCTACTTAATGACTGAAACCACCTCTATCAGTGCTCTTTTTCTTTCTTTCCCTTTCCCTCTACCTCATTGTCATCCTCCCCCAAGGTCGTTAGAAATGTGTTGAGGGTGTTTGTTCTCAGTATTTTTCTGTGATAGGATTTTCTTGATGCGGCATTTTAAAGAAGGAACCAAGACACGGATCACATTAAACTAAAAGCTACAGTGAGCCTATTATGGTAGAAAATAGAGTTTGAGAGCACTTGAATAGCAACGATTGTAGTTTTGTGAAGATAATTTGTTGTGTTTTGTGCAAGAATAGCAGAAGCTAATGTGCTAGATTGCACTTCCACTTCTGTCTGCAACAGGCTATCATCCTATATAGGTCAAAAACCTTTGGAAAACATTATAGCTCATGAAGAATATCTAGTAAAATCAGGCATTTCATTCATAAAACAGCCATACCTTGCATTTATATAGCACCTTTTTATTACGTCCGTGAATAATTGAGACACGGACTGCAGGAGTGGAACAAAATAAGTCTTTACTGGTGGAAGTCAATAGTGAAGCTAAAAACACAGAGGCTCACTAGCACCTTTCATACAGGGGTGGTCACTGCCGGTACTGCAGTCTGAGACCAGTTATTCTCTTAAAGGTACATACACAACAATTCCTCCCCTTTTAGATAAACAGTACATAACATTCATTTAACAACTAAATGATAACTAATTACAATCACAATTACTGTTGCTAGATACATTGGTTAAGTTTAAGCAATTATAAGTTCAGTCTTTGAGGAGGCTTCCTGATTCTGTCTGGATAACGCCTCTTTGGGGTATCAGGTTCTTCTGGCAATGTTGAGTCGGGATCAATGTTGTTGTTTGGTTCATCTTCCAATATTACCGGTTCTGCGGTAGCTGCAATTGGAACGTCGATTTCATTACCAGGTGTATCAGACCGTGGTGTGGAGTTGACGTTTTCCAGTGACTCTAGAATCTGGTCAACATGGCGTCTTACAATGCTCTCCCCAACATCCACGGTATACATGAGAGGTCCTTGTCGTGTACAAATCGTTCCTGGCTGCCATTTCTCAGTGCGGTAGTCCCGGGCCAAAACTGGTTGACCTATCTTAAAACTCCTGGTTGGCCTTTCATTCATATTCTGAAACTGCCTGTTCTCCACATCTCTTCGGACGTTTGGCTTAACCAAATCCAAGCGGCATCGTAGTCTTCGATTGAAGAACATCATGGCTGGAGTTTGGTTGGTAACCGCATGTGTCGCATTCCAGTAGGCAAACAAGAAGTTGTCCACCTTGTGTTGTAGGGGTATATCTTCATTACACATTGCCTTGATAGCCTTCTTGAATGTTTGGACAAACCTCTCGGCCAATCCATTAGTGGCTGGATGATATGGGGCAGATGTGTAATGCTTAACACCATTGTTCTTTAAGAACCTCCGGAACTCTTCAGACACAAACTGTGGTCCATTGTCAGAGCAAATCTGTTCAGGCAGCCCATTCCTGGCGCATATGGTTCGTAAAACTGTGATAGTTTTTTCCGTGGTGGTTGAGGACATTTTTATTACCTCTGGCCACTTTGAATGTGCATCCACCGCAATTAAAAACATCGAGTCCATGAAGGGACCAGCAAAATCAATGTGCACCCTTTGCCATGGAGATGAGGGCCACTCCCATGGATGCAGAGGAGCTTGTGGTGGGGCGTTTTGGACCTTCTGGCATCCTGCACAGCTCTTGGTCATCTCTTCGATTTCTCTATCGATTCCCGGCCACCACACAAACGCTCTGGCTAAGTTCTTCATTTTTACCCCACCCAGATGACCCTCATGAAGCTCATTGAGCACTCTATCCGTCAACTTAGGTGGAATTACTACTTTGGATCCACACATCAAGGTTCCTCTGCACACTGACAACTGTTCTCTTCTCGGCGAGAATGCTGGCAGCAGTGGTTCGCCATGTGCTGGCCATCCCTTCACCGTTAAATCATAGACCCGTGATAGTGTCGGGTCATTCCGTGTTTCCTTTCCTATGTTTGCATTCGTCACAGGGAGACATTCCTTGGCTCCCCGGACTTATTGCTTAACGTTTTCTTCATGACAGGAACGATGGGTGTCGCCCACTCGCTCCAGTCGACCTTAGACAACACGCCCGCCTTCTCCAGATTCTCCAGCTCTGCCTCGACGGCTGGGCGAATTGCATATGGTACCGGTCTTGCTTTGAAAAACTTGGGAACTGCATTCTCTTCTATTTTTATCAAGGCGGTTACGCCTTTAAGCATGCCCAGTTCTTGTTGAAATACCTCTTTGGCGTTAGCTAAGATTGTTGACAATCGTCCAGGAGTGACGTCTTCGTCTTTTTTACCATCCACCGTCATTGCATGAATGGAGTGCCAATCTAAGTTTATCTTCCTGATCCATTCCCGTCCCAATAACGGTGGTCCACCATTTGGCAGTATGTAGAGATACAATTTCCGTATTTTCTTGCCGTTGTATTCGACAGGCACCCTTATTTTTCCTCTGGGGTATACTTTTTGCCCCGTATACGTCGTCAAGACGATGGATGTCTCTCTCAAGGGTATGTGTGAAAATAGCCGCTCGTAGTCTCGTCGATTCATGACGGTTAGCGCTGATCCTGTATCCAATTCCATTTTAACTTGGGACCCTGCTATCGTGAGGGTGACCCAAATGGTTCGGTGATCCTCTTTTGCGATTACATTGTGAAGTTTGAGACCGCTTAGTCTCCTGTTCCCTGATTCACTATCGCTCATCTGGTCTTCGGAACTACTGTCCGTCATCTTTTGTACTTTCTTGTACGGTTCCTTAGTAGCCTTTTTGTTGTCGCTGGTCTTCTTCCCAGACCTGCAAACTCGTGCAATGTGTCCCATCTTCCCGCATTGCCTGCATATTTTGTCTTTGGACCAGCAGTCCTTCTGGTCATGGTTAGTTCTGCCGCAGCGATAACATTTTGCAAATCCCCGTGTCATTTCGTGGGTGCCGTATTCCTGTGGTTTTTGTTGAATTTCTGCAGCTCCCCTGGCTGCTGCATCATACGATACTGCCACGCTGAAAGCCTTATCTAGCGTCAGCTCTTTCTCTGCAAGTAACTTCTTCTGTGTTCCTTCACTCAGGAGTCCACAGACAAATTTGTCCCGTCGGGTATCTGCCAGTCCTGCTCCGAACTGGCAGTGCTTTGATAGCTTGCGTAGTTCCGTAAGATACTCAGCATTGCTCTCATCTTTGTGCTGAGTTCTCCTGTGGAATTTAAATCTTTCTGCTATCAACAGCAGTGCAGTGTTTAGGTGTTCCTGTAGGACAGCAACAATTTCGTTAAAACTCTTTGCCTTCGGTTTGGTTGGAGTAATCAGGTCCCGCAATAGGCTGTACGTTCTAGCGCCCATTAAGTTTAGCAATATCGATGCCTTTTTCTCCTCCGCTATTTCGTTTGCCTCGAAATATACCTCGACTCTTTCCACATACGTGTTCCAGTCCTCTATTGTATTATCAAAAGCAGTGATACAGCCAGTCTTCGGCATCTTGCAAATCTAAGATGGCGCCTCCCGCGCTTTGCCTTCTTCCCCGATTTAACAAAATGGCGCCTCCCGTGCTTTGCCTTCTTCCCCGCTGTTGTTAGCGCTGCTTTCCACGGTTTCTTGCGCGTTTAATATTTTTTTTAAATTATTTTCCCGTCGTGGAGCGGACCCTCTGGGACACTTCCCTCCCTCTTCTTAGGTCCGAACGCTGCCCGGCTTCGAAGCACCGGCCGCGCCCTGTGTGCTCCACCCTCTCTCTCTCTTTGCTTCCCGACTCGCTGCCCGGCCCTGTTACAGAGCCACCCGATCGAGCTCTAGCCCGCCGCAGCCCAGGAAGGATCAGTGCACTACCTGCCACCAGCCCGATTAGCTGGGAAACCACAGACTGGGGAACCAAGCCTGGCTCTTGACAGTCTCTCCTGCAAGTTTTCAATCCGACGATTTGGAGGGTGGTTGCTCACGGTCGACGCCCGTTTCTCGAGTTTCTGTGGATTCTATTTTTTTTTTCTTCTGGCTTCGACCTTCAAAAGCGTCGTCTGAGGTGCTGCCGAGTTGCAGGTAAGTTCGTTTCTTACTCGTCGCCAGTATTACGTCTGTGAATAATTGAGACACGGACTGCAGGAGTGGAACAAAATAAGTCTTTACTGGTGGAAGTCAGTAGTGAAACTAAAAACACAGAGGCTCACTAGCGCCTTTTATACAGGGGTGGTCACTGCCGGTACTGCAGTCTGAGACCAGTTATTCTCTTAAAGGTACATACACAACACTTTTTATGTAGAAAGAATCACAAGGTGCTTCACAGGCATAATCAGAGAAAAATTAACGCTGAGCCAAAGGAGGAGATATTAGGAGGGGTGGCCCCTAAAATTGGTCAGAACTTGGCTTTAGAGAGGTTTAGGCAGCTAATTCCAGAGCGTAGGACTTAGATGGCTAAAGGCACGGCTGCTAACGGTGGGGCAAAAGGAGAGGGATGCACAATTGGCCAGAGTTGGAGGAATGGAGAGTTCGAGGGAAGGGGGGTGGTTGTAGAACTGGCGGATTACAGAGATATGTTGGGGATTTAAATATGCGGATAAGAATTTTAAAGCGGCGATGGGGAACAGGAGACATTGTAGATCAGCGAGCACGTGTGAGGCTTGAGTTGTACTTGGTGCGGGATAGGATAGGATATGGATAGCAGGGGTTTGGATGAGTTGAATATTATGGCGGGTGGAGGATGGTTGACTGACCAGGATAGATTTGGTATAGTCAAATCTGGAGTTAACAAAGGCATGTATGAAGCAGATGGGCTGAGGCAGCCGATGTTAGAGATGGAAGTAGGCAATCTTTGTGATGGAGAGGATGTGGGGTTGGAAGCTCAGTTTCCCGCTCAAATATGACACAGAGGTAGTGCACAGTCTGGTTTCACCTGATGGAATAGGTGGCAAGTGTATGAAGTTAGCGGCAGGGGCTGAAGACAATGGCTTCGATCTTGTCAATGCTTCTCCGAAGGATATTACGGCTCATCTAAAAGTGGATGCCGGACAGGAAGTCTGAGAACATAGATGCAGTGGAGAGGTGGAAGTGTCTTGTCATCAGCGTCCATATGGAAGCTGACTCCATGTCATCCGATGATGTTGGCAATGGGAAACGTGTAGATGAGAAAGAGGAGATGATTAAGGATAAACTCTTGGGGGACCAGAGGTAAAGATGCAGAGGTGGGAAGGGAAGCAATTATTGGATGTGCTCTAGCTATGGTTGGATAAGTAAGAGTTTCACCAAGTGAGGGCAGTCCCACTGAACTGGAAAATGGAGGAAAGACATTGGAAGAGGATATTGTGGTTGACCTTGTGAAACCCTGCAGAGAAGTCAAGTTAGCAATTATGTAGTGCCTTTCACAGCCATGGGAAAGAACTTCACAGATAATAAATTACTTTTGGATTGTAGTCACTGTTAAGCAAAGAGAGAGCATGAAAAATTCTTGGCAAGTAAAATCAAGGAAAAGCCAAAGATGTTTTATAAATATGTTAAGAGTAAGAGGATAACTAAAGAAAGGGTAGGGCCTATTAGAGATCATGAGGGTAATCTGTGTGTGGAGACAGGAGACGTCGGTAGGGTTCTTAATGAATACTTTGCGTCTGTTTTCACAAAGGAGAGGGGCGAAGCAGATACTGCTATCAGGGAGGAGGAGTGTGAAATATTAGATGAAATAAACATAGTGAGAGAGGAAGTATTAAGGGGTTTAGCAGCTTTAAAAGTGGATAAATTCCCAGGCCTGGATGAAATGTATCCCAGGCTGTTAAGCGAAGCAAAAGAGGAAATAGCAGAGGCCCTGACCATCATTTTTCAATCCTCTCTGGCTTCAGGTGTGGTGCTGAAGGACTGGAGGACTGCTAATGTGGTACCCTTGTTTAAAAAGGGAAAAAAGGATAGACTGAGTAATTACAGGCCAGTCAGCCTAACCTCGGTGGGAAAATTATTGGAAAGAATTCTGAAGGACAGGATAAATCTTCATTTAGAAAGACACGGATTAATCAGCACGGATTTGTTAAGGGAAGGTCGTGTCTGACAAACTTGATTGAATTTTTTGAGGAGGTAACAAGGAGGGTAGATGAGGGTAGTGCGATTGATGTAGTGTATATGGACTTTAGCAAGGCTTTTGATAAGGTTCCACATGGCAGACTGGTCACGAAGTTAAAAGCCCATGGGATCCAGGGCAAAGTGTCAAGTTGGATGCAAAACTGGCTCGGAGACGGAAAGCAGAGGGTAATGGTTGATGGGTGTTTTTGTGACTGGAAGGCTGTTTCCAGTGAGGTTCTGCAGGTCCCTTGCTTTTTGTGGTATATAGCAACGATCTTGACTTGAATATAGGGGGTATGATTAAGAAGTTTGCAGATGATACTAAAATTGGCTGTGTGGTTGATACTGAAGAAGGAAGCTGTAGACTGCAGGAAGATATCAATAACTTGGTCAGGTGGGCAGAACAGTGGCAAATGGAATTCAATCCGGAGAAGTGTGAGGTAATGCATTTGGGGAGAGCTAACAAGGAAAGGGAATACACATTAAATGGTAGGACACTGAGTAATGTAGAGGAACAAAGGGACCTTGGAGTGCATATCCACAGATCCCTGAAGGTAGCAGGCCAAGTAGATAAGGTGGTTAAGAAGGCATACGGAATGCTTGCCTTTATTAGCCGTGGCATAGAATACAAGAGCAGGGGGGTTATGCTTCAACTGTATAAAACACTAGTTAGGCCTCAGCTAGAGTACGGCATGCAGTTCTGGTCACCACATTACAGGAAAGATGTGATTGCACTAGAGAGGGTACAGAGGACATTTACAAGGATGTTGCCAGGAGTAGAGAATCTTAACTATGAGGAAAGACTGGAAATACTGGATCTGTTTTCCTTGGAACAGAGGAGGCTGCGGGGAGACCTTATTGAGGTGTATAAAATTATGAGGGGCATAGATAAAGTGTATAGAAAAGGCCTATTTCCCTTAGCAGAGGGGTCAAAAACCAGGGGGCACAGATTTAAAGTAATTGGGGAAAGGTTTAGAGAGGATTTGAGGGGAAATGTCTTCACCCAGAGGGTTGTGGGGGTCTGGAACTCACTGCCTGAAAGGGTGGTAGAGGCCGGAACCCTAACCACATTTAAAAAGTACTTGGATGTACACTTGGGATGCTCTAACCTGCAGGGCTACGGACCAAGAGCTGGGAAGTGGGATTAGGCTGGATAGTTCTTTTTTGGCCGGTGAGGACATGATGGGCCGAAATGGCCTCCTTCCGTGCTGTAACATTCTATGATTCTTATGTAGGCTAACATAGCAGCTAATTTGCATGCAGCAAGGTCCCACAAACAGCAACGAGATGAAATACCAGATAATAAATTTTGGTGTTGGTTGAAGGATAACTGTTGGCCAGAACGTCCCTGCTCTTCTTTAAATAGTGCCAAGAGGCCTTCTACAGCCACCCGCACACAGGCAGATGTGTTAATGTCTATCGAAGATGACAATTTAGCAGACTCAAAATTTGAATATTTTCACACTTCCATAACCTGGGTGTTCCATGGATTTCATCCCTTGTAAGTTAAATTTAACCTAAAATCAACATCTTAATATGAATTAACCAAAATGCCTCCTAGATCAAAAGTGAAAAACCTCAAAACATGACAGTACAGTTATACCAATTGTACAGTTGGTAACAGCAGATCAGTGTTTTGATCGAATAAAATTATGGTTAAGCACAAAATGTATTTTTATTTTAGATGGAGGTGGGGATAGGGTTGTTCATTGTCTAAAACTTCTACTTGCTCATAAGAGAAAGCAGAATGTTTTATCGTAAAGATATTTAGTTTGGGCGTGAGTCTAACATTGATCGTCTGTTCATTTATTCCACTCAGAATCATTAAAGATTTTCATTCTTTCTCCCTCATCCCCATATATGTAGTGATTCTGGTGTGCTGAAACTCCACCCTAGCCTGTTCTTACTGCTGCTTGTTCTGGGTCGATTATATCCATCCCCCATGGATGGCACGTACTCAGCTCTCAGCCTGGCACCCTTTGTGCCCTTCATCATAAGGTAAGATATCTCTCATAATTAGGGTTTTGAATGACAGGAATGCTTTTTAGTATTGACATACTGAGAAATGTGTTTTTAGACCTTTTTTAATGATCTGAATTATAAATGCTTTTAAATATATTGTATTCATTTCTCATTACAAGACACAAACAAACAATTATGTACCCTTATATATTACCATTAGCTGTTTATAGATCCATAGTATAGTGTTAATTGCCATAATTAACATAGAGCTGGCAGAATGTTAAGTCCCGAATGCAAAAATTGCTACTGTACTTAACCACATTGCTGGAAAACACAGTAGATACCACTACTCAACTGAGCTATGCATTAATGGACTGTCTTGTGCCCATATGCGGGTCTGTTACTATGCTTTAAATTTCCTAACCGCATGACATCAAGTCCTACAATGACATACACTGTGGTACAGGAAACTTTCGTTTAACCAGAGGTTAAATGTCCGGAAAGCTCTATCTACCGGCAAAATTCAGGAGCCATTTCCTATAAGTTTTTTTTACTTCTCGTTGCTTTTTTTTTCCAGTCAGGCTCTGCAAGGTCCAGCTGAAGCTATTGCTTAGCTACAGAGACGCTTTTAAGCTGCGGCCGACTGTTTTGAAGCTGTTGCTAAGCAACAGGGTTTGTTGATTCACACGGAGCTCAAAAGCTCCGTATGTTTTAACATTAGCGCTGGTTTCTACGGCAGTTTTGATGGTACGGCACCAGCTCGGTCCCGTCAGTGCAGGATACCAGAAAGTTTCCTGTATGTAGGCTACGCAGACCTTAAATGTTTGATTAAGAGGAAAATCTGATAACATTATTTACATAAGGACATTGAATCCTTTCCATCCAGTTGACATATGTGAAGTTTCTTGAGCCTGATCAACTACTTTCGAAATGCTTTGACAAAAAAGTTTAAAGTATTAATAGTCAATACCACCCTCTATTGCAGCTTAAGAAAGTATCATGTGTAACTTTGTGTATATTATAAGCATTTGAAAGATAAATGTTCGCATAATTCTGTTTTTTTATAAATAATTAAATTAACACTTCACTGAACTGTTTGCATTCAAAAGCTTTTTCCTGTTTTGATTAATGAAATAATATCTTTAGAAATTATGTATACATTGAAGTTAAGCACGGGATCGCGAGTCTGATTACCACCAATTCTAATCATAAACATGACTTACGACAGCAAAATACTGCAGATGCTGGAAATCCGAAATAACAACAGAAAATGCTGGAAAAACTCAGCAGGCCAGGCAACATCCGTGGAGAGAAATTAGAGTCGACGTTTCGGGTCTAACCCTTTTTCAAAACTGGAAAGGAAATGAAATAGATCGAAAGGCAGGGCTGGGAGAGAACAAAATAAGTGAAGAGACATTAAGAGGTATTCAAAACGAGACGAGATGGTGATAGGACTAGTGGAGACAAAAGATGGCTCAGATTAGGTGTGAAATGTACTGGCAGAATGGGAAACAGCTGCCATGTGGGAGAGAGAAAAAAAAGGAAAGGGGGGGGGGGGAGGGAAAAACCAAAACAAAGGGTGGATAAAAAATATAAGTAAAAATGTAATAGGGGCCGAGGTTATGATGTGAAATTGTTGAACTCGATATTGAGTCCGGAAGGCTGCAAAGTGCCTAATCGGAAGATGAGGTGCTGTTCCTCGAGTTTACGTTCAGCTTCCGTGGAACAATGCAAGAGGCCAAGGACGGTGAGGTCCGAGTGGGAATGGAACATAAGAAATAGGAGCAGGAGTAGGCCAATCGGCCCCTCGAGCCTGCTCCGCCATTCAATAAGATCATGGCTGATCTGATCCTAACCGCCAATCTACTATCACAGAACCATCTCCTGAATCTAACAGAATTAGACACACGAAATAGGAGCAGGATCAGGCTACACGGCCCCTGGGCCCGCTCCGCTACCCACAGGGCCATGACCGATCCGAACCTAGACTCATGTCCAAATTCCTGCCCGCTCCCCGTAACCCTTAATTCCCTTTACTTCTAGGAAACTGTTGATTTCTGTTTTAAATTTATGTAATGATGTAGCTTCTACAGCTTTTTGGGGCAGCATATTCCATGGACCTACCACCCTCTGAGTGAAGTAGTTCCTCCTCATCTCAGTTTTGAAAGAGCAGCCCCTTATTCTAAGACTATGCCCCCTAGTTCTAGTTTCACCCATCATCGGGAACATCCTCCCCGCATCCACCCGATCCAACCCCTTCACAATCTTAAATGTTTCAATAAGATCGCCTCTCATTCTTCTGAACTCCAATGAGTAGAGTCCCAATCTACTCAACATCTCCTCATATGTCCATCCCCTCATCCCCGGGATTAACCGAGTGAACCTTCTTTGTACTGACTCGAGAGCAAGTATGTCTCTTCTTAAGTATGGACACCAAAACTGTACGCAGTATTCCAGGTGCGGTCTCACCAATACCTTGTACAACTGAAGCAATACCTCCCTATTTTTATATTCTATCCCCCTAGCAATGAAAGCCAACATTCCATTGGCCTTCTTAATCACTTGCTGCACCTGCATACTAACCTTTTGAGTTTCGTGCACCAGGACCCCCAGATCCCTTTGTACTTCAGTACTTTCCAGTTTCTTGCCATTAAGATAATAACTTGCTCTACGATTTTTCCTGCCAAAGTGCATAACCTCACACTTTCCAGTATTGTATTCCATCTGCCAAATCTCTGCCCACTTACTTAGCCTGTCTATGTCCCCTTGCAGGTTTTTTATGAATTAAAATGACAGGCGACCGGAAGCTCGGGGTCATCCTTACAGACTGAACGGAGGTGTTCCACAAAGCAATCACCCAATCTGCGTTTGGTCTCCCCAATGTAGAGGAGACCGCATCATGAGCAGCGAATACAGTATACTAGATTGCAAGAAGTACAAGTAAATCGCTGTTTCACCTGGAAGGGGTGTTTGGGGCCCTGGACAGTGGGAAGGGGGGAGGTATAGGGGCAGGTGTTACATCTCCTGCGCTTGCATGGGAAGGTGCCAGGGGAAGGGGTGCTGGGGGTGATAGAGGAGCGGACTAGGGTGTCTCGGAGGGAGCGGTCCCTACGGAATGCTGAAAGGGGAGGGGAGGGGAAGATGCGTTTGGTGGTGGAATCACTTTGGAGGTAGTGGAAATGGCGGAGGATGATCCGTTGAATGTGGAGGCTGGTCAATAACCTATCTCCGACTCTCTGACACCTCCTCCTACCTCCACCTGGACCATGATCCCACTACCGAACATCAAACCACCGTTTCCAAGACTGTCACTGACCTCATCTCCTCTGGAGACCTTCCCCCCGCGGCCACCAACCTCATAGTTCCCCAACCCCACACAGCCCGCACCTGCTCCTTCCCAAGATCCACAAACAGGACTGCCCTGGTAGACCCATCGTTTCAGCCTGTTTTTGCCCCACAGAACTTTATCTTTTCTCCCCTTGTCCAGTCTCTTCCCACCTACATCCGCAACTCTTCGGACGCCCTCTGCCACTTTAACAGTTTCCAGTTTCCTGGCCCCAACCGCTTCCTTTTCACCAATATTCACTACAAGCCCACTGAATCCCACAGCTACCTGGACTACACTTCCTCCCACCCCGCCTCCTGTAAGGACTCTATTCCATTCTCCGAGTTTCTCCATCTCCGCCGCATCTGCTCCGACGATGCCACCTTCCACACCAGTGCTTCCGACATCTCTTCCTTTTTCCTCAACCGAGGATTCCCCTCTACCGTGGTTGACACGGCCCTTGACCGTGGTTGACACGGCCCTTGACCGTGGTTGACACGGCCCTTGACCGTGTCCGTTCTATCTCCCGCACTTCTGCCCTCACCCCTGCCCCTCCCTCCCGGAACCACGATGGGGTTCCCCTTGTCCTCACCTTTCACCCGACCAGCCTCCACATTCAACGGATCATCCTCCGCTATTTCCGCTACCTCCAAAGTGATCCCACCACCAAACGCATCTTCCCCTCCCCTCCCCTTTCAGCATTCCGTACGGACCGCTCCCTCCAAGACACCCTAGTCCACTCCTCTATCACCCCCAGCACCCCTTCCCCTTCGCCCGGCACCTTCCCGTGCAAGCGCAGGAGATGTAACACCTGCCCCTATACCTCCCCCCTTCCCACTGTCCAGGGCCCCAAACACCCCTTCCAGGTGAAACAGCGATTTACTTGTACTTCTTTCAATTTAGTATACTGTATTCGCTGCTCACTATGTGGTCTCCTCTACATTGGGGAGACCAAACGCAGATTGGGTGACTGCTTTGCGGAACACCTCCGTTCAGCCTGTAAGGGTGACCCCGAGCTTCCGGTCGCCTGTCATTTTAATTCACCGCTCCATTCCCACTCGGACCTCACCGTCCTTGGCCTCTTGCATTGTTCCACGGAAGCTCAACGTAAACTCGAGGAACAGCACCTCATCTTCCGATTAGGCACTTTACAGCCTTCCGGACTCAATATCGAGTTCAACAATTTCAGATCATAACCATCTCGTCTCGTTTTGAATACCTCTTAATGTCTCTTCACTTCTTTTGTTCTCTCGCAGCCCTGCCTTTCGATCTATTTCATTTCCTTTCCAGTTTTGAAAAAGGGTTAGACCCGAAACGTTGACTCTAATTTCTCTCCACGGATGTTGCCTGGCCTGCTGAGTTTTTCCAGCATTTTCTGTTGTTATTTCATAAACATGACTTGTTCATTTCATTTGCTTGAGCTACAAATCTTAAGTAATCAAAGTTAGCTGAAGTATCTTTGATAATTGCCAAGAAAGCCAACAGCTGCTTTTTTTTAATAAACTTCATTTTTTTGGTTTAAAAATCCAAAAATTTCTTTTAAATAAAATTGAAAAAATCAGCAATTATCTAGTAAAACATATATATTTGCAGTGTTGAATTCATGTTTTCAGGAAAAAAAATTAACTTGCATTAAATTTGAATCTTTTAATGATTGGTAATATGTTTGAATGTTGCAGTTCCTTATTAAGTATCCAAAGTACACTGTTGCCTCATCTCAGTAAATCTGAACTTATTGGGAGGTTCATAAACCCCCAGTCAGTGTTGTTTAAAGAAGGTTATTTCGCTGAATTACAGTCCTCTTCTTAGGACTGATTACATCGAAGGCTCTCTAATTTGGCAAAGTTGTGCTATTTACATTATTTTTGGACATGTTTATGCCCTTGGAAAGCAGAGTACACACATAATAAAACAGCAATGTCAAGTCTGGAAAACTGAGATAGGATAAAGAAATAAAACATTAGCATTTATAAATAATTTCTTAAAACATTGTGTTATAAATAGTAAAATACTAAGGTATGATTGGGCAAAAAAAAATACAAGTTGGTATGTATGGTTTGCTGTGAGAATTGTCAGTGTACAAAGTTATTAGTTATGGCTTGAATTGGTACTTGCACCAAAAATTGAATTTTTAACATGAACCATGTTCAGCTATGATGCAGTGGTTTTGGAGGCTTGATAGATACTTTACTTGTGCCAAAAATTCAGTAGCGGTATCTGTCAACAGCAAATCCAGAAATTGACTTGTTTTCACATATAAAAGCTCAGACAGAGCTGGCCATTTTGAAGTGGTAAACAGATGTTCATTGATACAGGCAGGCAAGTCACAACAGGACTGTAGTTGTACTGTGTGGATCGTGTTACAGAGGAGTGTCAGGTCAAAATGTATGTCACATTCCCTCTGGGAGCACTCAAAAGGCTGTCTTGTATTCCTTCAAGTACAGTAGGAGAAGGAGTGATTGAAGAATTTGGGTTTCAGTTACATCAGCTGACACTGGGTAAACGAATCAAATAGCCAGTTCTTAGGGCAGTTTAAATTACCAGCTTACAAAATTCCAAACATATGGAAGAAGGGGGAATGAAAAAGATATATTTATCCCTAAATCTTGCACAAGGGAGAACATTTACTCTTTAAAATGTATATTTCATCACAGTTCATTTCTTAACCTCAAACCAGTACTTCAGCTTAGTTCAACAAGGGGAAATTGCAGATATTGTTCCTTTCGAGATGTTTTTATATTTTTACTCTTGTTGCATGACCTTTGCAGAACGGTTTCTAACCACCACGTTTGGCTGCTTCTTTAGTCCTTTTCTCCTGCCAGTAAGTGTGTTCCTGGAGGCGTCTGTACCACAACTAAAGGTGGTTGGCGCTGTTTCAAACCTTTTCATTACATAACAACAGTCACTGTACTCCAAAAGTAATTAATTGTATGAAGCACTTGTAAAAGCTTGCACACTGGTCTTCATATTTGCTTTCTTTCAGTTTATTTGTTAACTTGGCATTTTCGTGGATACACTAAAATTTGAAATTTGCTTTAATATTTATCCAGTCTGCCATTGGCCCTTCCCGTGTTTTAATTAGTTGGCTAAGGTGCTTGCCACTTAATGTACCATCTCATTACATAGTATTACATTACATAGTATTTACAGCACAGAAACAGACCATTTGGCCCAACAGGTGTTTATGCTCCACACGAGCCTCCTCCCGCCTTACTTCATCTCACCCACTTCTATTCCTTTCTCCCTCCTGCACTTAACTAGCTTCCCCTTAAATGCATTTATGGATCAGGAGTGGGAACTCTCGTGCATGACACGGGTGAGCCCATGTTTACTGACTCTTCCTAGTTGCTCTGAGACCTTGCAGTGGCGGTGTTCACACAATGGTGTTAGGCAGGGAATTCTAGGATTCTGATGAAGGAATAGAAATGTATGTCCAACTCAGAATGGTATGTGACATGGAGGAAAACTTGGAGGCGATGGACTTCCCACAACAATGCTGTTCTTGCTCTTCTTGGCGGTAGATGTTGCAGTGGTGGATACAAATTCAATAGTAGCCTTCAAAAGGGAATTGGATAAATACACGAAGGAGAAAAAGTTGCAGGGATATGGGGAAAGAGTGGGGGAGTGGGAGTAACGGGATTGCTCTTCGAAAGAGCAGGCGCAGACTCGATGGGCTGAATGTTCTCCTTCTGTGCTTTACTATTCTATCATTCTAAAAGCATTGTGGGTAGATAACAGTCCAACAGAATAAACTGACTCACAAATCATACCGTGCACATTTATTTTTTGCAATTCAGAGGTTTCTGTTCTTCAAATGGAGTCTGAAGTCTTGAGCTTGTGTGCAAATATCCTTTTATGGTTTGATGTTTTTCAGTTTCAACCTGATCTTCTGTGTGGAAAAGACTTTCACATCCCCATCGGAAATTCTATTTAAAAAGTTCTGCATTTTACAACGGTTGGCATTTACTGTTAGTTGAGTGGACTTTTTTCTCCTGCTGTCACCACCAAGGTTCTTCAAACAGTAATTTAATAGTAGTAAATCATCTTCAGTATCAGGATACTGTGGGTTACACCTAATTTGGCAACTGACTAGCCCAGTCAAAGGACCCTTAGTGTAAGATCCAGCCATTTCTCAATAGTCCCATTAACAGTTAACATTCAATTCAAATAATCTTGCTCCAGGAGTAGTCTCCAGAACACGCCTCTCTGTTGAAGCTTATTCAAGGTGAATAATCAATATTTAAGAGCTTTCCAGTAGTGAGCCCAAAATAAAGTTTTACTCAAAGGGCTCCAGAAGGTGGTTCTCTCCATCCTTCTTACTCCTATCAGCCAACCCTTTACCACTGATAGATCCTTTTGTGGCTGTGTGCTCATATGGGACAAGGTTTGGTTGAAAGAATTCAGCTCTGCCTTGGAAAACTGGAACATGAGGAGACTTGACTAAGGGTTGTTTTCTGAATCTTCAACCACTTCCTACTTCCAAAAGTAAATGCCAGACTACCTACTGCAGTTAACTGCATAACTAGTACAATATTTTAGGAAATGATGGAGAAGGGTTGGGGGTGGGAACCAAGGAAGGGATGAGAACAGACAAAATCCCCCTGTACTATCCAGACCTGGTCAGTTAGTTGAGGAGGGGGGAAGGCTTTGACTGATGCCATCATTTCCTCTCATTCGTTTAGCCCTTAAAAGATGTACAGGATCAGGTTGATGGTAATCCTCATTGCTCAAGTGGCCTCCAAGACCATTGCTTTCAGACCTCGCCTCCCACCCATAGTGTCTATGTTGGAGAGTTGGAGTGTTCTCCAGTCCATCCAGCTCTAAGCAGATGGCTTGGCTTCAGTAGGACTAAAGTAAAGTATGAGCACATTGAAACTTTCAGCACAACTTGTTCACAATCGTAATTGGAAGAAATTCTGCCTCTGGTGCTAAGATCATGAGGATTCTGTGTCATCTGGCAACCCAGTGTATTGTGTTAGGAACTGAACTGAAGCCACTCAGCACTTATTTTTAATGTATCTTTCATATACCAAATAATATCGTCTATAATCTATAGGTGCAAAGCCACTAAAACACTTGCTGGGAACCCACACTTAAGTTTTTTGAAGCACTTACTGCTCTTTTTCATGCAAGTAACATCCACCACAATATTGTTACTTACCAAATCTGTTAAACTCCTGGAGAGTTTACATAATCCCAGATTGACTGCGAATTATTTTTTATGTTGAACATTCTTGTCCATAGTCATGTGTTCTTTTATTTTAGATAACAGACTTTATTAGTATTGGGTTTTTTTTCTAACCGTAGTATCATGAGCTATTTTTCAATCTGCTGTACCACCCTTGTACTTAGTAAGCTTTGAAATATTTTAGCCAAAGCTCCCCCTATTTCTTCCCTGATTTCCTTAAGAATTCCTTGATGTATTTCACGGATCCGTTACCTTAAAATATCAAAGCGTTATTTCACTACTGGTCCATATTTTCCTCCATGAATTCTTCTATTCCTCTAACCACAGGAAAGGGTATTTCAGAATTATATACAATGTCGTAACTGATGCACGAGTCAGTACTAGTCTCATCTACCTTTAATAACTTGTTCAGTTCCTTTCTGAAAGCAGGTAGTGAATCCATACTCTCTGCATGTTCTGGCGATCTGTTTGCGATCAATGATGTGGGGGGGGGGGGGGGGAGTACTTCCTGGTATGTAACCTAATGATTTTGTATTTTGTGCTAGTACCCCTCTTCATCTCGCTCAAAGAACCTATTTCCTTTGTTATTCTAAAGACCTCAACTATATCCCCTGGAAGTATACATTTCTGTACATGTAAAAAAAATGTCCCAGTTCCTTGAACCTATCCAGATACCTAAGTGTCCTTAGACTTATCATCAATCATGTAGCCGTCCTCTAGACATTCTGCAGATCCTTAATATCCCTCACATCATGATGCTACCAAATCTGGGCATGATACTCAGATGAGGTCGTACCAATTTCTTGTAAAGGATGAGCATTGTATTTCTAGTTTTGTATTTCACTGTGCTAGCTGTACATCCCAATACCCTGCTTGCCTTCTCTACAGTCTCGTGACACTGGTCATGGGCCTTTAACCTTTCACGAACAACTCCCCTTGGATATCTCTCCTGCTCCACTGCCTTTAGCGGTTAGCCCTGCCGGGAATTACCATGACCCAAATACATCATTTGCATTTATCCACATTGAAGGACATTTGCTACACCCAAGCCCATTTCCCCAATTTATCTAAATCAGCTTGCAATCTATTTATAAGTCTTAACTCCTGCACACACCTTGTGTCATCAGTAAACCTAAGGATCATAGTGCCAATTCCCTCATCCAAATATTAATAAAGATGGTGAAGAGCTGTGGTTCTAATACTGATCCCTGTGGGACTGCACTAGTTATTGAACCCCATGAAGAGCTGCTACCATTAATAATCACCCTCTGCCTACACGAATGAAACGAATTGGCAATCTAGCATAAAATATGACTCCAATCCCAAAAGACTCGACCTTGCTTAACAGCCTGCTGTGTGTTACTTTACAAAGGCTTTTTTGAAAATCCAGATGCGCTCTATTTACTAGGCTACCATTACGCACCAACTTCTTTCACCTTTTCTAAAAGTTTGACCAAGTTGGCGAGGCAGGAAGTTCGTTTCCAAAAGCTATGCTGAGAATTTCTCTTTTTTTTTAAAAAGGGCAAACTTGTCCACTGTCTGGCTGCCTTTTGTTTCTGTGACTACCTAAGACCATAAAGGGTTTTAATATGTTACGGGCTAGTTACAGTGCTTTCCCAGTGTCCGGTCACGACAGCTCCTTAAGATGTCCGTGGTCATGTCACAGTTCAGATTATTTCAATGCTGAGTTTGGTCTGTGTCTGAAAAGAACATGTAAGATAGCAGAGAGCCATCATTGAACAGAAAATGACAGACATGGAGGAGGATTAATATCAGCAAGTGCTCTATAGCTGGAGAGGAATTCTGACAGAACTCCATTGTCCCAGTTATCAAAAGTGTTCTTGGGAACACTGCCCACAGATAAAACCACTGGGCCAGATTTTGCTGAAAAAATAACGGCATCTGAACGACACACACCGTTATTAAAGCGCAAATTGGCCAAACAACTTCTAGCGAGGAAGAGATACCCCGTGATTGGCGAATCGGCACAAGTTGCTGGTCGATTTGCACCACTCTGCCATTAGCTTCGCAAAAACGGCATTTCGCACTTAACCTTAATTTTCATGAAGTTGCTGCATTTGCACATTAATTGCCCATTTAACTCGCCATAGAAATTTAAGTCTAGTAATTAACAGCGTAATTAACCTTTTAACAATGTGAAAATTGTTATTGACTGCCAATCAACTTCTCTAGCTCAGAAAATAAACAATTCTAAGTGTGGTGTCTCATTCCTTCAGGTTGTGAATTGTTTTAGGAGATCATAAAAATGTCATTTAAATTTTTTTAAATTTTTGTTCTTTTCCTCACCTCGCTCACTCACTCACTCTCTCGCTCTCTCATTCCAATCTTTCTTTTCTTCTCTCTATTTCTCTTTCTGTACTGAATTTGACATTGGATTCACCCACTCGAATTTGCCCCCCTTCTCAGTCCTTCCTCTGTTTATTTCTCAATCCTTAAATCTCATTGCTTAAGGTGATACCCTTGTCCCGTTGTTCACCAATGTCCCAGATGCTCTGCTGCCCTCATTGTGTTGTTATCAACTTGCACTTCCAGCAACTTTGTCGGCAAAATGTTTTAAAACCTAAATGTGCACGAACAAGGCTAACTAACTAGGCGTGCCGCGAGAGGCCCCGCTCCAGCAAAATCTGGCCCACAGTTGACAATACTCAGCACAATCAGTATCAAAGTAACTGTGGCTAATGATTAATTGGTCAGACTAAGAGAATAAGTAGAGTATTTGGGCACAGAACACCGTGCTGTCCACAGTCCAGATCAACTCTTGTTTTACCAGTTCACTGAACAGTTGGCATTTAGTCCAACCATTTTAGTGTGCTGAACTCTACTTTGGGTTAAAATCTGATCCTTAGCATACTCACAAGATTCACTTTGTTTTTCTCTTGTTGGCTTTCCACTTTTAATTGTTGGGGTATGAATCTACAGGTGCCAGGCACCCTCCAGTGCCTCGCTTGTACCCTCACACCAATTTCCAAGCTTTGACAGCAGAAGGCATCAACAACTGAATCCACTTCTATCCTCAGAAGTAGAATACCTGGGTGATTTCCCCCTCCTGCCCCTACTGCAGTTCTGGCTTCGGTCAACTAACTCAGCACACTGGGGATCAAAGGGTTCACTTATTTAATATTCTAATTTGTTGCAGCTACATTTATAGGAACAGGAGCAGGCCATTTAGCCTCTCGAGCCTGTTCCACCATTCAATGAGATCATGGCTGATATGGTATGTGGGTGATACCCAAACAAATACTTATAACTCCAGCCAAATAGAACATCTTCCATTGAGTTTCTAAACCACTCGAGGGCCTTTTTTATTTATTTTCCCAGTAGTGGATTCCTCTGTAATTGTCCGAATGTAGGTGAAATTCAGATAGGCAGCCATCCCTTTTGGGCTCTCAGTGCTTTGTCACTGGGGGTGCTTTGGATTCCCACCTTTTCTGGCTCCCATGTTAGCTGACATTGTTAATGGTTCTCTCTCCTCCGGTACTGTCCCGCTCTCCCTCAAATCTGCTGTCATCACCCCTCTTCTCAAAAAACCAACCCTTGATCCCTCCGTCCTTGCAAACTACCGCCCCATCTCCAGCCTCCCTTTCCTCTCCAAAGTCATTGAACACGTTGTCGCCTCCCAAATCCATGGCCACCTTGCCAGCACTTCCATGTTTGAATCCCTCCAATTAGGTTTCCGCCACTGCCACAGTACCGAAACGGCTCTCATCAGAGTAACAAATGACATCCTTTGTGACTGTGACAAAGGTAAACTATCACTCCTCGTCCTTCTTGACTTATCTGCAGCCTTTGAGATGGTTGACCACACCATCCTTCTCCAATGCCTCTCTACCGTCGTCCAGCTGGGTGGGACTGCACTCGCCTGGTTCCATTCTTATCTATCTAATCACAGCCAGAGAATCACCTGCAACAGCTTCTCTTCCCGCTCCCGCATTGTTATCTCTGGTGTCCCCCAAGGATCTATCCTTGGCCCCCTCCTATTTCTCATCTACATGTTGCCCCTTGGTGACATCAACCAAAAACACAACGTCAGTTTCCACATGTACGCTGACAACACCGAGCTCTACCTCACCACCACTTCTCTCAATCCCTCCACGGTCTCTAAATTGTCAGACTGCTTGTCTGACATACAGTTCTGGATGAGCAGAAGTTTTCTCCAATTAAATATTGGGAAGACTGAAGCCATTGTTTTTGGTCCCCGCCACAAACTCCATTCCCCAGCCACTGACTCCATCCCTCTCCCTAACATCTGCCTGAGGCTGAACCACACTGTTCGCAACCTTGGTGTCATATTTGACCCTGAAATGTGCTTCCGACCACATATCCACAGCATAACAAGAACGCCTATGTCCACCTCTGCAACATCGCCTGTCTCTGCCCTTGCCTCAGCTCATCTGCTGCTGAAACCCTCATCCATGCATTTGCTACCTCTAGACTTGACTATTCCAATGCACTCCTGGCTGGCCTCCCACATTCCACCCTACGTAAACTTGAGGTCATCCAAAACTCGGCTGCCCATATCCTAACTCGCACCAAGTCCTGTTCGCTCATCACCCCTGTGCTCGCTGACCTACATTGGCTCCTGGTTAAGCAGTGCCTCGATTTCAAAATTCTCATCCTTGTTTTCAAATCCCTCCATGGCCTCGCCCCTCCCTATCTCTGCAATCTCCCCGAGATATCTGTGCTCCTCTAATTCTGCCCTCTTGAGCATCCCTGATTATAATTGCTCAACCTTTGGTGGTCGTGCCTTCTGTTGCCTAGGCCCTAAGTTCTGGAATTCCCTGCCTAAACCTCTCCACCCCGCTACCTCTCCTTCCTCCTTTTAAGACGCTCCTTAAAACCTACTTCTTTGACCAAGCTTTTGGTCACCTGCCCTAATTTCTCCTTATGTAGCTCGGTGTCAAATTTTTTGTCTTCTAATACTCCTGTGAAGCACCTTTGGACGTTTTACTACATTAAAGGTGCTATATAAATACAAGTTGTTGTTGTTGTTGTTGGGTCTTGGTTTTTCCACTTGTTTATAGTACTGCATTGTCTCTGAAAGCAGGGCTGTAACTGGATGCGGAATTAGACGAAACATTTAAAGTTTGTCTATGTCCTACCTACCTCCTGGCACTGTCTGATCACTAACTTGAAAATAAGGTAAAAGTTAGAGCAACTATATGCATTTATATATTGCCTTTACTGTCAAAAAGCAACCCAAGCTGCTTCACAGATGCAAAAGGACAAACTGATGCCAAGACAAAGATGGAAATATTAGGGGAGATAATCAAAAGCTTGGTCAAAGAAGTATGATTTAAGGAGGGTCTTAAAGGAGCAGTGGTGGAGGGGTTTAGGGAGAAATTTAAAAGACAGCAAAAAATAACAAAAAGATTGATTAAGAAAGGGAAGATAGATTATGAAAGTAAATTAGCAAAAAATATAAAAACAGATAGTAAGAGTTTTTATAGTTATATAAAAAGAAAAAGGGTGGCTAAAGTAAATGTTGGTCCCTTAGAGGATGAGACCGGGAAATTAATGGTGGGAAATATGGAGATGGCAAAAACGCTGAATGAATATTTTATATCAGTCTTTACAGTAGAAGACACTAAGAATATCCCAACACTGGACAAACAGGGGGCTAAAGGGGGGGAGGAGCTAAACACGATCAAAATCACTAAGGAAGTGGTACTCGGTAAAATAATGGGACTCAAGGCGGATAAATCACCTAGACCTGATGGCTTACATCCTAGGGTCTTGAGGGAAGTGGCAGTAGGGATTGTGGATGCATTGGTAATAATTTTCCAAAACTCCCTGGACTCGGCAAAGGTCCCGGCAGACTGGAAAACTGCTAATGTAACACCCTTATTTAAAAAGGGCAGTAGACAGAAGGCTGGAAACTATAGACTGGTTAGCCTAACATCTGTGGTAGGTAAAATTTTGGAGTCCATTATTAAGGAGACAGTAACAGGACATTTGGATAATCATAATTTAATAGGACAAAGTCAGCATGGTTTTATGAAGGGGAAGTCATGTTTGACAAATTTGCTGGAGTTCTTTGAGGAAGTAACATATAGGGTGGATAAAGGGGAACCAGTGGACGTAGTGTATTTAGACTTCCAAAAGGCATTTGACAAGGTGCCAAACAAAAGGTTATTGCTTAAGATAAAAAATCACGGGATTGGGGGTAATATTCTGGCATGGATAGAGGATTGGCTATCTAACAGAAGGCAGAGAGTTGGGATAAATGGTTCATTCTCAGACTGGCAATCAGTAACCAGTGGTGTTCCGCAGGGGTCAGTGCTGGGTCCCCAACTCTTTACAATCTATATTAACGATTTGGAGGAGGGGACCGAGTGTAACATATCAAAGTTTGCAGATGATACTAAGATGGGAGGGAAAGTAGTGAGTGAGGAGGACATAAAAAACCTGCAAGGGGACATAGACAGGCTAATAAGTGGGCAGAGATTTGGCAGATGGAATACAATACTGGAAAGTGTGAGGTTATGCACTTTGGCAGGAAAAATCGTAGAGCAAGTTATTATCTTAATGGCAAGAAACTGGAAAGTACTGAAGTACAAAGGGATCTGGGGGTCCTGGTGCACGAAACTCAAAAGGTTAGTATGCAGGTGCAGCAAGTGATTAAGAAGGCCAATGGAATGTTGGCTTTCATTGCTAGGGGGATAGAATATAAAAATAGGGAGGTATTGCTTCAGTTGTACAAGGTATTGGTGAGACCGCACCTGGAATACTGCGTACAGTTTTGGTGTCCATACTTAAGAAGAGACATACTTGCTCTCGAGTCAGTACAAAGAAGGTTCACTCGGTTAATCCCGGGGATGAGGGGATGGACATATGAGGAGATGTTGAGTAGATTGGGACTCTACTCATTGGAGTTCAGAAGAATGAGAGGCGATCTTATTGAAACATATAAGATTGTGAAGGGGTTGGATCAGGTGGATGCGGGGAGGATGTTCCCGATGATGGGTGAAACTAGAACTAGGGGGCATAGTCTTAGAATAAGGGGCTGCTCTTTCAAAACTGAGATGAGGAGGAACTACTTCACTCAGAGGGTGGTAGGTCCATGGAATATGCTGCCCCAAAAAGCTGTAGAAGCTACATCATTACATAAATTTAAAACAGAAATAGACAGTTTCCTAGAAGTAAAGGGAATTAAGGGTTACGGGGAGCGGGCAGGAATTTGGACATGAGTCTAGGTTCGGATCGGACATGGCCCTGTGGGTAGCGGAGCGGGCCCAGGGGCCGTGTAGCCTGATCCTGCTCTTATTTCGTGTGTCTGATTCTGTTAGATTCAGGAGATGGTTCTGTGATAGTAGACTGGCGGTTAGGATCAGATCAGCCATGATCTTATTGAATGGCGGAGCAGGCTCGAGGGGCCGATTGGCCTACTCCTGCTCCTATTTCTTATGTTCTTATGTAAATTCTAGACATTAGAGCCTAGGCAGCTGAAGGCACAACTGTCGATGGTGGGACGATGGGAAGGGGAATGTATGAGATCGGAGTCGCAGGAACAGAGTTCATGGTGGGGTGCTTGTCGGGTTGGAGGAGGTTTTTTGGTTATGGTGTGATGAAGCCATGGAGGGGCTTAAACAGAAGGATGAAAATTTTAATCTTAAAACATTGGGATTCAGAAGCCATTGTAGGCCAGCAAGGACAGGGGTGATGGCTAAGCAGAATTTGGTGCTGAATAGGATATAAGCAACAGAATTTTGATTGATCTTAAGATTATGGCGGGTGGAGTATGATAGGCTGGCCAAGAAAGCATTGGAGTAATTGAGTCTAGAGGTGACAAAGGCATGGATGAAGGTTTCAGTGGCACATGGGCTGATGTAAGGGTGGATGTGGACAGTGTTGTAGAGGGGGAAGTAGATGGTCTTTTTGATGGAAAGGTTATGAGGTCACAAGCTCAGCACAGGGCTGAGCAGAATGATGAGCTTGCGAACAAACTGGTTCAGTCTGATGCAGTGCGAGGGAGTGGGATGCAGCCAAGGGAACGGTGTCGATTTCGTGGCAACTGCTGAAAACAATTGTTTCGGGCCTCCCCAGTGTTTAGCTGGAAGAAATTGTGGCTCATTCAAAGCTGGATGGTGGATAAGCATTTTGACAGCAAGGAGGTAGTGGGGGCATCGTGAGAGATGTTGAAAGGGAAATCCTCACTTTCTCTGAATGCAGTTCTCTTACAAAGTAGCCTATCACCCTTCCTTCAGACCTGTTTAAGAACTGAAATTAGTTTATCTGATGTTTAATAGTTCTACAGAATTCTTTATACGAGTTAATATTCTTACTGTATTAAGTTAGAAAATGCTGGAAATGTGCAATGGGACCAGGTCCATCAGCATCTGGAAAGAGAAAAGATCAGTTAACATTTTAGGTGGAGGTCCTATTTTAGAACTGGTTCCTGCAAAGTCTCTATCCAAAGCGTAACCTCTCTTTTCTCTCTCTAACCGAGCTGCTGTGTATTTCCAGAACATGAGTTTTTTTATTTAGAATTCCAGCATCTGAGAGCATTTTACTTTTAATCTTTATAATAACTAGTTAAAGTACGCTGAATTCATTTTTCTTTTCAATCTGGCAAGAAATCATACAATTTGTATTATTAATATACAAGTAGGGATAGAGCTCTTATTTTGACTAAAGTACTTACAGTACTTGTGGAAAAGATAAAATTGCTTAAGTCAAGAGGTAGAGTATTCAAGCCACTAATCTTTTGAGTAGGGCATTATTTTGAACTAGTTAGCATGGTGTTTTATTTTAAATCAGGAACTTCTTAGTGTACAGCATGGAGAATACTGAGATGTAATATGAGCACAGTCGAGCTCGGTCATTAAACATAAAATGGCAGACATACTGCTGTTCCTGTTTGCAGGGCTGGCTTGGGACTTACCACATTTCTTTTATCATCTTTCCTTTTAAACTGTTGGGTATAGTCTGAATTTACAAATTAGCGTTTATACTCAAAATCTTAATATATGGAATACGTTTTGCATAGAACATTGTTTGGTTTGCTGTCCTTTTCTCTCTGCATACCTTTATCTAATCTTTAAGTATTTCCTCTTATCTGCTCCTTACAGTTACCTGTGTTCATCTTTAGCATTCCTTTTATTCTATCTTCTGTCACATCTCTGCCGAATATCTTTGTGTTCATTGTTTAGAGTTCTCACCTTTTTTTACTAATAATATATTTTCCTAATATATTTAGTTAATATCAGATAGAATCTGTACGTTTTATTCATAGGTGCAGCCACTGACAAAATGACAGTAGGACCCCTGAAGCCCACCCACGTGCATATCCCACTGGGAGTCCACCTGAATTATGGTAATTGCCCTGACTCTGGGAAATCATCCAGCATTAGGATGTGAACATGGGGTGGGCTGCCCACCCTGCCCAATCCAGTGCAGGTCCCAAGAAAGAAAATCTGCCTTTTGTGTTTTGTGACTGCGTTAACGGGATCCTGGAAGGAGAGGTAATCCTGGAGAGGATGGTCCAGGAGGACTTGGGAGAGAGAGAGAGAGATCTAGGAGCCTTTGTCCAGTCATACTGGGGCTTGTTGGGAAGTATTGAAGTGGGTAGCTTCTGGCAGCCTTGAGAGGAGTAAAGAAAGAGTACAGGCAAATGAGCCTCAAACTACCCTTGACACCATACAGTCCATCAGTCACTCCCTCACCACGCTCTCCTGCCTGTCATCCTTTTCCCCCAATCCATCTGCGGTTCCTTTTGGGGTCATCAGCCACGTCCCTCCAATGCTTTCCCAGTTGCTCACCAGTTCATGCCTTTAAATTATTCCTTTAAAACATAAATTTCCATAAACAAAAATTATCTCATAAAACACTTGGGGGGAGAAATTGGGTATGTAGCGCCACCTATTAGCGCCTAAAAGGGCAGTCAGTGGCTGTAGTGCCACTGGCCGCGCCTCCCGCGATATTCAGCGGGGGCGCTAATGGTGCCGTTAGCCTGTTGTGCTGCGCTGCCACCGATGACGTCATTGGTGTGCGCAGCGCCCCGATCGCGATATTTGGTAGCGAACGCCGCTGTAGCGCCGTTCGCTACCCGCGCCCGGTTCACGGGGTCTTGCTGTGCCGGCAGTGGCGCAAGTTAAGGTGGAGGAGCGGGGCGGCCACTTTTTCCGGCGGCCGCCTGCCAGCACCTCCGTTCCTGGCCCCCCCCCCCCCCCCCCACGGCATTGCCGGCTGTTTCCCGAGAGCCCGGCACTTCTCCTTGGTGCCGGGCTTGTTTGCCGGCACTCGCGAGCGGGGATCGTGCTGTTGCAGGCCCCTCCCCCTTAACAATGGGAGGAAGGCCTGCAGTACCGCAGCGTGTGGCGCTGTGGCACGTTGTGCTGCGATATTCAGTTTCAGCGCCCTAAGAGGGACACGGAGCGCCTCGAGCCTCGCCCCGTCTCCCTCTAGGGGCGCTGAAACTGAATTTCTGACGTTCGCTAATGCTCCGAACGCTGCGTAAAAATCAGCGCCCAGGCGAACTTGGTGCCACTTTGGCACCTCAACCCAATTTCTCCCCCTTGTAGTTGCTTTCCTTAGACAATCTGCTCCATCTTCAGCTCTGATTGACTCAAAGTAATACAGCAACAATCAACAAAGTGTGACAGGGAAATATTACAGGAAGTGAGTGACTCTTTAGGAAAGATGTGTCATCGAATATTTTTAATATGTTACAGTTATTTGTATAGATAGATGTACCTGTCGAGATATGTCAGTTTTTTTAATATTCTGCTCATCCAACACTGGATGTCGGAGAAGCATGAATAAAATTTAAACCACCTCTCAGTGGCAAGTAAACATGTTAGCCAGTAAAGTCAAAAGGACTCAGGCCTGTAAAAACAAAGAGAGACTAATCCGAGAAATTATTCAGATGTGAAAGATTTCAAGTAACTAGCCTCGATCTCTGTTTCATTGAAATTATGTTACACTTTTCCTATAAATTTAATCATAATGATGTAGTATTTTACCAAGTGTCATAGGTTATGCATTGTTAGTCTTGTGCTTCTCAAACTTTTTGGGCCATTTGAAAGTATGCTGTGTTAATGCTTAGCGATTTATTTATCTTCAAAGGTGTATATTGTAAATGTTCAAGTGATTATATGTTATGAAGTATAATTCAAGAAATGTGTAAAATATGTCTCAGTTCCTAGAGCATTTTTTTTTTAACATTTTATGCAGTGACCTTCCAAGCATTAATATAAACCTGGAAAAAAGAAATAATTGTCATGATTCATTAGGTTGTACGTTGATTAAAGTGCTTGGGTCGAACAAATCTGTCACTCGGCAGATGAACTGTTCAGAATAATCTGTTTACTAATAAATAGCAGTAGCGTGGGTAAAGTTTTGCTTTGCTTTTCTATCTTTGGTTGGTTGGCTGGAATGTGCTGAGGCTTAGATTGTTCCACTTCAGCAAAAGTGGAATTTTCCATCAAGTGGGAGTTAGAATTAGAATTAGACTGTGATGAAACGTGTGAGACCTTACTGAGTTAGCAGACTCTATCATTCAATAATGCGTGCTTTCACCTCACTTTGTGTGTTTTTTTTTTAAAATTAAGATGAACTACCTGTAATTGTTTTGGTTGCGAAAAACATGGTTTTATCTTAAGCTTAGACAGCAAATGAAATGACTAGCGTTCACTGAGATCCTAGTCATAAAGATGTCTTTCAAATGTTAAAACACTTCCTCCCCACCTTCCAAAAACATTCCTGGCTCATTGTCATCTATTATTACAAGAATCACTACCCAGATTGAGCACAGCAGTGTAGGGGTGGTCATGTGTGCGGTACAGTAAGTAAACATATGCTGTAAGTAATAATTCAAAATGATTTGCTAATGCTGTCTGCAGAGAACAGTGAGATGCTCTGTGTTCTATACAAATAATACTGCAAATATGCTGTGCACATTTGTGGCATTAAATGCTATTGAGAAATAATTAAACTCCGTCTCTTTCACTTGCTTTAGAAATATAATACTCATAAAAACCTACTTGCCCTACCGTGATTGTGGTGGTTGCTAAGCTTAATAGGTATTCTTGACAGTGAGATAACAATTGTGATCCTTTTCATCAAGTCTGTTGTACTCTGCATAATTAAATCCCTGGTTTGATCCCATAAATTGAGAACAGACTAATTGACCCAGAATACAATTCTAATACATTGTTATTCAGAATATGTTTCCACTGTATATGAACTAAATAGTTAACCGGGCTCGGTTATTTTTTTCTTTGGGAATAGCATGGGGCCTTGCTATATTGGGACTTCCCCCCACCCCCCCCCCCCCAAACTGTCTGTCCAAGTCTTCCTAGGCCATGCGTCCTCTGTGGGTGAACTGCTCCTATGCTTCTGCTAATACTGCTCTCGCCAGCTGCAAAGAAGTACATAAGAGTAACCTGACGGTGAGCTATGCCCTGTGCTCAATATCGCACCGCAGCAATGTGACTGAGATTAGCAACTTTGACGGAGCATGGGCAGAAATCCGTGTTGTTGCTGGTGCGCAAAACCACCACATCACCAACAAGGCTCACTGGTCCATGGCAAATTTTGGACATGTTAAATTTTGGAAGTAATTGCTCAACTGGATAGTTTCATATTGCTGTAATCAGATCATGCGTCGTAAAGTTAATCTCGCTTCTGTAGGCAGATCACAGAAAAATCAGCACTATGGCCTCTCTGGTTCTTGTCTGGAAGTATGATATTGAAAACTGAGGACAGCCTCCTCATTTAAGTCTAAGTAACCTTATTGTGTCAATGTAGAGGCTAAAGTGATTAAACTGATTGAAATTATGCCCAATCTGACAGCATGTCCCTTTGAAGAATGAGCAAATCTTTCAATGGCTACTCTAAAGAATTAAAGTAAATGCACACACAATGTATCTTAAATCATTTTTTAAAAAAAATAAAGTTATTGCTTCATTCTGCTCAATCTCTGCTTTCTTTGGGCAAATGGACCTTGTCAGCCTTTTACCCAACAAGGTTGCTGATGTGCATCACTTCAAAACTAAAAAGAAAATCCATTGCTAGAAAATGTTAAAGTTGATCTCTCTTTTGAATAAGACTATGTGGAAAACAGTAGCAGTTCTCTTGATAGTGTCCTTTCAGTTGGGAATATCTGAGTGTATTTTCACTAAGGAATGGTTCCAGTTTCCAGACATTCCATCAAAATACAACAGCTTCTGTTTCATATCCAAATAAAGTATTATTTATTTGTTTGTGCCCATATTCTCTCTTTATTTTTCTCTTGCTCTCCACCGCGCCCCCCCCCCCTCCATTGCTCTGGACCATATACAAAATAATTGTTCCTATTTCTCCAAATGCACCGTGCTAAATTATTCTTACCTAATGATGTATGAAATGAGTAGCTCTAGCTGGAACATTCGGGGCTCTTTATAAATTTCCACCAACACCCACATGTTCTCTGTTATTTTTGTTAAATGATATGGCATGATAGAAAAATGGAAAGACCTTTGAGTGAAATTGTATCAGAAGGCATGTTTTCTTGGTCCAGATGCAAAATGCCAGTATCACTTTGGACTGTGATGCTATGATGTTTCAAAAATAATGAGGTGATGGTTAAATGCTGTGTTAACCCAATACTCTGGGAGGGATAAGGACAAATCCTTATTTCATCTCAAACATTTTCTAGCAAAGTAAACTGCATTTATTATTAGTGATTACATTTTCTAAAAGTAATCTTTTTACTTGAATTGATATGAACAGAATGGGAAAGGTCCACTTATCTCTCTCTTCTCATTGGAATGATGCTGGTATTCATCCAGCTCACCCATACCACATGTCGGAATCTGCTGAGTAAAACATTTGTTTTTTCACCTGCTTTCAATAACTGTAATAACTGGTTTTCATTTCTGTGCCCCCGGCTAAAAACCAACCTTTTAACATCACTCAACAGGACAGCCAGTATTCTAAACCTTCGTGTCACTCAGCACTTTTGCAGTAGTGATTCAACTTGCATTATTAGAGTGGGTCATAGAAATGAACCCAAAATATATTTCTTATTGTGTATGCAATCTTCGTGAGAAAAATTCAAGGACGGAAAAGATTGTCATCTAAAGATAACGTACCGTACCATTGATGGACCCTTTAAAAAGTGAAATGCTTAAAAGTTAAAACTCAGGCTACTTTAAAAAAAAATAGTTGTTTGAATATGCACCTAATAAATATTTGTTCCTGATATTAAATCTTATATTTTAACATTCTACAGAAGGGATCTACTTTGACATAATCAGTGTTTGACCAATGGTAAATCAACTGTAAATCTTTTTATGATTTATTATTACTCGTTAAGGTGTGGAACTAATCAACACATGACATTAATATTGTACAATCCTGTATACTGAATCTAATTTACTGTGATCTGTTGATGTGTTTATGAGCGATAAGTAAAGGAATAGGGTCATAAATATCTGCCAGGCTATGGGTTCTAGTTGATTTTTATTTATTTAAAAAAAGTAAGTAAGGCAAGTGGCAATAACACTAGTTTGCTGGAGTTTGAATCTCATTCTCATCCACTCGCATGTTTGCTTCCCCAGAAGGGCAACTCTTTAGAAGTCTCGGCTAAGTTGTCTGAGAGCAGAATGATCCTCGCATGGCTCTTCAAACTGTGGTTGAGCAAAGAGTGGGATTAATTGCTTTCATATAGACAATTGCTGGTTGAACCATCCATGTACTCGCCCCAGAATAATAGTGCTAGTTTGGGTGGGATAAAATGGGGAGGGAGAATTACAAAAAAAGCCAGATAATCCATGGCTTTTATGAGAATTTTTTAATAAAAACATAAGCCTACTGTGTGGCTGTTGCTGCACTAGGATTTTACTTTTATTAACAACAGAGTAAGTAAATATATTTGATAGTCTGTGTAAAATCTTCTGCAACAGTAATTGGCTTTGCCAATTGTTTGTGAAATCAAAAAAATACATTATAAATGTGTCTTTCTTTCTTTACCTTATAGAGTACTATTCACACCTTCCCAAATAATGTGGGATTATGCTCCAAATATAAATAAAGCAGCTCTATAGCCTTGTAATGAGACTGTTCTCCACTGCTGCTGGTAAGGCTACAATTGCCTCAACGACCCTAGGCTTGAGGAAGGAAAAATTGGGATTCCTGTTCCTGAGTGCAGCCTGGTGACTTTTACTGTGTGTGGGTGGATAGCATGCAGCTCAGCTGTGATGTTATTATTTTCGTATCTTCACAATCTTCCCTCGGACGATAGTGTGAAGTAGTGGAAGAATTCTCAGGCTGATTGACAGTCTGACAGGCCGTGATGTGAATGTTCCTCCCGTGGCCGTAACCATCTTTATACCAGCCGATAGGTTGGTTATTCCTGTAGGACTGGAGTGTTTTATGGGCTCCCACAATTCATACAATATGGGGGCGGGGGCGGGATGGACACACCCACTGGAAGCGAGTATCTCTCTGGACCCCGCGAGGTTCGATTCCTGCACATTTTGACTTGGAGGTAGGAATGCTACCACTCAGTCAAAGGCCCATTCCCTAGCTCAGCTGTAATGCTCCCCACAGCCTGTTGGCACTTACTATCCAAGCTCACACTTGAAGTGTACCTTTAGGAGAGTTGAAGGGGAAATGCCATAAGTACTTTCTTTTTATACTGGTGGATCTCCTGTGCCATTGTGGAGAGTAAGTTGGTGAATTAGGTCCCTATTACCAGTCTCTGCTCTCTTTGTGCATTATTATTCATTCTTTTTCTCACTCTCTTTCTTTCACTCTTTTCCCTTGATGCGCTATCAATTACTCATAAAAGACTGAGAGTTAAGAGAGTAACTAAAGGCTTTTATTAACAAAAGAATGAAGGTCTGCCTCGAGTGGTCGACCGGTCCAGAATACAAAGGGCTGGGGAGCAGTCACCTTTATACTAGGACTTGTGGGAGGAGTCAGCCGAGGCATGTCCAGGCATGTACACAGTAGAATACAAACAGTGGTTTACCACATCCCTCTCCTACCTCAACTTTTTTTCTGTCCTCTCCTACTTCTCTCTGGATTTTTTTCCCCCTTACCTTTTGGGTGGTAGATGGTGCACACATGGCATAACAGGACAAGGAGCTGGTAAGAGCTGCAGATTGCATTGGCTCTCATCGGCTCCCTGGCCATCCCTCCGCCTCCACCCCCTCCCCGCATGCCATTTTGCATGCTGCCCCACTCCTTTGATCTCATTGCTACCCACTTCTTCATCCCCTCCGACCACTCCCTCGTTTTCGTTCTTACTGTATCTCCTCCCCTTTGAACTACGCGTGTATCCTCCCTCCCTTAGCTATCCTCCCTCCCTTAGCTGTCATGCATTTCACCCTTAACTGTATGTATAATTTAAAATCAAAGCCTTAACTGTCCACATCATTCAATTTGTTCAATAACTATGTATAAAATAATGTTCCATTTTCTTGTGTGTTTCTGTCATTCTGAGCTGTCGCATTGTTGGATTTTTATGTCCGTGATTACATAGGGAGAGAGAGATTACATACGCGAGTAGTATAATCTGTACCTTTCTAATGTATCCGAATAATTTTATTAAAAACTTTGAAATTAGAGCAGTGTACTAGATTAAAATTACAATATAAAATTGCAGGGCAGTGTTTTAATACATTTTTGCATGTGCTGCTTGAATCCAGGTTGGCGGGTTTGTAGAGAGAAGCAGTACTGGGATCTAATCTACCAGACTGCATCTGTGGGCAGCAACTTGCAGAATCATTTGAGTGGCAAAGACTCAGCTCCAGGATATAATGGCCTGGATTCTGTGGTAGGAGTAATAGTGAGGCTATCGGCGCTCACCGTTAATAAGGAGTAAATCGGACAGCAACTTTTGGCGTCCGCACATGCGAAGTTAAACGTGGAAATGAGGAAGTTGCTGTCCGATTTGCCCTGCTCCTCCACAAGCTTCGCTACACTGGTACCTCGCTGAGAGACTCGGCACTCAAATACATGAAGGGCATGAAATTGCGGTACTTGCCCACTAGATACCCACTAACCACACCAATGGAAGGCGCCAAACACCTCCAGTCTCTTCGCCGGGAGCAAGCGGAAGCCAAGCGCAAGGAGCGCACGTCAACCCAAGCACCCCACCCACCCGCCCCTTCAACCACTGTCTGCCCCACCTGTGACAGAGACTGTAGGTCCCACATTGGACTCATCAGTCACCTACCAACTCATTTTTAATGTGGAAGCAAGTCATCCTCAGTTCCGAGGGACTGCCTAAGAAGAAGGAGAAGAAGAACCACACCAGAAAAAGTTAATTTGTCCATTCAAGTGTAAGGGAATTTTTCAATTAAAAAAAAAATGAAAATTTAAAAAAATTACTTTTTCTTTCTGCCACTTTTATCTCTCTCTTTATTTTGCTTTCTGTACATGTTCTTATAGTGAATTAAATACTCTAATTTAAACATCCTAGTTTAGACTCTGCATGCCTCAGTAAGGATTCTTCAATCTGATTGGTTGAAGAGACACACGGTTGCTTTCCCTGTTCACAGAGGTCCCAGATCCCCTGTAGAGGGCTGTATCAGACTCCTGAGGAGAGTAAGTTGCCGCTCGAAAGCCCACGAAAAGTCTGTGGGCAGCTGTAAGCGTAATGAACGGCGAGCATCATTCGTTCACTGCTGACTGCAAATATACTTCATCGCAAAAGGGGAGATGGATTTTATTTATATCACATTGAAATGTCTCTGAATTACTCAGACATGCAGTGACTGTTAGGCAGGCAGACTTTTATTCCAGAACGAATCCCTCTTGTGCATGAAAGTAGTTTATGTTGCTTTCTACAAGGAAAACCTGTCCGTTGTTCACCTTTTATGATGATGGCTGATTTTTTCCCAAAATTAAACTAATGCACTTTTTATGGTCAGTTATCAGTTTACACATAAAACAATGGTTCTTTTCCAGGGCATTATCAAAGGGTGACATTCTCTTTGATAATTTTGGTAACATTTTTTGACTTCCAATTTGGACAACGCTTTTTGAATTTGTGTTGCCAAATATAACACACTTTTTGAAACAGCGATTGATGATGACGACTCAGAAGGGTTACTCGCATTATGCACTAAAATCCACAACTTGCATCTATAGTACAATTGCACTAAAAAGTTTTTCTCCAAAATAATCTTCATAATATTTTAATTCTGAGCCAGTCTTTGTAACCATTCTAGCATAAAATCTCCCCGCCCTACCTCATTTGAGTGTCAGCTATTATAGATTACTGACAGACACACCTCTAGTGTGGCCTGTAGGGCTACATAGCGATACCAGTGCTAATAATATATCTGGGTGGGGATAGTCTGATGTCACCTTGTTGGAATTAGGTCATTGTAAAATGAAATTGGAATAGATAGGCTGTCGTCTCTGCCCCATTACGAAACTGTTTTGCAACAACCCAACTCTGGAATCCAGTGCAGCTCAGGAATTTGACATTTGAGTCATCTTTCATGAATGAAGTTTTCTTCCTGCTAACTAGTTTCAATATTTGTTATTAACTGTAAATGTTATAAGTTAATTTTACTGCACGATAACCTGAATGCTAACACCCTCAGAGTTTGCTTGTATAGGATGCTGTAGAATCCATACCACTTATGCTGGAGATATCTAACTGTGCTTTTTATAGGAATATACAAGGGTGCTTGAACAAGCCTATGAAAGAATACCAGCAGAGAGCTGCTAATTCTACTCCGTCTGATGTTGACACCATGATACTATTGCAAACCATAGCTGCTACAACTATACTGCAATAAAGTAAATGCTTTATTGTAGTTTCTTAAACACTAATAAAAATGTTTTAAAAAATCTAAATTGGAAGTAACTATTGACTTCTTTACAGTTATATATTCTATTGCACTGTACTTTTTGTCACCTGTTACTGTTGGAAAGACCAAAAGTTTCAATTAAAAATAGTACCATTAATAATTATCTGTTTTAATAACCTGAGAATGGTTTATTTTATGTAGACAGTGAGGCAGGCATGGAAGCTTGACTTTTACCCTGTTCACTGGTGTGTGCCTCTCCTGGTCACCATGTTGGAAGTAAAGCAACACTGAGAAATGAGGTTTAGTGAAACTTTTTATAGTGCAATACTATGTATAAGGGATTTGCTTATTTTTACATGGTATTTACAGCACAGAAACAGGGGAAAGGCCATGAAGGGATTTGAAAACAAGGATGAGTATTTTGAAATTGAGGCGTTGCCGGACCGGGAGCCAGGTTTACGGAGGGTGGAAGATGGGAGGCCAGCCAGGAGAGTATTGGAATAGTCAAGTCTGGAGGTAACAAAGGCACGAATGAGGGTTTCAGCAGCAGATGAGCTGAGGCAGGGGCGGAGTCGGGTGAAGTTACAGAGGTGGAACGAGGCAGTCTTGGTGATGAAGCGGATATGTGGCCGGAAGCTCATCTCCGGTGTCAAATATGACACCAAGGTCAAGGTTCAGCTTCAGGCAGATGCCAGGGAGAGGGATGGAGTCGACGGCTAGAGAACGGAGTTCGTGGTGGGGTCCGAAGACGATAGCTTCAGTCTAGTAAATCCTTTTTGCACCTTCTGCACTGCCTCTATATCATTTTTATAATATGGAGACCAGAACTGTTCACAGTGTGGGCTAACCAAGGTTCTATACAAGTTTAACATAACCTCTGCTTTTCAATTCTATTCCTGTAGAAATGAACCCCAGTGCTTTGTTTGCTTTTTTTAATGGCAATATTAACCTGCGTCGCTACTTTTAGTGATTTGTGTATCTGTACCTCCAGATCACTCTGTTCCTTTACCCGATTTAGACACTTAGGGGTCGATTTTGTCGAACCTGTCGGGAAGAAGGCGGGACTTCCCCTTTCGGGTTTCTGACCCGCCTACTTCGACGTCCGGCCAATCCGCGCGATTTTCCCTTGATTGACCTTGTTGAGCCCGCCCAGCGGGCTCAGCAGGCCAATTAAGGGCCACCCGGCAACAGGTGACATCACAGACTGAAATTTCATCTGTCAGATATTTCTGAAATATCAGTGTTTTACAGCTGTTTGAAGCTGTCAAACACTGACAGTCTGATTTCTAAGATGAGTCCTTCTGCGCAGACTCATTTAGAAATCTCAGCAGCACTAAAAGCTGAAGGCTGTCACTTTTGACAGATCGCAGCCGTTCAGCTTTCAGTTCCGGCTGAGTGCTGTGCTCCCGACGGCTACAGGAAGAAAGGCTGTTAAGGTAAGTAAAAGTAAGTAAAAGTTCTTTACACACTTTAGACACACCAAACACACTTACCTTTACACTCATGCACCCATCACTCACCTGAGCGCCGACATCGCGACCCCTCCAACTCATTCAACCCGACGGCCCGCCGCTCTAACCTGGCGTGGTTTGGAGCTGTCGGGAAACCCACACGAAACCCCTCAAAATGGGGATTAGGCTAAAAACTGCCTGTTAACTACCTGTTAACAGGCAGTTAATTGGTACTAATCCCTTCCCGCCTGGTTTCGGCGGCTCCCAGTGCGGGGCAGGTACCCGCCGCCCCTGAAACTTACATGGGGCGGGGTTTTGGGCGGGATGGTGTCGGGACCCCCAAAGTCGGGATTTCCCCCCCCCCCCACACGCCTGAAACCCCGCCTGTCTGCTCCCCGAAAATCTAGCCCTTATTTTCCAAGGAGTATGTGACCTCCTTATTCTTCCTACCAAAATGTACTACCTCACACTCATCTATATTGAAGTTAATTTGCCAATTGCACACCCATTCTGCAAGTTTATTCATGTCTTCCTGTTTTTTTGTCACAGTTCTTCTCTGTATTAACTACACACCCCAATTTGGTGTCATCCATAAATTTTGAAATTGTACTTCCGGTTCCTAGGTCCAAATCATTTGTGTAAATGGTGAACAACAGTGGTCCCATCCCAGCACCGATCCTTGTGGAACACCACTTCCCACATTTTGCCAAGTAAAATGTTTTACTAAATCATGCAATTGCAGCATAAACATTACTTTGTTCTCCGACATGTCGTGACCTTTTCAGAGTTAGAGAGAGGCAAAAGCTATTCCAATAGTTTTGGAAGAAGAAACAACTAGTGTTTAATGTTTTGAGAAAAGCTTTGTTCATTTCCATCCAGTAGTACAGTACTTTTAAAGGTAACTGTTGTAAACTGCAGCTGCTGGAATCCGTTTGGCCAGGAATCTTATTTGGTTGTTAGTTGTTTACCAGTTTGTTGCAATTTTTCCATCATGGCTAATGAACTCTTAAGTATCTTCAAACTAGGAGCTACAAATGGTTCAATGGCTGCTGCCATTACTACTCCATAACTGTCTGACCTGTTTCATGTTTGGAAAAGGTGAAGTGAGCAATGTTAGCTTTTCCCATTTTTAATAATGTTGTACCATTTGTACAATTTCTTTTTAAACAGGTAGCAAGGTCTCTTATTTCTCAATCTTCCTTTTGTTCCCTTCAAGTCTCAACTTTCAGTTTGTCTTTCTGACTCTCTCTCTCTCTCTCTCTTCTCCCTCTCTTTTCTCCTGCTCTCTCTTTCCCTCTTTTTCGTTCTCTCTTCCTCCCTCTTTTTCTCTCTCTCAGATAATGAGGCAGAAATTCCGATCCCTACGGGTAGGTACGCGCGGTGTACTCACCCGTAGGGACATCGGAAATGCCGGCTTCAGACATGCACTGCGCATGCGCTGGAAAGCTCGTGACAGATCGGACGCCTGCCCTGGAGCAGGGCCTCTGCGAGTGGAAAGTTACGTTTTTTGGAGACCCTCCGCCCGCAGAAAACACTTACAATTCTTGCGCCTGTAAAAGCAGGCACAAGGCCTGCTTTTACCAGGCTAAGAGTTGAAGAAAGTTTTTAAAAAAAATTTCCACTGATTTATCATTTTAAAATACTTTAAAGAAAGGTAAGTTTATTTTTAGCCCCGTTAAAAACTAATTTTTTTCAAAAATTTTAATTTTTGTTTGAAATAGTTAATTTATGTAATTTATAGTCATTTAAAAAATGTGATTTTTAAAAAACATTTATTTCAAGTTTTACTTATGTTATGGGGGTGATCTCTATTCATAGATTTGACAGGTCTTCCTGTCAAATCTATAAATGGAGATTCTCTGCTCTGATTGGCTCCCCATGGCCCACGTGATCCCAGGGACGATGGCCCACGTGATCCCAGGAACGCTGCGAACTACCTGCACCCCTGGGATACGCGTGCCCTGCACACCGGCAGTTTGAAGAGGCACAGCAACGGAACTCTGCGCCTTCTGGGAGCCCTCCAGTCCAGGCGGAGATTTTTCCAAATCGCAGCCCTCCACCCGCGGGAGGGCTGCGAACGGAATTTCTGGGCCTTTATGTTTATGTACCTGTTTGACTCTAGTCAGCATGCTTATTTCTGATTTAACTTCTAGCGAATCGAATAACTAGGGAGGTAGATAGGGCTTTAAACTAAATAAGGGGGGGTGGAGGGTCCCGGTGGAGAGAAACCTAGAATGCTAAAGAGAAAAGACAAGGAAGCAGTGCAGGAAAGTGATTGGGGTAAGGATAACCAGATTGTGTCAGGAAGGGACAGAGCGTACAAACAAAGGAGTGCACTAACAAATAGGGTCCAGGTGAGGAAAAAATATGGTAATAAGACAAATAGGGCCATAGTAAAAAAAATGATAAGATGTCTAAAAATGTTAAAAACAGAAATCTAAAGGCATTGTATCTGAATGCACAAAGCATTCGTAATAAGGTAGATGAATTAGCAGGGCAAATAGATGTAAACGGATATGATATAATTGCGATTACAGAGACATGGCTGCAGCGTAACCAAGGCTGGGAGCTGAATATCCAAGGATATTCGATATTTAGGAAGGACAGGCGAAAAGGAAAATGAGGTGGGGTGGCGTTGTTAGTAAAGGATGAAATCAGAGCAATAGTGAGAAAGGATATTGGCTCAGAAAATCAAGATGTAGAATCAGTCTGGGTGGAGCTAAGAAGCACCAAGGGGCAGAAAACATTGGTGGGAGTTGTCTGTAGGCCTCCAAACAGCAGCGGTATTGTAGGGGATGGCATCAAACAGGAAATTAGACATGTATGTAACAAGGGTACTACAGTAATCATGGGTGACTTTAATCTACATATAGACTGGCCAAACCAAATTAGCAATAATACTGTGGAGGATGAATTCCTGGAGTGTGTACGAGATGGTTTTTTAGACCAGTACATTGAGGAGCCAACTATGGAACAGGCTATCCTAGATTGGGTATTGCGCAATGAGAAGGGGTTAATTAATAATCTTGTTGTGAGGGGTCCTTTAGGGAAGCGTGACCATAACATGATAGAATTCTTCATTAAGATGGAAAAGATGGAAAGTGAAGAAGTCCATTCCGAAACTAGGGTCCTAAATCTAAACAAAGGCAACTACGAAGGTATGAGGAGTGAGTTGGCTATGATAGATTGGGGAGCTTCATTAAAAGGTATGACAGTGGATAGGCAATGGCTAACATTTAAGGAACGAATGCATGAATTGCAACAGTTATACATTCCTTTCTGGCACAAAAACACAAGGAAAAGTGGCCCAACCATGGCTAACAAAAGAAATTAAGGATAGTATTAAATCCAAAGAGGAATCATATAAAGTTGCTAGAAAAAGTAGCAAGCCTGAGGATTGGGAGCAGTTTAGAGTTCAGCAAAAAAGGACCAAGAGATTGATTAAGAGGGGAAAAATAGAGTATGAGAGTAAACTTGCAAGGAACATAAAAGCAGACTGTAAAAGTTTCAACAAGTGTGTAAAAAGAAAAAGATTAGTGAAGACAAATGTAGGTCCCTTACAGTCAGAAACGGGAGAATTTATGATGGGGAACAAGGAAATGGCAGAGCAATTAAACAAATAAGGTCATCGACCTGAAACGTTGACTCTGTTTATCTCTCCGCGGATGCTGCCCTGGCCTGCTGAGTTTTTCCAGCATTTTCTGTTGTTATTAAACAAATACATTGGTTCTGTCTTCATGGAAGAGGACACAAATAACTTCCCAGAAATGCTAGGGAACCAAGGGTCTAGTGAGAAGGAGGAATTAAAGGAAATTAGTATTAGTAAAAAAAATAGTGCTGGAGAAACTAATGGGACCGAAAGCCGATAAATCCCCAGGGCCTGATAATCTGCATCCCGGAGTACTAAAAGAGGTAGCCATGGAAATAGTGGATGCATTGGTTGTCATCTTCCAAAATTCTATAGATTATGGAACAGTTCCTGCAGATTGGAGGGTGACAAATGTAACCCCACTATTTAAAAAAGGAGGGAGAGAGAAAACAGGGAACTACAGACCGGTTAGCCTAACATCAGTAGTAGGAAAAATGCTAGAGTCTATTATAAAGGATGTGATAACAGGACACTTAGAAAATATCAACGGGATTAGACAAAGTCAACATGGATTTATGAAAGGGAAATCATGTTTGACAAACCTACTGGAGTTTTTTGAGGATGTAACTGGTAGAATAGACAAGGGAGAACCAGTGGATGTGGGGGGCGATTTTGTGAATGGAGGCACGTTGGAGGCGTGACTGCTGCTTGTCGGGTTTCAGTCACGCCTCCATCGATTTGTGGCCAACCCACGCTATTTTCCATTGATTGACCTTGTTAAGCCCGCCCAGCGGGTTTAGCAGGCCAATTGAGGAAAAGCCGGTTGCAAAGCACGTCAACGTAGGACGTTTCATCTGTCAAAAATTTTTGACAGATGAATTGTTATCGTTTGATAGCTCTGTGAAGCTGTCAAACACTGACAATCTCTGCAGTTTGATGAGGTCTTGCATACAAGACCTCATCAACCTTCTTTCTTTTACAGAATTGAGATGTTTGTTGCATCTGAGAATGCAACGGCCATCTCTCATCTGCAACGCGAAGGTGTGAGACTCTCCGCATAGAAACCGACTGAAGCCTGCAAAAAGAAACAAAGGCAAGTACACTTTTAAAAACACTTAGGACTTACCTCAGATACTCACCTCTACACTCTTGCACCCATCACTTACCTTCACAACGCACTTTTGCACCCCCCCGCCCCCGCCCCCCCACAGACTCAGTACTTGCCTCGCTGAGCTGGCAGGTTTTGGAGCCTTCGGGAAGCCCGCACTTGTGAGGGCAAAATGGGAATAATCCTATTTTCTGCCTGTTAATTAACTAACGGGCAGTTAATAGGCTTTAATCCCTTCCTGCCTCCAAGGTGACGGGGCCCGGCACGGAACAGCAACCGGCCTCCTGGGAAGATGGCATGGGGGCGGGTTTGCCACCCACCCCCAAATTCTGCCATTTTCTCAGCAGACCCGCCTCCCCAGGGCTGGCAAAATCGCCCCCATGGTGAATTTGGATTTTCAGAAGGCCTTTGATAAAGTCCCACATAAGAGGTTAGTGTGCAAAATTAAAGCACATGGGATAAGAACATAAGAAATAGGAGCAGGAGTAGGCCAATCGGCCCCTCGAGCCTGCTCCGCCACTCAACAAGATCATGGCTGATCTGATCCTAACTGCCAATCCACTATCACAGAACCATCTCCTGAATCTAACAGAATTAGACACACGAAATAGGAGCAGGATCAGGCTACACGGCCCCTGGGCCCGCTCCGCTACCCACAGGGCCATGACCGATCCGAACCTAGACTCATGTCCAAATTCCTGCCCGCTCCCCGTAACCTTTAATTCCTTTTACTTCTAGGAAACTGTCTATTTCTGTTTTAAATTTATGTAATAATGTAGCTTCTACAGCTTTTTGGGGCAGCATATTCCATGGACCTACCACCCTCTGAGTGAAGTAGTTCCTCCTCATCTCAGTTTTGAAAGAGCAGCCCCTTATTCTAAGACTATGCCCCCTAGTTCTAGTTTCACCCATCATCGGGAACATCTTCCCCGCATCCACCCGATCCAACCCCTTCACAATCTTATATGTTTCAATAAGATCGCCTCTCATTCTTCTGAACTCCAATGAGTAGAGTCCCAATCTACTCAACCTCTCCTCATATGTCCATCCCCTCATCCCCGGGATTAACCGAGTGAACCTTCTTTGTACTGACTCGAGAGCAAGTATGTCCTTTCTTAAGTATGGACACCAAAACTGTACGCAGTATTCCAGGATTGGGGATAATATACTGGCATGGAGTGAAAATTGGTTAACAGACAGGAAACAGAGTAGGAATAAATGGGTTTTTTCAGGGTGGCAGGCGGTGACTAGTGGGGTACCACAGGGATCAGTGCTTGGGCCCCAACTATTCACAATATATATCAATGATTTGGATGAGGGAACCAAATGAATTTTTCCAAGTTTGCTGACGACACAAAACTAGGTGGGATTGTGAGATGTGAGGAGGATGCAAAGAGGCGTCAAGGCGATTTAGTGGTCTCTACCCTTTATCTAAATGGTGATAGGTTGGGAAATGTTGATGTACAAAGGGACCTGGGTGTCCTTGTACACCAGTCACTGAAAGCAAACATGCAGGTGCAGCAAGCAGTTATGAAGGCAACTGGTATGTTGGCCTTCATTGCAAGAGGATTTGAGTACAGGAGCAAGGATGTCTTACTACAGTTATACAGGGCCTTGGTGAGACCACACCTGGAGTACTGTGTGCAGTTTTGGTCTCCTTACCTGAGAAAAGATATACTTGCCATAAAGGGAGTGCAGCGAAGATTCACCAGACTGATTCCTGGGATGGCAAGACTGTCGTATGAGGAGAGATTGGGTCGACTAGGCCTGTATTCACTAGAGTTTAGAAGAATGAGAGGGGATCTCATTGAAACATATAAAATTCAGGCTAGACCGACTGGAATCAGGGAGGATGTTTCCCCTGGCTGGTGGGTCTAGAATGAGGGGGTCTCAGGATACGGGGTAGGACATTTAGGACTGAGATGAGGAGAAACTTCACTCAGAGTGTGGTGAACCTGTGGAATTCTCTACCACAAAAGGCTGTGGAGGCCAAGTCACTGAATATATTTAAGAAGGAGATAGATAGATTTTTAGACACAAAAGGCATCAAGGGGTATGGGGAGAGAGCAGGAATATGGCATTGAGATAGAGGATCAGCTATGATCATATTGAATGGCGGAGCAGGCTCGAAGGGTCTACTCCTGCTCCTATTTTTCTATGATTTCTATATATGCAAATTGTAGATAAAAAAACTCGTGGGACAAGCTTCTACATTGGTACGAGGCCAGTTTTCTTACCTCAATAGCAAAATACTTCAGATGCTGGAAATCCGAAATAACAACAGAAAATGCTGGAAAAACTCAGCAGGCCAGGCAACATTCAAAACCCTTTGTCAAGACTGAAAAAGCACAGGAAATGAAACAGATTAAAAGGCCAGGCTGGGAGAGAACAAAAGAGAAGTGAAGAGACATTAAGAGGTATTCAAAACGAGATGAGATGGTGATCGGACTAGTGGAGACAAAAGACGGCTCTAGATTAGGTGTGAAATGCGCTGGCAGAATGGGAGACAGCTGCCATGTGGGAGAGAGACAAAGGGGGGGAAATGGCCAAAACAAAGGTGTGGATAAAAAATATAAGTAAAAATGTAATGGGGGCCGAGGTTATGATCTGAAATTGTTGAACTCGATATTGAGTCCGGAAGGCTGTAAAGTGCCTAATCGGAAGATGAGGTGCTGTTCCTCGAGCTTCTTATCTCTTCATTTTCATGCTTAAGGCAGCAAGGATTTTGTTTTCCACTTGCACGGCACCCAGATTCAGCAACAAGCACTCCCAGATCAGGTATAGTGAGGGTTAGTGCAAGGTAAACTCCCTCTAAACTTCTCTAACAACATTTCTTAATTCCAGCTTCAGAAGGGAATACTCTACTGTATTAGCTTGACATTTCCATCTCGCACACCCATTGCTCTTATTAACTTTCTGAATGAGGTTACACATTTGGTGCTTAAAAAATGAGCATTTTGTGCAAAACATGTACTTCTGTGGAACTAAGTTGAGTTTGGCGAACTTCAGTCTGGAGGGCTTAAAAATCCAAGCTCCAAAGTGGAAGAACAGTGTAGCATCCAATCTTGAGCTGTCAAAAAATAATGTAGAAATTGGCTTGTTGCTTGTTGATGTGTATGCAGGTATTTTGTGTTCCATGAAACTAAACACTTGAAAGAAAAAAACATTTGTTTTATATATGTAGCTAATTAAACATGTATAATCGACAATTGTGGATAGCTGAGAGTGATTACACGGAGAGCACTGGATAACTGGGAGTGGATTACAATGCAGTGCAGGGGTTCAGGTGATTTGATATAAACCACAAAAGTGTTGTTTTTGGTTTGTTTGTCAACTGAAACTCAAGATTGGATAACTACCTTGTAATCTTTTGATTCTCTTATTTGATAACAGACTCTTGTTTTGATGAGCAAACAGAGTAGGAGTTGAGGGCAGTTTTCAGAGTGGTTGCATGTGGGTAATGGTGTCCTACAGGGTTCAGTTCTGTGACCACGTCTCTTTATTGTATACATTAATGATTTGGATATAGGCTTGGAGCGAGTGGTGGCAACATTTGCATATGGTATCAAAATAGGAGGTATAGCGATTTGGGAGTACAGGTTGACAATGTTAATGGCAGCACCTCAGGTTGACGAGGCGTTTTTTTTAAAAAAGCTACTGACTATCTTTTTTTATCACGAGGGATAGAATATAAATGCCAAGAGCTAATGAGGAACCTATATAAAACCTTAATAAGACCTCAGTCAGAGTACTGTGTACAGTATTGGACTGTACACTACAGGAAGGATAATGAGGCTATGGAGCTGGTAAATCCTAGATTCACTAGGATGCTGCCTGGTATGAGGAAATACAAATATGAAGAAAGACTTGAAAATTAGTCACTGTTCTTAGAATAATGCAGATTACGGGGCAATACGATAGAAGTCTCAGAATTCTGAAAGGTTGGGATAAAATGTCATAGATACAAGATTTGGAACAGAGAGCACGAAAAAATCTTCACACAAAGTTGAGAGGCTGCGGAATTCACTTCCTGGGTTAGTTGTTGAGGCAGAAACTATGTCAACAATCAAGATTAGATTAGATAGATGGAAGAAAGGAAAGGGAATGAAGCGAAGTGTGAAAAGGATGCAAGAATTTGATTAGGACTATTTTCTCGTGTGGAGGCTAAACAACTACATAGCCTGATTGAGCCGAATGGCCTGTTTCCATGTTGTGACTTGTATGTATTTCTATGTAGAAATGAGAATTGGGATAGGAAGAAGCAAGAATTAAATATTTCAAAAGACATCACAGAAGTATTAAAAAGCTCTCTACACATAATCATTTTAAACTTGACATTTAATTATTACAGTACTAACTGATGCATGCTAAAGTAGCTCCATACGACGTATGCAAACCCAGGATTGTCTGCCTGAGTTTGCTTTCTGACTTATTTGGTTGTTGTTATTCAAAAATATCCAAATTAGATTACAGTATTCATTATCAAAGTGGAGGTGTCATTTAGAGGTGATATTTGATTGTCTCAAACTTGGTGGTGAGTGGGCGGGGTGGGGGAGGGAACAGAGGAGGAATGAGAAGAAATAGAGAGAAATGTAAAGGTTGAAGTAGTAAAAATATTTATGTTTGAAATGAAACCCCCCAAAAATATTTTTTATATTTGTCAATCATCTAATCTTTAGTCAAGCAACAACTAGGCATGTATATATTTCACTTTCACTAATATGCTCTGTATTACGGTAAAAAGTAATGACTCGAGCATTTTGGAAAGTGACCTCCTAAGGAGTGTTTTGGATCAAGAGCATTTGGCTGCAATCCCATTTTCCATTATTTATAACGGACCCTTTGGGAAACCGTACACCAGTAAAGGTCACGGAGCATTTCTGGCCATTCCTGAGCACGTTGCTGGTTTTTATTTTAATGCTGAACTCTGAACGTCAATGAAACAAAAATGTAGCAAAATTTGGATAAAAGTGCTTGCTAAATGGAAAATATCATAGTGCTTGTGAAATTGGATTTACCCTTTGTGAACTGCAATCGCATGGCGTTGATCCAACAAAATGTGCGCCAGTACTTTTAAATTAGCATTGGTAAACTTAAAATAATACTTGCAGTTTTTTTGTAATAGATACCGATTCAACAGGTGAAACTGAATGGATAATTGATGCATTATAATTTGGGCCACTTCAATATTCCTGCTGAAACATTTGCTGATTTTATTTTACTGTAGTTTTTAATTGACTTTTGTGTGAATTTTTGTTCTCATTGAGGTGAGCGATGGTTATACTGGGGAATGAAACAATTTTCATTCTTGGGCAGCCGGTGTCAGCATTGACCTCTCCCAGGTCAGGTATAACATGGTGGGATAGAGAGTAAAGTTTTCTCTACACTGCACGAACGTTGTCGGGGGGAATTTTAATGTTCCGGCATGCTGGGAAAGGGGGGGGGGGGACCCGTAGCATACGGGAAAACCCGGACTTGGTAGTGTGCGGGGGGAACCCGGAAGTCCAGGTTTCCCTGCACGCTGTGCAGTCCGATCCTGCGGGTGGCGGGGTGGTTTGTATGAGGGAGGGGGCTGGAGGGAAGCACTCCTGCTCCTCCTGACCTATAAGGAATGCTCCCGAGGCTGTCCACGGCTCGCTGCAGTTGCTGGGATTCCCGGCCGGCCATAGTTAAACCTGCAAAGCAGATTAAACCCGAGGCTTCCAGCCTCCTTATCGTATTTGAAGTTCCAACCCGCCTCTTGGGAGCGGGTTGTCTGCCCACCCCTGTCCTGCCACTGTTAAAACTGGAAGTGGGCAGGTTGAGGTCAGGATTCAGATTTTCACACTTTAACCTCCCACCTGACCCCAACCCTCCAATTTTTGGGGGTTAAAATTCTCCCCGATGTGTCTCAGCTCCATCCGACCTCAGAAGAGCACATCATATTGCATCTTATGACATTTCCACACATCACCCAATCACCAATACATTTTTTAAAATTAGTAAGTGGCTGCAGTTGTCAGTATGAAAAATGTAAAGTTCTTTCTCTTCTTTCTTCCTCTCTGCCCCTTGCCATTACTATTTCACAATTTCAGACTCCTGCTGCTAGTGCTTGTCCATCAAAACCTACCTTTTTGACCTTTTCAATTACCTCTTCTAACACGCCCTCCACCGCTCGGCATCTCTATCCTTTATGTATTTTATTTATTAATCCCCTCCCCCCACTTTGTAAAGTACCCTGGGGCATTTTTTTTTACTTTGATGAATTCATGTTATCGTTGCCACAATGCTGATCCTTCTGCACACATTGCCCTGTATGACTGTTTGAAAAGGTTTGCCAGTATCCAAAAGGTTAATGCCTATATCTATCTTATTATTTTATTTATATATATATATATAAAGCGGTTGGTTTGTCTGTCTGTTTGTCTGTCTGTCCGCTATACACTCAAAAGTTATAGAGCGTACCTACACGCATGTTCTATCAAAAGAAAGCTCATCATTAGGGGAGTCTAATAGGCGTATTTACTTTTTGGTCAGACAAAAAATTTTCAGACACTATACAAAAAACGTTCAAAAATCCGCTCATTAGCGGTTGACCAATCCTACCGCTCATTAGCATTGAGTGACGTGATGGTTGACCAATCCTACAGTTCAGTGACCTGATGGTTCACCAATCCGCCGTCTGTGGGCGGGCCTAATCCTGCAGCCTCCCAAAACTTCACCGCCATTTTTTTCATCCCCACAGCGACAGCACCAGCCAAACAAACCCCCACATTGCGGCTCCGGGAGCGGGAGGTGAGTTGGAGTCACTCGGGCCGGGCCTCACAACTGCTCGGCCCGAGACACAGAGCGGGCGGGGGAGCATCAGCGGCCATCCATAAACAGCGCTACCCGCGGCGCGGTGGCCGGGCGCACCGGGTAATCAGCTGGGGTCCGTCTCGGCCCTAGAGCCTGGTCGGGCCTCAACCGCTAGGCCCCGCACGGCCGCCGCGGCCTGGCTCAATTTTCAAAGCCCTTCCCCGGGTGCCAAAAGAGGGGGAGGGAGGGAGATGAGAGGGGGAGAGGTAGAGAGAGAGAGAGAGGGTACATACATGGGCAGGGAGAGAGAGGGGGGGGAGACAGAGAGGGGGGCAGGGAGAGAGAGGGGCAGGGGGAGAGAGGGGGGGACGGACAGAGAGAGGGTCAGGGAGGCAAAGAGTGACACAGAGCGCAGGAGCGGCAGCGCCCAGCCGTAAACCGCGCGGCCCAATAAAGCCCTGGCAACGCCGGGCACCCCCAGCTAGTGTTCTATAAAGTAGCAAATTGGTCATTTAAAGTGTCATGAAATAAAATGTTGACTTGTTGAATAAATTGGAACTCTTGTTAACATTCCCCTGAAAGTGTTGGCATTTGTATAATAAAAGAAAGTTGGCTTCATACTAAAGCTGTTTTCTTTTTATATCGATTTCAATTTAAGTTGATCTGTTGCACAATTTATATCTGCCAAAACCTATGTGATCGTAACTGTAAAATTATGTATAACTTAAGGCATGTGCTGTACTTAGTGGAAGGTGTGCTTCTGTGCAATGGGACTTTTTTCCTCTTTTCCGCGCGCCCCAGCCAAAATGGCCCATCTTTCAGGCGTGGTTTATTTTAAGAGCATGGGCAAGAGTTCAAACAAAGGGAATGGTATCCAAGCCTGAGCTCCAGCTGATGATCAGATTTGAATCTTTGATTCTATGGACTGGAGCTCCCTGGCTAATGAGTCTTCAGAACACAAATATTTTGGGTAGGCTGTTGAACAAAGGTTTTCTAATGGTTCTGCCTATTATTAAGAAAATAATTTAGTAAGATGGCTGATGTTCACTATTAATAATACAGCCTTAAATCACATTATAATTATAACATTTTCATTGAGTGTATGAAAGGTTTCTTACAAATGTATGCAATGCATCCACAACACAACATATGGTCATTTATACAATGCTTCAGTAAGTCCTGTTTAATACAGCTGGGAAATCAATTTGCTTCTTTTGGGTTTCAAGAATACAATGAATTAAAGTTTTTTTTGAGGCTTTGCATTTCTGCTATTCTATTTAAGTTCAACTTTTGGATTTTGTAGAAAGTTCTGTGTTTTAAACACAGCCAAAAAGCTAATGATTTTCTATTTTATAAAGTAATGAGTGAGTCATTTAAAATGTTAAATAAAATATTGAATTGTTTGAAATTCCCCTAAAAGCTTTTGCATTGGTAACAAAAGCTGGCTCTGAGCTGCTACAAGGTTTAAATTATCTCAGTTTCAATTTAAGTTACTCTGTTGAACAATTTGTACTGGAAAAATCTCCATGATCTTAACAGTAAAATTATATAAAACTCTAGTAATGGTGAAATTGTTACACAGAGATCTAGGGAACACCACCAAGTTTAGAAAGAGTAGGAGGTATTCAAGGAGTTTAAGTATGCCAAGCTTGGATCTTGAAAGCCAGTATATTTTAGGAGGAAGGGAAGACTGGGAGAAGTAAGGAGTCCCATAATTTTGATGTCCTGGGAAAGAATGAGTTAGAGTGACAGGTAATGTGATGAGTCTTCATTTCACTACAGGAAGGAACAAGAGTATGTTGAATGGTGCATTTAAAGCTTAAGAAAATTCAGAGCAAAGGCTAGAGCAGGAAGCATTATTATGTTAATAAAACAAACTATTCACCGGTCCAGAGATCATATTTATATACAATTCCATTTAATTGATGGACTATGCAGTCACTTAAAAAAAAATTGTTGATCTTAAAGGTTTTGGTGTTACCTTATTACCTTTTTCCATTGCTTAAAAAGAAAACAAACATTGCCTGTTCTAGTGATGTGTTTATTACATTACATGTTTGATTAGATTGATGGGGCTGGAGAAGAATGTAGTAGGTTGCTATTATGACTTCATTTCGAGTTGATTTTAACAGCTCTCAGACTGTGGTAGAACATCATTCTTTAAGCATTTGGAAAGTAATCGTGTCTATAGTTTGATTACATAGAAATGATTAGGGAGTTTCTTTTGTGGCAGAAGAGGGGCAGATCATTGCTATACTGAGTCGTGGATTACCTTTCCTTACATCCACCGAGAGATCAGGAAACAGAATGTGCTGGTATGCAAGTCTTACATAGTACACAAGACATGATTGCAGAGCTTACCAAACTGGTACCATATGGATCAGGCAATCCAGTGAAAAATGTATAGGTGTAAACATGTATCTCTCTGAATTACTAAACCAAAGCATGTAACAGAAGTAGCTAGGCATTTTAATGAATTAAAAAGTATGTGTTTATTTCCTGTTTTTGTGATGTTAGGAAATATTTTTTGCACAAAGCATACCTTCGTGTGCTCAAAAACAAATGCACACCCTTTGTTTATTTTTGTAATTAGATTATAGATTTATCTATTTTTGTTAAGATTCTGTTATGCGTTGCTGCAAAGTCAATGAAAGTTTCTGAGAGTGAATGAAATTGTGTATATTCGTGGGGAGGGGTTCAACTTTTCATAGCCAATCAGATTCCTCTAACTACAGAGTGCAAATTGAAATAAATTCCAAAATATCACTTTTTTATGAAGATCTGCACGTCTAATGGTAACAATTAATTCCCAAGGTTTCTGGCAAGTTTACCATGGTTCTGTCTTTAGCATTCAACTGTGTCTGTACCCAAATGGTCCCATGTAAGCCTAACAGACACACCCCTCATTCATTACTACTTCGTTTAAGATGAGGACAAACTTCTCGGTCAAGTCTATAAAACATTCTGTTCCTTGCAGGTGCAGTCACTCGCCTGTGCATCGATCCCGTGAGATGGCTGCTTGTGCCCTAGTTCCTTTTGTGGCAGTGGATCATATTCTTCCTATGGCGCAGTCCTTGCTGGAAGCCTTACCTGCTCCCACAGATCCATGTATACGACAGAACCACATCCATGGGACACTGCTGCAGGTAGAGTTCAAACATGAAACGTGAGAGTCTGGAAGGAGCTTTCATTTGTTGGAGCTGACTAAATAAATAAGTGAGCTATGGTAGCCAAACATGAGCTTGTTTCCTCAAGAAATAAACCCAGTATATATGTTGTACACCTAGATTCATCTAAACTAAGAAACAGAGACTATTTGAACCCTCACAGTCCTCAAGAACTCCCCAGTTACATTGCCAACTGAACGTTCTGCTCAGTTTACAGAGTTTGCTATCTGATCCATCATTCAGTGCTTCTAAATTTCCATGGGAAATAGTCCACTGTGGTTATTATAAATTAATAGCTCTTGCCCGTGAATAACAAAGTTTTGTAGTTTATCTTTTGGCATGCCAAGAATACTTTTTGTAACTTTCTCACATCTTCTGTCACAGTACAGGTAGACTATCCTTTATCCGAACTTCCGAAAACCGAAACCCTCTAAAAACCGAAAGTTTTTTCGTTCAGCGTAAGTCGTGCGCACGACATGACCAGAGTGGCGCACGACTTACGCTGAGCAGGGCAGAGGGTCACTGAGTTCCCTCCTGGGTAGGAGATTGCAGGCCGAGCCGGGCAGTGTGAAGGAGGTATACCGGGAGAGTGAACCCAACAATACAGTGGCCCGTCCGATAGCTGCAGCGGCCTGTCCGATATTCTTTTCTCCCACCCCCCCCGACCCCCACCCTTTCGGATAAGGGATAGTGTATCCTTTATCCGCACTTCCCAAAACCGAAATCCTCTGAAAACCGAAAGTTTTTTCGTTCAGCGTAAGTCGTGCGCACGACCCCGACCCCCCCGCCGACGCCGACCCCCCCGCCGACGCCGACCCCGACCCCCCCGCCGACGCCGACAAATTTCCCAGTCTTATAAAATACCTTCTGAAATCCGAAATTTTCCGAAAACCGAAACACGGCTGGTCCCGAGGTTTTCGGATAAAGGATAGTCTACCTGTATCGTCATTTAAATGAATTCTACAAAATGGCAGTGGAATGCCTCCAACAGGTGGTAAAGGTGCTATATTGTAATTGGATAATGAATAATATCATGCTGTTCAATTCAGTCTCATGACCCAACTCGTTCTTTTGTGTAATTGACTTAGAATGACATTATATAGCATAAAGCTTAATATTATAAAGCTGGGTCTGAGATGTGTGCATGATGGGTATGGCTGAAGTAATGCTGATAGTTATTACAATATAAATGTATATAGCAGTTTTACTGTCTGTTTTGATACATATTGCAGTGCAGATAAGGCTAGGGCAAAGGTCTTTACGACTATATGAGTAATTTGATGCGTTGGGAACAATCTTGCTTGTGGACCCTCCCCAAAGATTAAATGTGCTGCCGTAGTATTGGTGCTTTCTGGTGGCATGGATGAAATAAATAATACTCATCAATGCAATGATCAACGCTGAAAACTCACTTCCATCTTTTTGCAATATGACCACCCTACTGACTGTCACAAAGCTACAGTTAGCTCTCAAATCATGAAAACTACTTGAGACATCTGGAGTTGGCAAAACACTCATTCATATATTTAAAAAACTATAAAGAGTTGTTTGTCTGATCTTGGAAAACCAGATGTTGAGAAACATTATGTGCTGATATAAAAGGTTAATTATTATTGCTGGCGATCTTATGATAATTGTACTTTATGTGAATAGATTTTGCACAGCTCTAATTTAATTTAAATAATATTACTGAGGGGGGGGGGTGGAAGTTGTAGAAAGATGCCATATCAGGCTTCTTCAAGGCTTAAACTGCAATTATCAGATTCATTCGTACCTTCTAAAATCGTGTGGGAGCATGCTGCAACATACATCATAAAACCCACTTCATGTTTGGTTAAAGACTGCTGCAGCTGCACTGATAATACATGATCAAACATTACTATATTGTTTACCAAAGCCTCCCTCTCCAGCCCTAGCTTTACACGTGAAGACTTTAAAACCCTTATCATTTATAACTATTCCTAGTCTGCTCTGCCAAATCTAGTTGTTCCAAAAGTTTCCTCAGGAGTTTATATCTATCATAGAAATATCCAGCACATCAGGGGGGCCATTCGGCCCATTGTGCCTGTGCCCACTCCTTGAAAGAGTTATCCAATTAGTCTCACTCCTCTGTGCTTCTCCCATAGCCCTGCAAATGTTTCCTTTTCAAGTATATATCCAGTTCCCTTTGCCCAATCACATCATTACCTTTGTTACTGCCATTGTGGTGACTGTCTGCCTCCCAGTAGTCACCTTGCATTAACCAATTCCTGCTGCCTCTGCCATTCTATTTTATTAATTCTCTAACTGCCTTCCAAGTAAGGGGTCCCATTTTATTGTACAGCTAAATTGGTCATGTATATTTTGCTCAACCACCACTTGCTTGGGTAAGCAGATTCCCTTCCCTAAGTAAGTGATAGGCCAGCAAAAGATTATTCTACTATTGTAAATGCAGGATACTTTGAATTTTTATCCACACAGATTTTTTCATCGGGCTGGATTTTGCCACTGAGGAGCTTTTGGAGGCGGGACTCCCACTTGTCGGGTCGATGTCCCGCCTCCATCAACTTCTGGCCAACCCACGCTATTTTCCCTTGATTGACCTTGTTAAGTCCGCCCAGCGGGCTTAGCAGGCCAATTAAGGGAAAGCCGGTTACAGAGAACGTCAACATATGACGTTTCATCTGTCAAAATGACAGATGAATTGTCATCATTTGACAGTTCTGTGACGATGTCAAACACTGACATTCTCTCTAGTTTGATGAGTTTTTGAATTCAAGAGCTCATCAAACCTCTTTCTTTCGCAGAAATTAGATGGTTGTTGCATTGGAGAATGCAACAGCCATCTGTCATCTCTGCCGCGGAGGTGCGAGACTCTCCGCATACCCAACTCTTGAAGCCTGCAGGAAGAAACAAAGGTAAGTAAACTTTCTCGAACACTTTCCACTTACCTCACATAATCACCTCTCCACACTTGCACCCATCACTTACCTTCACAGCGCACTTTTGCACCCCTCCGACCCCCGCAGACCTACTACTCGCCTCGGTGACCCTGGCGGAATTTGGAACCTTGTGTGGGTAAAATGGGGATAATCCTCTTATCTACCTGTTAACTACCTGTTAACAGGCAGTTAAGTGGCACTAATCCCTTTCCTGCTGCCAAGGAGACAGGACCCGGCACCCGCCCCCAAATTGCAATTTTTCCGGCAATCCCGCCTCCCCAGGGCTGGCAAGATCACGCCCATCGTGTTGGAGTATTAGTTGACCAGAGAGATGGTATTCCCATCTAGTTCAAAGACCTCCCAAGCACATACCCAGCAGGAGTTATTGATCAATTTATTCATTCATTTCACTGTTTCCTCCACAATTCTACAATAACTAGGCAGCCCCAAATGCATGCACACCAGGTGTGTTATGCCGCTCCTTATCTGACTGACCATGGAACGCCAGTGTCAGCCTTGGCTCGGTGGGAGCACTGATGCCTCACTCTAGAGACTTGAGCACATAATCTAGCCTGGCATTTCAGTGCAGTACTCATTGGGTGTAAAGCGCTTTGGGACAGCCTGAGGTCATGAAAGGCACGATATAAATGCAAGTCTTTCTTTACTTGAGGTTATGTATGCTGTATGTTCCAGCTTCATTTGAATTAACCTGGCATACATATTGCCAATTGTCTACTATGCACCGTCAGTAGCTATGCTTCCCAAGGCTTTTTTTCCCCACACTGCTGTGTCTTTACCATTTAGATAATTAGTGGGCATGGCTTTATGTTTAGCTTTTTCATCTTTTGAGTTCCTTGACCTAGTTGCAAAAATCATCAAAAAGGGGTGTCAGCCCTCACCATTGGGTCTTTACACAGATGGCAGCTGAAGGATATTTTCAACTGGAAACACAGCTGAAATCTATATTTTATACCTACCTGTTATAATGGCACACTTTACTTCTGCTAGTGACTGGTATTTAACTTGTAGCTACCTCAATCTTCCCATAACTGATGATTTCATAGTGTATTCATCCATTAAGAAATCCATGTTTCCTCAATAGAAGGGGTGTGCTCGGATATTATCAGCACCCTACGTGTGCTTTTGTTATCTCTTTGACAAACTAAATGTTCTGGAGATTTGAGGAACAAGGTTCTGTTTGATACCATTCCAAATGGAACCAAGGGGCTGGATTTTCTCAATGGGGAGCTTTTGGAGGCGGGACTCCCATTGTCCCCACTGGCTTGGCTTAGGCCAATTAAGGGAAAGCCAGTTACAGGTGACGTCAGCGAGTGACGTTTCATCTGTCAAGAGCTTTTGACAAATGAAATGTCAGCATTTGACGGTTCTGTGAAGCTGTCAAACACTGACAATCTGTCCTCTAAGTTGAGCCCTTCCACTCAGGCTCAGTTAGAGATCTCTCCTGAGCAGAAAGCAGAAGGCTGCAGCTTTTGACAGTTCAGTGGCCATTCTGCTTTCTGTGCCGGTGAGATGAGGGACTCCCGAGACCTGAAGGGAATGAAGCCTGCAGGAAGAAGTAAAGGTAAGTAAAACTTATTAAAACACTTTACACTCACCTCACACACTCACCTCTTCACACTTGCACTCATCACTCACCTGCACACTGGACATCTCGGCCCCTCCGACCCCCGCAAACCGATGGCCCGCCTTGCTGACCCTGGCGTGGTTCGGAGCTGTCGGGAAGCCCACACTTCATGGCTGAAAATAGGGATTCTCAAAAAAACTACCTGTTAACAGGCAGTTAATTGGCACTAATCCCCTTCCCACCTTGGGGAGGCAGGTCCCAGCGCAGGTTGGGTACCCGCCTCCTGGGAAGATGGCACGAAGGTGGGTTGGGGGCAGGATGGGTACCCACCCCCAGATTCTGCCATTTTCCCAGCAGTCCCACCTCCCCAGGGCTGGCAAAATCACCCCCAAGTTCTTCTAATTTCAGCCTGCCCTGAAAATTAAGTGCTTTGTTGACATCACCTCATGCACATTTGCAGGCCATCCTTTGTTAAAACAATGGTAAAATTGAGCACAGCTGAAAGCTCTACCATCCCGGTTCTTTTTTGACTGGCTCCACTGATTCCTCGATCGCAGTGGTAGGTCCCACCAATGGTGCTCAGAAATTGGGGAGTGGATGTCACAAACTTTTCAACAACACTTTCAACCACTACAGCTACATTGAAAAGCTACCACCAGCTAGAATATTATCTTTTCATAGATTTTATAGTGCTGCTTTATAATAATACTAACTGGAGTGCCTGGCGGTGCCGAGGGTTTTTTGAGGGCATGTTGTTATGAAAAGTAGAAATAATTTTTATATATATATATAAATGAGTTTGTCTGTCTGTCTGTGTGGGAAGGAGAGAGAGAGAGGGGAAGGAGAGAGAGAGAGGGGAAGGAGAGTCAGCTGCTACTGAAACTAAGTACTCAGCCGGACCCTGACCAGCCCCAGACCAACACAGCCGTCCAAACACCAATCCGAGTGAACCAAATCATTAAAAAATGCAAAGAAACCTACCTGGAACATTGGAACAAAATAACCGAAAGCCAAAGCAGATTAGAATGTTACCGGGCCCTAAAAAGAGAATATAAACTGGCAGACTACCTCACGACCATCAGAGACACAAAACAGAGACAGACCCTCACCAGGTACAGACTAAGCGACCACCAACTGGAAATTGAAAAAGGCAGATACAAGAAATCCTGGCAGCCTAGAGAGAATAGAATATGCGATCAATGTCTGGCCGGCGAGGTTGAAACAGAAATGCATTTCCTCCTAAAATGCGAAAAATTCAACACATCAAGAAACATATTATTCAACAAGCTAAGCCAAACAACCCCAGATTTCAAGGAATTGGATGATCTGTCAAAATTGAGATTAGTCCTAGGAGAAGGAGACAGACCATACCTTGGGGCCAAATATGTAACAACATGTCACAACCTGAGGACTGTTTAAAATTAAGACTGTTTAAAATTAATACTGAACGTACCAAATGAAGTACAAAGACTGTTTAAAATTAATATTGTTTAAAAGTAATATTGTATGTACCCAACAAATGTCAAATCGATTGACACCTACAGAATGTTGGAAAACTGTACCTTTTTGCTATGTAAGCTTTGGCAATATGGTTCTCTGTAAACTTTCATGCCAATAAAGCATTTGAATTGAATTGAATTGAATTGGAAGGAGAGAGAGAGAGAGAGAGGGGAAGGAGAGAGAGAGAGAGAGAGGGGAAGGAGAGAGAGAGAGGGGAAGGAGAGAGAGAGAGGGGAAGGAGAGAGAGAGAGGGGAAGGAGAGAGAGAGAGGGGAAGGAGAGAGAGAGAGGGGAAGGAGAGAGAGAGGGGAGGAAGGAAGGAGAGAGAGAGAGAGAGAAAGAGAGAGAGAGAGGGAAGGGGGAGAGAGGGAAGGGGGGAGAGAGGGAAGGGGAGAGAGAGGGAAGGAGAGAGAGAGAGAGGAAGGAGAGAGAGAGAGGGAAGGAGAGAGAGAGAGGGAAGGAGAGAGAGAGGGAAAGAGAGAGAGAGAGAGGGAAGGAGGGAGAGAGGGAAGGGGAGAGAGAGAGGGAAGGGGAGAGAGGGGAAGGAGAGACAGAGGGAAAAGGAGAGAGGGAAGGAGAGAGAGAGAGAGAGGGAAGGAGGGAGAGAGAGGGAAGGAGGGAGAGAGAGAGAGAGGGAAGGAGAGAGGGAAAGAGAGAGAGGAAGGGGAGCGAGAGGGAAGGAGAGAGAGAGGGGCGAGGGAAGGAGAGCGAGGGAAGGAGAGAGGGAAGGAGAGAGAGAGAGAGAGAGAGAGAGAGAGAGAGAGCGAGGGAGAGAGGGAAGGAGAGAGAGAGGGAAGGAGAGAGAGGGGGAAGGAGAGGGAGGGGGAAGGAGGGAGAGGGAAGGAGAGAGAGAGAGGGAAGGAGAGAGAGAGAGGGAAAGAGGGAGAGAGAGGGAAGGAGAGAGAGAGGGGAGGGAGAGGGAAGGAGAGGGAGAGGAAGCGGAGAGAGACCAACACAGCCGTCCAAACACCAATCCGAGTGAACCAAATCATTAAAAAATGCAAAGAAACCTACCTGGAACATTGGAACAAAATAACCGAAAGCCAAAGCAGATTAGAATGTTACCGGGCCCTAAAAAGAGAATATAAACTGGCAGACTACCTCACGACCATCAGAGACACAAAACAGAGACAGACCCTCACCAGGTACAGACTAAGCGACCACCAACTGGAAATTGAAAAAGGCAGATACAAGAAATCCTGGCAGCCTAGAGAGAATAGAATATGCGATCAATGTCTGGCTGGCGAGGTTGAAACAGAAATGCATTTCCTCCTAAAATGCGAAAAATTCAACACATCAAGAAACATATTATTCAACAAGCTAAGCCAAACAACCCCAGATTTCAAGGAATTGGATGATCTGTCAAAATTGAGATTAGTCCTAGGAGAAGGAGACAGACCATACCTTGGGGCCAAATATGTAACAACATGTCACAACCTGAGGACTGTTTAAAAGTAAGACTGTTTAAAATTAATATTGAACGTACCAAATGAAGTAGAAAGACTGTTTAAAATTAATATTGTTTAAAAGTAATATTGTATGTACCCAACAAATGTCAAATCGATTGACACCTACAGAATGTTGGAAAACTGTACCTTTTTGCTATGTAAGCTTTGGCAATATGGTTCTCTGTAAACTTTCATGCCAATAAAGCATTTGAACTGAACTGAACTGAGAGAGGGAAGGAGAGAGAGACAGAAAGAGAGAGAGGGAAGGAGAGAGAGGGAAGGAGAGAGTGAGGGAAGGAGATAGAGAAGAGAGGAAGATACCCCGGGGAAGGGCTGGACTCAGAGCCTGGCGGGTGAAGAAGGGCGGCCGCCATTTTGTGAGGTCGGCTCTCTCTC